>NC_047024.1:18226194-19426194 GCF_902652985.1 Pecten maximus
CCCAGAACATGTGTCCTCCATTGTCACATATTACGAGTCGCATGGAAGCCTTACGATATTAATGTGTCTATGTACTCTATTAACGCTGCCTCATGTTGCCTGACAGTGTTACGGCTGATAATTCGTTTCAGTGACCACAATTATGGTATCCAGTATCTTATTCGTGGACTCACTGATCGCATGCTATCTGGAGTGTCAGTCTTCTGTCAGATCATGTGTTTTCTAATCTAGCTTCATTATACTGGCATTCTTATTAGCACATACATCATATGTGATCATATACCTGTATAACAATGTAACACAATTTACAAGATGAAAAAGCATTCAAGTCTGAGGCGGTGTGGAACTAGTTCACCAGTGTAAACAAGGGATGTATTCACACGCCGACAAAAAGTAGTTCGCCAGTCAGAACAGAAGCAACTCGACCCAAAATCTTAATCAAGGATGTTAAATTATCTGAGTTTGCTAGTTGCATTCAGGCAGAGCGAAGTAAAAATGTAAATGTTATCCATTGATTCAGAATTCATTTTTTAAGTTATGACGTCATAATTATACAAAGGTTACAATTTATTTGATCAGTACCATCTGATCATTTTTGGCAATACTCCGCGCGGATCATTCAAAACACGATACGTCAATACTAGGTGAAATCATGGAAAAACGTATGATATCATTTTTATCATTTATAGCAGTTTGTGGATATGATGAAGTCCACAATGTGCTATTTGACCTCGTTATTTTGTCAATGAAACACGCTAACACAATCAATGGCAGATATACTGGGCCCAACCAAATCCCATTGGACAATTTACAAAATGAAAAAAAAAGATGAAATGAAAGCTAGCATCACAGATATGGTGGGTGATTAGCGCCATTATCGCGTCATTGAAAACGCGATAAAGCGAAAAACAGCACTAATCAGCCACCATATAGATATATTATGTAATATATCTTACAGCAATTGTTTGGACTTACTCACAGAAGAGGCTCTTATCGACAAACAACAATAACGGCATAACTGTATGACTGTGGTTCGTCCACGTGGTAAGCATATAGGAACCTAGAAGTCAGACTAATATACGGAATGGACACGGACTCAGATTTCAAATTCCGGACTTAAAAACGTCCCTAAATATGTCTTCAATATGAAGGTTTGCTTACAAATATGATTATCGCTTTTCTTTTCAACAACGCGTTTTTAAATACATGCTCATAATCATTTATCACACATCACGATGTTTACGTTAATATTCGTTGAACCACTCTCCTTACACCCATGGTGTATTGTCTTTTAAACAAGCGTAATTAAGGTAAACGTCAGCATCTAAAAATAAACAAATATATTCCTACATTGTCCACATAACCTCTATCATCAACGCCACCCTAATACACCAAATAACATTGCCGAATTGACAAGAAAATCATAATCCATATCCTCATTTTTCGAACGCCAAGGATCTTTCCTACCTTCATACTCTTTTGACCTTGTCAGATACCTTATAGAATTTGATTGAACCACGTACAGACTGATCAACAATAGTCTGTTTTGCTATGCTATCTTTTGTCACTGGCCTCTTGTATAATACCTTTTTTTTCATTATGCTATTACATATATGGGTTTTCACTTTCATGCTGTAATGTATTTGAAGCAAACCTTTTTAACAATTCATCACATTAGTGAAATACATTGCCGTGTTACAAGTTAAAGAATGTTCTCAGATGGAAATATTTTGTAATTGCATTTCGACAATAGTGTCGCCATTCGCAGCTGCTTCCTTTGCGGACTATTTGAATACTCAATCTATTTTCGGCAATACCATTAGGTGCATTCACATACTGGAGCGGGGTCTCATTTACCGGAATACGTTCCTAATAACAAAATCTAGTACAAATTTTAAAGATAATATGTTTTCTACTTTCTTTTTTTTTTTTTTTTTTTTACATATGTATTACTTAGCATGTAATTTTATGTTAAGGTTAGTCTTAGGGCGAACACAACTGATTTCTTAATGCAGTTCTTGCATATGGAAAATTTTAAAACATACCGTATATTCATTATTTGGCGCATTCACCTTTTAACGAATTAACAAATTTAAGCATATTAATGCTGAAGTAAAGTTGTGGACCAACGTAGAATGCAAATTATATAATTTAATTAAACGTCATGATTTCAGCGTGAAATGCGATGAAATAAGTTTACCGTTAACCTATTATATATTCCTACAGATCAGTTGATACCATTTGTGTTGTTAGAGTTACCAGGATACCAGATTGATGACAACTTTCATTAGTATTATCTTTTTTTATCTAGGTATTCTCACGAAATGCTGCATATGTAGCGGCAGCTTATCTAGAAGGTAACTGATTATTACAGACAGACGTTCATTCGTTCTCAACAGTCTCGTTTTATGTTAATATGACTCCATTGATTAAGATTGGAATTAAGTGAATTTTGCTAGAGATGCATTGGTGTGGCCATCAAAACTAGACATAGAACTGCAAAAGTGATGTATTATGTTTCTGTTTTAAGTTATAGTCTGTGAATAATTTTCGATATTATTTAATGGTTAAAATTCAACTATTCAACATTAAGCCGATTGGTGTTGTGATAACATTATAAATATTGCTTTATTGAGGTCATATGCAAATACGATATACAGCCAAAACAAACTACTGTAAACGTGATTATTTTCGCGGGGGGTTAATTTCGCGATTTTAATATGTAAACTATACGCTTGGGGGTAATTTTCGCGATCGATCCACTTTCGCTTGTAGTTCAAGATTACGCAAATTGATATCAAAATAATATGTGTGGGGGAAATTTTCGCGAACAAAAGGAGTCCGCGTAATATTAGCGTAAATTCCCACCTCGCGTAAATTTCAACGTTTACAGTAACTAGAAAAATCTGCATTATATCAACAAATATATTGATTACGTCTTATTTCAAACAATGTTTTTATTAGTTGTGTGGCATGAAAACAATGCTTTCTTGTATCAGCAATTTGAAGAACAAAATGAAGCAAATTGTATAGAAAAAAAACGGATCAACAGGAAGCAGAGAGAATAGAAAGTCATCATGTGCCAACAGGACGAACACGAGGAGACGACGCCATTCTTCTCAGAAACCCCATTGACAAACGACATGCATGATATCTTATGTCAAATCCAGGAAAACCCCACGTCAGTCACTAGCTTTTTCAAACAAAATCATAATCAATTATCGCCTTAATAGTTTCAGACCTTCGGTAATGAATGCTTTCGACTGTCTTTGCATTGGCAGAAATATTAATAACGAAACGAAATGCATTCAGAGAGAGCTGCTTGTGAATAACCGTTAAAATGCATCACAGTATATTGGGATACAGCCGAATTCCGTTATCGCTAAGTCAGTCGGGTAATAAATAAACTTCGAGATATCTATCGTATTCGGTGTAACTGAATACCTGTAGTATTATATATATATAATTTCTACTTATGTTTAATTAAAGTAAAGCAGGGTAGACGATTTATAGGAACTGACTTATTGTGTCACAACAGGTGGTCTTATTTTGGCGTATCTAAATTTGGCGTTTCCATCAACCCTGTGTCAAACGTTTTGCGTATTCCGATGTCCATATTGCAATACCGGTATATATATTCTTTTGTCCACATGGGTTTGCAACTTTCAAGAAACAAAAAATAGGAAACACGAAATAGCGACATAAAAATGCTTGAATGTTTGAAGATTAGTCTATTTTCAATATATGATTCCGATTACGACTGCTGATTAACGAATCTCATCGCTCTACAAATATTGAGAGGAATGTTTGTTATCTTAGGAATTTGTAACTTGGATGACACATGACTTGTACACTTTGTATTTCGTTTCTAATACATAAAACCCGTTCACAATTTTATAAAGAAATTTGCGAAAAGCGACGCCTAAACACACACATTGTGTTGAATACATCAAACGACTTGCGGAATTCGGTAAGTACATGCATTTCAGATAAAGATAACATATTCCATTTAAGTATTGTAGTTGTATAAAACATATCTCCTAGTATAGACATGCTATTTTTTTTAACTTATTAGTACTTTATATGAACTACTAGTTAGATTATACGTGGTTAAAAACCTGATCACATCGTTGGCCTATCAATCCTCCCATGGTCCTGGGCATATCTTGCATATTGTGTAATACAGATGTTGACGGAGTGTGGCATAAAAAGATCGGGCCTCGTGCAATCTTTATACAGATTAAGAGTCGTTAATTCATTATTAAGATAGGGGATATTTAATGCTTGCAATACTCCAATTTATTCCACCAATTTAATACAGTATCATGTTTATGATCTATAATTATATTCTTTACATACAATGTTTTACTTTTTTAGATATATATCTTATAACGTTTTTAATGATATTTCAATATTGCTAGATTGTTACTTCCAAGCCAAGCCAGCATCCATTGATAAATTTTGGTGTTCTCGCCTTTCCTGGCGATATTTTAGAAATACGGCTTGTTACCTTCAAACCTCAGCTATTGAAGGGTCACTACCTTAGGTTTAGAGCGTTATATCAGTGACGGAACGATATACAACACACAGTCCTCTCGACCAAGGTAGCCGATCCGAAATTGTGTTCAGAGGATGGCTATTAGATAGACGAAAAACTGAAATGCATTTTGATTTGCTTAAATACATTAGATTGGTATTAATTCTTCGTAGCTAAAAGAATGGCATGACGCATGTGTTGAACGTTCCTTATTAATCAAACGTACTATTTATACATTTTAATTAATAAATGTTTCCGTAAAGTAACTGTTAGCAAAGATAAATATTATACACACGATTCCCTTTAGAGAATTGGCGTGGACTGATCCTGATCTGATATACAAAGGATTTTCTTTTTTTTCCTTTTTTTTTGTACTCAGCTTTGGCTCATTGACAGGTTGGCTTGGTCAATCTTAACAATCAAGTAAACTCTTTAAGAAGCAAAAGTTAGAGTGTTAGCATTAATTAGTAAAAATGTGATTTTTAGTGCACCTACGTTTGCTATTGCTTTATCATAATATGTCTTACTTGGTGCTTAGCACCGAGCCATTTCATCATCGTACATATGTAATTATTTATTTTCGATTATATTCATGTCTATGCTAATAATTGTTTTAGTTATTTTTTTTGGTTTTTGGTTTTTGGTTTTTGTTTTTGTTATTGTTTTTGTCTTTACATCAATTTTCCACACTCGACGTTTATAATTCAGTCGTGCTCTTTCAAAAGTACATACACACACACACATATACATTAGGTATATATATATATATGTTGTAATTAAATTCTCTTTATCTCCCTCAATCTGAACATCTTCTTTCATTCCCATTTACTCTCACGTTGTTATAATGACCGTGGTGTTAAACAAATCATTATTATTGTTACTTATATAATCACACACATACATATATATTGTGACTTTATTATCTCTCAGTTTGAATATCTTTCATTCTCTTTCACTCTCACTTTGTTATTATGGCCGTGATGTTAAACAAAATCATTAGTAGTGTTACTTTAATTAATTACGTATAGGTATGGCTAGAGGTAGTCCGAGTGGTCGGGCCAATCCCTACCGACAAAACTTCCTCCAGCCATATCTATCACATAGTTATCAAATGTAAATGGTCCCTTAGATAATCAACCATTTAGCAATAAATAATTCGTTAAACAAATTAATACCACAAAATGCCTGATTGTTTGGGTTTATCGCTTCGGACTTTTATCCGCCATAACCTTTAAAATATCCAGTTTTTCTTTCAAATAATGTTACCAGATAGAAAGTACATAATTATACATATATAGGTATGGCTAGAGGTAGTCTCAGTGGTTGGGCCAATCCCTACCGACAAAAACTTCCTCCAGCCATATCTATCAAATACTTGAAAGTAATTGTTCCCCCTTATTTGTATTATGATATATTGTCCTCCAAAACTTCAACGTGTTATTCTAAAGTGTTAACTGCGTTATGATATTTTGCGCAATCTCAATAGACAATGGTTTCTTTTTCTTCGAATTAATATAAAAGCGCACATTCTCTAATAAAGAAGAACGAAACTTGTTACACGTTTCTTCCATTGTATAATTACGGCTCTTGTATTTTACGTCATTTCTGCTTTTCCAGATTAGCCACTTTACAGTAATGATGATTGTATTAAATATAATCAAGACCTTATTGTTTCCATGGAAACCAATCATCATTACTTCCTCGGATATCTGATTTCTGTAATCTGGAATAACACAAACCACTAAATCACAACAAGCATTTATGATGTTTTTCACATGAGCACATCCATAGAATAGATGGTATATATTTTCTTCATACACTTTACAAAAATGACACTTCCCGTTTGATTTGCCGAACTTACGTATTTTAGATTCTGTGTATAAAATGTTATGGATACATTGCCATTGAAATTCTTTCATTTTCTTGGATGTTATTGTCAACCTGATATTATCCAAGATCAGGTCCCATTGAAATTGTTTCTGAAATTCAAATTCCCATTCATCTTGACAATTCGGTTTGTTTTCATTTAATTTCACCATCAAAGTTTTCAGTTTTATTTTTTCGAATGAAATTTTGCGCTTATCTATAAGTACATGTAAGGTATATATAATTCTATCTTCTTTGAAATCGTTTCTTTTGCAGTCCCAAACGTCGTTAACAGTGCATATTCCGCTTTTCGCAAACGAACAAAAAAATATCGGTTTTTTGTTCAACTGAAATAAATGGTTGCCAAAAAGGAACTGTTCAAGAGTTTCATTCTTACATGTTGGTCGGTTTAATCTTTGAAGTTCAGACCATGCATCTATGATGGATTTATAAAATTTTGAAATATGCGACATATTTGTATTTCTTGTATCTGATAGTTTGTATAGAAAGAACGGGACTCTATATTTATCGTCAAATGTGCGTAACCAATGTTTTCCTATTGCATTCCATATAGCATTTTCACTTTTCATTATTTTATAGACGAGTTTAATTTTTCTGCTTAGTACATAAGATTTAATATCTATGATATCCATTCCTCCTTTACTTAAGTTCAATGACATAGACGCACGCTTGACCAGATCTTTCTTATCATTCCATACAAATTTCCAAATCAATGAATCAATTTCTTTCATGTACTTTTCCGGGACGCCTCGAGTTTCTATTTCGTATCCTAACAGTGGAATTATCAAGGATTTTATTAATATCCGTTTACCATAAAACGTGAGATTTCTACTTTTCCAAACTTGAATACATGAAGCATTTTTTTTATTTTACATTTTCCATACGGCGTCATCATCTACCATATACCCATGGTGGATATACAAAGGACTTAAAACGTCAACATTGCCAGTCCTGATCCTTCTACAATCCCGCAATTAAACTCTTCCCAAAACCCTATCAGAACTGCATTTTTTATCACAGCAAATCTTTGCACGATTTTATCATTGGACTCCCAGTGCATTTTTTTCAGATCAAAGCTCCGTAAGAATTGCTATTGTTAACGAATATACAATGTACCTATATCGCAATAATAATAGTTTAGTGCTTTGCACGTTGAAAGCTAATCTTTGCATGATTTGGTCATTGAACTCCCAGTGCACCTCAAATCCTCTTGCAATAATTCTTATCAGACCAAGGTCAGTAGGAATTGCTATTGTAAACGAATATACCTGTATGTTAATAATAATATTTCAGCGCTTTTCACGTTGAAAGTGTTCTATTAATCTCGATTTCTAATACAGTTTTGTACAGAAAGTACTGTAGGTGCGCCAACTGATGATTGCGCTAAGCTGTTTAAATCTAGTTTCTGGCGTAACAATTCCGTATGACAGCTAGATCATTGCTACCAGCAACACCATGGGCTCTGATTTATTAAGTTGACAGAAGAAGAATAGGAGTGCCCTGGTTGGGTTTTCTGGTCTCCTGTCAGGAGTGTTCTAAAGGTGTTAACCTAAAACTGTTACCAAACTTGTCGTCAGCCAGAATGCTATGATTTGTAACGTTGACAGTATGTCGAGAGACAAAGGATGGGGAAACCGCATCAGATTGTCTCGACTGTAGGGATATTACCCTTATGAGAATTCACTCAAAACATCACAAATTCAACGCTACACCTGTTCTGCCACATACTGAATATTGGTCAGAGGAGACCCGACCATATTACGTAATACGCCTTAATTGGTAGGGCTCCTGTCACGAAAAACGTTCTTTCCAAGTTCTGGGTGTGAAAACTCCCTTATTTAAAAACAATCACTCAATTTATGAAGTTGGAAGAATGCTACAATTCATTCGGTCTCGGAAATGTGAATATTTATATGAAACAAATCTTTAACGATGTCATTTTACTGATTGGTTGCAGGGACAACCAGTAAATTCACGAATGTCATACTCATTATTGTTTTTGTATAAATGAAGAACAGTTTGACCAATATAAATACTAGATGCTTGCGGAAAAATATTCAATGAATTGAATCTCTAACGAAGCAAAAAAAATGTCAACGAAGAGAGGGCATAATTTGGTCCCAAGACAAAGAGTCTGTTAAAAATTTGATCATCAAAGTCGACAAAGTTGTTGTCAATCAGAAATCCAATAATCCCTTCCTCATCAAGTTTGCTATTGTAAATACATAATACTAATACAAGGCTGTTTACTTGACGTATTTGACTGGACTATTTATCATTCCCGAATCTATACCAATACTAATGGAAACTACGCACAGGTTTTTTTGAAATCAAGAAAATTACAAATATATGACATAATTAGTACAAGTGTGTCTTACAGACGCTATTCATTAAGCGCGACAAATTGCACTAGCGGTTTAGAAACAAGATGACGACGCACAGTATGACCACACACCATATTCATCACATCCAAGTCCCTGGGAATTTCGTGTCTACCCAAAGAAGCCGTTCCCTAGTGAAAAGGTGCGCCCCTGAAGTACGCTAGGTGCTACGTATTCAAGTGTCTCACCAGTATTTACTGAAGGGATGCATTAAGGTAGAAAACAGTTCGGGCTTTAAAGTCATTATTGGAACATCATTTACATATCTCATAATGACCTGGTTACTCCATAACCTGTTGTTGAGAAACTTGATTGCAGAAAGACGTCATCACCTTTAAGAATCTCTTCAACAATGTGAAGTGTGCAAGATGAGGACGGAATCATATTGGATACCTTACATGTGCTAAATTGCCTTTTCGTTGATGGTGAATTCAACTATGTCATTCAAATGATGGCGTGTTTTTGTCTTCATGCGTTTTTGTCTTGTTAATGTGAATGTGATGAGGCGATGGACGTATATCCAAGAAACTTAGTTTTAAAAAATTGCTTTCTCCATAAGGATTGTTCAGTCATTCTATATACATGATATATTGTTTCAACAAAGTATCATTAACACTTAATAACTTACATCTATATAGAATTAATTGATATTTGTTTGGTCGATGTTTACATTTTTAAGGTTATATATAACTACATCGTATATAAATGCAAACTATTTCCATCAATTCAACATCAAATTGTGTTAGGATTGAACTTTCTTCTCGATACAAACATAAAAAAAAACAAAAAAAACAGTTACATTCGTATGTAATTCATACAAAATTCAATAAACAAATCTTTACATAATACAGAATATTAGTAGATTGAGGTACTAATCCCTGACTAATGTGACCTATGGCGTCATCAATGTATAGACAGAATATGTATAGAGTGCGGTACTATTTCTTGACTAAAATAACATTATATGACGTCATCGATGTATAGACAGAATATAAGTAAAGTACAGTACTATTCACTGACTAATGTAACATTATATGACGTCATTAATGTATATACAGAATACGTATAGAGTGCGGAACTATTTTCTGACTAATAAAACATTATATTTACATTTTGGCGGCAAAGCCACGATATTAACAAAGAAAAAGATTTGCAGTCTATGTGAGCATAACTGACACCCAAAACGTGACATCAATCCATCACTCACCGGAACTACAAATTGTACTTGTAACTAACGTAAACAATCATGGCTCTATGAAAAAAGCCTAGGACTACGTCGTTTTTTACGTTAATTAAAAAGTATAAAAAAGACATTGAAAACAATGTTGTTACACAAATAATAAAACGAATTGAACAGACTGTGTTTTATTTCGTATTATTTCAATGCACTCTTTTGTTTGCCAATCTGCACGAGACAAATGAATCTTGAAAAAAATAGGCTGTTCTATTTGTCGAACCCCATTGACGAAGTCACTGAATATTGTCATGTTGTATTGTGCTAGCGCACAATATGACGTTTGTTTGCAAAGCTCTAGCATCTATATCGACCATAGACACCCAAATAAAGACAGTTTAATCCTTAAATATGATGTTATCATTGTATAAAGAGAATATCAGTAGAGTGCGGTTCTATTCCCTGACTAATGTAACATTATTTTGCACTGTTGCATTGGAGCAGACATACAAGTCATACAAACCTGATGCATATTAGAAAAAAGCAAGAATCCTTCCAATATACTAACTTGTGTTAAACACATTATCAGTCAATACGTAATCATTTCATTCTCGTGTCGTTAGTTTGGTAGGTTTAATGCCCGTTGTTCACAAAGTGTTTTGTATGCTTTTATGCTACTACTACATCTTGGAGGTGTTTCACGTAAAAAAATTTTTTTTTTAATTCTAACCATTTTAAGTCATGTTCCTATTCTGAGCCGATTTGAAATGTTGTTTTTTATCATTTTATGTATCAAAGGAACATGTATTTTTTTCCTACAATTAGTCTTTATGTCTTTTGATAAGCAATCAATCTTAACATTGGCATAGTAGATATATGTATACGGTTTCTGAAGAGAATCATGAATGTGCTCTTCCGTGTTCTGTAGAGTTTCTTCATAAAGACTTTAGTTGGTGTGTTAACTTCATGACATTCATATCCCACGTGTAACCAAAACGAACGAAAACGCCATGAAACTAATGACAGCTAGCAACACTTTAAGATCACAAGGGTTATCCTATTCTTTCAATTTCCTGTCGGTTATCTGCTTTTATTAATGATTCATAGCGGGAAATGATGACTTCAATTTTATTCTCATGAAGAAGAAAAAAAGTCCACCTGTTTAATGAGAAAACGGATATCATTGTCAACAGAGACGCATGAATTTAATGTTTAAAATAAGGTTTCCAGGAAGTAAAAAAAAAAATGGAAAAAAAGTTTTCCGCTCCTTCTTACTGCTGTTTTAATTGTGTAATGCGCCCAGTAGATCAGTTTGCAAGGTATCCGTATTGCTTTAATCACCATATAAAACGAGTTTATTTCAATATTATTCAAATGGACATTTAAATAACAGTCTCGGCGTTTATTAAAGGAACTTGCGATCATTAAATAATGTAAACCTACTTTATTTGGCGAACACAAATTTTAGCGCATTTCCGAATTTTAACAGATTAGCTCATTGATGAATTGATATTATTTTAATACATAGAAACAGTACATAGAAAGTGATATTAGCGCTATCAAAACTTAGCGTTGTGCTTCTAGCGCAAAAAGCGCGAAAATAAGATCACCACTAAAATATGAACGTTTACAGTATAGAACTCGACTAAAATGGACTATCACTATATCTTAATGGCTAAGAAGATATGTCTTCTGACAGAAATGATTAAGATGATACGTCCATATCATCGTTATGTATCATTGCCTGATTATGGCGTTCTGGTGTTGTCGTTTTGTCGTTAAGTCGTGGTCTCAAATCGCGAAGCTCTGGAATTTAATATATAAAATATTATTTCGCGTTTTCAACCCGTGACAAGACAACAAAATGCAAACACGACATTTTGAACGCGTTAATCAGCGTTTAGAGAATGTCGTGTTGTCGCGGTAAAATGTCATGTTCTCGCATTGTTGTGTTGTCATGGCGTTTAAAATTAGCCACTATGCAAATGCACATTGTTATATAGCTGTTAATATTCGCGGTTAATATAATTGTGCCATATTCGCGAGCATTAATATTGTACCTCGCGATTCTTTTTTTTTTTTTTACAAACTAATTTTAAAAGTGTTTACTGAAGAACAATTATCAGGCGTGGTTGCTCGAAAATTAATATCCGCAAAGTAGGTCCGTTTGAGACAATATCGAAATATTAGCTCCGTTACATTTAACAACTATATGGTGATATAGACAACAACAAATAAACCGAAAGAAGAAGATAAACATACACATACTCCAAAAGGTCACAAGGAGTTCCGTTGTAAAGTTAGAGGAGTTCCGAAAAGCTGTCCACCAGGTGGACGGTTCTCTCGATTGGGGAGTTACTGAAGGAATCAAGCAGGTGTGGCATTCCCTATTACACCCTTGTCTGTAATGGCGTTCTTTTCATCATCTCCGTTTATATTTTAACTCGATCAAACGAGGAGAAAATTTGAATGGAATTTTATATGATCACAATATACAAAGAAGAATAAAGAGCCATATGCATTGTAGGAAGGAACAATAGTTTAACATATGTGTATATATATATGCTCACAGTGACTTCATACACATCACATGAAAATCAGGTACATTCGTTTTAGAATAATTCTTCAATGAACAGCCCCACGCTCGCAACAAAAAAACACCAATAGGCTGTTTACACTGCACAGGCGTGACCTGAAAGAACCTGCGATATCATTTAATTATCAAAAAAATACGAACATTACACAAAGTTTCCAATTATCTTTGAAAATACACAATTTTTACTGCCATGAACATTAATGTCTCATCATGAAAAAATAAAATAAATGAAAACTGCAATCCGACTAGCGCGTTGTCCTGAACTGACTTCGAGCTCAGCAGCTGCACGTTCATGTCATGCCACTACAGGTACGCCACCTATTGGGCGAATCATTAGAGAAAAGAATTTCGCTATAATTACTTGTAGTCAACCGATCGAAATATGATTAATGTTTGTATTTGAATAATTTTATCAATTTTTCCTGAGAGGTACACAACCTCAAAGTTAACGCTGTAGTTTTTTGTAGTACCATTAAGAGGTAAGTATAATGTCTAACATGACATCGTATGTTAGAGCTTTCTTCAAATTACACGGTACACGTTTCTTCATAGCACTACACATTCTAGAGACAATCTTGTATTTAAGCACATGACTGACAAACCAGTGCACCGGCAGTATATAGTTTTAGATACATATTTAATGCAAGTTGATATGCTTATCTTATCGATGGATCAAAGTTCGGAGTGTTTTCTCCAAGGATTAAAATTACAATAAATGCATGTGATATTCAATAGCTCCAACCCGTTAGGTAGAATTGGTAATACCATGTACGCAATCTCATTAGCTAGCTGCCAAGATTTCCGAAGGGTATGGCCAAATCCAGGGATACTCGGAATTCAACATAATCAAACCAAATGAACAATTTGTCATTTATCGACAAATTCCTGACAAATACACATCCTTTTGAATAGTTAAGTTCGTTAGATAGCAGTGAACAGTAAAAGTGCTCAATTTTGAAAAAAGGCACATATTTTAGATATGTAAACATAGTCATTTAACTCTGCATATTACCTATAACCAAGGCAGTATTTATCTTGATTGACGTATGTTTATTATAAGGATTTTCTGCTATCTTATCTCGTCTGCTACAAATCTTTTTTTTTCTGCAAGTAAAGCTATTTTTTCTGTGTAAACACACTTTCGGAAAATCAGGAAATATATCATCTCGAAGCCATATTTACGCATTGAATAGGCCAATTATTGAACATTGATGTTTTCTTCATATGATAATACAGGAATATCTGCGTAACAAACAAAAAACAACAAAAACCAAAAAAATAAAAACAAAAATAAAAACAAAACAAAAAACAAAAAAACAAAGCAAAATAAATGCTAAAAAAAAAAACAACAACAATCGACGGGGCTATTTTACTCTATTCTATTCTAAAAGGTTTGATGGTAAAACAAGAAATAACTGCTACGATGGGGAGGGGCTGTACTGATCCGAAAACACACTGACCAGATTAGTATCGTCAAAGGGCGTTTATCATTACGGTACACCTGGTCCCGTTTACTTTGCACTCTTTTGCGATATTGATATTTTGTTTTAATATGCCGACAATGGTAGGTGTAGTCTACAATCAACCTGAATAGGCACGGCAAATATGTCCGTTATCGGACTTGACCAAGTCTAGACTACACTGACTGTGGACACGCACTGTTGCAGAACACCTTCGGGACGAGTTAACTCTCGTGGAAGAAACCAACTCGTCCCCTGCAGTCACAGCAATATTATCGTTTCAGCTGTGATTAATTATATCTGATGTTTCAATCTCGTGACCATTATCATCCATCTTATTCGGCACGTGTTATTTGTAACAATGACATTTTTTAGATTGTTATATTTATCATGTTTAAACGGGATGTTACTTCTTTCGACAGCTTAAGTATTGATACCAGAGTTAATCATATATATCTAGAACAATTTTCCCTTCAATTACAAATTGACATTACTCGCATATTATATCAATTGGATACATACATTTGGCATACCGCGAAAAATAGTATATAAGGTATCAAGGTTATTAAATTAGCTCATAATGACGACGAAAGATAATCCCTTGTGAGCGAAAGCCGAAATACAGATTATTGACTTTCTCGTCATTAGATAATGTCTTTTTGAAACATCATTGTGTATTTCCACTTCAATTTTCATAGAAAATTATAATCTTTTAACTGTGTTTCTTTTTCTGTCAGTTTCAATCATGCCGAGAAAAAATGCTACAAAACATTTCGGCGAAGACCGGAAGCATTGAAGTCGTAATGGCTACTCAGTTTGACGTGTGAGGTGTGAAACCTCAACTCATAATCTCATTGGGGGACGCTTCTCATGTCCATCCTTAACCCTTATAGAAATCAATGGGGAATGAACGTAATAAATCCAGGCCACTTCCACAGAATTGAGCCAGACAGGCCGTTATAGTTAGACCTGCTCCTGTTCCCCAGCGCTTAGATCATATTGCGTTAAAATAGCATGTTGAGCCGTGAGAAGAAGAAGCTATACGCAAATCGCTTTGTTAACGAAAATCACGTTGGCAAATCTGGGTGCTAGCTGACCGTCACTCATATAAATCATAAAACTAAACGAGCAAGCACCACACGACAATACTGCCGAGCCGAACCCTGATGAGAGGGAGCAGCCGCAGACTATTGGCCGCTTATAATTGCGGTGTAGTCTAATCCTACCTTGGCTGTAGTAACGTTAGCAATCACGGCAAATTCAATGACGTACCGTTCTACAGTTAATCCAGTATATCAGGGAATTTTATATGCAATGCTGACAGTTAAGCCTCTACTGGCTGCAGTGGATGCCTGTTATTAACATCACAAGTCCTCGGTAGTATCAAGTTGGTGAGGGACACGTGTTCTGGGAGCCAGGTACACATAAATCTATACTAAAGAAAACATTTGTGGCAGCGCTATCCAGACGTATACAACCCGTAATCGTTACGATAAAAAGTTAGGATTGATGTCATCTCTACACTGTCTAGTTAAGAAGTATGTCAAGAGTTGTTGATATCGTGGCTGCACGTGATATGAAGTATGTGTTTCTACTTATTTGGAATATTAACTAATGTGTAGATCCGGACACGGCGAAATGCTCCGGATGAACGTGCATATCCTTCGGATACTGTTCTTTCTGCTGGTGTCCTTAACAGTGGGTACGTATATATTTTTCTCTTCGTGTGACCTCATGAGATTCTGTTTTTATTTATTTATTATTATTTACAAATATGTTATTATCCAACTTTTTAAAAAATTAAAGCATTTAAAATAAATTAAGCAAACTCTATTACTCTAGCATCATCGAAGCAACTCAGCGTACATACCTTTTCTGACGTTTCATTAGTTTAAATCCAACAGGTTTAATTCATCCACTTTCTTTTGAAATAATGACGTTAAATGTTTAACAATTACTTTATTTCACTCTCAAATATTTTTTTCTGGGCATTGAGTTACGATATTTTTGCTGTTTTCTTGGAGTACCTGCTTAAGTTTAAAAAAAAAGATAAGTAAACTTGAAATAACCGACACAAATTTGTCTAATTCCTTAGAACATTTATTTTCAATCAAGTTAACATCACTGCGTATAATTTTCCTAAAAAGTGATTTCATGTAGTGTTGTTTAGATGTTTATGACATATGTAATTAAGATAAGGTTGTAGCAATATGTTATCGGTTAAAGTAATGATTCCCGAGAGAGCAGACAATTATCTACGTTCCCGATAATATGTTGTGTGAATTGGGAGAAGGTGTGTTCCTGGTAACCTTCATTCCTACGATATGAAAGTCAACATATCACCAGACATATATATTGCTCACAAAACACAAAATCGTCAACATAAACGATGAAATAACTATCAAAGTTATATACATTTTGATGGTATACGGCAAATAAGTATCCATATGAAGACTTCCCTGTACAGTACACATCGTTATAGTCCATGTTGCGTTTTTTATTTGTTCTTGTTCTTTTTTTTCCTTTTTTTTCCTGGATTGGCTGTACCTATCGTTCATGGCACTAAAGCATTATTATGACATATATTTGTGTTAATGAGACGCGTGTTTATGCCTTAAAGATAAAAATTACGTAGAATGGTTATTGTTATCTGTGACTGTTTACAAGCGTGCCTGTCATATCGCGTGGGAAAGTAGACGTATCATATTCTATACAGCACCGTGAAACAGTGTTGTCGTCACAATACATGTGGTAATGTTAGATATAAACAGATAAATCTAAAAAAAGCCAGTCTCATCTGATTCAGTACTTACCGCCCACATAATGTACGATTATATTAGAATCTTCTGTCTTGATAAAAGCTCCTATATGTTCCTTATTTATAGAATAACTGATTTCAATATATTCACAATCGGACGTTACGGAAATAAAATGAAATACAATGTAAATTGAAGATTAAGGAAATCAATTTTTTTTTTTTTAATTTTTGATACAAAAAGGCCCTGTATTTTTGCGTATGTATATGTTTGGACTTGAAATGCTTTACGTTTGTAAACGTACGACTACAGAGGCTACCAATAGCACATACAATATATCATATTTGCTTCTTAGGCCATTTTTAAACCCCACCTTTGGAGGAAATGCAGTGTCATTAAAAGTCTCTTCTACTTCAGAAAATACCTTCATTGTTTCATTTGATATCTAGCATTAACAATAGGTAATTCAATTGTATTTAAGAACAAAGGAAAACAAACGCGCATCATGCTATAAATAGCATACGTATAACGAAGTAACAAAAAATAAGTTAGGGAAAATATGTTCACGGATTAGAAATGATATACAATGTAGTTATGAATATAGATCAGACCTTAAATAGAAAATAAAAAAAGGAATCATTGAGCTGACAAAGTGTTTAACTTGCACAAATACCGTAAATAACTGTCTGACATTTCAACTGACCAAGAGGATTATGTTCCCAGGTTTATAATACTTTATGTCACTGACCTTGTGTTTATAAAAACCTTTTAACAATCACAGCACTTTTGTGACGTCATAAATGGTGTTATCCTGGTAGGGTGTTAAAACACGTCCTTCCGGCTGACGTCATTGTATGGCTATACCATATCGAAAGGGACTATGTAAGCATGCTTCTCCGGTCGGAAAACTTTTAACTTACTTATAAATCCCACTATCTCATTAATACGACTTTTAACTCCTGTATACAAAAGAAGCTCAATAGTTGAGTCTATTGTTGAGTGTAGGATACGATGCTTTATTGCATAACTGTTCGAACATGAAATGCGGCTATGCCATAAATTTCGTAAGAAATATGTTTAGATAATACAATTGCGACTGACGACTTAATAATCATTTTAACTCATTTAGTAAATTTCAAATGATTGAACAACTCATATAAGTGCACAATATTGCGTGCACGTAACGTATATTTGTGTTCCACTCTTTGACGACCCTGTCTAATGTTTTTAAATCATTTATGTATTGAAAAACAAAATTGAAATGTTTATTACAACGAACATGATTCTTTAGAGAAGATGGACATCATATGTTATTCTTAATTAACTCTTAACCAGCCCCAGCGGAGCGATACAAAGTGAGAAAATGTTAAATGAAAATTTTGATAAAGAACAATTTTGTACATTAAAAATAATTTGATATTATTGTCAGATTGTGCTTTAGAGTATCACTGAACGACTCAGTAAACGACATGGAGATGATAAAATAGTCGTGCTAGGGAGTAGGACGAAGTTAACGATGTCTTACTGCAGGTATGGTCATAATTGTACAATAGAACAGTTTGTGTTGTAAAACAAACCAAACTCAAATATAATATGTATTGTACAAGGTATCAATTGAAGTAGTAGATCAATAAGAAATGAAGATCCCCCAAAAAGACAAAAGACACAAAAGAATCTTGATAGCCATACATTAAATACACAAATAGAACCTGAAGTTGTTCCGAATATTTCAACAGTCTTGCAAGTTCTTCATATGGCTTCCACACAAATGTTTAATCCCGATGATTGTATAGGTACCAAAGGGATTAAGACATGCATAATAGTGTTTTAATCAAACTTAAGAATTACTCTATATCTAATGACCTATAATTATACATGAATGAGCATATTCGTGCAATGTACAGCATGGCACTTCCTATATGCAATTACGCTTTTCGTTTAAGTGTTTTCAATGGACAAATTAAAAGAAATTGGCGCCTGTGAATCTAGCATAAATTTGAATGATGTGTTTAAGACTTGTCTGATGAGTATTTATACAGCTTGATATAGGCGCAGACATAGCGAGAATGTGTAAAATGGGGAAAATCACGATGCAATTACTGACATATAAACAACTACATGAACAATCGATAAATTTCTCCGCGAGATAATTCTTAAATGTACATACACGTCGTATATCTTTCTGGCTGTAGAAATTGATATTAAATAGAAAATAAACACTCAAAGAAGACAGCGAATATCCTAAACGAATGAGAGTTAAATATTGATAAGTAAACTTATAACATCTCTCGTGTTTCATGTTGAAGAAAATTTTCTATGAAGTTTATATAAGCATTCAATGTTATTTGGATAACTCATTTTGGGATATGAAGCGTGGCATATTTAATGCCTCTGGCAGCTTTGTTGCCAAAACCTTGCTTATCAATTTTATAACGTCATAATACTTGAATTTTGACCTGGTGATCATGACGATGTCATGGAGGTGAAACGGAAATTATAAACGTTACCGTTTTCAGAAAACCTTGACTTACTACCCATGGTTTCGTGCACCTCGCTTGATTAAATTTGAGTTAGAATTAAAGATTTGTTTGTTCTGCCAATTTGTCCTCGGTGAACTATGTATCAATATGTCGTTTACTTATTAGAAATTAACGTCGCTGAGGTTTGTCTTGCGAAAATTCTGGTGACATGAGCTTGTTAATAACTATTTCCAACGCTTTGCAGCTGAGAGATCTGGAGTAAATTACTGCGTTTACAACACTGTTTGTTATCCAGCACCGTAGTTCTCTCCACTGCAGAGGAGAAATTGTGATAGGAGTAAGCATATAGGCTTTCCACGTGTCACCATGCTGCGGTCAATTTTGGACGATGGCTAGAAGTTTGCCATTCGGAGTCGTGGTTTTCCTAACCAGATACGCCCCTTATGCAGGTTTGAAGGTCGTTATATGAGCGAATTCTATAGCACATTCCCAGTGAGTGAGGATTCTGAATATAAAGGGAAAATTTTGTACAGACCATCATCATCCAATGTGAACATTTTCCAACAGATTAATGATATAGGGAGGTGGTGTTAATTGCACTGCGGGATTCCTTGTCACGTGGCAGGGCTTACACCAAATCTGACAGCTTAACAAATCCATGAGGCAAAGGGTCTGTGACTGATACATGAAGATATTAAAAGCGGAAATTCTATAGTCGTGGATTCTGGCATCATAAAAGTTACTCAAAACGTTAACGATACAGTAAAATATGACGTAGGCAAACAATTTCTTGGCAATGACTGTGATTTTGTGATAAAGTTTCATTTTGTGAATTATCTTAAGTGACGTTTAGTAGTAAATGATAGTCTGAATATAGAAACGAATATCGGATTCCATAATAAAAACTTATTGCACATTTGTATAAATGATATTTTCCTGGAGCGACTTGAAATATGTAACAATTTGGATTCGGAATAGTTTTGTCTTCAATGACGTCACATAATCATAAGCCATCAAATGTTTTTCTCTAGAAGTTATGATGATAGAATGAAAGCAATGAGAACTATCAGTCAACCACATATCTCCTCGACGCTACAAAATGCCACTCATTATCCTGATAGCGAGGTGGTTAGATAATGCGGGCGAGGATATATACTACCTTAAATGATTTTGCCGTAAACAAAATAAACTAAACGAAACCGATACATTGTACCCGTGTTCCATGTAAGATACCGTTTCATTAGGATTGCTTCAGTCCTCTTTTGGACAGAAGAGACTTCAAAAGAATGGAGCTACATGTTCTATACACTATTTCAGAAAAGTCAGGAATGAACAATACACACTGATACTCTGACATTTAAGATGAGGTTCATTGGCCGGTCAATGTGGATAGTGAAAGGAAAATTAACTCTATTAGTAAGCAGATTTATTGAAAATGACCGGATTATGTTCTTACAAAACATGTCGCCTTTTACCTATGCTTGTTATGAGAGCACGACATCCAGTAAATTTGATATATTTGCAATGATTTACAATGGTACCATTTCAATTGTTTTATTTGAGAGTTAGAGAAATTCTTCTTTAAAAAAAACAAAGAAATCAGATATAAATCAAATGAGAGTCAATATCTGTATATCTAACTAATTTGTGATCGACTGACATTTCACAACCTTGTGTTTCAATTACTTGCTTGCGAAATGTAAGAGATCGATCTTGAATGCGATATTACAAACGGATTCATACATAAGACATACGACGATATGACGTGCTGCATTGATTACACTTGAAGCAGAATGAAGTAATGAGTAAAGGCTGTTTTTTTTTTCAAGTAACCTTAGTCAGTTGATGATTACATTACCAACATATGGTATAACGGTACCTGTTGTATGCTTAACGTATCTATGGATTTGCATTGTTTCCGTGTTGAAAAAAAAAGAGAACAAAAATGTATACGTCTTAGTTACAAAGAGAGCCTCAGCAAATCTAGGCAATGTCGAGTTCTCAATATAAGAGTCGAGACAGTAACAACACTACCAGGCACATTATTTTGTACGAGACTATCTGTACCTTGCAGAAAATCAAATTAACTACAATAAAACAATGGAAAAGTTTCTACGAAGCAAGTCGTAAAACGGAGGGACAATAAATGCGAAAGAAACGCGTTGAAATCAGGAGCGTTTGCTCACACACTTGTGGCACCATTAATTCCAATGTCCTGTCAAATTTAAGTTAGTACATACTATAATGTACATTTGTGTACGGAAATAAAACTCACATGAAAGCACAAATGTTCAATCTCCGTAATACCTTTTCCCTGCATCAGCTACCCATAAAATGAAAATTAGTAACGTGTGTATAAAATAAAATAGCTTTTATTTCCCTTTCCGTGATTTCATATTATATCTGCAGTTGATGAAGTAAAATACAAATGATTAAGCCGTCGTAAAATAGAATTGGAATTCTTTTAGTAGACCTAATTTAATCTATTCCAATGCAATGAACATATAACATGTTTTTCCTGTTTAAATGAGACATACCAGCACATTGGAGCCAGTACAACATGTATGTGGTTTTCGGTTCCATGCTGAAACCTCTGTGAATATGACCTACATTTGAGGCCTTCCTTCTGCCAATATAAAGACAATGTCTCTACTATGGGCGAATGAACATCGTTGTATAACCTTAGGTGGCGTCTGTATATCTAGATTATAACATAGCTTCCAGGGATAAAACACATCCATCTACAAAAATGAAGCCTGTATAGAACGAGGAGACAAACGTGGAATAAAGAAAATGCATTTTTACAATAACATCTTAATTTGGATGCACAATTGAAATGGCATTCCTTCGAAAGCACATCAGAAACATGCACAATTTCTATTGAAATAACGAAAGATGATTTTATGTGTGTTTGTGACTACAAGTAAATTAACGCCGAAATCTAGCAGGAAAAAGACCTATCGTATGCAAATTCCGTATGTCTTTGTGGTAATTAGTGATACTTCGGGTCGAATTCATAATTTTCAGGACTTTATACTCGTATAACTTCGGTTTATCTTCAGAGTAAAACTGCCTTATTATGTAAAGATTTACTACTTGGATAAAGTACATATTTTCCAGTAAGTTTTATTTTGACGACCTAAACTTTATTCAAACGAAGAATGTCCCTTTAATGAAGACGCTTAAGTTTAAATGTTACGATGCTACATAACCATGTCTTTTGTCTACCTTGTTTTCAGTTATCATTACCTTACCTTTCTTATCCATTGTTTTTATCTTAATCGTAACTGTTGTATGACTGTATCCTCTTTAGCAACATTGCATACGTTATTGGATATCACTGTGACCCTACATGAAAATTTAATGTTTTGCAAAAAGCGACATTATTTTAGTATAAATTCGCTCATTGAAGTGTATATGTATTTGAATTAGCGCTTCGGGAAGATGTAGACTTATTAGCGCAATAACGGCATGAATATTTTAAAATTAACATTAATGCCCTTTTCTGAAACACATCATAGCGTGCAAGGTATACTTACCATCGACTATATAGCCCACTGGTAAGATTATCAAGGAGCCGTGTACATTCTGAAATGGGCTATAATGGGTGAGGTGACCATTACAATTGACCAATCATATGTATTACATTGTACTAGTGATTGGCTTATCAGTACATTAGGAACACTATTGAGCGTAGATGGCTTAAGACTGGTATTCGCGAGATCATAGGTAATGCATGTGAAAACGCGACTGAACCATGACCTGTATTTGTTATGTCTCTCTTAAAATGAATTGGTTTAATTATAAAATGTTTAACGATCAAAATCATAATCAATTTATTGAAACAGGCCATATTGTAATGCTAAACCTTGCATATTACATCATTTTGCACTACGAATATCGTTACTTTTGTCGTGTATGCAGAACGACAGGATGGATAAATTTTAGCGCTGCACTTGAACTAGCCCAATGACCTGAGCACTAACTGCGCTAATATTAGAATACCGCTAAAATAAGTACACGACCAGTATATTGTCTGACCTTTTTAACTACAAAATTGAGGAATAAAAGGTCAAAATAACATGCTGTGAATTTTGAATAAAGGTCGAATCCTCACCTACTTAACCTATAATAAAAAGGCACCTCACGACCTTATCAACTCGGAATGCTACCATGTGACCTTACATGCACGAGATACCCCGTGATCTTACAACGCAGAAATACGATGTATCACGTGACATCACAAACACCCAATAAGAGTTACGGCTTGAACGATAACGTGATGATACAAACACACAAGAGAGAGATACCAATTAAAAAAATATATATGCATTGAAACCCCGAAAGAAAAAGATATTCACGCGACCTTATAGAGCCAAAAAATATATACTTCGTGACACCTAAGATTAGAATTAAGATATACTACCTAACCTACCCGAAGAAAAATCACAATTAAAATATTTCAGAATTTCGCAAAATATCTTGTTATCACATCACGTTGTAGAACTATTCAAGCTGAACCTACAGTGAGCTGGAAAGTACCTCACGATCTGCTTTTAAGAAAGATATTTATATTTAAGTGTAACCACCCCACTATATTGCTGCCCGAAAGGAGAGACATAATCACTTCATTACTTTTGTACCTCTCTTGAATGACAACTGCAAGAAATATTACCCCATTGTCCAACTAACACTTGATAAAATGAGACCATCAATCAATAAACTCAGTATAAAAGATTATCATTTAAACTTACAATCTCGGAATTGTCAAATGCTTTTCTTTTCGTGTCTCAGATAATCTATTGATGAAAACAAAGGTGATTATATTAGAATAATGACATCAGTATTTAATGTATTTGCCGTGGCATGTAAAAGACACAATTCCATGACTCAACATGCAAGTGATGTTTGCTAAACTCGATCTATTTTCGGGACAACTGAATTAAATTTCCATCATCATCAATAAGCTATTTTCTTATCTGGTAAAATGGAACTCTTTGTCGTTAGCTGTAGCGTTATGAGACAATTTCTATGATAGAACGCTAACCGCTTGGTTTTAGTTGTGAACTCATAACTTGTTTTTTGGACAACCCGTTATAATGTACTGACTATGACATATGAATTTCTTGTCTTTAATATCCCCTAGCTCTCTACTGATAGAGGTGGAATGGAATTTCTCAGCATTTAGCTCTGTTAATTATTACATAATACCACGCCCGCATTTAACCAGTTATTTTCTGTTTGAATTCCTATCGTTAAATGTATGACTTCTCTTAACGAAATAAAAAAAAATAAGTATTATTGATGTAATTAAGAATGCCTCGGTTAAAATACTGATTTTATAAAATGTTATATTGCATCAACTATTCCATTACATTTGAAAGTGACGAATTTTATTTTACAGAGGAAATGTAGAATTTTTCTTCGTTCACAAGTTAGGCTTTATCATCACACTAACGCGACCAATCTTAAAACAGATTTTAGCGGAACAGGGTTATTGTATAATCAACTAACGCCCAAATATCGGAGTGAAAATGCACTGCGTAAATATTTCTGCCTGGTATGAGCTATCACACCTTCACCACAAATCATCAATCGAATAGCCTCCATATTCTTGCATAATATGCACTTTACTCACGGAAAATAACTGTCATTCCTTACAGAGAACTCGGACTAATCATTTTGTTATCAGTCGTGCAATAACTCAAATAAGAGCGTCATATGTCTATCGCTAATATGCAACAAGAATTTTACAGAAGATCATCTGACATATTATGCTATTTGATATGACAATATTTAAGCAGCTTGACAAGAAACACTACATCAGATAATAAGTACATGGTTTGATTAATACAAGAAATATGTAAAGCGGGCGACTGATAAGAAAAATTCGATATTTTGTCATACATCCTTTCTAATGTCGGCTGATGATGAATCAGCTTCATATCTTAGTTTTATTGCTTCTAACACGAACTTAGTGCATGCAACTTGTACATTAAGACACACGGATAAATATTATGAAGTTGTTGATCCAGCCTCCCAAGAATTTCTTTAATTGTTGTCGCGAGGGAATATAGGGATACGTCCATACGTATGTATGTAACTAATTCTTGCTCTACCGACTTCGTTCATTGCGCAGCTGTCCCGAAAGATCAGGAAAATAAATAATGTTTAAAATGATCTGATTGTCTTGAAACTTAGTTCATATATTTAGTCAAAACCTACATCTCTTGTACTAGTTTGCATTTCATCATCATGGGGAGATAAAACTTAGGTCACGGTTACTGTAAATAGAAATTCCGACATTATCGCTCTTGTGACAGCATTAATGAAATAAATGTAGTTGCCCTGAGTCTTCGTATACTTACTGAAATCTATCTTCTTTATGAGTTTGCGCTTCATCAACCACCTGGTCTCAAAGTTTGGGCCGCTCTGATTATAAATAGGTTTACATAAGTAATTAATTCTTAGTTCGTTGGGTTTCGTATCATCTACGATACCTTGCGCTTTTCAGAGTTATCAAGGCATTGACTCAGACTGGAGATATTTCATAATAACGTCGTATTGCCCAACCAGCAGGGTCAGAGGAAAGATTATTTTGGAATCAATTTTGGATCTGCAACCTGGATTACAAAGTCACCGATGACAAGATGTACTATTGAAAACAAGGTTATGCCAAGTTTCGGTTGAATCCGAGAATCACGCACTTGCGTATCCATTGTAAATAATGCTTCATTACTACTTAAACAATGGGAGGATTTTTGTGTTTTACGTCTGCTGTTCCAAATTAGTGTAACCGAAAAACACATAACTAAACGTGCCAATCATTCTTGATGACACGCGAGTATAATGATATCGTTATATGTCTGCTAACCTCCTCCTGCACAATATTCTATGTATACAGATACTGTTATTACTCTGAATGTCAAACATCTTAATCTTCTGATACTAAAGCCGCTCCTAAATGATCCGTCACGTTATCAACTGTATACTGGTATATGTAATTTACAATAGTGTTGACAGCTGAAAAAAAAGTTCTATATACAATTTATTAGATAATATATTCTGAGATCACTAAGCAATAAATCGGGTGATGACTCATTCAAAAATACATTTCGAAGTCAAGGTTATTTGTACTTTTATCAGTGGTAGAATTACCGACATGTATGTGCATCACAATGTAAAATAAAACGGGGCTGGATAGAGGTTAGGAACAATGCATTAATGGAGAGAAGTATTACATGGTGTTGCCAATTCTGTAGAAAATTACTGCTTACGCTGACAATAGCCAGCACGTGCGAAGATATAACTCATAGTTATTCAATGTTATTACATTATTGTGTTAATAAAAGAGGTTTGTAATCCCATCTCCATTGACTGCTATAAGTACACGGAAGATACAGCTACCAATTTCGCTTCTAGCACAAAAATGGTAATCGCTTTAACTGGAGGTCTCTGATGGAAGATTTCTTCCACATGCTCACAACAATAATTTTCATTATCTCTGTAAACGCCTACACAAAGCATATCATAGAATGGATAATTTTGAAATTTGTTTAGTTCTCTCAACTCCGGATATTCTATGAGTGAGTTATTTAAGGGGCCAAATGGGACGTAACATCTGTCTTGTGTTTTGTGCTCTCAGTTTTACTCGTGTTGTTATCGTTCCAACATTATAATAGAATATTGATTCAGGAGTAGTTGATCTCTATGTAAACGCTCATGTCCCTAGGTCGTTGTTTAATAGGGGAGAGTGGAACGTATCGCAATGCACCAGTTGACCGTTGTAGCACCATATGTACACGTATATCAAAGTATTGCTGAATCTAACTCGTAGTCATCTTATGGCGTAAATGATTTAATTTCCCTTTATGTCAGCGTAGTGACGTATGAACAGGTCATGACATTTTCTTGTGCAATCTGTATAGTAACATTATAGAATACTGCGATATACTACAGAACAAAAATGCACGTGTGGATATGACGTGGCAAATTATTTGAATTGTTGTCCAATCATTAGTCGTAACGTGACGTGATAAAATTCATCATAATCTCCGTTATGTGGCTGTCTTCCGTTAAGTGATGAATTACCTTCATTTGACTAAAGCGTTGACCGCCAACGTTACTCAACCATAGAACCTACGTCCAATGTCCTTGCTGGAATTAGTTAACTAATCTCGGTGATCAATTGTTGTAAATTGCGGCTTGCTAAGTCCTAAGTCCTCTCAGTGGTAGAATGCCTTACTAATGATCTTCCGTCGCCCCTATCGCTAATCTGACTATGATTGTTTATCTTTGTAAGGCAATGCAAATAGGGATATTTGTCCTGTAATCGATTAGTGACATTGTCAATGTAATGACCCCTATGTGCCTTAGCATAATATGGGCGGTTAGCATTTCCAAAGGGAGTAAGAGTGAGTCGCTAAGGAGCTTTCAGATATATCGTATTGTAGCTGGTACAATTTATATAACCCATACGCAATTATTAAAACCTAATAGGTAATACGGTAAATCGATTCATGTAACCATATTTACAATATGTGATGAATTTCCCTGTATGTCGTTAGAAAACTAAATTGTAGATATGGGACAGTATACCACACTTTCAGTGATTCGGTCAGTGTAGGGATACAGCTCCAATTGTTTTTTAAAATGGCTGCCAGCTTCATGAATTTTCGGTATCAAAGGCAAAGAGAGCTGTCTAAATATGTTAGTATTTGGTAAAAGCACATCGCTAAAAATTAAGCAATTTCACACGTTACCATACTACAAAGTCATTGTAAGAATTGAAGCTGTTATAAAACTATTACAGTGTATAGGCACTACTGTAATATTTTAGATATAAAATTACCAAATTAATCAACGTCGTCACAGGGCTCGTTTTCAAACTTTTGAGAAATGCAAGAACGACAATACTTTAAATTAGCCTGATTCAATGATGCCCAACGCCTACCTTACTCCAAAATCCTAAACCAAGCCTATGTAATTGTCGTCTATTACCTAGAAATTGATCAGACCAAGTAGGCGTGGGGTCCATTTCAAACGAAATATCCTTGGAATTGTTGTCACCTACTCTGGGATGGCTTTGGTTAAGAATTGTGTATGCAATTTTTTTTTTCTAAACATAACGTAAATAAAGTCGACAGAAACATAGCGTTATCAAGGCAATGGAGTCTATCCGCTACAACCTACTCAACGCCGCATCACCTCTAAGTGATAAAGGTATATCAATATGCATAAAGATTCGTCTTTGATTTCAAATAATCTGAAAGTATGCGATTGTTAATAATTTTGCGATATCTCCAAACATATGTGAAATATGAAACAAAGTTAAGTTTGCATTAATACAATTTTATTAGCGCGTCGTTTACGATGACACGAAGAACTATATCATTTCCTGTGGGGGCTAAAGGAAGTTCTTTGATTTGGGCGTACCAATGCAATTTATATGATAAGTGGTAATTTGAAACACGCTTTTGCGTCAGTCACACAAAACTGTATGATTTTAGATATAAGCCGCGCGTAAAATATCTTGTGAATGCAAGAATGGATTGAAAAATACTTGGTGTGGTTATGGCACCACAGTCCTACTTACTGTACGTTGTGCTAACATAATGAATTGCAGCAACAGAATACATGTTAAACTCCTTTTTACCTAAAATGTACTTCTCTCTGGAGACATTATGTTTTCAGACCCTGTATTCCGTGATGACATCAATCATATAATTAATATTGATTATACCTTATAATATTTGATAAAATTACAGTTATTGCGAAGCGATGCATAGCAAGCTGGAAGTAAGATGGTTAAAGTATTTCGTAAGATAGATTTCAGATAACCGGCAGAATACCCGCGGGTACTACGACAGTAAAATCCGTCCACCTTACTGTGTATATTTATTTTATGTTGGATGACCAACCTGATGCTGAATTTTCGGCCGTGAGTAGAGAACCATTGCCTGATTTTTTTCTTTTGGTTCTGAATTTGTATCAAGCATTTGTGTATGAACAAGGAAACAGATGAAAAATATGTATTACATATCACTCCACATCTATGTTAAACATGTCACTGACCTGCTCCGACAGATAGTATGCAAAATTAATCTCAAGATTAACAAAAAAGTACAACTCTTTTGTCATACACAGGCAATTGCGGTAGCAATATTGTTATTTTAATGAAAAAATATTTTAGTTTACATTCTAAGCGTTCAATAATGCCTTTTGTAAACCAAAAAAAATGGAATTTGGTATGCTGCAAATCTCATAAAAGAAGTTTACTTATCTATCTACCAGAGCATTATGAAGACGTTTTCCTTTTCATGGTCGGCACACTGATCATGATGTATCTTACTGAGTGCCCGTCCCTGCAAGCCGTATATTGCTTATTCATGGATCTGCTATTGTCAATTCTGCATCGATATTGCTTCATTTTGCTGGAATTCCTTGTTGATGAGTATCGAGTCTGTAGTGATTACCATTTTGTTTTCCGCTCATCCGCTGTTTATTTCCTTTAATATTGCCGGCGTTTATGTGAATATTCTTGATAACATCACTACCTCATAAACACACCACTATACATCCCCGAATTAATGTCCAGTCTATAAATCTCTCTTGTTTGTGTGTTTTGCCACACAACCCAATCTATGCAAATGCATTGCTCCATGCTCACCACCTGTTGCCGTCATAGATACAGTGATGTGTTGAGTGTGGACTCTTGGCCTTACACGGGCATTGTTTTGTCTTTGTATTTCGCTTTTCACATTCTTTCATTTCACACTTTCACATTTTCACATTTTCACATATTCACATTTTTGTTATTTTATATATCTGCATCACTTGCCTTTCCATCAACTTACCTAATTGTTTTGCAACAAAACCTTGGATTTTAGGGTAATGTATATCTGTGTAGTGCCTGAGTTACGCCCTGAAATCCTTATCTTTATATTAGCCATATCTGTTTAAAATGTTATCATATCTGATCACCCTCTGTTTTCCTGCACTCCTCTATATATGTATAGCTTGTTTGTTTACCGTAGACAAGGTTGAATAGTGCAAAGGCCAAGGCTACGGCTTCTTACTTACATATGTGTACTTATTGATATTACAATAGAACCAATCATAGATTGATATTATGTTCTTTGCTCGCTTTCCTTTGTTCTTAAATAATATTTATAATTACGCTATCTATATAACCCATGAATAAATCATTACCATAACGATGTCTTTGTATCCATTGAAATGAGTGTTAAGCATCGATTCTGCATATATAATGAATCAACTATTGAATAAATGCATGCGCCGTTTTGATACATCGAAACTATTCTGTTACTACGCCTCAGATGATAACGTATCTTGCTCAAATGAAGTACATTACTGTATTGAGATTGTTTATTAGATATCACAGGAGTCATTTTTATCCGTGATGTTCTATTTCAATGTCGATTTCGCCAGAAGAATGAATCGTCTTGCAGAGCGGATCATGCTCATTCATAGTCATAGATGATAGATATACATCAGATTTGCTTGCGTGATGCATATCAACCTTGGCAGTACAAGTCGTTGATTGTCTAGTTTTTGTTCTCAATATTTCAAGCTATTTAAAGACACAACTGACAGCTTCAACGGAATCTATTAAATACCCTTAGTCAAAGCCCGACCGAAATATGATCTGAATGATCGGTTGAAGACAAATTATCTTGAAAATATCAGTCCTGTTTATATATTAATTTCTGTTTCCTTTGTGCGGTAGCATACCTTGAAACTGTTCTACTTTGTAAGAAATGTATTTCAGTTCTTTTTTAAATAATCCTTGACAGAATCTGTTGGAAAGGTTGCGCTAATGAAATATATTCTTATTTAAATATTTTGTTTTTTTTTTATCTTTTAGCCATAGCTACGCATAGAGTTCAACTCACAATGTACAACTAAAAAATAAAAAGATAATAAAATAGAATTACCCCCGCAAACATATCTTGGCACAGAACCATTTACCATTATAGATATACCACTGAGAGTGCTCTAACATGTAGAGATATGATGAAGTACAGACATTTAGTTGTAAATACCGCCTACTGCTATCTATTCCTATCGGCGTCTCACAAGTTCTAACATACGTGCAATTTGTATGAATTAAAGGGATAGCCGAAACACATTTGAGATTTACGAGAGTAAATCCCGATAAAATCGTCCCAGAATGAATCCGATAGCTAACAAAGGTTGGAATCTGTAATTGTATTTCAGTATGATTGTAAAACCTGGTGGATAAAATATAATTGTCCCAATATATGTATTCATATTTCAATTTCTTTGTCTACTATTTAATCTGAGAGTCTTAAAATAAAAATGATGTCTTCCAATTAGCTGTGTGTCGACGTGAAAACACCATCATTTCGAAATTCCACAATTATAAGCTGGTATGTATATTTTTAAACAATGTGAAAACCTTTTTGGTAGATATATGGTATGCTGTAGTAAAACACAAACAAAAAATGACTATTTACAACATCACAATGTCAAGTCTATAGTTACAAAATTAAATTGGTAAAACATGTTGCCAGTAAGAATATTTTCGGAAAATAAGAGTCCATATACGCAATTGAGAACTCAAGACTGCGACAAAGGAATATACAAATCATAGTTTATTGGTAGATAGTTTTTATTTTTGCTGTTTCAAATACCTAATAAATGTTTATCAGCTTGTTTTATGACACACTCAATTGTCGATATCCTGTTAAAATTTCCCTGCGAGAGAATGTTTCTAATGACTAAGCCTCATTAAATTCATCTTCCTGTCACTTTATTAACGATAAATAATTCTGCTAAATCGACTTTATTACACTTATGAATGACAGATGCTGTATCATATAAATACTATGCTGTTTCGAATCTGTCAATAATTTTAGGCGTCCAGTCCAAACTGGATGATGCTATCTTTATTTTGAATCAACATCTCTGTTATGAAGCGACAGATTTCTTACATGTACAAGTTTAGGAAAATGGAATCGCTATAAAAATAGAATGTAACATATCATATCCCCATTCGGTTACTATTCATTATCTTTTAAGCTCTGTACAATACATCAATTTACATACCGGTATTCTTTTGGTAGGAACAGCAGCTGCAGCAGAAACGACTCCCTAGCTTTCGTTGCGATTGTTTGACAAGAGACATTCGACTGTCATCAAGTCATAGTGAATAGTTAATAGCAAAAGGCTTCTTCTCATTACCACGATTTCCTAGAGATGTCGAATGCTGCCGACAAGACATACACCATCAGGTTTCATACTCTAAAAGTTGATTAAGGCTAAGGACTTGCTTGTCATCATGATGTCATATGGGAAATATTCCAAATCTCTATGCAATATAACGCTCGAAATTGATTGATGTTTGCTAATGTGCCTTGTCATTTCTTGGTCGTCATCCTGTTTCTAATTTGAAGATGTTTCCTTATGTACGTTGTGATTTATAATTTCAGAGTGGACAACCTTGTAAAAACTCTTTGCCCCATACTCTTTCCTAATCTTATTGATTTTGAATAATATATAAGGTTATATCAAATTGTCGGTATTTTCTTTTTGATAATGTTTCAGCTCATCAGGAATGGGTGTAAAACCCATCACACACAACAGACAGGTCTGAAGGCAATAAATACATTTTTCAGTAATATTCCCATTAGTTGTCATTCTGTCAGATGTGACAGCGATACCTATAAGGGTCGTTAATGTATTAATCCAAATAGGTTTATCCGTCAGAAAACGAATCTTTTTCCCACGACTCCTACAAGAAAAGAAGTGAAACATGCATTTATCTTACACTTATATTAGCATCATGTTTTGTTGAGAAGGATAATCTTTCAGATTTTCGTGTAACACATTGGTACCTTCCGCCAATCTTGTTGATTTCTTTCCTTTTATAAAACATGCAGAAGGAATATCAATACCAATTATATTGACCTATCTATCGGCCTCTATAATTAAGTAAAGAATCCGTAACAACACATTGCATCTTTTTCTAAATGCAATATTAACAACAAAAAGCATGCAAAACTGTAGGCAATAATTCAGTGTGTCGTTGTACAGTATAACGTGCTTTGTAATCCATTTTTAATATTGAGGTGACAGGTAAATTCATTTTTCTTGAAAAAAAGGTTTAAAAGATTAATAAAATATATTAACTGACTGTATACATGTTGAAGAAATTTAATTTAATTCTCAAAATGTTAAAGGATCATTGTCGGAAGGGCGGACAACTCTTCTTATTCTGAACCGAGCGATTGATATGTCATATTACAGTTCTATATTATTGCGTTCTTTTTAATCCTGTTTGTATTTTTGTCGAGAGTGAACATGCAATCTGGGCAATGTTCCTGTTTTCATTGGCGAATTAATTCCTACACACAGCTTAAAGCAAAATATGTAATCAATCTTAAGTATTGGAAACAAATATGTATGTGCAATCTTAATAACGGTATCCTATAGTAAAACGGAAGTTGGAAGAATACAATTTATGCCCATTAAACGACTAATGGGTATTTAACTATGTAATGGAATTTCAAGAATCTGAGATTGATGCATGCGTTCCAATCATGTTGGATATCCAGCAAACATACAAAGCACAGGCCATCACATATATATCCCGTGAACAGCCAGGGTCATTTTGATGCGGGATCCTCTTGTAATAGTTGGTGATTCACTTACTGAACAACATATGGGAGGCCCGTCGCGTGCCACCCACAGCAATTCAGGTAAAGTGTCTTGCTCAAGGACACAAGCACGAAAGCACGGACCTGCCCGTTTATCAGCTTCCAGAGAAACACAAACCGACACTGGTAGGGAGCGTCGAACCACTAACCTCGGATCTTCACCTAAGGTTACGTGGCCCGTGCTCTATCGGGGGCCCAGTTTTATTTTAATGCAATTTACCAAATCAAGGAAAGTAAGTAAGTACACACTTCTCGTGAAAGGAAAACAAAAGCAACGATAAAGCGTGGAATTAAGATTATCAAGAGCAAAGCACTGATTAAACCATCTGATTGCAAGCTAGGGTCTTTATTTCAATCGCACAGCGACAGTCACAAAAAAAGGTATTGTTGTCTTATTCAGGGCGAATAACATGGACGTAACATTTACGCGAGCTTAACCGGAAGTAACGTACGTGTTTACAATGCATAAACTCAAAGATGGGTAGTCTGATATCATTAGGATTGAGAAGTTGAAGGACAAACATGCGCACTGTTGGGATACGGTCTCAGCGGGATTAAGAGTGATGACGAAGAATGGCTTAGATCAGGCGCAAAGGCCACTATCTAAATAGGTTGTACTTTCTTGACAAAATCACTAGTGAGACTCTAGTCATCTCTCCTACCAACATAATTTCAGAAAATCCTATCTATCTCCAAATTTATCATAACACGCCATTTATAGCGAGCATTGTATGTAAATCAAGCAAAGGCCATGTAATCGTTTTTCAGCCGTCCTGGATTATATTTATTACAATACAGTGTATAATTTAATTTCAAATTTCAATTGTAAGCATGCATTTACGACAAAGAGCCTTTTGATAGAAAACTCAGTGCGAGACCATTGATAACGTAGGTATTTTGTAGAATGTTTATTTGACAAATTATGCCCAATGTTCCAGAATTGTAGACACACTTTAATCAACATTATATCAGGAATATATCAACATACAGTTATACAAAATAGTTTTAGGGGGGAATGCACTAGAGCAGAGGAATGCAGTGTTGGTACTTCGGCGGTTTGTAATGAGGCTGACCTATGAATGCATGTATTTATTCACATTACTTAAAAAAATGCAAATTTTACTTATTTTACAACAATTGTGGCACAAATTATCTTACCTCATATTGATCTGTCTTGTTGGAATGGCTGAAAGCGCGCGAGGTGGCCCCATAACTTTTTACGTCCGATCGGGGAATCGAACTCCGGCTGCTTAGGTGAAAATAACAAGTGGGTTACCACTGTGCCACCTGATCACATGCGATATTAAAAGGAAGGGAGCAAACGTCTATATAAAATGTCCATGTAAACAAAATAAACGTATAGTGAACTTGGAGTGTTTAATATGAGAAACAAATAGAAATTTGAAAATATCCTGCTGCGTAAGGGATACTCTGAATCTATGAAATCTATGAAAGCAATCAAGGCGATGGGGACCACCTGAGTGATATTTAGTAACTCCATTTCAACATACAGTAACGAGCAAAAGACTGAAGTTTTCTGTCTCTCCGTCCTTCCGTCCGTCTGATAATGATTGCATTATTCATATGCAAATAATAGTCGCCCGGTGTGATTTTCGACACGTGACATCACCAACTAGTTACTCATGGCTAGATTTAACTCTTTGCGTAACAAAGAAAACAAGTGTTTCAGAACTTGTACTCCCTTTAGACTATTGAATAAATACAATTTTTATACTGAAAACGGAATATAAAACTTGTTTCATTGTAACAGTGGAATTGCAAAACTCACAATCACCTTGATGTGATGAAGACAGCAAAATCTTAATCTTTTTTTAAAGGGGGGGGGGGGGGGGGGTCAACGGAACAGCTAATCTCACATGAATCAAATTTCACATTCTTTGATGGGATTGCCCTGACAAGTGTTCCCGGTACCAGTACAATTCACATATATATTCTCCATCAATCATCTGTTCATATCAGATATGTAAAACACGGACTCCTGGACGCCACATCGGCGTATAAATAGATCCAAACATATCCTCTGTACCAATCGTAAACAACCCAACTCTGGCATCACTAACAAGTCTTCATGTTCAAACTAACAAATATGTCAACAAGACCGTGTTATTTATATCCTGTATCCTGGAGTGTCAATAGCATTATTATGTTACAAATCAGCAGAGATAGTCTTCTTCTCATATTTGTAGATTTACCTTTTTGTTTTGTTTCCTTCTTTATGGTTTTGTTCCATACATATGTCGTTGTCATTAAATATGGTTTTTAAAAATACATGATTACTTTCAACGCTTTTCAAAATACACATTTTAAACATATTGTGTATTGGTTGGTCGGGTGGCACATTAGTAACACACTTGCCTTTCACCTAGCCAGCCAGGATTCGATTCCCCGATCAGACATGAACAGGTATGTTGTTACCTGCCCGACCACGTGGGTTTTCCCCGAATTCTCCGATTTCCTCCCACGGTAAGACCCCTCGCGCCTTTTAATACAAGTTGATATAACTTGTTTCGAAATTGTTGTAAAAAGAATAAAGTTGCATTTACATATTGTGTATTACATATATCTTTGTTTTATAATTGATATTCCCATCATGGTCATCATCTTATTGTTTTAATAAATCAAAGAATTCGCACCAATTATCAATGCATATGTCAGTTATCACTCTAAAGTCATAGAAACTCCAAATTATCATCCCAAAAAAGATCCAAACGTTAAATTATCTAAAACAATTCCATTGTGCTTTGAATAAGACAAATAATTGTTTAAGTGCAAATATTGTAATAAGTATTCACAGTTCTTATATCAAAAGCAAAGCTGCAACGAGGGATCTTACACAAGAAAACGTTGAACCCCTGATGACATTAAATGTCAAGAACAAGCGCTCCGGAAGGGCAACCGATCTATGTTTTCGTTATCCAGGTGTTGATTGGCAATATCAGAGTATATTGAAATCACTCTGGTTGAACACTTCGGATTGGTGGTTTATTTGTGAACAGAATGTGATTGTACTGACATTTAACATGCTTACAAGAGACTATTTTCAACGGTAGATCAAATGAGACTTGTAAAATTAATCACAGTCGTGTTATAAGGCCACGCTATTGCGCATTGAACTACATTATCAACATCCGGTTTGACGAATGTATGATGTTGACTGTCAATATTTATGTTTAAGCATTTGGCCTTCGCTACCTAATAAGAAGCTCATTACTGGTTCTATGTCACTAGATTTATACCACACAGCTGTTTATCCTGTACATATTGAAATTGGAAAGAATTATTTTCCGTCATTCGAGGAGAGTGTGCTTCTTCTAATGGATTCCATAATATACTGTTAAAAGATGGCACCTTAGATACTGCAGCATAAAACACAGGCACTAGTATGCTCTACCAGAATTATTTTTTTAATTATATTCTTTATCCAACATTAGTCAGGAGCGTAATTGTAGGGGTTTTTTTTTTCGGAATGCTTACTTCCATTCCTATCAGATAAATTGAACGACGAGAAAGAAACACTTTATCCTAAAACACAATTATCGGGTTGATATCAAAACGGTATAGCGTGCACGATTACGATTTATTGTAGTATTAGCGGTTCGAGTAAAACTGACTTCTTTGTGCGGTGTAGCGATTTATCACATTGCGTGATGTACGCTAAGAAGATCTATCGCCTGTAAGTAGTGCTTGATTGGAGAATTTATCATTGTTTTCCTCTCGGTACAGTTACATCACCTATTTTCCTTGTAAGTGTAAAGATATACAAGTTGACCAATCAAAATAGTTCTTTCTATTAACAACATTACACAAATGGGGACACCATATTCAAATGAAAAAAGCAGGATGCTTGATTAAGTGTTTGGTTTTATATAACTGTGTTTCGTATCCAAAATCTGCCACTTAAAGTCTGTAATATCAGGTGATATCCGAATTCGGTAGAATAACCCTATAATAAGCTTTTTGTTAAACGTTACGCCCATTTCCGCAATGGAACGATAATTCGTAAGATAATAAAACGATTTGTAAAGTTATGCAAATGCTAGCAAGATAAGAGGAACGTAAATGGATGATTCAGAGAGACGGTAGATGTTGTAATGGTAACATGGCCAATACGAAAACCATTGAGACAGGTTTCCATCGTGAAAAAAATAATTGAGAATAATTATGTAAACGAACTAATTGTAATGCGATCACGAAAGACAATAGGATAATTAAAACAAACGGAATACGCCATTGTCAGCTGCCAAGAGTAAAGGCGTAAGGTTTTAATCACTAAAATCGTTTAGGATGATGAAGTGTTTCAATTTTGTCTAAATTATCGTATTGTTAGGAGATTTGAGCAATTCGTACAGTTGAATGTCAATTCAGTAATACCCAAATGCAAATAAATGAACGGTTTTTGAGAGGATAAACATGGCATCAATGGGCAATTCAAGTTGGGATTAAAAAAATGTTGCTTTGAAGACAATTGTACGCATTCTATAGCCACAAAATATGTTGCATATTAAAACACAGAACAAACCTGGAAACGAGAAAACGTTAAGATAAGAGAAAGCATGATTCTTCCAAAAACCTGAAATAACAAAAGCCTCAATTTACCATTCAATTAAGGAAAGGACCATCCCGCTCCTCCACAGAATCAATTTGTCGAACCAAAATGTTCAGAAACAAATGAAAGACAAGGACCGAAAAGTAGATTTTTTTGAGCACAAGAAAACTAAAATAAAGGTGTCAGTCATTATGACTTGCAACAGAACACTACAGGAAATGACCCACACGCATTCCTATAAAATTTAGAAATACATCTAAGACTGTTTTAATACTCACAATACTCTCATACACACTTAAAAACAAAAACAAACAAACAAACAAAAAACGTTAATTCCGGGAACACAACGGAGATGAGATGACATGCATACAATCAAGAAATGTAATTAAATGTTTCGAGGCATGGCATAATAGAATTCCACGAAGACAATACGACCAATGTATCCCTAATATATAGGACTTTATACTTTATTGTCTTGTTAGGATATTTTGGTCATATAACAATTCTAAATATCCTTTTATATATTGAGGACCCTATTTTATAAGAATAACTGTAGTTTCCTTGAGGGTACATAACACCATTAAAAAAGGAAAGTACAATTATTACAATCATATTTGTCAATTGAAATTAAACCTTGCGAGTACATCAACACCCTTAACCTGAGCTACACAGGAATCTACAACAATTGTGAATATCCTATTGTGAATAACCCTATAGCGCGCCAGCTCTATGTCTGTACCTCGTGTGAGACAGAGTTATCCATGCCTAGCAACCACAGATCACCGTGTGAAGTATCTGAGAAGATATCGTTCTTGTTAAAGTGCAAGAGGTTATTGTAATAAGATGTATGCTTAATTTAATTATGTAGCCACAAGCAGCATTCGGGTTCCTGATCAATCACCCTTGCAATCAAGATTTGTCTTTCTTAGCCATCTAGCGACGAACTTGATACAAGGGTTTTATAACACCTTAAAACCACAAACTAAGTCGGGCATCTCATACAGGCATGTGTAAATGTTAAATTACATTTCCATTACGAAAAACAAACAAGTGGACTCGAGTGGTTGTGTAGTATGTAAAGGCAGAGTTAGCTGTTCACGGCGGACAAGCATGAAACCATACCCTCATACAGGCAAAAAGAATAGGCAATACTATTACATCGCAAAGCTGCATGTGCAAAATATTACAAATCATTCCTATTCAGTAAAACAGTTTTGGTCACATGAACTGCAGTAAAAAAAAAGTTTTCTTAAAATTGCTTACAAAAATAAAAATTAATATAACAATTTAGATTTCTTCTTTCGTGCCAGTGTTTGTATTGTTTGATCCCTCCCGACGAGAGGGGGCCGCGGTGGCTGAGTGGTTAAGGTGTCCCGACACTATATCACTAGCCTCCACCTCTGGGTTGCGAGTTCGAAACCTACGTCGGGTAATTGCCTGGTACTGACCGTAGGTTGGTGGTTTTTCTCTGGGTACTCAAGCTTTCCTCCACCTCCAAAACCAGGCACGTCCTTAAATGAACCTGGCTGTTAACAGGACGTTAAAGAAAATAAAACAAATCAATTAATGCTAACTTTCCTGGTGTCTCCTTGATACCCATCGTCATATCATTCTAGTTCCTGCGAGGATAGAAACACCTAAGCAAACAAACTACCATACAAAGTGGGTACTTTTTAAAATGCTATAGATGAGTCATTGTATCGTAGGAATTCAGTGACACGCTTAATTGATATCAGGACACCTGTGTGTCTAAATATCCTCATTAGGTGTTACTTCCGCTTGTACTGCTTCTATTAAATGGCAAAAGCTCTTGAGAGCATTATTTGTTCATTGAAGAGAGTCATACTGAATATCTAAAATGAATATAGACACGTACAAAATGTTCTCCCTCATGGTAGAACAGGCGATTGCTTTCATTTCTTATAAAAATATGCACCTTTTCTTAGCCATATTAGGAACAGAAAATAACTGAATAGTTATCATGAGGAGTGCGTGCAATTTCACAAGCAGAAGGCTGGGTTATAATACAATGAAAATAGCCTAATCACTTAAATGTCTGGAACAGAAATGATATCATGTAATGTATTTATCTACCTCAATCTGACTCAGAACTTTGTTTATAAATACACATGTTACAGAAAACTGTTTCGATACATGCAATTTTCTATTCCCAATAGAAACAAAATGTTGTCAGTCAGATTGCATTACAGGACGGAGGGGATTCTCTGAACAACGTCAGAGCACTATTAAATGTATTGCAGGATTGTTTTTATCGGGAAAATAAGCCTTATCATCAACAAGTCACGCGCGCGCTTTCGTGATTGTCAGGAACAGTTGACTTTCGTGTGTTGATTTGACAGTGGACAGAAGACCCAAGATACCTTTTGTGTTTCTTATTGTCATTTTCTAGCAAATCACAAACAAGGATTTTGGAGCTAGAATAAATGAGCATTTAAAGCCTTCCTATTTTAATGACATTGACAATACAGCGGGTTAAAAGCGATGCCAGTCAACCCTTGCAAGCTTAGAAATATTGTAAATATAAATATTTGTATAGGTAAAGCTTATCATACGTACATGTTCGTTTCGTCTCCTAATACTCACTTAACGGTATTACAGCAGAATATTTGCATCGTCCAGATATACGCGGCTTGCTTAAAACGGCCCCATCTATGTATTATAAATATTGCTTCCATAGCATAATTCAAAGGTTTTCTTTTGCCCATTTGGCAATCTTTTGGGGTTTTTTTTAACTGACGCTGTTACACTCATTATTGTATACAAGTGAGTGGTGTGTTGTGCTCATGCGTTATAATATATAAAGCCAAAAAATTGTATATCCAGAATGCATGAGAGTACTTTTATAATTAATAATTCACACCTTCATGTACGTATTTCAGTGAAATCCAACTGCTATTGTTCATAAATATATAAATATATATTAATACACTTAATATATGTAAAAATCACAATATAAACAAAAAGAGTTACGGTGATGTAGCTTTAACATTATTAATGAATGCGTTTATTACCTTATGTAAGTACCAATTTATTTCAAGAACAAAAGAGAAACCAATACATCACACTTAAGGATGCTGAGGATATACCTGTTAAATCTACGCTTACTGAAATATCAACGTATTATGTAACATGATCATCACCACTATCCTTAAAAGACCACTGATTAATAAATCGACCCCAGAACAAAATACCAGGGATGGAAGAAGGAAGAAGATCGGGTGTCTTTAACAGCGATGGTAATACTGGCTGTTGATGGCATTTGTATTTCCTGCAACTTTTGCCAGTATTGCAAGGCTTCTTCTAAAACGCAATTGAGTTGCCGTGGGCAAGACATTTTTAACAGTTTACCAAGGTCAAATGTTATTTTTATCTATTATTTTTTTTATTTAATTTCATTTTAGTGGTGTTATCGCACAATGTATAAATGTTAGTTTTACTTAAAATGTTGTAAAGATTTAAGTTTATTATTCAGACTTATCGCACAGCTTCGTAGCTATCTGACGGTCTTGCTTGTGGTGCAGTAAAGATAATGTTAGGCGATTGATGTTGGAAAGTATCGGCTTTTCTGAAAGAAAACATTTTCTTTTGCATCTGTATTATTGCATTTACATGGCCCGATATCACAATAGCTCAACCTGCAGGCAGAATTATTTTTATTATTATTATTTGGCGATGAAGAATATCTAGCTACGTAGCATGCATGCAGGCTTATGAATAGTTTGTTGTTTCCTTTTTGCGACTGCAAGAAGCATATGAACTGCAGGTATATTATTTTTCCATTAGTATTCATATTGGTGTATACAAACTTTAAAAAATCTAATGCCACCAGATGTAATACTGCCATGAACTTTAGAGCACGATCTTCATAATTTTCCAGCATGTGTGAAGACATCGTAATGTGTTAATGGATAAGCTACATATATTTCGCATTGACCTGGTTGCGCTTTCATAAAAAAATTCTATGAACTCAATACTTCATATTTTCATATAAGATATGCAATTAAATCGTCAATAAGGATGAAAATAGTAGTAAAATCTTGTTATATTTCAGTTCATATCATTACTCAGATTTAAAATGTCTTTGGAATAATGATGGATATTACGATAGGAGGAATACATGTTGTTGTGTCTTTCAATTAATTAAACAAATTAACCTGCCTTGACCTATGCCAAGGCTTGTCGTAGCGACGCGAAATAAGGGGATTTTTTTACGATATTCGTCATATTTGTTGGTGAAACTCAAAAATTCAAAGTTTGGTTTGTTTTTGTTAAACGTCCTATTAACAGCCAGGGTCATTTAAGGACGTGCCAGGTTTTGAAGGTGGAGGAAAGCCGGAGTACCCGGAGAAAAACCACCGGCCTACGGTCAGTACCTGGCAACTGCCCCACGTAGGTTTCGAACTCGCAACCCAGAGGTGGAGGGCTAGTGTTAAAGTGTCGGGACATCTTAACCACTCGGCCACCGCGGCCCCTAAAAAGTCAAAGAAAGACGTGCAATGTTCTATGGTATTGTGTAACAACGTCATACGTATTGACACTACTACGAATTATTACGTCATCGAGGTGATAATACTTGGCACCAACGAAGCTATCGTAAACGTTCTGTTCGAAAAAACAATACCAAATAGTCTCGTGAATTTACTGCATTTCTTTATACAATTATACCTTTTACCTCCCTTCGATTTTGGACTATAATTACAATATTTGAAAAGACAAGGAAACACCGCTCGGCTTCTTTATCATATGTTCACGTCGGAATAGCGCGTGGCAAAAAATGTCATAAGATGTTTTGTTACCCTCATTAAAATTATATGCAATATAACCGATGTCGGTGTCTAGATATGTGTAGGTGTCAATTTATTTTAACGAGAAATTTGACCTGTACGTACTTTTACACTGGTTATGCTGTCCAATTTCGTTTCCCTCTTTAGAAATCACCATCCTATGTTTTGTAGATGTTTGTGATCACAGCATTGTCAAGAGGCTGATTTTAGAAGCCAACAGCGGTTTTTTTTATGACCGGCGTATAACATTTCGAAATCTCTCAATCTGTCAAATACATTTTCCTTATTGAAAAAATAATTGGTAAAATGATACACGGTATATATAGCAAAAGCCTATTAGGATGTATTGCTTATTGTCTGAGCTAACGCTAGGCAGCTACATTGCTAACATTTGGATCCAAGAGCTTAGAATGGCAGTGGTATTCAGAAGGACCTGTTATTTGAGTGGGTGTGGGATAGAGAGGAATGTAATTTCGTTACCGGGGTTAATACCGGATGTTAGCAAAAAAACAACAACAGAATCTTGGGATTGTTTTCGAACACGGCAAGCATTACTGCGGAACACTGTCACTATTTGTGCAGGGAAATTATGGCACTAAAGGCAAAGTTAGATAATACTTTCAGATAATATTGAGAGGAAAATTAAAGAAAATTGGGAATTAACAGAACAATTATCGGTAGCGATACAGCAATATAGTGATTGATATTATTGAAATTTAGTTTTATTTAGTTAAGAACTGATGTTAATAAGTGGCGTTTATTCCATGTGATATGTTATTATCACAGTTAAGTAGTAAGGCATGAGAGGCATACGTTCTACCAGCATTTTTACAAACACTTTGCGAAGTATTTGTTAAGTAATATTGATGATTGTCCGAGGTAAAAAAATAAAGTATCTTTTCGACTGGCGGCGATAACCAATTCAATAACACGATATATAAACAGATGACGTCACGCAATCATTAGATTTGTTGTCGCGTCGAAATCTTATTTCATTGCAACATCTTATAAACCATATCCTGAACGGTGATGCAATATACTCTTCTTTTGTCAACCGAGGGCTCTTGTCGTTTCGAATTTTAACTATGCATGTTTAAGCTTATAAACAAGTTGTACTGACCAAAAACGTTTGTACATGATATAATATAAATATGTAATATCGTTACATAATAACTATATATATATATATATGTATAAGTTTATATATAACATAATAACAAAAATGACGAAGGAGAGGCGGATTTGGAGCAGTGGTTTAAGCTTTGGGTACTTCTGGTTTGGCAATAAGGTGCCGTAGATCGCGAGTTCGAGGCCCAGCCAGGACAAGGGTCACTTAATTGTCTCCCTTCGTCATTTGTGTTACTACATTATGTTATATATCTAATTATTAGCATAATGTATCATACGTACTATGTGTTGTTGATCAGAAGGTGAAGATTTGAATTCCTTGTCGTAATGTTTGTATAAATTATTATATCAATTAAGACTGATGCTCAATACGTAGCCATAGCAATATTTAAAAAAAAAAAACTCTGCTGTGAATTTCCACACCTGTTAATGATTAACAAACCCATAACGAAACTGTGAAAGTGTTTAAGAACAGCCGTCAGAAGAATTTGACCCCTGTATGAGTAGTTCGTGTATTTATATCCTATACCTGGGGTATTCCGCATGAGGTCTATTTTAACATGTAATTTAATGGTTTTCTGGTGTTTTGAAGTTACATGTGTATGCTTGTTAACCACTTTGTTATTAAGTTTGTCTATAAGGATACACATCTTAGCAATGATGTTATTAGACATGCAAATAGTCGAATCTTCTATATAATTTGTCCTGAATTCCACATTCCAACGTATTCAATATCACATCTTATATTTAGCTTAAGCAGTTGCAGTACTTTTGCATATTTTGCAAATATTTTAGTGCGATATACAGGGAGGTTGCTGTTTAGAAGTGGAAAGTTAATTGAAAAGAATGGCTGTAAGAAGTTTAGATAAAGACTTATTGAACAACTGCTCGAGCAAGCAGTACAACGTTGTTAATTCAATATAAGATCAGCACCGCTCTCACACTTCAAGATTTTGGAAGATTTCAATTTTGACGAATTTGTCTTTAGACAAACCACACAATGTGAAAGTAGGGTTAATCATGTTGCCTAGCAAACCTTGTTCTTTTATAAGCAGGAAATTTAATATTGATGACAGGAGAGGACCAAATCATGATATGCCTTACCTGCACACACAGCTACAAATTTGTAATACTCAAGTGTTGTTTTGACATAAGAATCAAGAAATACAGACTGAATTTTTTTTTTTTTTTTTTTGGATTCAAAGCTGCTCATGATTTCTTCAGCATGATGGATCAGACTTTTTGGATTACATCTTCTCCGACAGTGATTCCCGTACAGCATGTTCTCGTTTTAATTATTACATAAAGATTCATTGATGCATATCCTTTAACGGAATCTATAAGAATATTAAAATTAACAACACATGTAATAGTAGTCCTTCGGTTATTCAGACCCTCTCGTAGCTTATTATTGTGAATGATGCAAAAACCGTGAGAGATACCTGTTATTAAAAATACGGAGGTATGCTAGCTTGGAAAAAAGAGTCATGAAGGATATTACTGATTTATTTTCAAAATTGGTCGAGCTGTTTGACCAATATGGCTATCTGTACGGACAGGCTTAAAAGTCCTATTAGTGCAATATCCGCCATAACTTTACGGAGTCGCCATGCAAATTTTCAAAGGTCACAAGGAACAGTTTTAGCCAACCTCTTTAAATGTATTTAACAAAGACAGGGGAAGCGAATACAAAACAATGCCTTACCTGCACACACAGCTACAAATTTGTAATACTCAAGTGTTGTTTTGACATAAGAATCAAGAAATACAGACTGAATTTTTTTTTTTTTTTTTTTTTGGATTCAAAGCTGCTCATGATTTCTTCAGCATGATGGATCAGACTTTTTGGATTACATCTTCTCCGACAGTGATTCCCGTACAGCATGTTCTCGTTTTAATTATTACATAAAGATTCATTGATGCATATCCTTTAACGGAATCTATAAGAATATTAAAATTAACAACACATGTAATAGTAGTCCTTCGGTTATTCAGACCCTCTCGTAGCTTATTATTGTGAATGATGCAAAAACCGTGAGAGATACCTGTTATTAAAAATACGGAGGTATGCTAGCTTGGAAAAATGAGTCATGAAGGATATTACTGATTTATTTTCAAAATTGGTCGAGCTGTTTGACCAATATGGCTATCTGTACGGACAGGCTTAAAAGTCCTATTAGTGCAATATCCGCCAATAACTTTACGGAGTCGCCATGCAAATTTTCAAAGGTCACAAGGAACAGTTTTAGCCAACCTCTTTAAATGTATTTAACAAAGACAGGGGAAGCGAATACAAAACAAAGTTCGAATATGATGGACACCTAATGGATTCTGTCGAGCCATTAGATCTTTGAACTTAACCTGTCATCTGGACGGCTTGCTGTAATGCCCATGCCCACGGCAACGATTACGTCGTCTGTGAGAAGTAGACATAGACATTACGTCTGCTTGGATGCATCCCAGAGAGTACAAGTTTTCTACTGAATCCAAGAGGTCATTGCAATCATATAGCACAGGAGTGCCGCCTTAAAGTCTGAAATAGTAGTCTTCTCTCGCTGTCTGTGGTACAGTTTACACAATGTGGGGTGTTAGTACGATGGTAAATTTTCCCTAAAACACGGACCTTCTTAGACGATCAGTGAGGTTGTATTGTTAATAGAAACATTGAATATCTCTACGGTTCCAGCAGAACGATAACCAATCACATGTCGTATTGAAATGAGTCTGTGTCCATTTTATCAAAATAGAAATATTATAATGGAATAGCGACCTGCTTATAGCAATCACATAAACGATTAATGCAAATTGATAACATATTGTATAGGGCAGCTTCTAAAGCATGGACGCAGTGTTATCATTAAAAAGGTTACTTTATTTAAAATCCATTTTAATACATACCTGATTTCTAAGTTATGTTTTATTTATATTTTTTTCTTTTTTTAATAGTAACACGAATGCTTCATACATTAGTGCTATCTTGATGTTTTATATACGGTCAAATGGCAAAAAGACATATGTTAACAAAGTTAGCTATGGCCAATAAAACAGACCACAAAGCGGTTTTTCCTTAACACCACTCCGACACATAACAATCTTCAAACATTCGCCATTTAAAGGATAGAAATAACTTTCCTTGTGATGATCAAATCTAGTACATGGCCTTGGGTGAGTGTAATTTCTTTTACACTCTTATCAAATATTAGGAATGATTAAGCTAAGATTACTGACGAGCACCAACATTATTTACAATGTAAATTAAGTTTGGATCAGTTTTGATAATGATCTTCTTTTGTTCGCTAACATGCTTTTCCAAAAAGGCAAATTGGCCTGTAAATTGAAACAAAGACCGTCATAAGCCATTGCATAACAATTGAATATATTTTGAAACCGGTGTAATGATTTTATGTCCTAGCTTATGAAGTTCAACTAATACAGATTACCTTCCATGTAAAATATGAACATCCGATGAAAAGAATTTGGCATTCATTACCCTCCATATTACAATTGTATATTGATAATGCTCGTTTTGCATTTTTCATATTTGCTCGCTAAAAAGGCTCGCAAAAATGAAAAATCACAACTCAAGTCATCAATCTTACATAAAAATAAACGAATGACAGATCTATATACAATTTAGAGGTCAAACGATGTTCTTTAACTCAATTACAAATCAACGAATCTGGTTGTTAACTTAAAACAAATTAAAATATTTCAAAATATAAGAAGCCGATTTCCGGCTCATTGTCAGAAATAAAATGATGCAGCTATATGCTATTCTACAATTGTATGCATGATTTGAAGACAACTTTATACCCTCTCAGGCCTTATTTCTGCATCTATATATTCTAACTCTCAAGAGTAGCAAAAATAAAAAATAGAAATTGCCAAAATATACAGAGGCGTAAAACACATTTGTATCTTGCATATCTGTCAATTACAACAAAGTTAATCATTTCAATGTTCACGTTTTACGAGCAACCTCATGAATTTGTCTAATCCTACACAGAGGATGTTTAGCAGTTGTCGAATATTTATGGACTTTTTGACGGAAGGTTGGAGTTTTAATGATTCCTAAAGCAGAGCGCAACACGACATAATGAATGCTCTTTAGGGCATGTCGCCAGCTCTGACAGAATTGAGTCGTTTTTCTAAACCTTAATAGTATCATTAGGTCCCAAGTATGCCGGTGTCACACTAAATCAGGTTCTACTAAATGGTGTTTTCCTCGAATAATTTGATTGCTAGTCCTAACGTTCTGCATTTTTTCTTTTTTCTCTCCATATAAATGTCACAGGGCAAATGCAATAAGAATGTAAATTTGATGTATTTCGTCAGCCTGTAATTGAATAAATAATAACATATTTCAGGAATTTGAAGCTCTTTTTGATTCGAGCTTCTGAAAATTTTCATAAGTTTATTGTTTTACATATGAATGCGTGACAGTCACATAGATATAACGGGCGTCTTGGCAAAGCAGGTATGTAGTTGAACATGTATGGTTCATTGAGAAAATCAACCGGTATTTTAAGATTTTCAATTAATCCCCTATCTAGATATATATATAGATATATAGATAGATATTTGCGGTATGGAATGTCTTCGTCAGTAAATAAAATTTTGAATCTGTCTAGTCAATTTAATGTTTGTATTCTACGAGTATCACTGTTTGTTAATATTTTTATGTAAAGAAGCTTTAATATGATCCTGATTACTGTATGTTTATAGGCACGCTAATGCAAATAAATGCGTAAATTAATTGTTCGGGGGAAATCAGGTGGGTATGTAATCATGGTGTCGCCAATCTTCCCTTTTGTAAAAACAACGTACTTTCCGATAACATATCAGACAGTTGTTAGCATGCATGTATTTTTTTTATTCTGAATGTCACAAGACAGTTAATGTTTACTGAATATAATATAAAACACTCTGTTGTCCCTTGAGACAAAGATTTCCAATCGAACACCAGACCTACGTTTGAGTACAGCTTGTAAGGTCATCCCCTGAGAGTGCTGATACATATCAGATGTAGCTAAAAGATATACTGAGCGTTGACAACAAAGATTCGAAAGAGCAATGTAACGAAATATATAGGGGATATAACTCCATCTTAGATGATTAAGAAAAACCCAAAATAAAGTTTTATATCATTTTTCATGTCAATGATAAGGTAATGCTTATATTTTTTTTATATCTAACTGCAGTTATATTATTTCGTTCGCTTTTTTAGAAAATTGTTTATGTTTTCCAAAATGTCAAAGATATCAAGTAAAATTGCCATGGTATAGGTTTAGTATTTTTTGCAACAAAGCAAATGTTGGCACAAAGATCAACCCTGTACATTTTCATGACAATATGTTCATTATTTCTTGTTCGTGTCGTCTCGAAATGACATTGCAAATCGATTTTTTATTCTACAGTTTCGCGGTTTAGACTATGAATGATTAATATTTTCTTTACAATATCTCGATCTCAAACTACTTTCGTTCCAAAATAGTAAAATCATATTTTAAATAATTAATATGTTCATGTATTCATGCCGTTGTCGTATGTATAATCCATTATTGCTACCGTACTTCCATGGTTCATTTTTCGCAATTTTGCAAAATCTTCAAAAAACCTTCTTTATCAAAGAAGATGGGATATGACTCATTTTTCGTTAAATATTTATATATGCTTTTTATCTATTTATTTATTTTTTTAATTTTTTTTTATATTGTGAAATGTTATTTTTAAAGTAACATTTTAGGTCTTTTATCTCACTGAAGATCCCTACAAGGACGAAACAGCTGTATTTTTCAGTTTAAATCGCCACCCTAGTAATGATTTTGATAATGTGACAACCTGGATTTGACCTAGATTCATATGACGGTTGGCTTTCGATGTAGCTAAGGACGCTTACCCTCCCGGATAACCTGGTCTTATACTCCTTGTCCATTTTCCAGTGTCTCTACGCAAATCTATATTGATAGTTCCTATCCCCCCACCCCACCCCTTTGTGTGTGTGTGTATTTTTTTTTTTTTATTATTATTTTTTTTTAACAATTGTGGTTTCATTATTATATCTGTGTTCTCTTCGTGTTTACAGTGTCCAGCATCCGATGCTATGAGTGTGAAAACGGTGTCAATCCAGCATGTGGTAAATACTTTAAGGCTTACCAGTTTAAGGCAAAGAAATGCGGTGATGGCAGCCCTTACTTCAAGTGTGCTCTCCAGCGTCAGACCGAACCAGGTAAGGATATGATAACAATCCATTATGTCTAAGTATGGACAGTCAGGCTACTGCACGCAGAGGGCTGTAATGTGATCTCAACCGAGAAAAAAAAAGCTACAGTGTTGCTGTATATATCTATGTAGATGTAGGATTGGTTAGCTGCAGCTTCATAATTGATTTTTTCTGGTTCCTCATTAAATCTGGAGGAAATATTCATGTCATACTGGTTTCCAGCCTATGAATTCAAATTGATATCTTCTTTGCATTTTGTTTTAATTCTTCTGCGAAAATAAGATGCATGTTTTCACGAGAGACACGCCTTTTCGCCTTGAAGATGATAATTAAGATTCATTTGTTTTTAAATGGAAACCTTTCAAACAATACATCAACGAATAAAAAGCGAATCTTTAATGCGTATTATTCATTGATTTCTGTGCAGAAGTAACATGCTGATAAACAATGTCAAAAACACCAACAAGATAGATATAAGAGTTATTTGACAACATACATCAAGTGAGGTGGTCAAAGATTATGGAAAATAAGTGTCTTGAGTCTTAAGGTTGGTTTGAACGAAATGCAGACATGCATAATCACTATATAATCTTCTGCACATTGCTTATAGCATTGGTATAGAGTACAGTAAAATTCGACTTATTCGACGGTTCAACTCTTCAAAGTTGCATAATATAGGAGTCCAATGAAGTTAACTGGATTGTCGAATCCATACATAATATTTGCAATTTGCTTCCGAACTGAATTCATTTTAGAAACTTTTTTGTTCTTCTAGTGAATTATTGCGATATTCATTGATTCCATTGTCCTTTTGCTATTGACAACCATATATAAGTACGATTGGGAACGTGTGTAATAAAAAATATTAACTCAATATATATGTCACCAGTAGCGTCAATTGGTAACATTTAATTGTACACCTGTGGAAACAAAGTCTGTCGGTAGATTGCAGTTTGAGAGTGAAAAAAACCCAGTGAAAATTGGAATATTGACATCGGAATCGGAAAATATAGACAATGTAAGAAAAACTAGAACTTGTGGACATTCAGCTGAGGAAAGTACGTGAACATTGTGACTGTTATTGTAGGGTCTGGAGCATATACACTCGCATTATTCGTCTCAACATTATTCGCATCATCGGTGTTTCATTCAATTTGCTTACTAAATAATTTACTAAATGTTATTACTAGTGACTCCATCCCTTCATTTTCTTGTTTGAAGGTTAAATGATGTGAAATTTATATACATGTTGTAATTGTATAGGTTTAATGGCATATAAGAGCACACGGGTACTCAAAAGACAGTAACCCCGATATTTACAGTGCGCTGAGGAACCCCACCTGGGGATTTCCCGCCCTTTTACACCTGGAATCCTAAGTCATTCTATTTGCAGTAGGAATTTAAATTTGTGTTTTGTTTTTGCTTTTGTCAAAATCTCAAGACCCTACTCTATATTCTCGTATATAGAAAGTATCCATTCCATGTGTTATTTACTCAGGAAAACAGCTACAAACCTCAGAAACACATTTTCCTCAGGGATTTGGTTCAGATGAAACACCAGCTGATTGGCTGATTTAGTTGTGTTCCTTAAAGAAAGAAAGGAGCAATCGCGACTAAACAAACAAATCATCCAATGTATTCGTGCGATGTTGCAATTTCGGAATTTTGAGGAAAAAAAGACTTAATTTGAAAGTATTCTATTGTGAAGACGTTCATCATTATATAATTTTATACTTAACACTGACTTTTAGACAAGTTCGTGTATAAACCCATCATATACTGTAGTTGACATTTTACGAGATTCAAAGTGTGTATTTGAACTTATTTTTCCATCAGAAAAAGTTACAAGATAACTTAAAATATCACCAGGAGGCCAAAAATTATTAATAAACTACGCATTAACACCCAGTTTAAGTTGATGATTTTAAAAGTTTTGAGAAATATACTTATTGTAAACGAATTTGTAAAACGCACTGTCGAGGAAAAGGGAAACCAAAAAAGGGGGGGCATTACTGACATTCATCGTCAAGATCACACGAAATCGATCCTCTTCATATACGCCAAAGAATCAATATAAGTATGATAAGACCTATCGGTTTTTCCATTAGTTCCTTAACAGTAAATTTCTCCCATAACACTCGAGGCTATCGGAAGAGCTTCGCTGGAGACCATTAAGCACTACATGTACAGCTTAATCAAAATATCAAAATATGTTTCCACTTTGATTTATTCTTAATAATAAATCAAAATCGTTATGGCATTTTCATAGCCGAAATTGCTCAAATCCCCCGATAACTAGTTTAAATTATGAGTTAAATACAGTGATACCGATTTAAGTTCTTCTTATTTTGTTAAGCTTTGTATGCATTAACTCTTTGTATCAAGGATTATGCATTTTTTTCCGCAAAGCACACAATTAGGCAAATGTCTGTCGCCCTTACAAGACAAATGCGTTCTTCATGGTTATTGGACTGAACACAAAACGCACAATTAAGCAAATGACGTTGTTCCTAATAACACTAATGTGTTTTTGTTATGGATATACTGAGACTTACATACCAAATCAGTCATTTTGATTGTATGATGAACAGTTCCATTCTGTCCACATCGAGCCCCAATCACTTATAAGTGGAACACAATGCATGTATCCCCGTCTAGGTCTTGAGCCATTCCATGAAATCCATTTAATAGACAATTCCTTATAACGAACCTGCGCGGTCAATCTCTCAATAGACAGCTGACGAAGGATACTCGCACGTAGGGTGATAATGCTTTCAATCATGAAAAGGCGTGTTACTTTGAATACTCATTAAGTGGGAAAACGGTCTGTAGTAAAAGTTCTTGTCAGACCCGGGCGACAAGAATGGGCCAGAACTGCTGCGTTTCCATTGACATATGACAGCGCATATCAAGTTAATGGAACTGACTAGCACTTCCGGGAAATAAAGACATCGTCATTCTTCGATGCTTAAGGATAGCATTTACAAGTATTAACTAAAAAGTCCAAGAAACTTGTTGGTTCAACGCCACTTCAATCTTGATTTTTGTTTATTCTTAGAGATGGCAAAGTGTGATATAAGCGCCTGACATATGCTGCCTTTAAGAGAAATTTGTTTTATTTAAATGGTTGAGAATTAGCATTTGAAAATCCTTTCTTATTTCTTATGTATTACTTGTAAAATTATTTTGAATTGAAAATCGTATTATTGATTATCGACGGAAATTTCGTCGACCAGGGTGTACAATCAAACAGAAACGGTTTGAAACACATGTGTTAAATAAGGTGTATATAAAATCATATACGTTCTATATCGGCCACAATTTACGTTGTCGACACTTATTGTATATGTATACATACATGATGCATCTGGTGCATGTTGACATGGAAAAACCAAAATAATTATTGTTGATGAATATAAAAACTTTAAAAAATGAAGGACTAGTAGAATAAGAAATGCATTTATCATTCAAATCCAAGGCTATCTATTTGATTTGACAACAACACAAAAGAAATGATAATTATGTACAGAATCTTAAATGAGTTTTTATTTCATATGATCGTTTTACAAAACGAGTCTTAGAAATTTTCATTTTGAGAGCCCTGGTGACCACGAAATTAAACTTCGAGACGAGCTATTATCACAAATTATTTTGATTTTTTAAAAAGTCAAAACGGGGAAGACAAAATCAAGCAGGGACAGCCCTTTGTCTGTGCCATTTCTAGTTAATGGCGTAATGGCATTAACCATATTATGACGTCACAATGGATTTCTGACTGGCACATACAATGAAAAATGTTCAGGAGTATATTTAGCTAGTGGCATATGCGAATGATTACCTGGTTAGATACACAAGATAACAGGCTGCTTACATTTTATGTATGTGATAATGCATTTTTACATTATGTTCAAAAGGCATATTTCTTGTACATATACATTGTACATTATACATAGGTAGTATAAGCATGTAAGTGTATATTAAAGGAACAAAATTACCAATTAAACGCAGCGGTGATAGACAATACCAAATATCTGGGGACGACAATATGTAGCAAAATGAAATGGAGGATATCTAGTAGTGTCTTCAGTTATACCAAACATATTTCACCAGTGGGACTGACGTTTTGGTATTTTCCACGAGTGAAACTTATCAAAATGCTAGCCATAAGAGTGAAATATCTGATATTACTGAAGATAATGTTAGATATCCTCTATTTCATTAGGTTATACAGTGTCGTCCGTTTATTACATTTTATAGAAAATTCTGCCAGAGCATCTTTAAATATCTCCAATTGTCGTTTGCAAGCAGTGCTTTGATTGGTCAAATAAGAAAAAGTATTATTTTCACGAATTGAAAATATAAGAAAAATATAAATAATTTCCATGATTTCACTAGTAAAAGTTTAATAAATTGATGTTTATATGCATTCTGTACATGTACATAACCAGTTATCAGCTCCTTTGTACACGACATAATATGAGACTATCCGCAAAAATAACATGACAATATTATACATTTTAAGTATGTAGCGACAAATAGAAAAATTAGCATGTTGTGTTAAATACTTAATTGATTATGTCATAAATTGGTATCACAAACATAAAAAAAACCAAACTGGGAATAAAACCACCGTAAAATATAACTTGATGGTGGTATATGATAACAGCGACATAACACGAAAGTCTACATCAGCGTCGTAGTTAGTGATGCATCCAAACTAGACTTGGATAACAATACAGTCTGACGCTCAATCACATTTACTGCTAGTCCGTGTCAGTCAACGACGGGAGTTTATTGTGTAGTGTAGACAGTATAGACGCGGGAGGTTCAGACACGACTGGTGCCACAATCTGGTCTAGCAAGTATGTTGCATTATCTCGTTCTTTGCATCACTCATCCATTTATGTGTCGCCGACGACACTCTTGAACATTTCGGGAGACAGGGCGCTCGTAAAATGAAACGCTCTACGTTTCAAAATGTCGATGGATTTCATAATATGTGTGTTGTAAGATGGTGACATTAGGTGGTGTTTTCAGTGTTAGCTATGTGTACATTCTAATGTATTAGAGGCCGCAAAGAACTTCACTAGATAATAACTCCTTACACGTCACGGTTAACAAAATGCTTGGCAGCATGAGTCAGCCTCAACAAAAATCTTGTCATGGTAATGAAATACCATGTGGATAACTGCAGTACCAAGAATGTCTCTGCATATCTCAGCAGTCGCAGACCAGAATAAAATTTAATTCTCGGTTATAGTTCTACAAATTAAACATAGGTCTAAAATTTCCTAAACGATTCGCCTTGGGTTCTTCGACGTAAAATTAATAGGTTAAAAATGGACACAAAGGTGGTATTTTGTTGTTTATAATTTGCCATCGGTGGCTTTTCTCTGGGTACTCCGCCTTTCCTTCACCTCCAAAACTTGTCACGTCCTTAAATGACCCTGGCTTATAGGACGTTAAACAAAAACAAACAAACAAACAAACAAACCGTCGAATAACATTCTAAAAATGAACCATTCTTGTAAAAGGAGCGAAAAGATATTGCCTAGGACTACCTTCAATGGTTATAAAGTTAATTAAAGATCTGCTGTTATTTTCAAAGTGTCCCGTTGGTATCCTCTATCCATCTATCTATCAGTTCATTACCTTATTTTGACCTTCAAAAGAAATGGGCTAAACCTTCTAACGCAAAACCCGTATATCATTATTGTTTGCATGTTGTTTATTTTTTTTTTTAATAGATGGCGCTTTGATTTTGACGTCAATCGATCAGAAAACGCATTTCAAATCCCCAGTGCGCAGGTCGCCGGAAGCCATTCCTTTCAGGTCACAATTCAATGTGTGGTTTCTGGATACCAAACTTGTAATGATACAACGATAAGCAACCACCAGTTTAAACGATCACATGATAATTGACAAAAAAACGATGTATTTTGAATAAAACGTGTTCAAATTTTTCGCTCTCTTATTCAATATATAGTAAGCGCAAACCGATGTAAACCATGCTGAAAATAAATTTAAGTGAATATTGACCATGGCAAATTGATAAAAATTGATAAAAAAAGTTATAACAAATTTTGGAGGAATATGCAGAAGTAGATAGAGTATGTAGGCAAAGTGCCACTAAATTCTCAGGTGATCAATATATTTCCCCTTTAATTATGATAAGCAAGTTCTCAAAGACATTATGTAATTCTTTATTTAATATACATATTTACCTTTTCGGATTGATACAATATCGATTTTGATATTTTCTGTTTTATGACTCAAGGAAACATTTAAATCACGAAAAAGAAAAACATGTCAATCAATTAGCTTTAAATTTACATCTTCTAAATTTGTCCACAGTAACTAAAGTTCATTTTGTCAAAATTTCACTTTTGGAGGGTATTAGAGGGAGCAGACGATATGTAAAGATCGAAGCATTCCTGTTTACGAAAGTTGGGTATATATTGGTGACATTTTCTCCATCTCTTCCTGTCTCTTAACATCACTGACGAGTCATACTTGGCCGAAACTACTGTATGATGTCCCTAACATCACTGACGAGTCCTACATGGCCGAAACTGCTGTATGATATCCCTAACATCATTGACGAGTCATATGAGGCCGAACCTATTGTATGGCGTCCCTAACATCACTGACGAGTCCTTGAAGGACGAAACAGCTGTCTGACATCACTAACATCACGGACGAACCATAAAACTACGAACCAGTTGTATGATGTCTCTAACATCACTGACGAGTCATAGAAGGACCAAACAGCTGTCTGACATCACTAACATCACTGACGAGTCCTAGAAGGACGAACCAGCTGTATGATGTCCCTAACATCACTGACGAGTCATAGAAGGACCAAACAGCTGTATGATGTCCCTAACATCACTGACGAGTGCCAGAATGACGAACCAGTTGTGAGATGTCCCTATCATCACTGATCCTAGAGGGACGAGCCAGTTGTGTTTAACTGTGCTTAGCTTTACTGTACATGTATCTTGTTCTTATTTGTATTGAAATGTGATTATATCTTGGATGTCTTTTGAACAGTTCTTTGGTATTATTTGGTATTATTTAATAATTTGGTCTAGTATTCAACTCATATCATTTATTTTATCAAGTTTATTGCTATCTTATTATCAAGTTAACAATACCTTTCATCCTTCCCAATATAAAATACATGAAACAATTAGGTTTCAAACAACATCCTACAGTTTTTCAATTTCACCAAGACTAAACCATCGGTACAAGTACACTTTCTACATTTGTCGAACAGTCAAGCATTAAGTATGTATTTCATTTGCGGTGAAGTGTGTTTTTCGAGTTTAGATTCACATTTAAGAAGCTGATAGAGGATCATTTGGAAACAGATGATCCTACATGCTAAATGGTATGTAAATTATACAAATTGCATTCTATTTCATAAATGGAACCTGATAGGTAGCTGAAATATATCGCAACCAGAGCCTGATAAGTATCTGTAATAGACCGCATTCAGACCTGATAAATACCTGTATCATGTCGTCTATACTATAATTATTATGTCCATTATATATCCAACTGCTTTAATTGACATGGCATCGATAGCTTATACAATATTCGCTAATTCGTCGACTATATGTTAATATAACAGTTTTTGAAAATTTTATTATTTTACAACAACTGCAAAACAAGTTTACTAAAACTGGATGGATCCCTAGCCTAGTCATGTTCGATCGGGGAATCGAACCCCGGTCGCCTAGTTGAAAGCCAAGTGTGTTACCTCTGTGCCATCCGACCACCCACCAACTGTTTTATGGCGTGACAATATGGGCTGTGTAAATATATAGTATCCATCAGTATTCTGATGGCTTTACTTGGTCTTAGTGCTGTATTTAAGAACGGTAATATGTTAATGAAAATAATACTATTAATAGTAACTATTTTAACAAACCGTTTTCATAACTTCGCCTCCACGTCTACATATTTGGCATGTTATCGCGTGTACACAGGATCTATTCGTGATTCATATACTAAATGTCAACAGCGAAAAAGAAATGTCTTATGAAGCAATTCGCAATATGAAGTAACACAGCGAATTTGTGCTATTAAAACATTTATATATACATTTACATAACAAGTCGCTATATACAATTATTAGAACGAAGTGTGATTATAAGATTGTAAATGGCGTCCGTCGCGTGGCAGTCAGGACGTCACAATTGCAACAATGACAGTGACGACCATTTGCCGCCTAATGACAGCTCGATTCAAGTTCCACACTTCTGTCAATAAATCAATATTCATAATAGACTTATAATGTACATATGACAGGAAATTGTGTAGGGAATGTAAATGTAATCGCCTAACCAACTTGCCGTGATGTTTTAGGTCATTCATAGTCCTGATAGACACCCAACAGTACGTTGCAGGGAAATATTACGCATGACGCTAGTACCGTGCAATATGCTATTTGTATGCAATGCTCCGTCATTTACTATTAAAACGATCTAACACCGTTCAAACACAGTCGAATGCTATAATAATATTTAAAATAGATGTTTCTTGTATTCTTATATAATGTTATCTTGAAAGGGGGATCTAAGGAGATGAGACAGCAAGGATGAAGCACATTTCTATCTGAACACACCAATAAAAAGTAACTGAGAATAGTTACGACTCATTTTCAACCGAGCCTTCTAGAAGTGTCTCTGTGAATTACAGGATATCGAAATCACTCATAATCGTATCGAGAAATGCAAATTCATCTTCTTCTTCTTTTCATTTTTTTTTTTTTTTTTTTTTTTACAATTAAACTACGAAGGGTTTAAATCCATGTCACTGACATTGCTAGGACTTGGGTAACTTTCAGTGTCTCCAAAGAGAAGAGAAATAATGAACAGACAAGTAAAGTCAATACTAAAGACAAATATGATAAATTGAATAATTAACAGAAATTCAGTGTAATTTTGGAGGCAGTACAGAACGAATACATACCCCTATAAAAAAAACTTTCGATTGATGTGATAATTATATGCTATCCATTCTCACATAGAAAATAAAAAGTTTAGTGAGTAGTGGGCATCTATCAAAAAGCAATCAGCTCCATAAAAAAGTAGGGATAGAATGTAAGATAATATATGAGGGACAAATTGGCAACATAAACAGCGCTAAGTCAGAGATGGAATTGACTTAGATGTCCTAGGAGAGATAGAAGCCGGGGAAAATCACAAAAAGTATAGCAGATATATTGATATATCGTTTACGTGCGCAATGGAGATTAGTCTAAGTATTCCTCCAAATAGCCGATCGTAGATCCAGAGAAATTACAAGAAAATTAGAAAGAGAATAGATATTTCAATGAGAATGGAACTGAATGAAAGTGCCAAACATATATTTGCACGTCACATTAAACAGATGCATTAAGTTATTTTCTACCACAATACGCTTTGTTAATCCACTCTCAAGTCATTGTATAAATGTACCAACGGTGGGATATAATATTATATATGGTATATTCCACTAGTGGAATATAACCTTCTGGTCTTTTGATTGGTAAAGAATTCGAACTTTGACCCGAGCAGCAATTGTTATTGACGTCATCAATAATCGAATGACGTCACATCACAGCGTCCTAGCCGTCACCTTTGCGCCTTATTTGCATACGCGAAATAAGACTTTTGTTTCGTTTCCCTTTGATTCAAGCCGATAATATTGTGGTAGAAATAGGTCACATGACTCATGATTTTTGGATATGGAATTTATTTCACACTCATAAGTTATTTTTTAAAAGTTCTAAAAGACACTCGTACAAGTACCATCTGTCACACTCGTTCACATCCTCGCTAATTCACATATAGTCTCATACACATCATAACGAAAACATGTGTTGCCATTTGTCGTATATCAGTACAATACCTTAAACCCTTACGCCACTGCTAATGTGGCGACACAAGTCCTGCCAGATCGTGTTGCCGTCGACTTATTTACGTCCTTGACAAGGAGAATGCCTTAATTTGCAACATGATATCTTTGGAGTGTCCCTATATGGGTGCATTAAATATCTTATTTCAAAGTGTTACCATACAAAATGTTTGTGATGTGTTTTGCCACTCAATAAACATAATTACCTGCCGTTGTACACCAGCGGTATAATATTGATCTATCACAAATATCTCTGATGATTAAACCTATCATTGCTTGTATTGTGATATGCATTGCATCTGATGTCTAATAATAGCTTCCGTGTGATAAGTTGTGTGTTTTCGCAGTAACATAATAGATAAACTGCGAAGATGACCTTAATCTAAAAGATTAGCGAAGAGTTTCAAACTGGGTTTCGGTCATTTCCGACTATAAATGTCGACCGTACATACATATCTATGTTTGATGGTGCATTTCATTTGAACGCACCGTAATGTGATTTAGTGTTTCCAAGATGGCACTGATGACAGACTGATTTGTCGTTTTCAGACTTTCTCTGGGGCTATATCAAGAATCTAATGTAACATGGTTTTTCTGGCAACACTAAGAGGCCAGCGAAAACAGCCATTAATGTTTTCCGTCAATATATATCCAAATTCATATAAGATTACTTGTGAAAATTTTAATGGTGGTATTTTGATGGATGGACTAAAATGTTGAAAAAAATCAAATTGTGTACATCACGTTTCGTAAATACAACATGTACATGTTCAATCTGAAGTTACAAAAGATGGGGACAACATCCGAGGCTTACCAACGATTGTATATGTTTCTAAAAATTACAAATATGACGATTTCAATTGGTATCACTTTACGATTAATTTGAACGAGATATGAACTATCATCTTGAGGTTTAGACAAGTATTTAAGTATTAGAGAGAGCGCGTTCAAGTTTGGTATTGAGTATTCCAGTCGAGTTTCTTTTGTTTTGTTGTTGTTTTTTTTAGGTTTTCTGGGGTTTTTTTCACATGACGTAACATCATTCTTTCATTTTGACCTGATGCATTAATATTGATACAATGAATTATATGAATAAAGATGAGACGTTAGATCTGAGAGGTTCACCTGGGGTAGGTTGTCCTTATCCGCTATACCAACAAAATGAGTTTTTTTTCTTACCTTTTAAGATTTGGGTACAAACTAACAATGCCATTAAGAAGTTAACTATTGATTCAATAGGTTTTTTTAGACACCGTACAAATTACATACTGCTGAGAGCGAAGTTCTTATATGTTGTTAAACATTATATGTTTAAACTATTTTTGTACACGGTTTAACAAACTGTTTTATTTTAATGTTCACTTCGTTTTCACGACGATAATATCCTGATAACTCGTACTTATTTTGTTAATATTATACTAATCATTGTTTTTGTTGTTATAGATGGTTGGGTCGGGATCGCTCGAGTCTGCTACGAGATGGGGACCTTGTATGGCCTTAACGAGACGGACGGCTGTAGAGAATGGACAAATGATATCGGCTTTACCGCCCTCTACTGTTTCTGTTCGACGAACTTCTGTAACAAGGGCAGTAATTCATCATCAAGCATTTTGCTACACCTGACAAGTGCCATAGGCCTTACGTATTATTTCTTGTTCCACTAGCTGGTGACGCTGTGATGGTATTATTCTTAATCTGCAAGGCAGTCAAACTTGGTGGCAGTTGCCTGCAATAAGAAACATTCCGGACGACCAAAGAAAGTTGTGAAGTGTTTGTTTCGTCTACGGAACTCACGGAGTCGGATTCAATGGTTCATTGTGTGCTCTTGTCAAATGATACCGCCTTTCACGGAAGCCCTGAGAGTCGAAGTTTGATATGTTATCATTTACGTCTGAAATAGGTGACTTTGCACCCTGGGGCCCTCGAAACTAACATAGAAAGTGAATACGTGTGTGTCTGTTGTTGTAAAAATGGGGTACACGGCGCTACAAACGACAGTGAGGCGTATTGTAACATTTACCACTGCACAGTGGTACTAAAAGGTTAAAGAAGGATCTGTGATGTGACGCCATCGACTACAGTTAATCAGAAGAAGGGCTGGATGCATCAGTGCAGTTTGCGTCAATTGAAGAAGAGGCGCCACGATCAAAAAAGCGAGTGAAGTGAGTCCAGTGAGTGTTGGCTAAAGCCAGGTGAACAGGATGGCAATGCATGGCTAAATGACAATGGCATTGATTACAAATCTATGACTTAGATGCAATAGTTTGGACACTGTTTATTGCTGTAACAACCGGAAGTGACGTAATAATGCAAAGCGTTATTATTGAAAAAACCGAGAAGATGAAACCTTTTGACCTGTGCATTGGAACAATATGACAATGTGGTCCGATGTCCCATCCTGATTTTAAAGCTATATGAAATCTCATATTGCTAGGGTATCCCAGAACATTTACTAGAAATCAACTGGAAATGATGCCCTGTAATACAAGCCAAAGAAAGATGGTGCTGCCATCATTCGTCTTAACGCAGGATTTATACATTAATCACCGGTGCGGGATTTTCTCGCTTTGAGTTTGTGCGCATTTACGATGATCATAGATGACGCCAGATGTCATTTTTGTGATAAGGCACTTAGAATGATAAAAGGTAGTCACTTTGAATAAGTTTACCTGAAATATAAGTTGAACTTCCTCTGATATAAGGGGGAAAGGTCGTACGAGTATAATTAGATGCGAAATATTTGTGGTACGTGATATTTCAATTGAAATTTGACCAGCTACTAGATTGATACACTTTTACATATGAACTTGAGCCACAGGGGCATGGCAATCGATCACATTATATATGTTTGACCTCTCATGATATGTGTGAGACGTTTAGAGAATTTAGTTCCTTACTAGACAAAAATACTCAAAGGTGAACATGAATATTGGTCATCAACTGGAGATTGTTTTTTATTTATTTTTTTTATAAAATGCATTACATTCTCTACATATTAAAAGATGTCCAAACACGCATTCTGTGATCAATTTGCAAGTCCCTGTGTTTTTACCCACCATGTTAACCCATCCGTCCGGCATGTGACTATATACTTCATTTGAGCTTGTTGTGGGATGTACGTCGTTGAAAAGGGAAGTCAACTATGCAGACTTTTCTCGTTCAATTCAGAACGGGATAGAACCAATGTTCTATTTTCCTTCGTCCAATGACAAGTGAGACGAGTTCTTGCCCTGTTTGACCATTGAACTGTGGCTGCCTTTCATATTTGGCATCGCTATTTAGGTATATGAAGACATATGCTTTTACCAACAGGCACAATTTGTTCAACCTACAACCAAGTTACAACCTTGACATAGACAAAATTTACTGAGTCATCTTTTTGACAAATGCTCTTATTTCGATTTGACATGAAATATTTTGCTTTCTCCAAATCTACCAGCATGCAATTTCGAGCAAGTCCATCTTTTGTGACGGAGAAGGTCATCTCCATGTTTCTTCTGTATTTTCTAATTCATCTTCGGAAAGGGGATACGTCAATTTGCTCACAAAGGATAAACATATACTCTTTGTGATAAAAACAACAAAATGAAAGAAGGATTAATGTCTTGAACTTTTAGCACTGAGTGTTTTCCATTTCAAAGAAGGTTTGCAAAATCGATGGAGCGCTTAAAATGCCTTCAACTACCAAAACACTCTTACAAAAAGCGTTGAAATGATATTATCAAGTTTGTGTTTACAAGTATAAAATTATTGCTGTAAATAATTATTGAGAACACAATTAAACATAAATATTATATGTACTTAATTTGTTCAGTTATGCATTTGGTTTGTATTTCATATTAATATTCTTTATATTAACTTTGTATAAATTGCTGAGTTGGCATGCTCCCAACGTATTCTATCACATAGAGTTAAACAGTCATGTTTTAAATATATATTTTGCATGATTACATGAAAATTGAACTACTAGAACTACTTTTTTTTTTCTTAAATAGTGCAATTTGATTTTCCTGATTTGGAGTTCTTCTAATAAATGTAAAATATTCCACGAGGACCTCGCCATAGGGATGAATAACCGGATTTTTTAATTAGACAGTAACTCGGTAATTGATATAATGACACACGTTGCTGTTGTTACACTCTACCCACTGCATGAACCTGAGGCGACTCGTGTGGTGTACTCTCTTGAAAATATGCTGCATTTGCTAAGAGGAACAAAAGCGGTCAAAATAAATCTGTTGAACCGTTGGGAATCTGGGGACATAGGTATTTTCTTTAGATTCTTACTATTATTTTCTTTCTCTGTGGCTTTGTTGTCAATGTGTCGCTTTTCGCATAACGTAAATGTTGAGTCTAACTATTATCAGTTTAATTTTCAGTTTCAATTGGTGGCAAAATATGATTATTTCGTTCGTTGTCAGCATATTATTACCGGTGTATAGTGGTTGTGGCGTGGGGGGAGACAATGTCGAGGGGACTGAAAATTTCATTTCAGATTGATAACACTATAATAATCGTCTGCTATTGGTCCCCATATTCCGCATACACCGTATTGTTAAATATGGTCTTAACAGTTAGATTTTAACACACAAGCTAGAATAAGGCGTATCTCTGCTTGTAGATAAGATCCTTAAGTGTCCCAAAACTAAAAACTTCACAAAATTCCACTTTGGAATATTATTTTTAATTTGGTTACGCTATACAATAAATATGAAATAACAACAAATTTCACTTTCTAAATGTGTCGAAAGATTTTATGCATTTACATTAATCACATTGGAAGAACTTCGCGTACATATTCGTACATTGTATACCTACATGTAACACAAACACAAGAGAATATAATAATCATACTCTTTATTCCTTTAAATATTATTTAAGATAGGCAAGATGTAATCAACATTTCTTCAGATACAATTGATGGATGATCGGCTGACCATTTCGCCAAGATCTATTTTAACAGTGTTGTGAATGAAAATCGACAGACGAGTCCTTGAATAAAAAAAAGTGTTCAAGAATACACTCAACGGTAGACAAAAGCAGCCACAAGACTGCTCACCAACGTCTCGTTCGCCTGAATTATCTGATGCGTGATGTTGATTTCATGTGAAATGGACATCGCCTTTACGTGTACACAAATACAGTTCGCCTGCTTGACTCGATGTAGCAGGAGATCGTTCTTATTATTGTGACAGCAGGCTTGTCAGCGTCTGGGGTTCGGAGGGATACAACATGTTCCGTGATGTTATCGCTAGCCTTCGATCAGTAGCGATTTGTAGCAATGTCATACTTCCTCCATCTCTACCATGCATTCATCAATGTACATGTATTACTTCAGCAAAGCGGCCTCTCGATTCTTCTCGAAACAGAAAGAAACTCAAGGGGATTTAAATAACGCTTGACATGGATTTCAACTAGTTGGAGCACAGTACATGTTTACGTATGACGTCATTCTTCGGAGTATACAGCAATTTCCTTACTGCACATGAGTTATATTATCCAAATGACAAACTGTGCATTGTCTAAAATCGCCTTAACATAAAAAAAATAATTTTTTACATGTAAACGTTGTCGGTTATACATGATAGACTTACGATTTCAAAGCAATAGACAAGTCTTTCAGGCTTAAACTTTCAAATAATATCACGTAAAATATTGAAAAGGCAAAAATTTAATACCCCTCTTTGTCACAGGCCAAGCTCTTTATTTATGTTTATTAGACTGTACTTTCGTTACATAGACTCTACTCTGAGCACGTGATCTCAAATATAAAATAAATGCATTGACTAACATATTAATGCTTGAACACCTCGTCCAGAACCTGAACTCCATATACATTGACCTTCTTATTTCCATGCACAGGAATATGTGTCAGCGAATCATAGATACATAGATTTTATTTTGACACAAGAAGGAAATAATATTCCTTTGGCAGTCAGCTCTGTAATAAATACTATATTTAAACTGAAACATTCACAGTTCGATTTTTTTTCTTTAAAACAATATTTCTGTGGTTGATTTTTCCAATGTTCGTCAAACTTACATTCAAATGCCTCGATAGTGTTTGCATTTACTACATTCGACGGGAGAATGTTCCATACATCAACAGTTCTCTGTGTAAACGAGTATTTTTCTAACATTTAATCTTGGAAGTTTTTTTATAGATCTTGAGGCCATGCCCCCGTGTTGAAGAACCACCCTGGTTTTAAAAATATCTTACACTTTACAATCATATTTCCCAGATAGTACTTTGTAGACCTCTATCATGTCGCCACGTGATCTCCTATATATGCTAGTGTTGGTAGATTCGGTTTTTGTAATCTTGTGAAATATGGTAAGTCCTTCAGCTCAGGTACTTGATTTTTTGCGCGACGTTGGACATTTTCTATTCTTTTGATGTGTTTTTTCGAGATGAGGGTTCCGAACTTGACTCGCATACTCGATAGGTGATCTAACCAAAGATGTGTACAACAACTTAAAACCATCAAGACTCATTATTCTGTTGTTCTCCGTAGAATTCCCATTATCGAGTTAGCTTTATTAACATTTTCACATATATGTTTATCAAATGATAATTTATTGTTTATTGTGACGCCGATATCTTTTTCGAAGTTCACAAATTCTAGTACTCCTGCATCTCCCAAAAGGGTGTAATTTATTTGATTTATATTTGAATTCCCCAACGCGCATCAATTTGCACTTTTCTGGATGAAAACTGAGTTGGCAGACTTCGGACACTTTTGTAGAGCAAATATGTGTTGTGGATACGTGGATAACTATTGTATCATACTGCTCAAATCAAAGTAATGATAAAAAAAAAACGGGCTAGGTAGCGTACCTCCGCGCACCTATTTCATTCTCAATTCGTGAAATAACGGTGACAATATGTTTAGCAATCGTCAACACTGGCATTTGTCTTGCAGTTTGAACGACGAAGCAATCATTTCTCCGACACCAATGAATGTAACGTCTACCTGTGATTATTTAATCTGAGAAATAAAGGACATTGTGTCTGTATTTATGTCTGGAGCCGGTCAAATGGCTTTTTCTAAAAGTGATACTTTTTTTTCCAAAACACATTTCAATGGTGAGAAAAGAAGGCCAGATATCGACAATGATCCTTTGCATTTTGGACAAAGACGGTTTAGGTTTATTTTGTTTTGGTTTTATTTTGTTTCACGTCCTATTAACAGCCAGGGTCATTTAAGGACGTGCCGGGTTTTGGAGGTGGAGGAAAGCCGGAGTACCCGGAGAAAAACCACCGGCTTACGGTCAGTACCTGGCAACTGCCCCACGTAGGTTTCGAACTCGCAACCCAGCGGTGGAGGGCTAGTGATAAAGTGTCTGGACACCTTGACCACTCGGCCAGCGCGGGCTTATATGGACAAAGACGGTATGATAACGAAAGCATATATACATATATATGTAACAGCAAGTATTCGTCATACTCATTTTTAAAATGTCAGATTGCATAAATAAAGGAGCCAAGAAAAGTGTGTTTGTTATACTTTATTGGAACTTGAAGTAACATGAATGCTAAAGATCCAATATGTCTATTTATAGATCTGTTTTATAGTTTTTAAGAATAATCTAATTTCATCTAATTTCATGATTTAGTTAATTTTAAGTCAGTTTCCTTTTAATCTGCATCATACTTCATATTATACATTACGTTAAACTTGTTCAGAATCAAAGAAAATGTAGTATTTTGATTAAATTCATCAAAGCAGTTCAACCGACATTGTGGATTATTGTTCAGTAACATGTGTTCCAAGGGAGAAAACTCTCGCAAAAATATTTCCTGCTCATTTCAGTTGACAAGGGAAAGCACTATAAACGCAGAATAACGTTTTCATTAAAAACAATTTCGTAGATTGATGTTTCATCTCCAAGAAACAGTAATTATGGCCGATTGAAAATAGTAATAGGCTGTTACATATTTTATACACCAAAAGTTACTAACTGTAACGCTAATGTTACCCTCCAAAAGTTAGATTTTTGAAGTCTGAAGTTGCTATCTTTCAAATTTAAATTGTCGTACTCATTAATAACATCCGGAAGAATTTCTCTTGTTCACCGCCTCCATATTTGGTAAGTAAGTTTTTGTATGATAGTTATTGGTGTTGATACACAGTGTTTGACAATTTATGCATTTTGAGATAAGCAGTTTATGCGCTGTTGGTGGTGAAGCATATTTGAATTTTGAGAAAAAGTACTGTTTTCGGCATAGCCGTATGATATTCTTTTGGCCCCGGATAAGACCCGACAGGTGGCGTTACTGGTCAAGATGAAGTATGTGATTGGTCAATTTAGTGGTAAATGCAAAATGCAGATATGCAGTTAAAAACGAAACAAAGTTAAGATTGAATGCAAGCTGAATAAGTGGATGTATCTTTTCAAATGACTCATTAATGAAATTATATTCCTGATTCAAATGTAGTCTTATTATTACCAAAAATGATTCAAACTGATACAATTAAGTTATCCGGGCTAAAACGCATTAGTTCGTTAATTTATTTCACCAGAAGTTTTACATTATAACCACCAGCATTAAATCTAGGCCGTTTATCTTTTTTTAAAGATTTTCTTGTTTTAATTTTCTCAGAAAAAATATGGCTTTTCAAATTTCATTGTGTATATTCTTCAATTTTGTTGACTCAAAATATATTATTATAATATACCAATACGTAATATGTTTAATCAATATAAAAACAAAACAAAAATAAAGTTTGGTACTAAGTATCAATCGAATGTAAAAAGATGGGAGCTCATCATCGACACTTTAAGGTGTACACCTTAGTTTCACAATGTGCTCCATCTACAATCATTTCATCGCTGTCTGGTAATTTTATGGGACATTTATCTACAAATTGACCAGGAATATATGGTCCCATATATACGTCCTATTTACAGTGTGTATTTCGTATTACGTTACTTTACACTGTTTTTTGTTGTTGTTGTTTTGTATGGTATATGGTACACACCAAACGGAACACTTCAGATGTACATGTAACCGAAACACTTGCTTACGGCTGCCAATCGCGAGCCAATGTACGTAGTTACGTACAAAATGAAGAGGAGTTCCGATGGGTATGTTTATATATAGTTTTGTTTTTATCGTGGACACCTTCGAGGAGTTCATAATGGACGTGGCATTTTGATGTAAACCCGGCCACATGGCATTCTAATACTTGTCACGTGACCAGATCACGTTTGTGACATTCGGACACACATTGGACATGCAACAAATTGTTGGTGTAGGTGATCATGTTCTCTTTCAAAATTAATGAATGGCAGATATCTGTGTAATCTGAATATTTCTGTTTTATCAACCGTTTATAAATGTTATATGGGCAAAATTACATTAAAAAAAAATCTGTGGATAAATTAAAACCGATATAGACGTATACAAAAATATAACTGAAACAGTCGAGTCAGGTTAGGACATTTTATTATACCACGTGTAAATGGTTACCATAGAAACGTTACAGAACATATATACATAGTAGCTGACCAATATAGAACAGTTTTAGTCCGCTGGTCATCAGCGTACAATGTTCCTCTCTGCAAAGTACCAATTTTACAATGTAAAACTGACCAAAGTTATGCAACAACATAGATATCACAAGGTCAAGAAAAGCATCAACTACAAGCAAAATCGCGGTTGCGACAATAAGGGCGTTATCACACAAATCGATGACGTCACCTCGACCACCACTGTTCCATCATCGACATTCTTCTCATCGTCAAATACTGCAAGGAATCTGCAAGAAAATGGTTTACAATTTGAAATAATGGATTGAACGCAATACTATTCTCAATTATTAATTAAGATTTGAGTAAACTTTTAATTACCTACCAAATGATGAGCACGGTATGATTTTGCGAGTAACAGATTAGTTAGTCGGTTGATGGGGATCGTAAGGGTTACTCCCTATCGGAGGAGGGATTTTGTGTGCTTGTTTGTTTTTGTTTAACGTCCTATTAACAGCCAGGATCATTTAAGGACGTGCCTGGTTTTTGAGGTGGAGGAAAGCCTGAGTACCCGGAGAAAAACCACCGGCCTACGGTCAGTACCTGGCAACTGCCCCACGTAGGATTTCGAACTCACAACCCAGAGGTTGAGCGCTAGTGATAAAGTGTCGAGACAACTTAACCACCCGGCCACCACGGCCCTATTCGGATGAGGGACAAAGGGTTGGTTGACAGGGTACATACCTAGTGAGGCAATGGGTACCAGTCATTGATTTGACGCTGGATGCACAGCGGGAATAGAACCATGTGGTCCTCCTCGAACTGATCGCAGTATTTCCTAGCCCAGTACAGCTCATCCCGGGGAAGTTCTTTTGTCAGGTCGACGGACAGCTCCAGTCCGAGGCTGAACAACTTCATTGCATTGGATCGCTCCTCGAAATTGGTCACATTCTTGATACGGGGACTGAAGCGCTTCCATGATGTTCGCTTGGCCTGACATGGAGAAGTTCCACAGAAACGGCAGAGGGAACGGCCTGTAGAAACAGATAATGTGTGTTATAACACGCCGAATGAATCTGACCGTTATTGTACTATGAACGAAAATAACCAGGTGAAGTGGCGAGGAATATCAATATCACTTACGAGTTCTCCATGCTTGGAACATGGAAACCATGGCTGCCTATCTGTCCTTGGCGCGGTTTCCAATCGACGGTGCATACACATACGTGTAAACCAACATCAGTGTTATGATCCCACACAGAAGGGTACAGAATACCTCATTTCCGATTCTCTAAAACAAATAAGGATATAATCAAACTCGATGATTCTACAAAGCTTGTCGATGTTACTGGTAGTAGGAATACTTAAAACTTCGATAAGGAAATATGTCTATAAATGTCATACGAAACACTTTAGCGCAATTTCAAGCCATATATTTATTTCAAGTTAAAATGCGTTTAAAATTACATCTTTATCTAAATTGAACGCAATACTTACCCACATCAAGTCGACTTGCGTTGGGACATGCTTTCTCAACTTCTCTTGCGGTGATATAATACAACAATCTTTTGGTATGTCCTGGCTCGGGCTCCACGCTACACAAATAAAGTGACAAAGGTGAAATGTTGTGACACCACTAAGGGTGCCATAAATGCATCTAGGCACCGTGATGTACATGTATAATCAATGAGGAAACAAAAATCACAGAAAATGTCCAAACTTACCACGTAAGGTCCTGATAAGCAGCAGGGCTTTGCTGCATGGCGTTCAGAATCACCACAAATATCAAGAAAATCTTGATATCCATTTGTGATAATCCAAAACTTAAGAAAAGAAGTAGAGGAGAGGAGTTGGGGAGAGACTAATCATCTCCGCCTTTGCCTATATTTCTAAGCAGCTTAGCAACAGGAACGTGACGTCACAAATGACCTTTCGTCATCACTCTCATGACGTCATACGATTGTCTCCGTGCAGAGTCGAGAAGAGCCTCTATGCTAGCCTACGGATGCGTGTATAATTCTGATTCAGTCGTTGTGTTAATTAATCAAAGACATAATCAATTTCCTTTTCATTGAGTAGAGAGTAAAAGCTAGGCCACCTTACTAGCTGGGGTTAGCCGGAGTTTCGTTTTAGCCTAATGACTCCTAGACACTGAGAGGTCGCTAGTTCGATCCCCAGCGCGGGCAGGATTCTAAATCTTTATTTTTATATGTCACTTCAGTTACAACATCCATACATACGGCATGTAACAATAGTTATTATGGGTTTGATTTAGATAGCAAAGTAAATATATTTACGAGATTAACTACGTTACTGTCAGCATACACATTCAGTCGACGTTTGTCTAGATGTCCCCTGAAAATGATGACGTAACGCACCAAGTTTAAATGGAATTTCCCTGCAGGTACATTAAACAAACACATGAAGTCTGATTCAAATTATAATGTCGGTGTCACAAGGGCTGGACACAAGCTCCGACCCTCTTCCACATGTATATATACTGTATGTGTTAGATGAATCTGACAAAAATTATAAAAGCAGTGACACAGGTATTAATCCTCTTCCACATATATACTTGTTTAATGAAGTCTGATGCACATTATGATCTCGATGACACATGGTCCGGACGAACGCATAGATCCCTTGTCACATGTATATACAAGTTTGATTAAGTCTAATACAAATTATAATGTCGATGATACAGGGGCTGGAAACAGGTATATATCCCTGTTCACGCATATATGTATTTACGTGATGAAGTTTGATACAAAATATGACGTCGGGGCACAGGGACTGGACACAGCTATCGATCCTCTTCAACCCATATATACTCGTTAATGAAGTCCGATATACTGTCACGGCACAGGGGCTGGACATCCACAATGATTCTCTCAAAAGTGTTTACAAGTACTCTATTCGGGAGAAAAATCGATGTGTGTTTCCCGGTCCTGTGCCCCCGACATAATGCTATCAGACTTCATTAAACAAGTATATATACATTTGGGAGAGGATCGAATCAAGAGTCCAGCCCGTGTTCTCGACATCATATTTTGTATCAGGCTTCATCATACAAATATATACATGTATATGTGGGAGAGGATCGATGCGCATGTCCAGCCCCTGTGTCAACGACATCATATTTTGTAAACATATAAATGAGTTCGTGTCTCTGCCCTATATACGAATAGCTGCCATGCTTTCTGAAATTGTCTTTCGACTCTAAACTTTCTAGTGGTTTCACTTTCGTTTTGTATGATCTACATAACTTCAAAGGTCAAAGGTCAGATGGATTCATTTCACTTTCTTGTCTGGTATGTACTTCTAAAACTCTCTAGTGGTTTCACTTTCGTTTTGTATGATCACCTAACTTCAAAGATCAAAGGTCAGAGGGATTCGTTTCCCTGCCCTGTCTGGTATCATGTAAATCTAAAACTCTAGTGGTTTCACTTTCGTTTTGTATGATCTACCTAATTTTTAAGGTCAAAGTTCAAAGGGATTCATTTCCTGTTCGTGTCTGGTATGCACTTTTAAAATTATCTAGTGATTTCACTTTCGTTTTGTATGATCTACCTAACTTTAAAGGTCAAAAGTCAGAGGAGTTAATTTCCCTTTCGTGTCTGGTATCATGTAAATCTAATGATAGGAGAGTTCATAGTCAATCTCAGGTGCATGTGGATCAGAGAAGATACAGCTGCCGAATGTTACCGTAAGTAGGATCTGTAGTCTTCACATCTGACGTCATCAAATAAAACGAGGAACACATTTGACATTTAAGAGATTTTATTTATCAATATATGTATATATTGTTTCCTGTATTATTTTATTCTTTGTTTTGTATGTCACAATTACATCAAATAAAAGTTCACTGTTAAAACAATCGTTAACCTGACATTAACCATCACTAATTTCAAGTGAGAAACATTGAAATAAAACAGTACACACTACTTCTGCCACAATCCCAGTTGTCGGGTACTGTTGTTCAGGTTTCGTCGATAACACACACGCGCGGCGGAGGAAACTTGATATCCAAATATTGTAACAAAAGCATTTTTCTATATTTCTTTTCTGGTAAATCGACAGGGCTTGGTAGTCGGTGCTATGGACATAAGTTGACGTTTTACTCGGTGTTCATATCTTCACCTAAAACAAACACATAAGATGATATGAATAGGTAATTATGTATGATACGGTGTAACAGAGGATACAAAATATTTGTTAGAGTTGTTAGATTAAATTAACTTCATTTCAAATTAAACATATTGTTTGGTCGTCCAATAAGACAAAACATACGTATTTGTTCCTGAATTCCTTTCTGTGATCTTCTCTTTTTGGGGCTCCCTGACTTACGCGAGGTGCTCGCGCGAATCTTTGGATTTGTATCGTTGGTATTCATCTCCTTCCATAACGACCCTCCTTCATCACCACGCACCTTAACAGACAACCTCGTTTTCACAACTTCTTTCTTTAACAGCACTCGCACCTTCTTCATCAGCAGGGATTTTTGTACACTTTCCTAGTTTTTCCAGCATCTTGAACACCCACAACCTCCTATTGTTGTGTGTGTACCAGACTCCTCTTACTTTGAAGACCTTGATGGTCGGTATATCTTCGATTTCGCACTGCCCTCGCAATAAATCGTCCAAGGTTTCTCCGATTGGCTTACCATGATGCTTAGATCTCCTGTTAAAAACATTACTGATGGTTTCCTGGGTATATCGTATACTACTCGGCAGTAGATGCATATTTTACTGATTGGGATGAGCAAAATACAAATATATAATATCTACATATCTATTTTTATCGTTCCAGTAAACACACGTATTTGATTTGCCAAGTAGAATAACGTCATTACTGATAAATAACAATATAAATGGTTTAGTTATCTTATGACTGTTCTAAATTAACATTTTATCTTTTGAGCGATAGCCTGGGTAATTTGTGATAGGTTTCCCATGCAAATCTTTCTTTTGTCTAAATGTTGTCATTGTTAGGTTTCTTGTAATGTTGAAAGGACTTTTAACAAATAAAACCTAACCAAATCACACATACATCCGCCATGCTTACTGCAGTTACCTATATATGCAGAAAATCTCTGTAGGTTTCACTTTCGTTTTCTTATGTCGGAGGCTAGAGAGGAGCATTTCGAGGTAACGGCTTATCGCTTCTCTTCCGTGCCAGGTATCATAATCAATCTATCTATAGAAGAGTTCAAAGTCAATATCATGCACAATGTATATCTGGGTCAGAGTTGATTTAAGTTATCTATATATGTATAAATATATAATTAAAAGCCAATAGTGTCCTTAAACTTTGATGGATATACATAAAATTAAATAAAAACACAAGCCAGAAAATCACAGGCGCTTTCCCTTACTTTCACTGCATATAACATAGTAACACAAATGACGAAGGAAAACAACTATATGACTCGTGCCCTGATATATAAAATTATATATAGATATATATAAGAATACGAAATCTGTCTTACATGTATGTGAAGGTTAATGTACAAAAAATAACAGAAAAACAAGAATTTGCGCTAGGCTTTTTCAGTCCGTCTGAAGAAGCCTCAGCGGACAGAAAACCCAATCGGTAAAGCCTTATATATATATATATATAAGAAGAGTCTCATTTATATATATTATATATATATATATCTGAAGAGTCACCTAGACGTGACGAAAGCGCTAGCTGCTGTGTCGTGTTTTTATTCTTTTTAAATATATAATACATGTAGAATAAAGTTGAAATGTCCATGTGACGGTAAATAATAATAAAATAAAAAGCCAAACACAGATCTGCTGTCTCCCTAGTACATATATATATATATAAATAACGACGGTATAATCAAATATAGGTCCTGGATCCTAACAAACAGATGTTTGTTGAATGCGTATTACTAGAAATAAATATATGTCAAGTAGTAATAACGACAGTACAGACAAGTAAATTGTCGAATTTTCGAGGCAATCTGCCCCTTTATCAAGACACAGGTAAATTACATACGATCACATATAGACATAGATCATGGAACAGTTACACAAATATTTGGGTATAAACAACAATAAATATCGTTATGTTGTAAAAACGATCCCCTCGGCCGATAATTAATTCGCCGAGGGCCTATTATGATTAATTAGAAAACATCTTAAGTGGTGTACAGATGGTAAAAGTAAATGAATAAATAAATAAATAGATAAATCAATAAATAATATAACTAAAAGGTTTAACAAAATAACATCGCGAGTTGATAAATATATTTATATATCTATTTTCCTTCATTATTCTTATCTTTGTTTATCATGTCACAATTTCATCAAATATCAGTTCAAAGAAAATGTAATTACCTGACGTTGATTATCACTAATTTCATATGAGGAACATAAACAACAATATGCAATTTACAAACATTACAATCAAAACTCGACATTTCGGAATTCATAATTATAGGTAAATATGATTTCATACAAACATATCATCACTGTATATATATTATTGATATGTATGAATACACAATGACAATTAAAATATTCACACCAGGTTTTTCGTAAAATAAAACCATGGGGTTAATTCATAATCAGGCCCAATTTATAGATTATAAGACTCTTTCATATGTGTATATGTAGAATAGGGATTTCCCACCCGAGGGGTCACAAAATGTGGTGAAATCCGAGGCTTGCCGAGGGTTTTACCACATTTTCTGATCCCGAGTCTTTTTCTCTCATATCACTACTGAATTTCTGGCGAAAGTTTCCCTCAGCCATCCATTTTCCTCAATTTTTTAATTTCTTTATATTACTTTTTTTCTGAAAATATAATGTTACCCTCCAAAAGTTAGATTTTTGAAGTCTGAAGTTGCTATCTTTCAAATTTAAATTGTCGTACTCATTAATAACATCCGGAAGAATTTCTCTTGTTCACCGCCTCCATATTTGGTAAGTAAGTTTTTGTATGATAGTTATTGGTGTTGATACACAGTGTTTGACAATTTATGCATTTTGAGATAAGCAGTTTATGCGCTGTTGGTGGTGAAGCATATTTGAATTTTGAGAAAAAGTACTGTTTTCGGCATAGCCGTACACTATTCTTTTGGCCCCGGATAAGACCCGACAGGTGGCGTTACTGGTCAAGATGAAGTATGTGATTGGTCAATTTAGTGGTAAATGCAAAATGCAGATATGCAGTTAAAAACGAAACAAAGTTAAGATTGAATGCAAGCTGAATAAGTGGATGTATCTTTTCAAATGACTCATTAATGAAATTATATTCCTGATTCAAATGTAGTCTTATTATTACCAAACATTATTCAAACTGATACAATTAAGTTATCCGGGCTAAAACACATTAGTTCGTTAATTTATTTCACCAGAAGTTTTACGTTATAACCTCCAGCATTAAATCTATGCCGTTTATCTTTTTTTAAAGATTTTCTTGTTTTAATTTTCCCAGAAAAAATATGGCTTTTCAAATTTCATTGTGTATATTCTTCAATTTTGTTGACTCAAAATATATTATTATAATATACCAATACGTAATATGTTTAATCAATATAAAAACAAAACAAAAATAAAGTTTGGTACTAAGTATCAATCGAATGTAAAAAGATGGGAGCTCATCATCGACACTTTAAGGTGTACACCTTAGTTTCACAATGTGCTCCATCTACAATCATTTCAGCGCTGTCTGGTAATTTTATGGGACATTTATCTACAAATTGACCAGGAATATATGGTCCCATATATACGTCCTATTTACAGTGTGCATTTCGTATTACGTTACTTTGCACTGTTTTGGGGTTGTATTTTTTGCATGGTACATGGTGCACACCAAACGGAACATCTCAGATGTACATGTAACCGAAACACCTCGCTTACGGCTGCCAATCGCGAGTCAATGTTGTTACGTACAAAATGAAGAGGAGTTCCGATGGGTATGTTTATAGTTTTTTGGGTTTTTTTTTTATCATGGTCACCTTCGAGGAGTTCATAATGGACGTAGCATTTTGATGTACGCGTGGCCAGATGGCATTCTAATACTTGTCACGTGACAAGATCACGTTTGTGACATTCGGACACACATTGGACATGCAACAAATTGTTGGTGTAGGTGATCATGTTCTCTTTCAAAATTAATGAATGGCAGATATCTGTGTAATCTGCATATTTCTGTTTTATCAACCGTTTATAAATCTTATATGGGCAAAATTACATTAAAAAAAATCTGTGGATAAATTTAAACCGATATAGACGTTTACAAAAATATAACTGAAACAGTCGAGTAAGGTTAGGACATTTTATCATACCACGTGTGAATGGTCACCATAGAAACGTTACAGCACATATATATATAGTAACTGACCAATACAGAACAGTTTTAATCGGCTGGTCATCTGCGTACAATGTTCCTCTGTGCAAACTACCAATTTTACAAAGTAAAACTGACCAAAGTTATGAAACAACATAAATATCACACGGTCAAGAAAAGCATCAAGTAAAAGCAAAATTGCGGTTGCGACCATTAGGGCGTTATCACACAAATCGATGACGTCACCACGACCACCACTGTTCCATCATCGACATTCTTCTCATCGTCAAATACTGCAAGGAATCTGCAAGGAAATGGTTTACAAATTGAAATAATGGATTGAACGTAATACTTATTTTGAATTATTAATTCAGATTTGAATAAACTTTTAATTACCTACCTAGCGATGGGCACGATATGATTTTTCGAGTAACAGATTAGTTAGTCGGGTGACGGAGTTCGTAAGGGGACTCCCTATCGGAGGAGGGATTTTGTTTGTTTGTTTTTGTTTAACGTCCCATTAACAGCCATGGTCATTTAAGGACGTGCCTTGTTTTTGAGGTGGAGGAAAGCCTGAGTACCCAGAGAAAAACCACCGACCTACGGTCAGTACCTGGCAACTGCCCCACTTGGGTTTCGAACTCGCCACCCAGAGGTTGAGCGTTAGTGATAAAGTGTCGGGACAACTTAACCACCCGGTCACCACGGCCCTATTCGGATGAGGGACAAAGGGTTGGTGGACAGGGTACATACCTAGTAAGGCACTGGGTACCAGTCATTGATTTGACGCTGGATGCACAGCGGGAATAGAACCATGTGGTCCTCCTCGAACTGATCGCAGTATTTCCTAGCCCAGTACAGCTCATCCCGGGGAAGTTCTTTTGTCAGGTCGACAGACAGCTCCAGTCCGAGGCTGAACAACTTCATAGCATTGGATCGCTCCTCGAAATCGATCACATTCTTGATACGGGGTCTGAAGCGCTTCCATGATGTTCGCTTGGCCTGACATGGAGAAGTTCCGCAGAAACGGCAGAGGGAACGGTCTGTAGAGACAGATAATGTGTGTTCTCTTTATGGTAATGACCAACTTCAACAAGTTGAAGATAATGTCATGAGAGAGAGAGAGAAGAGATGCAGTCGTTTCATAGAAAGCCAAAAAAGGATGTGTATATAGGTATTACTTAATTTTGGGGGATATATACTGACAGGAGGGCAGTGTTAAGGATTCAGCTGTTGGACAGGAGGATATGATATCTGGTGGGACCTCGTTCCACTCGGATATTGTGCGTGGAAAAAATGATTGTTTTGCAGTGTGGTAGTTGAAATAATTTGTGATGGGTATGCCTTGATTGCCTGTTTGTTGGTGTAAGTCTGTTGTATTGACTGATGGTTACTTGGTTGTTGGTAATTTTGTGCATCAGACAGAGTCTGGAGTCTCTACGTCTGTCAGCCAGGGGTAGCTATTTGAGTTGTTGCAGCAGAGTTATAACACATTTTCAAAAAATACAAATGTGACAACAAATAATCTATCGTAAAGTATTACACAGCGAATGGATCTAACCGTTATTGGAAGTTATGAACGAACTTGAATAACCGGGTGAAGAGGTGATGAATATCAATATCACTTACGAGTTCTCCATGCTTGGAACATGGAAACCATGGCTGCCCATCTCCCCTTGGCGCGGTTTCCAATCGACGGTGCATACACATACGTGTAAGCCAACATCAGCGATACAATCCCACACAGAAGGGTACAGAATACCTCATTTCCGATTCTCTAAAACAAATAAAGATATAATCAAACTCGATGATTCTACAAAGCTTGTCGATGTTCCTGGTAGTGGGAATACTTAAAACTTCGATAAGGAAATATGTCTATAACATACGAAACACTTCTAAGCGCAATTTCAAGCCATATATTTTATTCAAGTTAAAATGCGCTTTAACATCAATCTTTATCTTAACTGAATGCAATACTTACCCGTATCAGGTCGGTTTGCGTTGGGCATGCTTTCTCAACTTCTCTTGCTGTGATATAATGCAACAATCTTTTGGTATATCCTGGCTCGGGCTCCACGCTACACAAATAAAGTGACAAAGGTGAAATGTTTTGACACAACTAAGGGTGCCATAAATGCATCTAGGCACCGTGATGTACATGTATAATCAATGAGGAAACAAAAATCACAGAAAATGTCCAAACTTACCACGTAAGGTCCCGATAAGCAACAGGGCCTTGTTGCATGGCGTTCAGAATTACCACAAAAATCAAGAAAATCTTGATATCCATTGTGATAATCCAGAAATTAAGATGAAAAAGTAGATACTTGGGGAGAGACTAATCATCTCCGCCTTTGCCTATATTGCTAAGCAGCTTAGCAACAGGAACGTGACGTCACAAATGACCTTTCGTCATCACTCTCATGACGTCATACGAGTGTCTCCGTGCAGAGTCGAGAAGAGCCTCTATGCTAGCCTACGGATGCGTGTATATTTTTGATGCCCTCTTTGTTACCTTTTATTGGCTTTCTTTTTAATGGAATAAATCGTTGTGTTATTTAATCAAAGACATAATCAATTTCCTTTTCATTGAGTAGAGAGTAAAAGGCCACCTTACTAGCTGGGGTTAGCCGGAGTTTCGTTTTAGCCTAATGACTCCTAGACACTGAGAGGTCGCTAGTTCGATCCCCAGCGCGGGCAGGATTCTAAATCTTTATTTTTATATGTCACTTCAGTTACAACATCCATGTTTACGGCATGTAACAATAGTTATTATGGGTTTGATTTAGATAGCAAAGTAAATATATTTACGAGATTAACTACATTACTGTCAGCATACACATTAAGTCGACGTTTGTCTAGATGTCCCCTGAAAATGATGACGTAACACACAAAGATTAAATGGAATTTCCCTTAGCCAGAACCAACATATGAGGCCTGATTGAAATGATAATGTCAATGGCACAGGGGCTGGACACAAGCTTCGACCCTCTTCCACATGTATATATACTTGTTATATGAATCTGATCCAAATTATAATGTCAGTGACACAGTGGCTGGACACTTAGTCTCTTCCTCTTCCACATATATACTTGTTTAATGAAGTCTGGTGCACAATATGATGTCGATGGCACAGGGGTTGGGCGTACGCATAGATCCCTTGTCACACATGTATTTACAATGTACAAGTTTGATAATGTCCAATACATTATAATGTCAATGACACAGGGGCTGAAAACAGGTATATATCCCTGTTCACGCATATATGTATTTACGTGATGAAGTCTGATACGAAATATGACGTCGGGGAACAAGGACTGGACACAGCTATCGATCATCTTTAACCTATATATTCTCGTTAAGTCTGATATAATGTCACGGCACAGGGGCTGGACTACCACAATGATTCTTTCAAACGTGTTTACAAGTACTCTATTCGGGAGAGAATCGATGTGTGTTTCCCGGTCCTGTGTCCCCGACATACAATGTAATACTATCAGACTTAATTAAACAAGTATATATACATTTGGGAGAGGATCGAATCAAGAGTCCAGCCCCCGTGTTCTCGACATCATATTTTGTATCAGGCTTCCGACACGGTGCTACCGACATCGTGTGCGAGGAGATCGATGCGCATGTCCAGCCCCTGTGCCATCGACATCATATTTTGTTAACATATAAATGAGTTCGTGTCTCTGCCCTATATACGAACAGCTGCCATGCTTTCTGAAATTGTCTTTAGACTCTAAACTTTTTAGTGGTTTCACTTTCGTTCTGTATGATCACATAACTTCAAAGATCAAAGGGCAGAGGGATTCGTTCCCCTGCACTGTCTGGTATCATGTAAATCTAAAACTCTTGTGGATTCACTTTCGTTTTGTATGATCTACCTAAGTTCTAAGGTCAAAGTTCAGAGGGATTAATTTCCCTTTCGTGTCTGGTATGTACTTCTAAAATTATCTAGTGATTTCACTTTCGTTTTGTACGATCTACCTAACTTTAAAGGTCAAAGTTCAGAGGGATTCATTTCCCTTTCGTGTCTGGTATGTACTTCTAAACTTATCTAGTGATTTCATTTTCGTTTTGTATGATCTACCTAACTTTAAAGGTCAAAGTTCAGAGGGATTCATTTCCCTTTCGTGTCTGGTATGTACTTCTAAAATTATCTAGTGATTTCACTTTCGTTTTGTATGATCTACCTAACTTTAAAGGTCAAAAGTCAGAGCGGTTAATTTCCCTTTCGTGTCTGGTATCATGTAAATCTAATGATAGGAGAGTACATAGTCAATCTCAGGTACATGTGGATCAGAGAAGATACAGCTGCTGATTGCTACCGTAAGTAGGATCTATAGTCTTCACATTTGATACGTTAAATCACACCAGGGTGTATACGTCATCAAATAAAACATGAGGAACATATTTGACATTTATGAGATTTTATTTATCAATATATGTATATATAGTTTCCTGTATTATTTTATTCTTTGTTTTGTATGTCACAATTACATCAAATAAAATTTCACTGTAAAAACAACTGTATTACTTGATATTAACCATCACTAATTTTAAGTGAGAAACATTGAAATCAAACAGTACACACTACTTCTGCCACAATCCCAGTTGTCGGGTACTGTTGTTCAGGTTTCGTCGATAACACACACGCGCGGCGGAGGAAACTTGATATCCAAATATTGTAACAAAATCATTTTTCTATATTTCTTTCCTGGTAATTCGACAGGGCTTGGTAGTCGGTGCTATGGACGTAAGTTGACGTTTTACTCGGTGTTCATATCTTCACCTGAAACAAACACATAAGATGATATGAATAGGTAATTATGTATGATACGGTGTAACAGAGGATACAAAATATCAGAGTTGTTAGATTAAATTAACTTCATTTCAAATTAAACATATTGTTTGGTCGTCCAATAAGACAAAACATACGTATTTGTTCCTGAATTCGTTTCTGTGATTTGTTGGGGCGCCCTGACTTAGGCGGGGTGCGCGGAATCTTTGGATTTGTATCGTTGGTATTCATCTCCTTCCAAAACGACCCTCCTTCATCACCACGCACCTTAACAGACAACCTCGTTTTCACAACTTCTTTTCTTTTAACAGCACTCGCATCTTCTTCATCAACAGGGATTTTTGTACACTCTCCTAGTTTTTCCCGCGTCTTGAACAACCATAACCTCCTGTTGTTTTTTGTGTACCAGACTCCTCTTTCTTTGAAGACCTTGATGGTCGGTATATCTTCGATTTCGCACTGCCCTTGCAATAAATCGTCCAAGGTTTCTCCGATTGGCTTACCATGATGCTTAGATCTCCTGTTAAAAACATTACTGATGGTTTCCTGCGTATATCGTATACTACTCGGCAGAAGATGCATATTTTACTGATTGGGATGAGCAAAATACAAATATATAATATCTACATATCTATTTTTATCGTTCCAGTAAACACACGTATTTGATTTGCCAATTTGAATAACGTCATTACTGATAAATAACAATATAAATTGTTTAGTTATCTTATGACTGTTCTAAATTAACATTTTATCTTTTGAGCGATAGCCTGGGTAATTCGTGATAGGTTTCCCATGCAAATCTTTCTTTTGTCTAAATGTTGTCATTGTTAGGTTTCTTGTAATGTTGAAAGGACTTTTAACAAATAAAACCTAACCAAATCACACATACATCCGCCATGCTTACTGCAGTTACCTATATATGCAGAAAATCTCTGTAGGTTTCACTTTCGTTTTCTTATCTCGGAGGCTAGAGAGGAGCATTTCGAGGTAACGGCTTATCGCTTCTCTTCCGTGCCAGGTATCATAATCAATCTATCTATAGAAGAGTTCAAAGTCAATATTATGCACAATGTATATCTGGGTCAGAGTTGATTTAAGTTATCTATATATGTATAAATATATAATTAAAAGTAAATAGTGTCCTTGTGATGGATATATCTAAAATTAGATAAAAACACAAGCCAGAAAATCACAGGCGCTTTCGCTTACTTTCACGGCATACAACATAGTAACCCAAATGGCGAAGGAAGACAACTTGATGACTCGTGCCGTGACCGGGCCTCGAACTCGCAATATACGGCACCCAATCGCATAGCCAGAAATACCCGCAGCTTATATAAGAATACGAAATCTGTCCTATGTGAAGGTTAATGTACAAGAAATAACAAAAAAGCAAGAATTTGCGCTAGGCCTTTCTGCCCTCTCAGGATTTTTTAGTCCGTCTGAAAAAGCCTGAGCGGACAGAAAACCCAAGTGGCAAAGTCGTATATATATAACAAAATATATATAAATAACGACGGTATAATCCAATATACAGTGTAGGTACTGGGTCCTAACAAACAAATGTTGGATGCGTATTACTAGAAATAGATAATTGTCAAGTAGTAATAACGACAGTACAGACAAGTAAATTGTCGAATTGTTGAGGCAATCTGCCCCTTTATCAAGACACAGGTAAATTACATACGTTCACATATAGACATAGAACATGGAACAGTTACACAAATATATAGTGGGTATAAACAACAATAAGTATCATTATGTTGTAAAAACGATCCCCTCGGACGATAATTAATTCGCCGAGGGCCGATTATGATTAATTAGAAAACATCTTAATTGATGTACAGATCGAAAAAGTAAATGAATAAATAAATAAATAGATAAATCAATAAATAATATAACTAAAAGTTTAAACAAAATAGCCTTAACTGTAGAGTAAAAAACCAGGCCTCTGTGCTGACGCAAACGGAACTATTTGATCGGTCGTGATGTTTAACTTTTTCTTTTTATAAACTTTTTTCATTTATGGCTTTTATTCAACTTTCTATCATTGCCAGGTAATTGTTCGTGTTTGCATGTTTTTAATAGCAAATGACAAACTTGTAGGGTAGGCCAGTCTGTACTACAGTAACTGTTACAGTAGGCCTGTAGGCAGGAGTAACGGAGTTATATTTTCGCTCAAATGAAATGTCTAATCGTTTAACCGTGTAGCCCTATTGGTTTATTGCTGATATGATATATATTTATCTAAGAATGTATGTATTTTTTTAGTTAAGTTCAACGTTTCAAAACCGACACCGACGATAAAGACTGTCGGATGTAAACACAAGCAGACGACGTTATAAGAGTTGTCCCCCTTGAACGCAGATTACTCCGCACACGTGGAATGCTATGTAAGATAGATTTATCTTACATACAATAATGTAGCTATCTTACATAAGCAAACTCTATCCAACATGGCGAGATATGAGAGAGAAATGGTGTAATTAGAAGCCACGGCATTTAATCACTCCGGTATAACATACCGGTAGTCGTCTTTGATGATCGCCGCCGCCATTGAAATCAGCGGTCGGCGAGTAAAATACCGAGTACGTAATGGTATCTACATGTTATCCTTACGTTATACACGTGACCACCCTACATCACCTGATATAATTGATATGGTAATTATAGAGGTCACGACGACAGGTCATTTTTGGTATAATTACACTAACATTTCGATATGCTTGGCAGTGTTTATAGATAAATTATAAGAACACCACATGGTGATCACGTGATGTGTTTTGCGTAAGCAACAAATAGAGTTATTTTTCGACCGGTAGATCTAGTCCAGCTCTGGGTGACGAAAGGGGGAAAATGTTATAAATTATTTTGAATAATTAAGAATATTGCTGGCGATTTCATTTACATTGTTTCACCTTTGAAAGATTCCGAAAAAAAGACGGACTCGTCAATAAGCCTTACTCGCCTTACAGGATAAATGACTTCGAAAATAAGCCTGGGATTCTTTACCAGATAACACAATAATCCGCGGCTTATTATCGAGATTTTAGGGTATCATGGGTGTCTGAGCAATAGTTTACAGCTGTTTCATGCCTCGTCAGTCAACAGTCAAAACTGTTTTCACGAGGTGTTGGTTCTGACCAGGTGAACTGTTTCCCAGAGGCCAAAGGCAGAGGGAAACAGTTCATATGGTCAGTACCAACACCGAGTGAAAACTGTTTTGACTGCAGTGACTGATGAGGCACGAAACAACTGTTTTGTTATCTGACCATTGAAGTGAATAAATTACAAAAAAAAAAAAACAAGAACATGCAGCAAAGCTGCTGGATAGATTCATTAAAAAACCTTCAAAGACATGTAAATCATGTAGTTGTTTTTTGTATCACTAATGACTAATCTCATGAGATAGTTACCATTCACAATTTTAGTGTCCTACGTATACTCTGACTTCTTTAACCCCTTAACTCCCAGGATTTTTTGGTTCATCATGATTTTCCACCCTTTTGCGTCAACATTTTTGGTAAACAACCCATATATATTTAGAAACTTGCGAATATAACCTTTTCAAATTTAGTAACAAAATTGGTGTTTTTGCATTATTGACGTTACCATGGTAACCAAAATTTATGATTTTATGAAAAAAGTTACTTATTTCATATGTTTATACATTTTAAGCCACTGAGAGTGAATTTAGTGCTAGTTTATAAAATTAATGATATATCAGACTCTTCAGGAAGGAGGATGAACACAAATAAAAGTAGTATTTTCTTTTTATTTGCAGTTGTTGTCATAGTTACTGACTGAAATTAAAAGCAGTGATTATTGTTAAAAAGTTTTTATTTCCGTTTTATCTGCCTAGACTTCATTGTAAGAAATTTGATTTTGTATTACAGGTATAATGGTTTAGTCAGCAGTCTATCTATATAGTGAATCTTGTAAAGAGGACCTATCCAGGTTTTATGGCAAAACTTCTATTTTTTTTATTTATAACGTTACCATGGCAACCAGAAGTGAAAATACGTAAAAATGCGATATTTTACTTGGAAAAACATGCGCATGTACTCCCATCTGAATAAAAATGTAAAATGTAAAACAGTTTGCAGCTTAGATTGTTGTACGATTATAAATGTTAATTATAAATCATATTCATAAGTAGGTTGTTGTTTTCATGGTTTTAACATTAATAATCAATCTTTCGAAAGCTATATTCAGTTATATTTATTCCTTTCCTATTTTATGGTTTTAGTCAACAACTAACATGTGCCTTCTAATCATGATATTTTATCAATGTGCATTTTACCATTATGTACATTTTGTACATTGCAGAAAATGTAAAATTGCAATTCCTCTCTTCAACATGTAGAATCTATGTACATTCTGTATCCATTTTTGGTTGCCATGGCTACCAATTTAGCAGGTGACCATTTTGATGTTTCAGGTCTTCTTCACTTGTTGTATTTGTTATAGTTTCTCAATACTTATCATAATTAGCCACTTGTTCACAGATATAGGATGATAAACAAAAAGGTCATAATAACTAGCATCTGGTACTACTAGTATACTAAAAACAGATTTACAGATAAAAATAAAAATTATTGAAGGCATGCAAATCAAATGGTTATAACCATCTTTGCTCATCATTCTGTGTGTGTATGTCTTCCTGGTTGAGAAATCCTAGACTTAATTCATAGACAATAGACATGAAGAAATATAGACAAGTGAAGAAAAGGAACATAGTTATTGATGAAAATTTCAGTTTGAATAATCCAGTTTGGCAGACAAACAAGTTGATTGATATAAACACTTGAACTTTGTTGGTTACATGTTTATTATGGATTATAAAGAATTCTGAACTATATTTAATACATGGCCAGGCAAGCCATATTTGGTATAAATGATATATTGATGTACCATGTTTTTGAAAATAATAATTTACTTAAGATCAAAATTACATGATTCAACTTGGAAGCAGCTGAAAAACTACACCAACACAAATATTAAGTTATGTAATTTTAATCAATGACACAGAACAGTTGGAGATGGTAGCTAAGGGAAACTATGCCTAAATCTGCTCTCTCTGGTGGCAGGGGATGGTATTTATCCTCTAGTATTGGTCACACCACATGAATAAAGTCCTAAAGCTGATGTACCTGAAATTTGAAATGGGAGAAAATCAATATCATAAGCATCCAGATACATGTGTATACACTAATAAAATATCTTATTTGCAAGGCATTACAGATTTATTCTAAAGAATATGGTAATATATAATGCTCACTTCAAAATTTCAAATGAAACAGTCAATAATGAAGTATAGGAAATGAGCTCACATACATATAGAAAAGCAGAAAATAATGATTAATTTAAACAAAACCAAATATCCTCAGAAGCTATAAGATAATAAACATTTCAATTGTAGTGAATTTGTAATTAGATAAATCTATTAGCTTACCTTTGATGTCATATATTAGGCAGAATCATCCATAAGCCAATGTTCACATTAAATTTTGTACACCAAGCTAGCTAGTAAAATTGAGACAGCTCCAGACCTTACAAGTAAGGGGAATACCTGAAACACAAAATAAACTTTATTCAAATGTTGTTGATTGCTTGTTTCACATGGTCCTGTTTAAAAAATACAAAAACAAAAAAAAAACAAAAAAAAAACTTGAGATATCATTAATGTGGAATATTTTAAAAAGCCTTGAAATGAACTTTTAGAAAGTTAAACAAACATGCCCATTCCACCAACCAAATCTGCATTTCAAATACTCATAACATTGTTCTGAAAATCCAAATAAGCACACCAATGAGTTTCTTCTTGCCCTACTGCCAGACATTAGACATTTTGATGGTAAGATCATTATGTCTCAGAAAGGACATCTCTCTATCTAAGTGTCTTATGTTTGGTGTTTAGGTCAGATGAAACTCGGGTTACTCTCAAACAGAGAAATACACGTTATAACCCTGCTTCAGTGTCCCACTCCTCACTAATAATAACTTTGAAAACTTGTAATTACTTATTTTTTCTGTCTTGTGTGCATCCTTAGAGGATTAATCATAATAAAGCATACAATGATAATTACTAGCTAACCAGCATTATATCTGCCAACACAAGTATCTGCCTATCTTTGATTTATTCAAATTATTTGCATTCAACAATGTTCACAGCCTTTACTGGCATAGAATACTTACTGAAACATGTACAACTACACATATCTCTACACCTGTATACATGTATACATGCATCAGTCTATTTCACATAAAAAAAGTCTGACACAACATATAATGCTTGAAAAGCTGGGGTGTGTCACATGTTGATCCTCATCTATTTGTAGTAAGCACAGTAACAATAAAAACACTTTATATATATGGGGGTATGGATATGAGCCCTAACATGAATATATATATATAAGAATCCAACCTACCGGTATATCAGCACATCATGATCCAAACATTGTAGAATTCACAACCAGCTAAACTCAAGAACAGCTATTTTGGTATTTTCAGTAATCCTCTATCACCTCTTTTATCAACCATACCATGTGACTTTTTTCTGAATTTATATACCACTGTTGCAAAACTGAAATTCTATGAATAGGTCTCACTTTTTCATCTCCCATGTATTTTTCATTATGTGAAATGCAATAAAAGCAAATTCATCTAATTTTAGTTGATACATGCATGTACAGAAATGTGGCAAAAACATCAAGAACGTTTTACTATTTGTACATACAAACATATTTAATATACTGATGTAAAGTAAAAATTTAATTAGAAATTAAATTCATAGAGATAAATATTGATACATGTAATTCTGATACTGTAATGATGAAATTTATTGTAACCCCCCCCCCCCCCCCCCTCCCCCCCCCCCCCCCCCCCCCCCCCCAACAAAGAAAGAAAGAAGAAGAAGAAGAAGAAGAAGAAGAAGAAGAAGAAGAAGAAGAAGAAGAAAATAAAGATAAATGAAACAAGAACTAAATCGTTGTTTTTAATGTGAATATTGTTTTAACTGGTCATATTTCATTTGGAGCCAATATACAAATGTAGGCCTATCTTGTAACACAATAAATGAAATTAAAGCAATAATACATGCAGATACTCATGTAAACATATGACATGAATATATATTAGTAAAAATACATATAAGATATGGCTTGTACTTTTTGTATTCTCGTGTCTATAGAACTTCACTTTATGTACTTACCTTATCTACGTTATCAACTTATGTTCATCTGTAGGCCTATCTGAACATGATTGTTTGCCTGTTTGTGTCCATATACAGGGTACGTCCACAGCTCTTCATAATGCCCAGTGTCACCTCACAGTTTGTTAGTTGAGTTGACAGTGCATGGTCACTGCATATTGTTTTGGTGATGACTTGTATCGGTAATATGTTCGGTCCGCGAAAACAATCGGCACCAGGCACATGTCTATCCCACCATTTAGAAACCGAAAGTGATCATCTAGGAAATACCCGATTACTATAAATAGATTTTGCTGTCGTCGGCTTTATTTTTATTTATTCATTTTTTTATTATTATTTGTATTCAAAATATGTGCTACCACAAAAGTGCCACAAAAGTGATGTTTCCTGATGAAACCAAGACCATATATTGCGTTATGAAAACAGCAGAAACTAAAAGTTGTCGATCGTATTCGCGCAGGTGCTTGCGTTATCGACTCGCTCTTGCACGACGTCAAGTTACTGCGGTGTTTCGTTAAAATAATACGGACTTATGGAAACTTTTAATCATTTATTTGGTACGTTATGACTGATAGAATTGTGTATTTTGGTCAGTGTTTTCTTGGCTTTAATTGTATATGGAATGATTACTATTTTTTGTGCAAAAAAATCATTAAAATTTGTCGATGTGTGCTGCGTACGGTATAGAACCATACATCACATGTACAATGTACTTTATTGACAAAAAACATCACTTTTTGCAGGATTCCTGTAAAATAGTGGAATATACATAATATTGAGAGTATTGACTACCACTATTGTGAATTACAGGCATTATTTCTCGCTATATTTTAAGTAATGTGAGATACAAAATCGAATCCGCGCTTGGACGATTACGCCGGCTGAAACACGACGTCAACAATTCAAAATAGTCGAAAAAAAAGTTGGCTTGTTTTTTCAACTCATAAAATGTATCAGAAAAGTCTGTCAAATGAAATTTTACAAAGAACAAATGTTGTTGGATATTTTCTCCCGTTTTACTAGGTATATTCGGTATCTCAATAGGTAAACAAATAAGGGAGATACGACCATTTCCCTAACACCGACGTGCTATTGGCGTAGTTTGGCGTAGTTGGGAGTTAAGGGGTTAAAGCCACATAGACTCCCGAACAACCTAAAATTCTAGTTTCACAGATGCATTAATGGCAATCCAAGATGCTCATTCACGCTCTACCAACATTAAAATGACCACTGGCCTGGATGCTTGACCGAGGGAGTCCTTGAGACATCAGAGTATAAAAATAACTCGCCGCATTTATATTTATAGCGAGATTTGTCACGGAGCCGAGACCCAGGCTATAACAATGTGGACTGCACATAAACTACACACATGGCTGTTGTTTACATATAGAGCATACATAAACTTTGCCTAATAATGCTTTCATTTAAACATATTAACAGAATATTCGCGTAATACCCAGGTAACCGAACAAAATAAACAATCATAGTTAACATTTAAATCATTTATTCTATAATGTAGCAATATGCATACAACACATTGTTAAAATCTTAGATCAGTGAAGTTGACAATGTTCAAAAGCTAACCAGCAATCAAATAGACGTCGGGAAAATTCGGAATTCGGGTCTATTCCTTTTTCTTCTCTCGTTAAGTTCCAACGAATCATTTCCTTTCCTAAGAAAATACTTAGGTTTTGCCGATTCCACACACTTTTGTGTCTTTTTTTGGTAGAATCTGTCTGCGTTTTTGCAGTTCCACGCTGGCGGCGTTCCACCATTTTGTATGGACTGTAAAACCCGCCGTTGCATTGTGGGGCTAATTTTCAGAGAAACTTGGTCCAGCAGCCACAGTTTTTATTTTTGGGGAATTCCCTGTATACTTTCATAAATACACATTTTCTTTCAGTTTCTGATTCACGATAATCTGTTAGGTATGCATCAAGTCCGAAAACTGTAAAAAGCTCAAAATGTAAACATTGATATATGTTTCTTCGTGAGTATGTGGCTTTAAGTGTATGTCCCTACTGTAAATACAATTACTTTTTTTTTGTTGAATCTGCAAATTACAAGTATTAACATTTTTAACTTTGCAAGCATATAAGTGTTATAGTTTAAAGATAAAAATATTAATTTCAAATGATACAAAATTACTCTTTTGATTCATTATCCTTTTAAAATGGTTAATCAATAGTGAAAGTAGTCAATCATCAAATTATCTCTCTTTAGAAGTATTTAAGTTCTAAACTGTGTATTACCTTCATTTACTAATTATCAAGGATTCTTGCATGGTGTGGTTCATGGAAAGCAATTATCACAAGTAGATATAAATAATTCCTCCTTTCCTCACAAACTAATTTCATCAACACAACCACACAAGCCTTTGAATCAATCCATTTAATTAAAACTATCGAAAATTCATTTCAAAAATAATAAAACTTTCACTAGCTAAATTTATAACCATCCATCAAAACTATATATTTAAGAATGGACTAGTATAAAGGCAAATTTTCATTAGCAACAATATTTATCAATATTACATATATCTCTTAACAGCATATGCACAAATCCATTTGATAAGGTACCATCACTATCTGCATACAGAAATCAAGTCCAAATAGCTACATGTACACCCACTGGCAAAAAAAAAGGGTATAAAGGTATAATCCATCATAACTATTGACAGAATGGATTAAAGCAAATTTCTATTAGAAACAACTGGATATTCATCTAAACAAATTGTTGATGTCTGTAGCAATCTTTATAAAAATACTATGTGAGTTTATAATTACATCAGTCAACTTTTGTAAACGCGAGATTGAGGAAGTTGTCAATTCTTCAATTGATGCAACCCTACAGTACGTATTATAAACTCAACATTCAAATCTTCTGGTTGCTGATAGAAATTGAAGTTATTTGCTCTAGAATATACCCGATTTGAATTATATATCCATTCTCCAATACACCAAAATGCAACAAAACAACAGTCAAGAACTTGTTGTCTGTTAACTCCAGTAGTAATATTCTGTGATGCACACATGAGAATTTTCAATGTAAAAAGAATTGTCAGTGTTAGAAATTTTAATCAATAATTGTATCTGACAAAGAATAACAAAGAGTCTGGATTAACATTTTTCTCCGCACTTTCTTGCTAGTTATTATTTCATTAAATAGTCTAGGTTCCTATATTCAAATTACCGCAACTGAGCCTTCCGAACAGTGTATGTAAACATAAATATGATTGGTTCAGTATCACTTCATTCAATAAACTTTATCAATGAACATTTAAGTCAGCACAAATAGTCTTCTATCTTATCTGAATAGTACATTATATCATTATTTAAAGATGTAAGTGGCATAAGAAGACCAACATTAGCTATTATAAACACTTATAAACGAACTTACCTTTCAAATTGTTGCAAAACAAACTCTCTCCTCTCTATCGCCGAGTGTGTGCTTCCACTTGGCAACCATATGCATGACACCTTGTCGATTTCTCGCCTAATCTCTAACCAACTCCAACTGTCCGACAGATATTTCTACTAAAATACTTTAGAACTTCAACTACGCATTTGCTTTTATTATAAAATATCTATTGCATGAGAATTCTCTCGATTTTAGCACTTGAAATCAGTTTATTTATTTTATTCATAAAACCCACGAGATCTCGAAAAACGCGATTTCGGGTTTACAGTTACTTCCGTTTCAGAGGGGCAAAAACAGATTAAAAGCCTCTCGACAAAGACCGGCCTCCGGCCGATCTTTGCCGAGCGCGCTTTGCGCGCTGAGGCTTTAAAAAAACCCAAAAAACAGTCTGAAATTCAAAATTTAATAACTCACAGAACCCTTGATGATATTCCTGGTAATAGCTGAGTCTCTGTTCTCTATGTACAGTCGACCGATGTTTACAAACATGTCGCCGAAAAGTAGTGTAGTCACTGTCATTTGTACGCTTGTAATTAGGCGCGTTCGATTGGGCAGCGCGTGATCGGGCAACAGTTCATAGGTAGCATTCACTGTAAATCATGTGGCCGGGCAACAGTTTATGGGTAGCATGTTGTATAATTAATCTTTTTGGAAAACAGTCAAATTTGGTTAATATCCATTTATATAGTGAGTCAGATAACAATAGAGAATATTTGAAACGAGCTCTAGTACTGGTAATCGGCCGATGTTCTATTGCACGAGGGCACTATAACATCGGTTGATTTCCAGTACTGAAATCAGAGACTTATATACTAAATTAGTATATAGGTCTCTGCTGAAATGAAATAATTTTAAGAATATCCAAGCATTAAATAAAGAGTGAATCATGCTCTGTTTACTGTTTATTTCATTCGAATCGATAAGGATGAGTAACACATTCTGATATACTACCTTGTCCGACTTTCTGACAAGATCCCAGTTGTCGGGTTTTGCTGCTAAGTTGAACACATTACACGAGGATTGAGATTTTGAATTTCATCCTGATGGTATCTTGTCTCCGTTGTATCATGTGTCCTCCATAACGACATCCCACTAAGATACCTCCGTGCACTGTGGAAATGTTCTTCCCTCAAAATTCAGTCGACGGTTACTCTTGCACCATATATTCTGGTAAATCCTTACAAATGGAACATTTGAATAGTGTATATCAGTTACACAACATTTCTTTACGAAACGATTGTACAGCAAAGTGTTGCGACTGAGTGAAGTCGATATGGGTGGGGCCATTGCTCTGATAATACAGGGCCATTCAGAACGTCATGTAGTCCAGCATGTGCTGTACCTGAGACTAATAGAATCTTTCGGCAAACCTCGTGTTTAGGAATTTAACAATCTTCATCCTCGGGTTGAGATCCTCCTATCTCATCCCAAAAAGGGGTGAACGATTATTCTTCTCTTACCCTTTTTTCCAATTGAAGTGTGAACAAAATCCAAACGTATGTAAACAACAACACATGACAGTTGTGATAAGGCTGCAGCAGACGATTTACACCTTACAATGTTGATTTTATACAAAATATAGTTCCGATTGGCTTGTCAAAAAGAACACCAAACACTCAGTTAACTCTGATAATTAATACTTATTTTGATTTCTTTTGTGAATAACATTGATATTTAACATTCAAACGTTCCGGGTCAGGTCAAAGTGGCGTCACCCTATCGAGAACAAGAGCACGTTCAAAGAGCACGTGTACCTTGTCTTTTCCCTAGGGTGAATATAAGAAAATCTTACCCCGGTAAAACTGCGGATATCCATGTCCAGAGTGAGAAAAAACAGTATCCTGTCTAGTGGGGCGTATAAGAGACACTGGGATATTCGATGACCGTCCCTGGAGCGGACGTCCGCGCATTACGGCGCGACGTCAAGATAGAGGCATAGCTAGGTCTCTCGCACCTCTGAAACTGATTTCAGGTGACAATGGAGACGACAAGACAAGTTGTCGGCACTCATGGTCGTCCAGTGTGTCCAAGAACGGTTAAAATCGGTTGCAGGAGTTTCATTTAAGGCCACGACGTCCCTATGTTGGCCCGCCACTTACGCAGAGGGGACGCCAACATCGAATGCAGTGGATGCTTGCACATGTGACTAAACATTTTAAATGTATATTTACACTCTATCCCAGATTCTGAGACATTTCATATATCAATTGAAGTAAATTTAACTTACAAAATCAGTGAAGAAGAGTTCAATGGTTTAGAATAAAATCGGCCATGTATGTGTATCATACACTGTATGTGTTTTAAAACTGTACTGCGGCTTGTTACATAATTATACCAGTGATTAACGGGAGACAACCTCTACAAAAATATGAAATTCTTGCAACCTTATATGTAAATAGAATTTTCTGGAATCTTCTTGAGAGATATGTCATAAAATTTTGTTTAAAAGTGTTTATTAACATGTGGTTATATTACAAGATGTGTGTTAGAGAATACTAGAAAAGAGATGGTTGGATAATGTGCTTTAAAGATTTGGCAATATAGTATAAATAACGGGAGAGACAAACTGTTATTCAGAACTGCTTTACAATGATCAATGATAGCTACAAGAATTATGTTTGATTATTAACTGCCTGGTACTAAGAACTGGTTTAAAACTGTTAAGAGGGCTTTGCTAATTCTGTTGGATTATTAATTCCCCGAACTGTGAACTGTGGGATTTATAAACTGGAGGAACGGATAGGAAAGGATTATTCAAGGACAGCTGTTACATTTTTTGTATAAGAAAAGTAATTCACAGTGTTGATTTAATACACCACTTTGTACATCACTTGATTTTCATTGTGTATTATTTCTGTAATTTGTTTAGTTTTGTTTATATCATTAAATTGTGTTTTGAACTGAGCTGCTGGGTTTCATCTTTCTGTTATCATCACGTAACAGGTTAAGTATATACAATCGTTTTGATAAATAGGTAGATAAATACATCTATACTGTAGAATTGTATGTAAGCAACTTACACTTGCCAAAACATCTTGCATACTAGTATAAACTATACTACAGATCAAAGCGCAAATTAGTAAACATGCGAGGGCCCGTATCACATCGTAGAAGGGTTTGGTTTGGAAGATCATTTAAGGACGGCCTCCCGTGCGTGGGACATGCATGCATATGTTGAGTGCGTATGTGTGTTTTTGGAGGCTGCGGTATGTTCGTGTTAAGTCTCCTTGTGATAGGCCGGAACTTTTGCCGATTTATAGTGCTACCCCACCGAAGCATACCGCCGAAGACACCCAGCAGGACACCCCACCCGGTCACATTATACTGACAACGGGCGAACCAGTCGTCCCACTCCTTGTATGCTGAGCGCCAAGCAGGAGCAGCAAATACCATTTTAAAGACTCTGGTATGTCTCGGCTAGGAGACAGAACCCAAAGCCTTCCTCACAGGGTCGTAGGAGGGGATCTCGCCCACCCTTGTGAGATCCAGACCCTCGAATGCATCCGCATTGATGGATTGTACATCACAAGATATATCATATATTCGCACCCATTAAAGTATATACAATGCGAACCAGGTATTCATACCATTCTATAGACGATTTGTCACTATAGTCATGTCAGGTATCGGACCGACCATCACTGCGCCATTGAAATTATCTTAAGAATTGTGGATGTGGCGCAGAGATATATATGCTGTGTTATTTAGGTATTGAACTGCTTTAATTTGGCTGTTTTGTGCTGATAAGGCAAACTGGACAAAGGCAAATTTAATGAGGCGCGCTATGTTAAAGTTTTTGTTACAGTTCGGTGCATGAAAACTCCCTCAGTCTCTCCTCGGTATTATCATTTCGCTGCTCATGTTTTTATTGAGCGCCATTGTAGATCTTCAGCCATATCTTTTAGTTAACTACGTTCCGTCTGTAATGCTGTCATCTCCTTTTATACATAGAATTTCAAACCACACTGTATACTTATATATTTATATCTGACTGGCTTTGCTGTATTTTTTACATGTCGTCAGGTTCATGGGGCTGCGGTGGCCAAGTGGTAAAGGTATCCTGAAACTTTATCACTAGCCTTCCACCTCTGGGTTGCGAGTTCGAAACCTACGTGGGGCAGTTGCCAGGTACTAACCGTAGGCCGGTGGTTTTTCTCCGGGTACCACCTCCAAACCTGGCACGTCCTTAAATGACCCTGGCTGTTAATAGGACATTAAACAAAATAAACCAAACTAAAGGTCGTCAGAAAAATCATTCCTGGTCTGTTCATTGTTTTTACAGTGTTCGTCGCATGAAGTTCCCGAATCTGCCGTTCAAGGTCACCAGCTTTAATCTATGATGAGCTGAATGTAACTGCACATTGTCATTTTTCTTCACTTCATTTTCAACGATGGACAGCCATGCATCCATTTTATACATCAATAAAGAGGTGTTGTGAAGCGTGATTATATGAGATATAACTTCACGAAAGGTTTGAGATACAGGTACAGACATAGTTGGTAGCTGAACAAGACTTTCTTTGTTAGAGAAATGTATCAGGATGCCAAAACATGATATGAGAAGAAATCAAAATCAGACATTCGAGAAAACAAAAAACAAAAAAAAAGCAATCACGTCCACCTTTATTTTTTGGTGTGAATTGTCCCGAAGTGGTGTATTCCAACATACCGTGATGCATGTAGAGTAAAACTACAAGTATTTCTGATATAAAGTAAGCTCTTCAGACGGTAATAAAGATGCACCTGTGATGTTGCTAGGGTGAATGTAGAAGGAAAATGTAACAAAAGCAATGTTAAAAAGGTCATATGATAGAGTTTGTTGAACACTGAGAAAAGAAGCGATATCTAACGATTAGTGTATAATGGATGAGCAAATTAACGTTAAAATGAGACCCGGTGCTTGAAACCGGCACTTTGAGCTGAGTGATACATGTATTTTATAAAATTATATATCAAGAAGGCAGGTATAATTGATCTGAATATTTTATTTTCATTCCTCAGTACAAAAAAGATTTCCAAAACATCTCAAGAGTCAAAGTTTAGTGAATGGAATAAGGGAGGTAGCTCGCATATGAATTTCACGGAAAGTATCACTATTATTTCATTCTATGTGGTTATCGGAATTTCCAGGTTTTTTTATCGTAAAAGAAATTTTCTTTATCAATATTAATAACATAAAACATGAATTATACATAATTAGTGATGTAGCCAAAATGTATGGTTGTTTACGTGTATATCAACCCAGGAAACAAACAAACAAATACATATTATTTAAAAATTATTGTTGACAGTAAGTCAAATAACCGGGGAACCGGGACAATATTTTCTCACAATTCATATTCCTAGAAGTCACTTTTCCACGGGTTCTTTCACTGTACTGTCAGGCACGTAGCTTCTCTATCCAAGGCTTGTGATTACGTTGTAGATCTAAGGTGAAACATAATCAGAAGCCTTGGCTAGCGAAGAAGGCATTTGCACAGTGTGTGTATTAGGTCAAGTAAAGGTAACATTCGATAATTGTTCGTAATACTTTAACTCTTTTTAGTCGTCAAATGTACTTTTGAATTTTTACGTGTATTTGTTGACTTATCAAAATAATGTCGTCAGGTTATGTACTGACCTGTAAATGACAAATCAAGATACATATATACTTAGTATATGATTTGATATTATGCGTGTAAAACAATTCATTTTGGTTTTAAGGTTTTGTATGATAGATATGACAAAGATTATCAGAATACGACCAATAGCACCATTTAAAGTCAAAATGTATTTTTGACCGGGGTGATCTCCCTCTTGGTCGTCACACAGGACGCTTTCCTGTCTGTCGCTCGCCGAATCTACACGTTTTTTCTTTACATCAATAACCCTCCTGCCACGCCCCTAGTACATACCTTGTTTATATACATATGTACAGTGTAGTTACTTATTCTGTTATATTATTAGAAGGCCGTGACTCGATGGACTTAAAAATAAATGCTATTAACATATATTGTTAAGTACATTTTGAACGTACGATATAATTATGACAAACAATAAACTCAATAATTAAAAACTAAATTTAATAACAAAAACAGTCCCGCAACAAACTCTTTTAAACCAATACTGTCCATAAGATAATTAAATTAATTCAATTTAAACATAAAGGATGCCATGTTATTCATATATTTCATGAGAACCAGCAAGTGTATCCATATATTTTCACAACATTTAAAACTCGGAAATTTTACATCAGCATTATGCATTTTTCTTCACATTTGCGTATTGGTTTTTTTTTTTTTTTTTTTTTTTTTTTACTTTGTTGAATTATAGTTATTTTATATCGGTATATTAGGAATAGCTTTAAAAGCATGATAGCAACAAGTTTCTTCGATGGAGTTTTCTCAGTTTCGAAATCGTTGGTTTATTGATAGGATTTAAGACGAAGACAACCAGTAACAATATCGAGACAGTAAAAATGTTTGAATCAAACATGTCAATGACTAGGACGACCTCAAATAAACGTCTTAATGACTAAGATGCATCATGCAACAACAATTACTGAAAATAAACTAAGATCACTACAAACAAGCGTTTCAATGACCAGGATAACTTAAACTAAACTATCATCATCTAGTTTTATATGACTACTATTGTAGCGAAGCGTTTCAATTACTAGAATAACTTAAACTAAAATATATACAGTCCTCATCTAGTTTTATGACTAATTTATTGAAGCGTTTCAATTACAAGGATAACTTAAGCTAAACTATCGCTATCTAGTTATATGACTACTATTTTAGCAAGGGTTTCAATGACTTGGACATAAATACGACATAAGAACTTGGGTCAAATCCATCTGGACTTCTTCTGAAGGATGGACGTCGATATTTTCCGACCCCGCAGTCATATCCCACCAGTCGAGATAAACGAGTTTGTCGTGAAGTCCCTTTAATTCGTCATACCAAATTTGGCTGTAACATCTGCGGATATAATCCAGCGGTTCTATGACGCTTTTGTAGGTAATTGAATGTGGTCCCTGGATAAACACAACTGTATCTGGGGCCCTCTTCCAGAGCCTTAATAAAGCTTCGCGGGCGTCTCTAACCATAGCTTTGTATACCTCCAGTGTCGCTTTGGCTAGATGGTAGTAAAAGTGAATGACCACCACTATCGGACGGTCATTGCTTATTTCGTCCAGCCAGCTACCTACTGACCGCATGGTATCAAGACCTTGGAAATCCTTAACAAACAAGGGCGCGTTATGCGGCGCCCACATCAATTCTAAGTTTAAATCTGTGTTCTCAGCCTCGAGGAGTTCGTGCCAGTGATCTCCCTTTGTATATTTTGTTGTTTTGTACTCTGAACTTGACAAGGTGGCAAGTTGTATGAATGTCCCCCTACTATTAGAATCTCCTAACACAACAAATCGTTTATTCTTAAAACATGACGAATAACTTCCGGAGCGGAACTTTGGTGTACAATGTAGACTGATCCACTGGTTATGGAGGTAGTACCCAGCCGGTGTCGAATCTTCCCACGTGTCCACTCGCGCGCGATCATAGCACGTGATGGGTGGGGATTGAAGGCTAGACACCGAACCTGGAAATAAAAACAAATATTTTTTTTATTAAATTTTCTTCACTGCTGGCGGAACTGCCATACATCTACAAGATAAAATATTGAATTGCGAACAATACAAATTTTGAAAGTAAAAAAAAATACAGAAAACAAAAGATCCAAGAAAGAACTTGGCGCCAACCACTGAATGGACTTTGATGGTTCTATGTAAGACTGATCTTTTCTCTCTACCTTCGCCTTAACTATCTGATATCAAGAAATGAAACCAAAGGCATGTCTAAGAAGAAATTTCTGAGAAAAAGCGATAAAATTCACCTGAAAAATCCAAGATGGCCGCCTGTCGGCCGGTTTATTTTCCCGATCAGACTCAGAATTTCATTAGGGACTGAGGAAAACCTACACATTATGACGCTTAAAAAATCTCCCTTCGGTACTGCTCAAAAAAGCAAAAAACAAAAACAAAACGAAAACGATAAAGAAAGTTTAACTGTTAAAATCAAAGATTGCTGTCTGTCGGACATTTTTTTCCTGATCAAATTAAAAATCAAACGAGCACAACTATGGATCAAGGCAATCCTAATGTGAAGTTTGAAAAATATCCCTCCACTACTTTTCTAGAAATAGCTACAACAAGGATTATTTACGGACGGACGATGGACGGACGACGGCCGGACGACGGCCGGACTACGGACGGACCACGGACCCAGGGCGATTTGAATAGTAGAACATATTTTAGAATTTCCTTAAAAGCCAAAAAAAAATCTATCAATGTAAATCAGCTTTAAATCAACTGGATATTAAGGTCAATAGTAGCTCCGACCGAGAACAAAAGGAAATTGATAGGACACAGACAATGGACTTCCAAAGAATGCACGATTTCGCATAGTATACATATATGTCACCTGTCATTATGGCCTCAATCTTTACTATATAATTATACAGGTCAGTTCTGACCAAGGCCAGAGTGGACAGAGTGGACACCCATTAAGTCATGATCGACAATAAAACCACATCGTTGAACATCAGACAAGGTCAACAACCATTAAATTTCCTTAGTGCAGATTGGTAGAAGACAAGGGGAGATATTTTTTCTAAGACCAATTTGGTCTGACTATGTGCTTCAAATACGGAATTAATCCTATGGGTCTTCAACTTCAACTTCACCTGATATTCAAAATTACTCACATTTGGTTTTTCAGCTTCTATTGAATACAATTTACATTCAGATATACACAAACAGGTTTTGCATTTTAATTTCTATTAAACGATCAATTTATATTCAATATAGACATACTTTGGGGACCAGAGTTGACATTAGATAAATGAGAAACTTGACATGATGACATGACGTCATAATCAAAGTTATCAAACATGTAGAACAATTTAATACTTTACCAGCTATGTATAATACAATCGTAGTGTGCGATTCAAAATATATGGACTTAATCAAACCGAGGACTTGAAAAAAAACTTTGTTTTGTCTACAGTTTAAAGGAAAATGGCAATTTAAGCATAAAGTCAGTCTAATTATTTGTAAATCTTCAATTTACTGTAAAATAAATTTGAAAAAGTCTCATCTAGTTGATTAGAAAGTATTGATTTCGTATTGATTTCGTATCGATTTCGTATTGATTACGTATTGATTACGTATTGATTTCGTATCGATTTCGTACTGACTACGTATTGATTACGTATCGATTTCGTATTGATTTCGTATTGATTTCGTATTGATTTCGAATTGATTTCGAATTGATTTCGAATTGATTTTGTATTGTTTACGTATCGATTACGTATCGATTACTCACCTTCGTTGACTCTGATCTTTATTGGCGGAAACCGGATATGACGTACACTGCAACATCAAACACATATACGAACTTTAAATAACATGATGATATACTGAGCGTAAAATCGTCACATACAAATATTATTTCTGGAAACATCTTTAGATCACCTAGATATAACATGTTTATAAAGTTATTAAATTGATTGTCAAAATAACAATTCATCTTTCTATGATATTTGTCCTCTCGGGATAAGCACTGATTTCATATTGTATATCATGAGTGATGTTTTGTATCCAATGGGTCTGAATCACCGAATATCGTTTTGTAATATACTCAGGGCAATAATTTATGCAATAATGCAAAATAAACGCGAGCGTGGTTTATAAGTATTTTTGTTTAAGATATTGCATTTTGTTTAGAGTATAGCGAATCTTATTTCATTGACTTCAACCTGAAATATCAAAATAGGAAAATCTAAGAGGATTATTACATGTTTTTTTAACACCGCAAGTCTGTTGCAATATTCGTATCAGCACAACCCCTTCCCCATACTCCCAATCTGATTAAATCTAGATGGTCATTCTCACTACGTCCATGTAACGTAGTGAGAATGACCATCTAGATTTAAATTAGATTGCCATACCACAATCTACATGTTATGTTCTCGTTAAATAACAACAAATGTTTGCCTAAATTCCATTGTTCACAAATGCTCCCATATTAGCATCATCGAGAAGACGAAGAAGAACCCTGTCGCTCAGGATGTTAAAATCTGCTGTTAGCAACAGGGACTTGACACGAATTTCGACCTATTACTTATATATGTATTATAGAAACCATACGTATGCACCGTGAGTTATCAAGTCCCTCTGACATTTTTTGTTTTGTTTTTGTTTTTACAGTTGACCGTGGTTGATTCGTTGAATTACAAGGCACCTATGCCCCATATTCATACATATGGACTCGTCTGTAACTAGCATGGCTAGCTCGGGTCAACACGACATGTCATTGTGATAAGCCGACATCACCATTAGTCGCCTGGGGGATAATATAAACTGCTGTCACTTGCAGACAACGTTGCAACCTGATCTCCTGTCGCTCCTGTCCATTTTCGTCGTATCATATCGGACACCACATACACGTGTGGTTTTTTTTGTCATATCTTGTTTAGTTAGCTGATGAGAATCTGTTTAGTTTAATGCATGTGCTGCAAATATGGATTATATTTCCCGTTTCCCCATGATATTTTGTATGCTCATGATATTAAGAGCGAAAAACTGTACTTTCAGGTTCTTATCAATTTGTACGTGCATCCCAATGGCTTATGTCTGATTGACCAAACAGTTTATTTAAACAGGCAGAGGAATTGAAAATAATATAAATGATTTATTAGCGAAAATAAGAAAAATATACATTGTATATACATTTTGAAGCCATTACATATACGCGAGGAATGGACAAAAATACGCGAGGGATGGACAAAAATATGGGAAATACATGAATTTAATAGTATGATAGAACTGGGTCAAACGGCTGTTTTGTCCTTCTTGCACTCGTCCGTGATGCTAGGGAAAGTGTTGGAAAGAGTCTCAGATGATAAATAATAAAAGGGGAGGTGATTTAAAGTCCCGGAATACGTAGCACTTGGCACGTTTTCGTGTTTCAGAAAGTTTCTGAGAGAAAAAATTCTCTCGATTATGATGAAATGAAGTTATCACTAAAACATATAATTTTGAGTGGTGTCTGTTTTAAACACTTGGAGAGAATATAGAGAGGAATGAAAATAATGACAGTACCACTAAATATCTGAATGTTGCCTCGAAAAAAAAAAACATGGTAATTTGCATCATCGCCATGAACAAAAACAGAAAATACCTCGTGGCAGACCAAAGCTGAGGGGAGGGGAAGTAAAATGAAAAACGGAACTGGAAATAATTCCAGGAAAGTCAAGAATACGAATAGAGGATGAGAGGATAATAGAGGTAAGGATTTTTAAGCGGAAATGACGTTAAAATCGGAAACAGAAAAATGTTAGTTTATGTAACGTGTTACATAGCAACACGATTGTTTAATGGGGGTATGTCAGAGAAAAATGTGTTATTCTAAGCTTTAATTAAAATGTTGTTGTTCAGCATACTTTTCTTGTTTCTTTTATCGTGAAATATTCAGTACGTTAAGTTATCCATGACACTGTATGATAATATGACACAACGGTCGTTATTTGGTCTATTTTAAGAATTCAAGAATTCCGACTTGTAACGGAAACGTCTTAAAGATCCTGAATGTATTACAGGTTGATTAATGGAACAGCTAGCTGTGAGGTTTTCATGGATAACTGATGGAACAGCTACCTGTGAGGGTATCACGGATAACTAATGGAACAGCTACCTGTGCGGTATATTACGAATAACTAATGGAGCAGATACCTGTGAGGGCATCACAGATAATTAATGGAACAGCTACCTGTGAGGGTATCACGGATAACTGATGGAACAGCTACCTGTGATGGTATCACGGATAACTGACAGACATCTACCTGTAAGGGTATCACGGATAACTAATGGAACAGCTACTTGTGAGGGTATTTCGGATAACTGATGGAACAGCTACCTGTGATGGTATCACGGATAACTGATGGAACAGCTACCTGTGATGGTATCACGGATAACTGATGGAACAGCTATGTGTGAGGGTATCACAGATAACTAATGGAACAGCTACTTGTGAGGGTATCACGGATAACTGATGGAACAGCTACCTGTGAGGGTATCACGGATAACTGTTCGAACAGCTACCTGTACGGTTATCCAGTAACCGGTTATATCTTAATGACAGAGGAGGTATTGCTACCATTAAAGGAAGAAATATATACGTAATACTGATTTTCTAGAGGATGAAGGCAAATGATAATCATTAAAAAAAATTATGCTGATTCTGTTACAGATCTGGCTGACCTCACATAGATTTGAAAGTACTTTTTTATTCATAAACGTATACGTATGCCGTTTATGATATAACTAGTCTAGAAGAAAGGTCATGCTCATTTGCCATGAACATCTCAGTTAATTATTCAATAAAATTATCCTAACAAAATTGATATTTTTGTGTGCGTTTTGAACGGAAGTTGAACGTATTGAGAGGTGTATACTTACTCCGACACAAATAACATATCATTAGTCAAGTAGTTTGATTCATCCGTGCACTTGATTTTTTTCATGTCGTTACAATCCACATATTTCGACTTCGGCCTACAACAGAACCACGGAATACCATAATTTATTTCCGTCAAATTGCACCCAGAGTTGTCATAACAGTTTGCTAGTCCGTCAAATAATGGACTACACTTTGAAGCTACTTTATGCTTGCCATCTGAGCTGATGAACTGCGAACTCATTGCATAGAGTAATCCGTGTGTTTCTGTAGTGTTCACAAACAATGTCACGTGTTCCTTTGTGTTACCCAGAGAAACTATAATTTCCGGTGACCCTGCCCAAGGCAAGGTCAGCACTCCAGTATATGTTCCGTTACCATGGTCAATGGTGTAGCCATTGACGTTAGATTTGGTGGACTTCTCCCTTAACCAAATCCTGACGTAGTCTCCCCCTGTCGTCATAGGAGCCCCACTTCTGTCATATAACATTATTTGCACCTTAAGGGTGTCTCCGACACGGAACTGGCGCAATTGGATTTCGATTTTTGAGTTATTTATAGAGAAGTGACGGTCTCCGTCAGACACAGACAGCTTGGTGTATGTTTGATATCGTTGTAAAGCGTTTCTGGGAATGTGAAAACTGGACTCTTTATTTGAATGAGGAATTCGTAAAACATCCGGCACTTTATTGGCATGTTGGAAGGGATGTTGTCCCGTTATATCGAATATTCGTAAACCTCCTACAGTTGTCTCGAATTTGGATATCTCTTCAATGGTTGCGTATTGATACCTGAAAAGATAATGGATTGGAGGCATTAACAAAACGTGTGTGTCGAACATAAAAAGGACGAAACATTCAACATTCCAAATAGAAAGTTTGTGAGGGTTTTGTAAACATTCTTTTGAGAGTAGTGATGACTGATAGGTGATCAGTATATACATTATTGCCAGTTTTGGAATATCTACTTTTCATAAAATACAAATGAATAATCTATTATCAGTAGACTAAATTAAAAAGCTACGATCTCACACAGTAATGTAAATAATGTTAATTAATCTATAAATTACACAAAGACAAAAAAAATACATAATGCTAAGGTTCTTGTCAAAAATTCATCTGAAATATTTACAGTTTAGCGCTCATAGTTAACAAAGGTATATTAATCTCCACGTGAGGTCTATGTGTAAATACATATTTGTTTAGAAGTAGCCGTCGTCAAAAGTATTGTTTTCTTAAGAAGTATTGCCAAGGTTTCATGCCCATACAATCCTGTGTAATGCTTGTATTTTTAACCATAACGTAAAGCTTAAATCCCAAAGTCCTAATTGAAGGATGTGATTTTTATGTTTTTTATTTATTGAAAAGAATAACTGATTATGCGTACGCGTCATTGAAAAATGAACTAAATGCATCATTCCATCATTTGGAGTCCTTCCTGTTTCGCTGCATTATGTGATGAATTGGCAGTGACAGGTTTACCTATATGTAATAAATTTCATTTCCTTCACAGATAAAGATGTATGAAGACAAAATGTAAGTAATATCTCTGATGGTGCATTTCTTTTTGCCAATGTCAAGGATACATTTTATTATAGTCAAACGATTTTACATTGTTTAGCTTAATTTCTCGATAATCCATCTATGTAGAATGTGGAATATGCAAGCAATGAAGTTAACAAAACACCATTGACCATTCATATTATTTCATATCATTTCACATACAGATATTAATTTAAAGCAAAAAGGGAATCCATGGCATATGAAAAAATGAAATTTAAGGACACGTCTAATAGAAACACAAGAAATCATCTGGGCAAAAACCAAAAAAAAAGACCAGAAATTATGAGCAACGTTATGAAATACCATTCTACACAACAAAAGATTGTAATATCCAATGGTTTGTTTCAATACAGAATGAAATAAAAAATTTATATCTTAAATTGACAAGTAAAGCTCAAAATATAAATTCCACTTCTTCAATTACCAGAAAGAAACTAGAACACATTTATTTGAAACTGTGTAAAAAGTAGGATCAGCCTGGCGAAACATTGATGTTTGGTTTATAGAAACAGCGTAATCAGATTTCAAGACCTTTTCATTTTGGATTATTAGCTATTTAGTAAAACATAAAATTCTTGTACATTGAATAAAGAAAGAAAACAGAAAGCACAAAAACCTCTGTGAAATTGCAAGAATGAGTGTTGGGTTTTATTGGTGAAATATGCATAGATTATGCATTCTTGAATTAAAACAAGAAAAAAACCTAGCAGGAGATTACGTCATTGACAGATCATGATCTATCATGACAAAGCATTGTCAACAGTGTTCCTTAATCATTTAACACAGCATTTAAAATCAGGTTCCAGTTAAAGCATTGATTCGTCACAGTTTAATCGAGTAAAACGTCATTATTTAGACATCCGTAACTGGCCTGAAACACGTTTATTTGCCAATAAATAATACCAAAAAAAACACTTAAAAATAAGATAAATGCATGAATTTCCGACTACAAGTCATGCATCAGATTGTTTTTCCCCCTCAATTAGGTTTTTGGTTTATTTTCTTTAACATACTATTAACAGCCTGGGTCATTTAAAGACGTGTCTAGTTTTTGAGGTAGAGGAAAGCCGGAGTACCTGGAGAAAAACCACCGGCCTACGGTCAGTACTAGGCATCTGCCCCACGTAGGTTTCGAATTAGCGACCCAGTGGTGGAGGGCTAGTGATAAAGTGTCGGGACACCTTAACCACTCCATCAGTGATGTTTGTTTCAGGATAAAGAAATTTAGTAGTAAACTGTGGTTATGTTTTTTATTGTAATCACATAACTATCTAGATAGTTAATTCTTCTAAAGAAATCCGACTACTGGACGTCAATCAAGTTAAATTCACCAAAGTTACAAATATATGTAAATTATATATCCAGTTAGTACCGATTGTGTTTAATGGTTTTATTTGATAACATGAATTAAAATAAGATAGTTCTTTAAAAAAAACATAATACTACATGCTATGTTTGACATTTTTGTATTTGAATTTTTGGCCGTTTTTAAACATTTTTGTGTTTATTTTTTGGCCGATAACGTGTGTTGCTTAGATAGTTAAATCTGTGTAGGATTTAATCTGATGTGTTTATTTACGAACACAATATTCGATATGCTGAGATATTCCATCTGCCAAAGAAATAATAAAATTAGTGGAAGAAAGGGGCAATATTAAAAGTTCACTGACAATACTGTCATGTAGGATGGTTTAATTAATGTAGTAAAATGTATAATCAAAAATCGAATGACATTTGTGTGAACTTCACCAATGATATTTCTCGATGAAATGACAGCATGATTGATGTGATGTTAATATCAGGATTACGAGAGTATGTACCACACAAGGAAATGTTTTTGTTTTACTTTACATACCATGTTTTCATTTTCGGACAGTTACACAAGTGTCCATAATATATGCATTTTTCATTCGGTATGACAATTGTCACGTGGGTGTACGACCTGTCATTCTTTGTTTCATGTGCCTTATGTTTTTGTTTAGGTCTGTTAAGCACATGTTAAGCTACGACAGAAGTTTTGTATAGTTTGCATTATTTCTCTAAATCCTTAAATTCATCCTATACATGAAAAATAATATTCCGTCAAGCTTACAAAATGTATATACTAAATATATGTAACATCATAGAGTGTCATGTTTTTTTTTTATATCAGTCTAACAAGCTGACAATACTTAAGAAAATTGTGACGTAGCCACAGGCTATCTGCTGTGTATATCAACGTTTAGTATATCTGTCTGTAAGTACGACATATTAACGACACATTTTTCAAATACTATCATTCATTGTTACAGTTTTGGTAAAACAAACATATAATTGTAAAAATACGTGCTGATATGGAGGCTGTATAACATTCATAATTTTAATATTATCAACCAATAACAGCAATATTTCATCTTTCGTTTTTTTTGTATTTTGTAAATATCAACGGTCAATTTATAAATCAAATGCATATGTAAAAATAAGTAAATCAAGTACTTACATACACCATAAAAGTCCAACCCCACAGCATACCAATATTGCCGATAAGGCTCGTTTATTCCTGAATCTCATCCCCTTTGTTTTAGTAGGTACGGCATCCATGCGGAATAGATGTTAAGTCCACACGTTTTAATCATCACGAATTAAACACTACAATGGTAAAAAAGGAAAAATGTAATTAAAACATCCGTCTTTAAAAGGTCAACAAGTGCAGTTTCTACAGTCATGATTGGAGCTTTGAAAGACCAAGAAAGCTGAACAACAGCATTATTTCCCAGAATAAAATTATTTCTATAAATAGTCACCAATCAGCTTCCAGTACAACGTTATATCGCGAGTATAAACGTGGTGTTAACGTTTTAACCTAAATTTCAAAAGATAAATAAAGAGCTATCTTACCTGATTAGCAGATGTACAATGCCATTGTAACTTGAGTAGGTTCTGACTACCTCTAACTTGCTGTACAGACGAGTGGAGATGATGCGTACGTGCGGACTTCGCCCAGAGTATGTGTCGATTCTGCCGCAGGCGACAATACAATGTAAAGGCAGGGCAGGTTATACGTAATATAGTTGTCATTGTTTGTCACATTATATACGCATGTATGTCATTATCGAAATTAGCTTGATTAGAGTGACAGCCCACACATTGTGTAAAATTATCTTTAAGTATTAGCAAGAATATACCCACTCGACAAATGTAATGTATTTAAAGAGGCATTCCTTCGTTAGAATAAAAATTTAAAAAAAGTATGTCGTCAAAATTAAACTTACTGAAAAAATGTGTTTTATCAAAGTAGTAAAAGTCATAATCTTTATGATATTAAGGCACTTTTAATCTGATGGGAAACCAACATTCTTCCAGTAATAAGTCCTGAAAATTCTTAATTCCAGTCGCAGTATCACTAATTACCGCAAGGCCACGGTATTTATATACGATACGTCTTTTTCCTGTACATTTCGGTGTTTATTTCATTACCTGTAAACATAAACACTCATATAATCATCGTTCGGATAAAGATTTCTCCAATAGAAATAGTGGATATTTATGATGGCTTGAACGAAGGAATGCCCCTTTAACTGATCAGGCATTCATCCATTAGGATATATTATTACGATATATATATGGATTGAATAGATAGCCGTATTTTTTGTTTTACGGAAATATGCAAAGAATACAACATACAGATTTACATTGAGATTGCTAAAAAGGAAACGCGAACAAGACCGGATGTTCCGGAATCGTCATATCACCAAGCATTAAACACGCCTGACTTCTGATCGCATTAGGAAATAGAGAATATTTCAAATGGGATGATGATGTTGATTAAAGACTTCCCAATGATCTTCATCAATGTACATCTCTCAAAAATGTGTTGTTAATTTCTCCGTAAGCAGTCGACATCTGTCAATCAATCGTAATTAAGGAACAAGCCCTTTAATATCGAATTAACACCGGGTAAGGTGATGTTGTTATCTAGAAATGGAAAATTAAAAATGTGGAAATTTGAAATTATCACGCATATCATACAGCCCAGTTGCACGGTAACTCTGTTGGTTATGCTCTAAGTAAAGATCGTGGTAAGCGGCTGATATTGAAGAGTCTGACGTGTTCTTGATTTCAGGATCTGCAGGATATATCCAGCTGAAATGGTCATATGTTTTGTCATTTCAAAATAACACATCGTCAATATATCTATAGGAAAAAATTCGAGAACTTTGCAGGGACTTTGTTACCTGTTCTGATAAGCACTTCACAAATGATTTCATATTCGGTGTATTTTCTATGAGCTTTAGTTGTATGTAATAATTTGTCATTCTAATGCTAGTCATGACCGGAATGACAAGAAATATGCTATCAGATGGCTAGAGGAAATAGATTAGACATCATTAGCGAATTAAACTTCATTTATGTATATAGAAGGTATAACCTCATACACGTTAAAATAAATTGTTGTTGTTTTTGTTGTTGATGCCAATATATGTTGTATCATATACTTTAGGCTATATCGCATTCACTAATTGCTGTCAAGCCAGGTCGTGTGAAAAATGATTTTCAGGTAAGAATGAGGTCTAGCCAGCTAATAACACAGGTAATGCAGATTTTGTGCAGTACGGTAGATGATGAATCGATATAAAACAATACCCTGCCTCGGGCAGGTCACGTGCTGTCTCGCCTGTTAGTTTAAAGATGTGTAAGCTTCGTAAAAAGATTTCGTTCATTTTCATGTCAATATCGAGTCTTTAATATGGACAGAAAGAAAAATAATCGCCAGCGGAATCGGCTAAATTTTGAAATCTGATGAATATAGATGCACTGCAAATGCTTCTTTCAGAGTAGTTTCAGAAGCGGGATCAGTTGTTATATTTTCATTAGGACTGTCAACGTCACTTTTACTTAAATCTCTAGACATTATTTGATAATCTGCTTTGAATTAGCTTTAAAGATAACATTAACGATCATTAATGATTCGCCTATCACATTATTTGTATTAGATCAGGATGTGAAGACTAGAACTCTCAACACGTTATACTAACTAGACTCATCACTGTACAGGTAAGTATACATACAACACTCACCTGAGGGGATGACAGCAACTTACTATTGATCAACTTACTCAGGTATAGTATGCAAATACACTCTTATATATCTAATACTTATTGCAATATGTCATTTTCCGTGTTTTTGGTGGTTTTTTTTAATTTTAACTATAACTAAGTGAAACAAAGGTATCATTTACAGCGAATGAAATTGCCTGCTTGTCAGATTTCGCAAAAATTACATTTATTATTTTCCTTTACTTCACATGTTTTACATAATCATAATGTTTAGCATCAAAATATTTTTAAATTATGAATCCCATCCATGTATATGCATTGATCTAAAATTCAGAACACAAATTCTGAAGGTCATAGTTTGTTTTCAAAAATAATCATATTGTTCATTTGTATTCAGTGGTTCTAAAACTATACAATTTGTGAAAATAAATCATGGTCTTAAATTCACTCAAAAGCCTCTTTTCTGTATTTAAGTATAATATAAGCATTACATAGTCTGCCCTTGGCTAAGGCATCTACACCAAAAATAGGATTCATATCAGAATTTATATTAGCTGAAGCAGTTTGTCACTGAAGAAAATTTTCATTAAGAAGGAGCCTTTCCATCAATGAAACCATTAATTACCACACAAATATAACACGTATTCTTTATACAATTTTAAAAACAGATTCTTTCCGTGGTGGTCTTCGTATCTTCAGCCTTTCTTGACATTTTAGAAGTTGATATACATTTTTCTGTGATTAAAGTACTATTATTTTAAAACTGCAACAAATTCATTAATTACTGATGGATTATCTCTATCAGGTATTTGCATGTATTTGTATTATAGTAATGACAAGCATCAGTCCCTTATTACTCGTAAATATATAGGAGTGATATATTTATATAAAAAAAAACATCGAAATTATCAAATAAACATAATGGAAATTACCAAATAAACATAATTGAAATTATCAAATAAACATAATTGAAATTATCAAATAAACATATAAGCAATACATATTGCATATTCCAACATAGGCATAAATGATGTTTTATTCATTTTAAAAGACGTTTTCCTGAGGCTAGTTTTTTTTAACATATTTACCCTTTTAAACTCTTTCTCGTATACTAATTTAAATGACTTATTCATTATTTAACGTCTTCAGTATATATAATTTCAATGATTTGATCGTTCCCAAATTATAAAGAGAAGGCTTGCATAGGCTTTGCCCGATTTGATTCTGGTGTAGACTATCTTAAATGATCATGTACTGGTAATAAACGTATTTCATCTTATAATTCACAAGAAGTAGCAGCTGTTTCAAGGTATATATAATCGCTTATATTTTTTTTACAAATAAAAGTCTAAGTTGAACAACTTCAATGAAATGAAGTGGCATTACCAACCATTAAAAAGTACTGACTATTGCATATAAACTATATTACGGCGTACGTGCTCATATTTATTGTGTCAGAACAGCAAGTTATATCTTCAGACAGACAGACATCAGTATTTGTCATAAAATGTGTATCAATCAATATCTTATACGGTATATGATAGTGACTTGGCGTTCAAGCACGATTGATTTCAGGGAAATGAGCAAAAACGTTCAGATAGTTTCCTAGAATGACAAGAATCAATGTTTTTTTTATACTGAAATAGTGCATTGGGCGGAACTGAAGAAATATCAACAAAGTGATAATTGCTGTTTCTCACTAACTTGTGAAAAGACCTATTGGACATTTCAAAATCTCTTGAACGGTAACAGATAGAATCATTGTATATATTGTAAAATGTAGGCCACAGTATGAAGATGTTATTGCAAAAACCCAATTCATGACGTCATACCTTAAATATATAAGGCTTTAACTCGAAAATCGCTGATTTTACAGCTTTCTAGCAATGATATTAATTGCCAATATTCTACACATAACTTGTTATTGCAAAAATAGCCTTTTCTTTGAAAAAGTCTGTACGGACATGCTAAGGTATGTCATAAGGATGAATGCTATGACTTCACTTTTTTATGGCGTTTCCGCTAGCACGGTAGGACTTTTTAATACACGTATTTCCTTCGTTTTTTTAATGCCAACATTATCTTTAACTTATGGTTCCCTAATTGAGATTATATTTATTTATGGCAAAAAAAAAATAACATTCACATTGTTGTTGTTTTAAAGTCCCATTCAATTATTCGGATCTATCACTTCGCTGTTCTTCAGTCCAGGAAAGTCACGAATGGGGTTACGAGACATACATGCAAATTGTGAACTTTTTCACCTCAAGGTCATGTATGTTCCTAATTTTGCGTATGTTGCATTGAAAATACCAGGTGTAACTCTATTAAGTTGAAATAGGAGTCCAATATGAATTCAAACTAGGTCAAGATATAACCACTGTCAATAAGACGAGACAAACGCAAACAAATAATGTTGCATTCAATAGCGTATTTGCTCTCACCTCAGTACTTACAAGATGTCCTAAATCCGTTTGTTTACAGCCAAAATAACAACCCCTATTCCCTCAGACAAACAGGTATATTTAATCAACCAATTTGCAGAACTAACCACTTTTTTATAGTTTCTTTCCTCTAATGTGTCGCACTATTAACACTTCTGATAATAACTTCTTAACTCCCCTACAGCTTTTTAACACCAACTGAATAAAGATGTAATTATTGAAATTGAATCAACACATTTTTCTTAAAACAGAAGGGGATAGAAGATAGAAGAGCTAATGTTATTCTTTGTCAAATCAGAAATTCTTGTAGTAATTTAAATTTTGATTTATTCAATGGCCATCTTACACACAATCCATCTTGTGCCTGTTTTTTTAATATTAAACCGTCTCACATTATTTTTTATTTCTTATTTTTATAAGTGTCCAATGTATGACACCATTGGACGTTCTCTATTTAATTATATTAGCAGTTATAGAAATCCTTACCATATTGACACCAAGATTTTTCTTCGAGGCTGTCTGACTATGACCTATTCTATGATGTGCAACTATTTACTGGCGAAACGAGACGTTTTAATCTCTATATGATCTAATCAGCCATGATCTCATCTTTCTTGATTTTGTTTTGTATGATAAAATGTACACTTCACAATGTACCAGTATAGGTTCTTTTCTACTCTGATAACTTTTCTGTAAATTCTATTCTTATAAGGATATTTTGAGAGCCTCTCGTTGAGCATGTTTGTTTGGTACTTTATCTCATCACTTTTGTTATACAACATATATTTTATCAATTTAAGTACATATATAAACTGGCTTTCGTTTTTCAGTTATATTGTAAAAGAAAATTAACAGTATGGACAGCTATGACAAGTGCAATATATGCACATTGACTTTTGGTCAATGTCTTTCAATTTCTGAGTGGCATCTAGTTTATATGATATGTTCATAATAATCAAATAGTTGTAATTATAGTATGTGTGTATGATGTGTGAATGTAAATGTAATTAAGATATACGAATGAGTAATCTCCCTTTGACTGTTATATTTTATAATTTTCCTTTCAATATCTGTAATATACAAATATCAATCTATTACTTTAGCCACCATAGGAGAGAATTTCTATAGACTTTGCCTGCTATTTGATCCTGTTGACTTTGAACATCTTTGTCAATAAAATTTGTTGAACTAAAATGAAGATATACCTTTCATCATTTATGTGACTTTTTCCACGAACAAAACTATTTGAAGTACGAATGTAATTACCATGCATTTCTATTAACGAATGTTCCTTTTTCGTGTGATTCAACAAAATATCACTAATTCTGAGGTATTTCTTTGTAGCTAAGTTTTTCGTTGATCATGAACGGTATATTACATCAGTATCACTATTCTACTCAGTAATGTGTTATTACGGTAGGAATGATTTCGTTTCAAGTATTATTGTCTTCTAGGACATATGGTCATTCGACATTCAGACGTGCTAAATGGACACTCAAACAACAGCTGTGTCAATTTGATAACGCTAAATATCAACAATATCTACATGTCCTTGTTTAAATTTGTATTACAATATATATTATCCTACAAATGCTTTATCTAAACGAAACATACACAGTTTCATCCTATTTCCTTTGCAACCAAACCCATGTTTGAAGAGATGGTGTTCGTTGAATTTGCTCGAATTTTCTCTCTTTCTCAATCACTGTACTTCCTCCTCCTTCACTGTTCTTCAATATGTTATATTAATGCATTACACTGCCGTCACATCGCCGATTGCATGAAGAAAAAGACGGGTTGATGTATGTACTTTGGATCCTTAATGTACATGCTAAATATATTTTATCTATTTGTCTATCTGTCAATAAATGTTGTTTAAACCAGTATGTAGTGCTAAGTTAACGAGGAAAACAGCATGTTGAAATTAACAGACAAAATGCTATATTCACCTTAACATTGAAGATATTCAACAACATTCAGAAGATATCGTGTCAAGCTTTCCAGTTCATCAAAGCTTAACTTCTAGTTTTTGGTGATAAGTTTGAGAAGACGTATGGACAGGTACTTCCCACAATATAAATACTTGAATTTTAATCTGAGGATTTCGACATATTTGACAGATTTATTATATCTGTAAATGATAAAATGTGTTTAAAAAAACGCAACATTGAACACATTTCATGGGATGATCTGTGTATATCATTGCGCGAGGTTGTAGTATTAGTATTCTATTGAAACACTTCTTTGTAACATTCTCCTTAGGAAATATTATATTCAAATAACGAGTGTATTTGTTTGAACGGACGACGCATACTCTTACTCATTTCTTTTGGAAAATGTTTAGTTTAGTTTAACTATTAGATTGATTTGTAGTATATCACTTCACTTTTAGTATCGGCGTATTTCATCATAATGTACTGTCAACCTGTTAAAGAGTGTCGTCTTGACTAAATAAACAAACACTACAGCACAGCAGTTCTTGTTTGTGTGAACCATGGCAAAAAAACTCAGATTTGCTACTCCAGGCTGGGTTGGCTCAATAAATCAATGAAATCTGAATCATTTTCTACCTACAGTGCATAGGATGTTATCCTAACTTTAAGTCTATACAAAACTCATCATACACATTATTCGCGAGAAAAGGCGAAAACTTTCTATCGAACATATGACTACCTCAGAATAAAACAGTTAATAGATATAGGCAAATATAAGAAGTGTGTTTTCGAGATAAGAAAATATATAATCTAGATAACTCTTTTGGAAGAGACACCAGTGGATTTTCGAGTATACCTATGTCATCTGGTATAATCTGAACAAAGGAAGATAACTGCTGTTGTGCTAGCAATCCTAATGACGTAATGGCAGCCCACTTTTGTCAGTAAATTACATTTTCATGTATCTTCTACGTCTATCTAGGTTTTTTCAGGTCCGCTATAAAAAACACTAAACTGAAGAATAGTCTTTCATGCATAAACATTAATAGAAAATAAAAAAATTGTAAGATTTTGCCGGATCAAAACTAAAACACACACTCCGTACGATTTTTATTCTCAAACTATGTTATACTATTTCAAACGTATTCTGATGAGTATGATATATGCAATACCAGGAACGTATTGCGGTTAATCAGACGATGCCAATGGGGTATCAGGACGAATAGATATGTTGTGATCAATTTTAAAATCTGTACAATATCTCTGACTAATATATTATCCTATATGACATTTACCATAGCCTAACTATACACATTCTCAGATCCACACAAATGGAACGTCAGTAACATTTGTGCGTACCTTGTAATTTACTATTTAGTACCAGGGAATGTGGCACTTCAAAAAATCTTCATTTTATGTCGTAACCCTACATTTGTATGTTGCAACGATAGGCAGTCTACTCTTTCACTAGGGTGTAGTACAATGCAAATGCACTATACATATCCCTGTTAATAACGAGCGTTTTGTGAATGGTATTCGCTAAATAAATTAAATACACATTATCTATGAAATCACTGGAAACTACCAACTGTGCAACGCTAGAAGCTTACTCAAATCTTTATCATCAACGTGTTTAAAGATCACCTAAGGATTAATGTGTGGATTTTAATTTGCCTAATGTTAACTTTCTATTTCTAGAGAGTAACACACCTGCTTCTCCTACATTTGGCGTTTACCTGTCCCAGTTGATTCTATATTCAAGTTCTTAGTTTAACTAAGATTGATATTTTAGGAAATTTTGCAACAACGAGCATATTCAAATAATGTGGTAAATATTCAAGACTATTACGACAGGTTTTATTCCCGATATCATCAGGCTACATTGCAAATACCAAATTAGTAGTTTATTTGAGGAATTCTTCTTCTATGGAGACACAATCGGGGAAAACCTGCTGGACAATTTTTTATAACAAATGTTATTCACTTTCCTCAGGAAACCAAATGGAAAGAATCTCTTACTGAAAGACAAGAGTAAAGCATATATTCGGACATCCACACGAACCTGACGTTACATCTGCTATATAGATTAGGAGAAAAACACCCAGCCTATACTTGGAAACTAGCCGAAATGATTAAACTCTCATATCTCCATGTTAAAGAAATACTTGTATGTAAATTGTGGCAGTAACGTAATAGCTCACTTTATTATTCAGTGTTGTTAACTACAGGAAACTAGAGATTCGCTACAAGACAATGTCATCAATGTCCTGGGAAATGGAAAATATGTCATGTTTGCCGACGAAACTGGTTTGTCAAAGGTGATCCTGGGAAGCCGGCATACTATTGAAATAGACGTTGATGTGTGGGAACAATTCATGTTGCTGAATTCCATCAGTATCGCCAAAATGACCAAATGTTTATTTGAAAGTCTATAATATATAAATAAATTATAAATAAACGAAATAGATTTATTAGGTTGTCGCAATACTTAAGCGATGGTTTCCTTTCATGTCAATCATTAAATTTTAAATTTATTGTTTCCTGTTACCATCTTCATGCAATTAAAAGAAATAAACAATATCTATCTATCTATCTATCTATGTAATTGTGCGATGTGAAGTCGGGCGAGTTTGATGCCTGTTGATTTGCCTTACGGTTCCGTTGTCACCAATTTAGTTTTCATTTTGATAATGTGACTTACCCCGGATTCCTAAATTTGAATGGCAAATGTCGTCTATGAAGAAGTCGCTTACTTTTCTGAAGCACATGGTCTTTGTCTTATTATCCTTGTAGTCACATGAAACTGAATACGCTTACACTTGCGGAACACCATATATATTTTCCTTGTCATCCCTTAATCTTTTTCAGAAGTCACCATTTAGCAGAAGTCGCATCCTCTTCCGGAACGGAGATGAATAAACTTTTTGTAACCAGAAGAAAATAAAATACATATTGTACAGCCTAATAAAGCTGATCAACAATGTCATGAAAACAAAACTCAAATGCAATTCATTTGATAACAATATCCGTATATTTTTTATTTTCTGTTAAAACATTTACAACTACAACATATTACTTCATATTAATCGGATACCAAGTTTAAGGTTTGCAGCACATTGAATTGTATCATTGATCAATACTCATGATTAAAATGCCATCCTAATTTTAAATCATAGCCAAACATTCATATTTGTTTCTTGTTCATGGAGAAAATATTAATTATTATCAATATTTTTCGTTTTGGAATATTAGTGGCGAGTTACTTCCCTTTATCGGTAATATTTTCCCACTATTCATGTGTATGCTGCCTACATTCTTTGTGGATTATATCACAAATATGAAGATCTGAATTTGCCTTGTGAATGCTGCTTAAACTGCTTGAATATTTGTTTACATCATATTGTAAAGCCTGCTTATAATGATGGGACTAGGTTTGAATACACTTAATTAATAAACAAACCAACCAACGTCATATTAAAGCGATAATGCAGAAGACTATATTTCATTATTGAAATAACAATAATGAAATAATTGAAAAACAATTTATCAAAAAGAACAATGGCAAAAAAATGAGATTGACATCATAATGGAAAAAAAATCAGATCCAAGCTGCACGATATTCGAAATACTGTAAACGTACATATTTTTGCGGTTATCGTTTTAACGGTTTTATTGGAAGTGATTAGATCATAGGAGTTCACTATTTTGTTGTTAAATCTCGAAAATTGGAGCACGCTAAAAATATGTACGATTTCAGCTAATACCTAAATGAGGCAAGAGAATAGCATTGTTTATTTCTAAACAAAGAAAAGGATTGTTTATTTCAAAACAACGAATAGCATTGTTTATTTCTAAACAAAGAATAGCATTGCTTTATTTCAAAACAAAGAATAACATTGTATATTTCAAAACAATGAATAGTATTGTTCATATCTAAACAAATTATAGCATTTTTGATTTTCAAACAAAGAATAGCACTGTTTCTTTTAAAATAAAGAATAGCAAAGAATAGCATTATTTATTTCAAAACAAAGAATAGTATTGTTTATTTTAAAACAAAGAATAGCATTGTATATTTCAAAACAAAGAATAGCATTGTTTCTTTCAAAACAATACTGCTAGTTTAATGGTTAACATACCAGCAATAAATTACATCATATGTCACATTTCATGTTGTCATAAAAAACAACTAATATTGTAGTATACACGTATTCAACTCCGCAAAGACGAGTTACACGTGCTACATGCAAGAAGTAATCAGAGTCACAAGCATTCAGTTGATACCTGCTCTCAGATATGTTAAATGTCGTATTGTACGGGCAGTGAAGGAAAATGTTGCTTTAAAATATTCGTCATTAAAGTAAAACGCATTCAAAATACAAATCATCACAAATGTATGTTTTAGAATATAGAACTTTTCGTTGCATCTGTCTTGCTTGGAATACAGTATTTTCGTTTGCAAAAATAGAACTATTTGTTATTGGAATCAAATTCTCTGAATACAATATAAATTTCAGTTGGCAAAACCCCACCCCCACCCCCCAAAAAAATGGGGAAATATGCGTTTAAAAGACTACAGTTAAACATTCATAATTTAAAATTTAATCATCCGCGAGGAAACTAATCAAGTACAAGATACATACATAGACAAATATATCATTATTGATAATGTTGAAATATATTAGAAATATGATACATTTATATGAATGAGAGCACTGGTCTTTCTTTCATTGGCACTACACGTCCGCGTAGGAGATGAGTCATGTGGTGAACCAATATTTCCACAGGTGTATGTATGCCTGTTAATGACGAAATGTTCAGGACTTTCTACACAGAGATTATCGAACGATATGTTCAGACACACATTGGTAATGGTCACACGGAAAGACATGTATGAAATCAAATTAAGTCTACACCTTATATCCTATAAATGTGCATTGTAAAATAAACATTTTTCATTTCACATTTACCAATGAATGATGCCTTCCATTCGCAATATTTAAAATATTTTTATCAAATGTAAAAAAAAGTGATGGGTAAAGAAAAAAAATTCCGCTGCTACATATATTTGCTGATATCATAAAAGTAATTAATTCTCAAATATTGACTTTAATTATAAGTGATCCTCAGGATTGTTTTGATGTAATTGGGATATGGTGTTGAAATTACATTCCTTTTCCCCCCATATTTTATTCAGTGATGTCGTTATGAAGTGATTAATGTATACAATAAATAAAAAAAGAACATTGTCCATTGCATACCATGCATACTTAAATGTAGATATATATATAACCAGACTTCTCCCAAACTTAATCAGTAGTAAAGCATATGTTATTCCATGGAAATCTTTGAAAACGTCCCCATGTTAATCTGACGGAAATTGACATTTCATATCTGATGTTCTGTCAATATCCGACATTATTATTTCATTCCTACTTCTTATCACGCGATAGCAATGTGGCGATAATCTTCCTCTGCTAATCTCATCGAACACTGCGATGTGTCACGAATTACAAAAGATCTTTATCCAAACATCATCTTATTCGAAAACATTTATTTTACGTCTAAAACAGTTCGTGTTTCAAAAGAAGAAGTTGGAAAGCACGATGATGCAATACATACATGATACGATTTGTATACCAGTACAGTCCAGCCAGTGACATACTGCTTAGTTCGTTATAGCGAAATTGTTGTCTCTTTTTATCATACTTAAAACTTCTATGAAAAAAATGTTGACGTCACCGATAAAACTTGTGGTTGTGAAAAATTACCACAAGTAACAACTGTGACTGTGACGTCACTTTACTTAAGTATATTTCTATTTATGTCATAAAATAAGATGATGTTCATTTCACAACGACAGCGGTCTGTAATGTCCCGTCTGGTGCCATGCTGGTATTCGGAATACATCGATAAATAGATACCTACAACATACAAATAAATAAGACAAAATAAACAAATGACAATAGCGCTCAGAACCAAAACCAAAATGAAGGTAGGAGAAAAGAACAAATTCCAATACACATCACCACGTTCCTCTAACAGATACATAAATAAAAGGGTTGACAATAATTAGTGATGGCGTATTTGATCTATGACTAGGGCAGATTGACAGTCTGTGTGATAGACGTAGTAGAAACCTATAGTCTACTCCGACAGAACTTGGATGATAAATGTCACCATGGTCAATATTTCAATAGTTATCGGTGATAATACATTATAGAATGCTGAAAGGTTAGCAGTCATCATGAACAGAACATATTTACCACAGGAAAAAACGAAGAAATTTCAAAATGTATTTTAATTATACAAATATCTATATCACTTCAATCTAATATCAACTGATGATGTTTTGGTTTGGAAAAATTGTCTGTTGAATAATAAATCATAACACTATTTCAGCCTTAAATTTACTTCTAGCTTATTTACTGACCAAAGTGTAAATAAACATTATACTTAAAACGTTTCACTAATATCGTTATGAACAGTGAAATTTCAGTATTTGCTTTGACAAGACTATTAGTTGTAAAATATTTGAATTTTATCTAATAAATGTATTATCTTCATCAGGAATGGTAGGACTCACCTCGTCAATACAACCAACAAAACTCTTGAATTTCTTTCCCCATCCAAGTTTAATTCCACAGTGAGATCTAGCTATTCCACCTGGAATTATAAAATATGATACAAATCAAGCAAATTTGACTACTAAAACAGTTCACTATTGTTTGGTAATATGGTGTACTGGATTGATGATAGTGTTACCTGTATATGCACAAAAAATATCACTGTACATGTATTTCATGATATGTGTCTTTTCTTGCACGAAATTTAATACGAGATCTTATTACCATCTAACTGTCAAAGGTTACCATCTAACTGTCAAAGGTTTTGTCTTCCGTGATAACAAACACCTTTAACGCACGTGTCTTATATACTAGTTCTAAATAGTATGTTACTATTTAAAATACAATATAATATTGTGTTTATTCCGTATCTTACAGACTTCTCTAAATGATTAATTATGACCGGAAAAATGATAAAAATAGCAATACTTGTAATATCCATATATACATTTGTATCGTCTATTTTGACAGATCAATATTATAGTATTTTGTTCCGTGTTTCAATTGGTGTTAGACGGCAAAATAAATCTTTTTCCGTTGGTGAATTATCGTTTTCTTTTATTTCCTTTTTTTCTGGTTAATCGTTTGATTATCTTAAGAATTTACAAATATTTTCTTTCTACATTACTAGACTAATTACAATTTACAGATGAAATTTATTAAGAAGTCAATATCTTCAAAACATACACATAAAGCCAAATCTAAAAACTGCCTAAAGAGCATTTTTCTCTTCTGAGACAAATTTAATATTAATATTGATACGTTTATATTTTATATATCATTGATACGTTTAAACTGCTGTGATAGAATGTAAGTGTTGCCTGAGGCGATGTGTCCTGGCCGAACTGACCAGGTAATCGCCAGTTGACAAGCCATATATTGTATACACGATGCGACTGTCAGCTGTGTGATGGTCAGGTTTTGTGTGCAGTTACCGCTGGACATACCTGGGACAGTTGCATACATGAAATTATGATTTATGATGCTATCTCGCCAACACTTGAGCCCCACAAACGTGTATGCGTCAGGAGAGACGCGTGACCGTCTTTTTCGCCCTGTGTTCTACCTACTGTACGAGCTATGAAAAGTTGTCAATGAATAGTTCTGATTTTATATACACGTTGTATTTAATTTGCTTTAAAGTGTTTTAGGTATTTTTCGTTTTAATTACTTGATATTTAACTTGATATTTCAGAACCAGCTTTTTGAAGCCGTATTCTATATAAAAATTGCTGCCTTTTATAAAATACATGCCATTATTCTTGGAGAATATTTGACCAGGGATATTAACATCACATATCTACGTCTCTGATTAAACGATAGAATCATACTAATATACATGAATAAATAATTCATAATTATGAGTATCTGTTTGATTCGTATATAAGCATCAAAATCTAAAAAGACATTTGACATTAAAACAAAATCCAAACGCATCAATTACATGCATTGTTTGTCTCTTATAAGAATAATATTAATTAATTAACAAGGTTTTAAATAAATTATATCACAAACAAAACATATTTTTATGTATAATGCATTTACCTGAAATAAAAACACAAATATACATTGATCAAATTAAATCAAGTTTCGTTTGATGTAGCTGTACTTTTTCTTTTTTATATTATATATGCCGCGTTTAATATTTCAATGACATCAAAATGAAGAAATAAAGAATGTCTGAATCGACTGTAAAAGAACAATAAAAATGGTATGACACAAAACCATATCAGACCTCATTATCATACCGAGGTCAGGTATTAATTACTAGACACCCACCGATAACATATCTATTGTTATATAAATCTGCGCATGTATATATACTACTTATATATCTACATTGTCTGTTTTATGATGATGAAGACCGATTCTAAAGAGGGACAATACATTACTCCATTGTTATTGTATGATGTTTATCATTTTCACGCGGAGCTTCTTTATTATATATATTATTATACATATGATAAATATAGGATCTTGCACGATATTCAATTCACGTGAAGATGTATCTTTCTTTATATAAAAATTAAAATGACACAAGCACAATATGATCAATGACCCTATGATGTCATTTATTCATGAAGTGTGTATTGGGATTTATGTAGAAAATTGAAACACAGTATGATGAATGCCACTTGCTACACAGGCATTTAATGACAATTGTCATCTTGATGCATCGCGTATTCGAGAAAAAAATAAATGAAAATGAATAAAAAAAATTAGCAATTTCGTCGTGTATTTTAAACAGTTTAATAATTCATCGGCAGTTGTTATTCTTGGATAGTCCGTCATAAATAACAGACGAATATAAATCCCATTATCGATAATATGCGTAGGCAAGTACATACTATATAAGGCGTTTATAAATGGAAACTAGATATAACAAAAATGTCAAATGCGTAAATGTTTCCCTCAAATACTTCACATGTCTAATTTGTCTTCGTATATTTGCATAAAGTATGCAATACATCTTTACAGCGATTTCATTGTGTGAATATAAACGCAATGTGTTTGTGTAGAACAGAGGTTCAAATATTTAAAATATAAACAAGTAATAGAACTACATTGTTATACGTACGATTCCAAAAGCTATACATGTAAAATGCACCATCTTTTATCGATATTGATATTAATAACAAAATGTCTTAAATGGTGATTTTAATTAGAAATTATTTGGTAGTATGCTCTTAGCGTATTTTTTTTCTGCATTAAAAGACAATATCAATTCATATCATCATCTACTGTTTTGTACATTTGAAATACACGGACATATGTATGTTTATACGCCGAATATAAATTTAGCAAAATGTGAAATATATTTTGGGAAATATACTACAATGAATGAAAAAGAGTTTGTATATTATATGACGTTAGGTAGATGCATTTGATACAAGAAATACACACCAGTAAGAGAACCATAACATTGTATATCTAAATACATCACTTCAGATTTTATTGTATCCAACTTTCCGTATCATAATTGTATTATTTTACTGGTGACCGTACACTCCGATATTACTGACCTCATTTATATAATTAGGTCATTTGAACTTAAAGGTAAATCATTATCACAACATGTATCTGTGTCTACATGTAAATATTTAAACTAGTGACCATTAATAAGTAATCACATTATGATAATGAATTTTGTTTGGATAATTTAAAGTATCTGACTTCCCCTTTGGGTATCAAATACTTTTTTGTGATCTAGTATTTAGTTTTCAGTATTTTCAAATCCTACGTTTTTATGAACGAATGTTTAGTTAATTTTCTGAACAAATATCTAGTTTATTTGTGAACTAATATTTGGTTTATTTTGTGAACTAATAGCATTTTTGTGGACTTATATGTAACTAAATTAGGGAACTAATATTTAGTTTATTTTGTAAACTAATATCAAGTTTGTTCTGTGAAATAGTTTTAAGTTTGCCCTTTGAACTAATATCTAGTTTGCTTGTGAACTAATATCTAGTTTGTCCTGTAAATAGTATTTAATTTTCTTTGTGAATTAATATTCAGTTTATTTTGTATTGTAAACTAATATTTAGTTTATTTTGTCAACTGATATCAAGTTTGTCTTGTGGAATAGTATTTAGTTTGCCTTGTGAAGTAAATTCTATTTTGCTCTGTAAAATAATATTTCGTTTTCTTTGTGAACTAATATTTAGATTACCTGATACGTCGATATCACGCACGTTGATACCGGATTGACCCTCAAGTCGTCCATCACGTATAGTGACCGTTACCTCTCGCCAGTCCGCGGGATCAACCTACATATACAAAATATATTTGAACAATAGTATATTATTGCCATTGAATGGATATCATTTCAGTTAGTTTAAGGAACTGGTGTTGAGCACAATTTTCATGCTTGAGTATTCGAATAGTTCCGTGAAATACGGGCTCTGAGCTCAGATGTTCCGGCGGTTTTAGAAGTGGAGAAAAGCTTGAATATCCCGAGAAAACCACCGGCCTACGATCAGTACCGGGCAACTGCCCCGTGTTGGTTTCAAACTCGCGACCAAGAGGTGGAGGGCTAGTGATGAAGTTTCGGGACACCTTGACCACTCGGCCACCGCGGGCCCCCGAATCTAGGTCAAATCCACCAAAATTACATTATCAATTTAGAGTTATATAGATATCAAATCAGACATTCTGATCTATGTATACTTTTACATAAGATATGTATAGATGTGGCAGACAAACTGTCGTTGTGGGCTATTTGAACTGTGCCTGGAACCATGCTCTATCTATAGCGCTAGGTCTTCAACATTTTGTCAGGCAATACAATGATGAAGAAGATAAACAAAGTTTTTGTTATTTTCTGTTTTTGAAAGTTTCAATATTAACTCACCGATGACGGAACCCACGATGTCTGGAATGCGCCTGTGTTAGTTTTCACGGAAAATGAATTTCCAGACGGTTTCGTGCCCACAACTAAAGTAGGGACTTCCTCACAGTCCCCATTGTACAATAATGCTTCGGTCCCAATTTTAAGGTCCATTTGCTTGTATCTGATTCTCATAAAAACACTTTTACCGAAATCCATGTTTGCAAATTTAGGCATGGAGATGACGGATGTACCGTCAAAACAGGCAGCACCATTGGATAGCGTCACGTTTTCAGTCCTTATAAAGGTATTGCTTCCAGAATAGTCCTTGAAGTCGGTGTCGAATGGGAGGAAAACTTCCGGTTTACACACTGAAATAGATTTGTTGTTTGGTTAATGATGCACTTCTTTATATAATTATATAATTAATATATACTGATTATCATGATTGTCATGCAGAGCATAAGCTAGATATATGTTCTGCATGCTGTAAATAGGTTGCTAAGGATGCACGCCTCTGTTGTTTCAATTACATTCAATTCTCCTTTTGTAAGAGTTATTTTGTCATATTTTGTTCTGAATAATCTGAATAACGTGTCAAAAATATAGACGCCTGTAGTGTATAGAATCAAGACTTTTAATAAATTACCATTTCGGCGGCCATTTCAAAAATGTGTATATCTTTTACTTCCTAAAAAGCCCAAAAAATTGGACCTTTTTCGACTCTAGATTGATCACTCAAATAATCAGTGTATGGCCATTTTTAATTTCAACAAGTTCATATTTGCTGTACATCTTTGTGCTGTGTTATATATGAAAATAATATCAACAATCCGGGAATTATACAATTTTGATATATTCTACTTTTCTAGTTTTATTTAAGCATTTTGGTTTCCTGATCCTGAAATGGTAACAATATTACAATTAATATTCAAATATTGAAAATGGGACGAAAAAGAAGCACAAAGACTGACTGTTTTAGATATATTAACTTGTTTTCTTTTGATTTGCTAAAAACATTAAAAGTTTAATAGCAAATATTTTTATATAAAGTATTAATCTGCAAAAAAAAAAAATGAAAAAATGAGTATTTTGCCATTTAAAATTCGTGGTTGGGGTAACTCATTTTGTTATTCGAAGTTAAATGAACAGGGTAAAGAAACTTAACTTCAATAATTTAAAAGAAAATACTATTTTTGGCAGTTCTACAAGCATCCATACATATCTGACAACAAATATGGAGAATATTATGTGACTTTGTCCTGTAAAAGGTCAAAACAGCAAAATTCACTGCCATGTCATTAACTCATACATTTTCAAACATGTATATAAAAAAGTTTAGTACAGATATTTTTAACATCACAGAAGTGCAACATCTTTTAGTAATCATGCTTTCACTGAACAAAAATTGAAATAGGTCTTCGAATTTAGTCAATTATAGGAAAGAATCAAAGAAGTTGTTACAAATGTACATAGGCAGTGTGTTACAATATTACTATGTACCTCCTTTGAAAGAGTAAGTTGGGTTGCCCATATGCGCTGGTATACAGTCACATATTTCCCCTTTGTAAATCTGTCCGACGCTACACTTCTCAGACACCCAGCCCGCAGCCACGTGTTTCTCAAATGTCGTTACATCCGTGGATACCGGTCTTTTGTTACAGTTCACTGTTAAACAAAGACATACTTATTAGCAGGAACATATACATTGTATATTATACAAATATATCATGGGCGTCTGTGCAAAAGTCCAGAATATGTTGGACTTTTGCACAGACACCCATGATAAACTTGTTCTATTACATAATCACTAAACACTTAATTATTGAAATCTCTAATTTTCTGTAGGCCTTGAAGTAGCCATGACTGACGTCTGACAGATTTGACATCTGAGTGACTTAGACGCTTGAGAGGTAAGCACTAAATTCCGAAACGTCAGGCGGTGTTCAATAGTTCGCACGTAGCCGTGCAATATTCATTGTCATCATGCAATAGTTCTTATACGTACAGTTAAGGAAAATCAAGCGCATTATGTAATGAAACAGGATATATGACAAAGTCGTAACAATGCTTCCAGTGAAAATCACTTTTGTTCCAAAACTCATTCTTGGACAGGTGTATACAGCAAAACATATACCTAACCTTAACACATTCTCAAAAATAACTTGATATGATTATTTTTTGCAAAAACAATTACCTTGCCACATAAACTGTGACGGGCTGCTAACTGGACATCGGTCAGCACACACTGAGCTGTAGACACATCCCTCACCCTGGACAAATGTCCGTCCGTCCGGACAGCACCTGATGACCGAATGACCGGCTTGGCACTGCCAATAAGCGACACAGTTTGTCGAATGTGAGTACTGGTACCTGTCCTTCAGTTTTTTGCAGTAGTCTGTATAATACAGAATTAATGAATATATAATGTAATATGTAATTTATTCTACAGATAGTACAAAATAATTTTTTTAAATAGTCACAATCATACTATATGAATATATCGTACACAAAAATGATTTAATTTCAATTTTCTTTAAAAGTAAAAAAGGGGAAATTATTGGTTTAAACCGTGGCAAAATAACTAAAGGGATATAAAAATATCGATGTATCTTTTTATCTATGAAAGAAAAAATAATGTACAATCTGCTATCATCATTATGGATAAACATGATAATAAGAAATTCCGTTTGATTTCAGGCAAAGTCAAAGTGTGTTATTAATGCAAAAATAGTCTTGTCCTAAGCATGTGTAAACCCTGATTTTTCTGTAAGACTGCGTACCAAATAAAAGTACGATTTACTTCTCTACACTTTTCTAGTGTTAAGTCAATTTTCTGTTCCCTGAACATTATTTTTGTGTATTTTGTGGGTTATTGGACTGTAACATAGTTATTCGAAGTTCTCACATATAGGGACCACAGAACCAAATCAAAAATAGATTGCGGGTTTCCCCGTTTGGGCAGAAGTTTTGATAGGAATGTGAATGCATCGGGGCCTACTGTTTGGATATTCAGGTGATAGAAGTTTCAAAAGTTTTATATGTGGGCTGGACAATACATAAAGATGTAAAAAATATAGAACAAAATAATTGTTTTTCTAGCCTGTTTTTGTCAGGGGGTGTATATTAAGTGTGCAATTTGTTGTAAATTTAGGTTAATTTTTGGTGCTGAATTCAAGATGGTGGCACCCATATAAAAAAAGTTCAAATTGGTAGAATTTTTAAATATTCTATTTGCAGGATTGCGAGATAACAATATTCAAAATTAGGTATAATGGGACAGTGTTGAAAACTCCATTTAAGCAGGACAGTGCTAAACGTTAACATTATCGTCTATGGGAAATCATTTGGTTCCGTGGTACCTATATGTAAGCTAGACCTTGTGTATAAGTATAGACCCAAACACAAAAAATGCCTAGCTTGGACACAGAAGTATGCCGTTATTGTAACTATATCGCATTAACCCACACATTGTGTGATCTCATAGCGACACGTCGCCGTAGGAACAATGTCAGGCAATATGTTGATACTAACACTATTAACGCCCCCCAAGGACACATCCCAGCACAACAAGGTCAAACCAATGGAGTTGTCCAACGTGTTGGCTTTATTGGCAAAAAAACTATAACTATTATGTTGTTGGGGGAGTTATTATGACGTATATGTTGTTATAGTGATCAAATGACAATGATCTGATGATAAAAAAATCCCCTAAAATAAATATACCACAAAGAAATATAACCGTGAATATTGTCACCAAACAACACATGATAGAACTTATTATGGGAACACTAATATAGACGAACAAAAGTTGTGAAATACCACCAAAATGTTAAATATGCCTTTAATAATAACACAATAATAATTATTGATGAATAATTAATAAATTCCTTAAATACATAATTTATCATTGATGACTTCCAGGACAATAACAAATATAAAGATATTAGATATGATATAAGCTACATGGTGTTTCTTACCATGTTCGCAATTGACGTCTTTAGAGGGCTTGCAAGTAACATCAATGTTACTCCAGAACTGGCCGTAAGGACAATCTTGGACTCGAGGCTTGAAGAGACCAGTCCTATCCGGGTAACAAACTACGAACTGGTCACATCGAGAAGGGTGTCGTATATAACCAAGTCCGCCATCCATTGTACATCCCAGACAAACATCTGAATGAAACAAGAGAACTAAATGGTTACAAAACGATTAACCTTGGGACAAGGATGGGCGTCTTAAAATATTAGAACCTATCCTCGCCTCGATAGGAATCTCAAAATATAGACAGTAAAACAAATTCTCTTCTTCATTTACTTTAATCAACATTTCAATCGCTCACAAATATTGAGCAATAATTTTTAAGCAAACATAATTCATTCATAAAATTTATTGAATAAATCACCTACATTATTATGAAGAATTATTACGAAAAAAAAAGGTTTTTCAAACGTAATGATTAATATTCAGGAAGAAAACTATCGATGTTCTACTTGATGGGGATGGATGTCAATTTTAACATTATTGCATCTAACCTGTCGACCTTTGAAGCAACCGCTGTGTGCAAATAGAATAAGTTAAGCTCTGCACGACCTTCTATATCCGAAGGTAATTTTCCTCATTGTATTTTGCTGCTTATATCTTAATGAATTATCATAGATAATAAAAATACGTGTTGTTTTCAAAAGACAATAGCAGTATATATTTAAATTCAGTAATTAGTGAGCATTCTATCTTGAAATGTCGCCTAACAAAATTAATTATATAAATAAAAGGCATAAAAAAAATCTAATGAAAATATTTTTGATAAATGTACTTTAAACCATTTCACGAGTGTTATGAGAAAAAAAACGTTCAGTAAGGATAAATACATATAAAGAAGCTCCGGGTTATAGGCTGATTTAAATATCATCTTTACCTGCTGTCAGGGTGCGGTCTGGGTTGGAATGGAAAGTTGACAGTTCCAATCCGGTCTGACTGACAAAACGTCCTCCCGCTGATGCAGTAGGAGCTGCAGACTCTTTCTGAGAAACTGAATCCTTAGCAGCCTTTGCTATAGCGGTTTCCGCTGCGGATATTGTCAGTATCTGATTTATGGAAGTCTCAATGGCGGACTGCTCGTTTGTAATTCTGGGTACAATTTTAGGTACGCTTTGAAAATTTCCAACACCAAATCCAGACAGATTGCTTGTTTTCTTGGAGTTTATAGGTGATTTGGATCCAAGAGAGTCCAACCGCCTGACTGGTAGTTGTGGGGACTTTTTGAGAGAACCGTCGAACAAAACATTTGTAGTACCACCAGAAACGGCAGCTGAATCAGCAAGACTGTTGAAGTGCAATATTCCGGATCCACCTGAAAGCCCGTCCATTCTTTCTCTAACGTTTGAACTACCGTCCAATAACCCAATACCTACAATTCCTCGGTTAACTACACTAATATCCGTCAAGCCTTTGCTTCCTCCTCTTCCCGTTTCCATTCCGAGAGTGTCTAATAAATTCCCTGCGGCGATCGCTTTTGAAAGTCCATCAACTGCAAATCCTTCTCTTCGTGCACCCTCTGCTAGTAAGCCAGCGTTGATTATTCCTCCGATGGAAGTGTCGCTACTGGTGATGTCCACACTGACCTTTCGACCGGTAGTATGTCCTGTGTTTAGGGGATCATGAGTGTTCAAAACTATCGTCTCAGTCACAAGTCGCGGTGTTGGATTTGCTGGGCTCTCTAAAATTCTTCTATCGGCAAGTAACATAGCGTTATTCATCTTTGAAGGATCGGTAGGTATACTATGCTCGAATGAGGACAATGCCATGTTGGCAGGAGTTCCAGTCTGTATTTGATTTTCGTTTAAACCCATAGAGCCACCATTAACGTTATTAGCTAATACATTCCCCACGTTGGACCCAGATTCCAGCATACTATTCGCCATATTCAAAGCGAGAAGCTGATCGATTAGCGATTCTGTCGTTCCAGGGGTTTGACCGTTAAGTAATCCACTAGAAGAACCAGTATTGGAATTAGACCACACATCTTGTAGTGCATTTGTAGTATCCATGTTGTTTTCAGTAGGGACAGTATTGCCACCAAATCCACTAACTGGTTCTCCATTTCTCATCAAAGCAGAAAATTCCTCGGCTCTCGGAAGAAAAGATAAATCAATGCCAGCTCCATTTCCAGCAACCCCGCCAGAATTTTGACTTGATTCGGAGATATCCTTGTTTGCCATCGATCCAACTAAATTAAATACACTACTTTGATCAAAAGAGTTTGCTCCTTGTATTGGATTGAAACCAGGGTCTTGTGAATTTAAGTTGAGGCTAAAATCTCCACCTGGTAAATTTTGGAATGAGTTCTCACCAAGATTGCCACTTACTAGATTGGTGTCGCCACCTAGTAATGAAGCTGAGGAAATAGATCCATCATTGCTTAAATTTGGATCAAATCCAATTGATTCTGAATGGATATTAAGAGCATTTCCACCACTTGGGTTCCCAACTGTTGCGAGCGGATCATTGAACGTTCCACCGTTATTCAGACTTCCGCTCAGAGCGCCACCTCCGTTTAAATTGGAATTTGTTTCCAGATGAGCAATTGTTGGAAAAGGACCCGTTATACTTCCATCATTGTTCAAACCCAAACTCCCGTCATTGACCAAATTTGCTTGAATGTTGCCACCTCCGTTGACGTTTTGACCTCCTACTCCATTTGAACTAAGAGGATCAATTAAATTGGCCCCGTTGATCACTGAATTTGGAATTCTTCTGCTGTTTGGAGCAGGATTAACACCTACCACTGTAGAGAGTCCGTCCAGTCTTCGACCATCTAAGCCAATGCTTCCGGTAGAACCTAGAGTTGTATCTACCCCAATGCTGTTCTGAAAGTTTCCATTACCATTTATAGACGAAGGGCCACCTGCGCCAAATCCTGTCTCCGCAAAAGGACCCATCATGTTATTCCCACCCATTGAAGTTGTACCTCCGTTTCCGAAAAGACCGCTTGTGGAGCCGGAACCACTGTGTGAATTTCCAGGAAGCCATTGAGACCTATCAAGACTGCTCCTAGTATCTCCTAACATAGATTGTCTCCCAACATTTTCAGGAAATCTCTTATTGTTCATACCTAATGAATTTTGTTCCTGGCGAATTCGCACTGTATTTTCCGTTCCTAAGTTATTTTTCATGTTAAAGTTACTGTTCTGGTTATTTCCTAGTCCAGACCTGTGTTGACCATCCTGTTTCCCTCGTGTTTTCGCTATCTTTAAATTTCTTTTTCCGTAAGGTTGCGAATGTCTTGTATGATGATTATTGTGGTTTCCCTGTCGTGGTTTTGCAACCCTTACATTCCTTTTCCCGTTAAGTTGTGAATGTCTTATATGAACTATATGCTTTCCTTTCAATGAAATGTCACTATTTACTTTATTTCGTTGCATTAACTGATTTTGCTGTAGATTATTTTGATGTTTCAGTCTGTGCTGTCTGAGCAGTAATGCATTTCGTTGGTTGGAATTCTCTTTATTACGGTGACCCTTCATGAAATTAGCGAGTTGATATGTATTATGATTAATGGTATGATGTAAATCGGCGCCGGATGTGGCTGTCATGTCCACGTGACCACGTACATCCGGGAGCAGATGAAGGTCTCTCGGACCTTTACTAAATGAGGACCTAACTCCATACATTCGTACACCAGGATGGTAGCCATACCCTACAAACAAAAATAATGTCAATGTATTATCATGATATTCTCCAAAGACGTAAGCAAAAATATTTGTTTATGTTCGCAATGTTCCATTATCATTAGGTAATACAAAATGAGGTTCGACAATATTGACTGGAAAACGAAAAACATAGACTTTTCTAATAACAATAATATACTTAAAAAAAATTGGTTTTTTTTTTTTGGTAATTAAAAAAAACAAATGTATGTGCATGCCTTATTCTAGAGAAAGATACATTGAGTCTATAAATATATACAAAATTGTACAAAGCTACACAGGATAACGTAGATACAGTAAGAGCAGTGTAATTAAACTGTATCATACACATTCTAACACGTGTTTTGTTCTTCCATTACTCGTCATGGTTTGGTTTTTTTTGGTCTTTTTTTCTTTTCTTGTTATTGTTTATGCAGTTATTAGAAGCGAAAGATAAAGGCATTGGTGTTAAAAGAGTCTGTACGGTCTAGTAATGTAAAGTTCACGCTCATACATCTTTTCTGAAATAAAAATGCATCCAAATCTAAAAAGCATATGGTGTCTGTCAAATCAGATGTCTTGTTGATTACATTATCCCAACCTACTGCAATCATGGTCAAAGTTAGCTTGTTACAATTAGTTTCATACAAGTGCAATGGACTTTCAAACGCGCCGCTCTAACTATTGAGCGAAACATATCCCTTCAAAGTCAGAAATCTATGACTTCAAACCCCGAATATCATGATTTTAGGCCTTTGGTTTTGTGAGAAGAAGTTGTTTTAATGTTTAAACTCCTGAAAGCAAGAAATCGGCGATAAACATATGTTTAAATAAAATCTAGCAAACGACTCCCTCTGCTTAAATGTATTTATTTCCGAAAATCACTTTAATTTGATTTCTAGCGCACTGCCACCAAACAATAGAGAAATCTTTCGTCCGATCACCGGCTTCTCAGCTCGCCTAACTACAAATCAGGCTAAAGGCATATCTCCCTTGCCAGAATCTAAAGCACAGTCATTGACGTTATATAATTAACCGAGGAGTACCGAACGGATACACATTTCCTTTGATACTTTGAATTCAACGTCTTGAATACCTGGTTTTTGGGTTGTGGGTTGTTTTGTTTTTTTGTTTTTTTTCAACAATTCGTTTTAGTCAAATTCTACTTTAGAATATTTATGTCAATATAGTCTTAATCTCTTAATCTGTAGTTTTTGGAAAGGAAAGGTTAAAGAACATTTTTGTTATACCCTACCAATACAATATTAAACTGAGCAGACTTTCTTTGTTATTTAAATGGATTTCGGGCAAATTAATTTGACCTCTAAGAACAAGAACTTTTGTATGGTCGAGTGGCACCGCGGTATCGAACTAACCTTTCATCTAGAGCACATGGTCTTCAATCGCACGTGAAATGTATACGTGTATGAGGTAACATACCAGATCACGTAAGACTTCTCGTGCGTGAATTCCGAAGGCCAACAAGAGAGATGAATTTAAGCTGTTAAAACTTGTTTTAACAATTGTTGCTAAATTATGTTTATAATTAATTTTTAAATTGTTTTATAGGTGAGTAACATGCAATATGAAAAAGTGTTTGCAACGATGAAAAATAAAATGTGTATGATTATACTAATTATACCGTGCATAATAACATTTCATTAGCATGTAATAACCATATCATTAACATATCATTTATATATTATCAGTATCCACATATCTCGCCAGAAGGAATCTACCTTCAGTGCCACTTGGCAGGTAGCTTGTCTATATAGATCAAGGTCCAATACATGATGTACTTTTTATACGATATCATTGACCGTCCTTATTCCAGTTCATACGGGCTGAGCTTGGCTTATAGTCGTGACAATCACCAATATCCAATGCAAAGGAATAGGTAAAACCGAATGTCACCTGGCCGAGAAATTGCTGATTTGCGGACAACTGACTAATCTAGGTCAGTCGTGGTCATCAAGCTGTCGGACGTTAGTCAAATACACCAATATACTGAGAGAGCATCAGGTCAATAGACATATGTCCAGGCATTGGAAAAACGAATTATTTATGGCCAATGGTATATCTTACTCATTGACAATCTAACCAGTTAGCTATGTTTTTTGTTTTACCTTTAACTCTTTTTTTCTCTTATTCTTATTTCTGTGTAGTAAAATTTACTTTTAGGATATTCAGATTTTTCGTCATGGCAGGATTGGTCTTGTTTTGGGGTTCGGTGATTTGTTATCCTGGGATGCTGTACACAACTGGCTCAGTGGTTAGCCTTCCGGTTACAGCTCAAACGGTTGGGATACTTTTATCGAAATCTTCATAACTTGAAGTTTTCAGATAATGTTTTGTCCTGTCAAAAGCATAAATTGGTTCGTGGTGAGAGCTACAGTATCTGTGTTATAACAGTGGAATAGCCCGAGTTTCCTCTGGCCCTGACACCAGACATTGTGTCAGGGCCAGAGGAAACTCGGGCTAAACAGTGGAGGTACTAGTGCGGTGTTCCTTTTTTTGATTGTATATCTATGTATTGAAATTCATGTTGTTTTAGTTCACATAATCACTCCCTTTTATTTCTTTTAGAAGTACATATGTAATACCAATAGTACACTCCATATTATAGAGGACAATTAAGTTGAGAAGTTACATGAAAGGAAATCCTAGTATGTTTCTAGAGCATCTATTACACTGAAAGAGTTTCAAAATTATGAATCGAACATGTTTTCAGCAGATATGGTGATATGGATGTTGTTGGGTTTTCTGTTTTGTTTTTGTTTTTGTTTTTGTTTTTTTGTTTTTAACACGATTTCTGACAGTATACTTTACACTACTTTATCCAATATATAATACGATGATGACGTCATACATGCACTGACGACTTTCTGAACAGCCAAGAAAAGGAGTTCTATAAAAGTGGTATTGAGGCCCATAAACACCGCTGGCAAAAGTGTATAGATACTGAAGGGGATTATGTTGAAAAATAATACAAAAGGTCCGGCAAAATTCAATCAGCCCTCTTACATACTTGCTCATGGAGCAAAATAGCCATGCCTATTGAACTGTTATTCATATCTTAGGTCAATGTTTTGCATTTGCTGTGGCTTTTTTTTTTAATTGAACTACAGTTTCAATATTTGAAGCTTATAAAGCTGAGACGAATTGTTTTATTTGCGTTTAAATATAAACATGTATGTTTAAATATATATATATATTAGATACTGCAAAACATCAGATGTTTCATGTCAATACTAAAATCTATGGTCTTAGTACATTTCGAACTGTAGAAAATGTGTATTTGAGCACGAGTACGTTTTCATGAACACGGGTCCACGTGTTTCATTCCGACTCTATAAACTATAATCTATGTACATTTCAGATTTCATTCTGACTCTATAAACTATAATCTATGTACGTTTCTGATTTCATTTCGATACTATAGACTATACTCTATGTACATTTCAGATTTCATTTCTATACTATAAACTATTATCTATGTACATTTCAGATCTTATTTCTACACTATAAACTATTATCTATGTACATTTCAGATCTTATTTCTACACTATTAACTATACTATATGTACATTTCAGATCTCATTTCTACACTATTAACTATACTATATGTACATTTCAGATTTTAGTTCGATACCATAAACTATATTCCATGTACATATCAGATTTCACTTCGACACTTTAAACTATATTCTATGTACATTTAAGATTTCATTTCGATACGCTAAACGCTCCATGTATATTTTAGCACTATAGATAGTGTGTGCCTGTCTAAATTTTACAAAAATATATATAACTCAATACTATACCTAGGTCTCAGCATTAAACAAGCTATGTACTTTTCGAAACTGTACAGAGGAAATCATTTAAAACACTTTATATGTTTAATTACATAAAACATTGAATCATTTTAAACAGAATCGGGATTCAGTTGACCAGGCATACATTTCATAATATATTTAGACTTTCACTTACAATCTTTTCGGTACCTTTCAAATAAACATATGCAACATTATTTTTTTTTTTTTTTTTTATTTTCGTTATGATTTCTAATGTCATTAATTGGTTGATTTTATATTTTGCGGATTTGGTTAGGACCGCAAATAAAACGAAAATAAAATCCTAATAGATGTAACACTTAGAAGTAAACGGATTGTGATGTAGTTTATCTCTCACTTTCTTCACACTTAAATATGCCAATTTTGTGTCTTTGTACAATTTTGAGTAATCATTCTTGGTTACGAAATATTTACGTACCATTGGGGAACCCGGACACATGATATGCATAGCAAAGACTTGTTGAATTAAGTTTACCAGACGTGTTTTAAAAATCACGCTAAATCTTAATACATCAATTGGGTAACTACATATATAATGAATCGTTAACAACATACAACGCCTGGCTGTAGGGACATATTCTTATGTAAAGAGGTAATATACTTTTAACACATTCTTCCACATAATTAATCAAGGCATTTGTCACTGTTGGATGAAGAACTACGTATATTCATATATATATACATTTAGTATACATTTAGTCAAATTAAATGGCAAGTCATTCCTAAGGAGATTATTTAAAGCTGTTAGTAATTTTTTTAGGGGGATAAATATCGGTTGTGACGAAATCAATAATTCCCAGTAGATTTTAATGGAATTGGAATGAAAATTGGACGGTATAACATTGTACAAGTGATGAATTATTTCAGATCATGATGCAATTATGACATAAAATGGTTTTGATTCTTGCTTGATTTTTCAATATCGTGTAAAATAGGAAATACATACCAGACCTTCCAGGTACAGGGATACAGGAACATCTCCTGTGAACGAATACCCATCCCTGAGGACAACACTTTACTTCCCAAGTGTCCGGACCTGTCTGTTGCAGATAGTCCTTTCCGACATTGCTTCCGAGAGGCTGTTTATCCGGACAGAAAATGGAAGCATACAGAGTAACTATGGGCAACACTTGCGCCACCGTCATCGTTATGGCGTTACGTGATAATCCACATAGAAAATCCCATGTTAAATTTGGTGTGAGGGTATGATTTCACAATTCTCAACACCAAAGTGAGTCCATGTTGTGTATTCCTGAATGGACGTGTATCCTCAAACACGACAACTAGTAATGTGACGTTTTTTGGCACTCGCGCGCTATAAAGTAATCCGTCATGTGCGCTGTCCGCCGCTTTCGGGATGACAGCTGACAATGTCAATACACAGCTCTACAGTTTTATTTGCATAACTTCCCGGACGTGAAGTCAAGCAGGATATCTGTGATTTTTTAGTTCCGTTTGAGGTAAAATGAGAAAAAATATATTCCTACATATAAGGAAAAATGTCTTTAAAACAAAATACATGTATTTCGAAGTAACAAAACGAAGCAATAAACTCATTTGAAGTTATTTGTTTCACTAACAAAGTGTCCATATAAGAAAGTAATCGGTATTAATAGGTTTAAATATACTTATATATTTTGTCTAATTAGGTGTCAATAAATTCTATCATTAATTAAACACATCCGTACATAGCGTACTTTATTTCATATACAAATAAATGGATTTCCTCAGGACTAACGACCTTTAGATAATGTTGGTAAAGATGCCACAGAGCCGAAAGCTAGTACACTGTATGCCACGAAAATGTATCAAATAGCGCCCACGGTATTAAAACTATCTTATTAACGCCAACAAATGAAAACAAGAAATATCTTTAAAAAAGATAAACGGCATTGTTTTAATGCTGGTGGTTATAATGTAAAACTGCTGGTGAAAAAAATTACAAACTAATTAATAAATGCGTTTTAACCCGGAAAACAAAATTATGTCAGTTTGAATCAGTTTTGGTGATACAGTAGTAAGACTGCATTTGAATCAGGAATATAATTTCATTGATATGTCATTTGAATAGATACATCCACTTATTCAGTTTGCATTCAATCTTAACTTTGTTTCGTCTTTAACTGCATATCTGCATTTTGTATTTACCGCTACATTGACCAATCACATACTTCATCTTGACCAGTAACGCCACCTTTCGCGTCATATCCGGGGCCAAAAGAAAATGATACGGCTATGCCGAAACAAAATAAAAAGAATGTCCTTAAAACGATATTTTTAAAGTTTAAGAAACCAGAGTAACAGGTAATGTTGACCATTGATTGACAGACGAAGCGATATCCATGTAGGGAAAATTTGTACATGTATATTTCATATGTGTAATATAACAGTTTACTACCTCCTCCTTTATAACTTCATCTCTACACATGTGGAATGACCTGGATGAATCTACTAGATCATCTCCTTCCTTGGCAATTTTTAAAAAAAAAGTATATCCAGGTCTGATGAAGAAAAATACCCAACATTTTATAATTTTGGTGACAGAAAGACAAATATTATCCATACTAAATTACGACATAGATGCAGTGCTTTGAATTATGATTTGTTCCGTGTAAATCTCATAAATAGTCCAGATTGTAGTTGTGGAAATCGTTGCGAGAGTGCCTATCATTATTTCTTTGAATGTGAAAATTATGTAAATTGCAGAGGCATTTTATTTGACAATTTAAGAAACTTAAATATTAATATAACATTGAATGCTTTATTGTATGGTAACAATCTGTATGCCGATAATGTAAATCTAAATATTTTCAGACATGTGCATTATTTTATAAAGTCCAGCAAAAGATTTTAAGATAAACATTCGTACATATATATACATGTATATAATGTGTTATATTTCATTAATATTGTCTAGGCCAATAAATATTATATTGTATTTAGGAGAGGGCGTCAATACGTTGACATAACTTGTGCCTTATCCTTTTGTTCACTTAATTGACAATAAAATATGTTTAAACCTAACAGTTTAAGATAATAAGGGAGACTGTTTATATTGACGAATCGGTCGTGAGGATTTATTTAAATAAATAGCAGACCCAGTCGTCGAAATGTAAGTATGTACTTTCATTTAGATATGTTAAATGGCTAAGTCGTTTACGTCGATGAGCACAGGTGCACACGCGTTCCTAGTTCGAATTCCGAAGTGGTTTTTCCTTTACAATAAACTAGTTACTTTTTGTTGGTGCGTTGTTCGTGTGTGCATTTTCGCTTGTGGGTTTTTTTTTTTTCGTTGCATCTTTTTGTCTTCCTCTTTTTATTTTTCCTTCCTTCTTTTATTCCAATTTTACATTTAATGTTACGTCATCCTTGCTGCCAAATTGAAATACTCAAGTACATGTGTACGGCATAAACAACGTTTAACGAAATACTCTAACAACCGAGAATATTCTAATTTTCAACTGTTAATAATCAAAATATGTAAATACGTTTTATAACCTTAAATAATTAATATTATTTAACATATCTAAATGAAAGTACATACTTAAATTTCGATGACTGGGTTTGTTATTTCTTTTTATTCTTAGTTTACCTGTTTGTATTGGCATTTTAAGTGTGTGACACAGGGGCTGCTCGGTAAGCTGAATATATACTACAATATTTATTTATTACGATATATTTAAAGACCCGCTACTGTTCACTGTTGTCTTTCCAAATGTCTTGTATATATTGTAAATATTATACAAGCTAGGATTCCATTTATTCTTGTAAAAAACGGGCGTTCATTTATACTTGTACGGCACAAACGTCAATTTATCGCTTGTACAACACGGACGTCCATTTCTTATTGAACAAGACTGGCCTCCTGTTCTTGCTGTAAAACACGGGCGTCCATTTATTTTTGCACAGCACGAACGCCAATGTATTCTTGTGCAATACGGGCCTTCATTTCTTGTGCAATACGGGCTTTCATTTCTTGTGCAATACGGGCCTTCATTTCTTGTGGTATAACACGGCCCTTCATTTCTTGTGGTATAACACGGCCCTTCATTTCTTGTGGTATAACACGGCCCTTCATTTCTTGTGGTATAACACGGCCCTTCATTTCTTGTGGTATAACACGGCCCTTCATTTCTTGTGGTATAACACGGCCCTTCATTTCTTGTGGTATAACACGGCCCTTCATTTCTTGTAAAACAAAGGCGCTCGTTGATTGTAGTACAGCACGGGTGTGTATTTATCCTTGTACACGACGGACATCGATTTATTTTTGTTCAAGACAGGCGTCAAATTAATTGCTATACAACACGGCGGTCCATTCATTTTTTAACAACACTGGCGCCCATTTTTTGCTGTTCAACACGGACGTCCATTTATCGCTTGTACAAAACGGACTTGCATTTCTTATTGAACAAGACTGGCCTCCTGTTCTTGCTGTAAAACACGGGCGCCAATTAATTATTGTATAACACGGGCGCCAATTAATTATTGTATAACACGGGCGCCAATTCATTATTGTATAACACGGGCGCCAGTTAATTATTGCATAATACGGGCGCCAATTAATTATTGTATAACACGGGGCGCCAATGAATTATTGTATAACACGAGCGCCAATTAATTATTGTATAACACGGGCGCCAATTAATTATTGTATAACACGGGCGCCAACTAATTATTGTATAAAACGGGCGCCAACTAATTATTGTATAACACGGGCGCCAATTCATTATTGTATAACACGGGCGCCAATTTATTATTGTATAAAACGGGCGCCAATTAATTATTGTATAACACGGGCGCCCATTTATCCTTGTACAATACGGGCATCGATTTATATTGCTATACAACACGGACGTACATTTATTGTTGAATAAAAAGAGCGTCCATGGAATAAATGGCGTCCCAAATGTTGTTGATGTCGTCAACATGGCGTCCCAAATGTTGTTGATGTCGTCAACATGGAGTCCCAAATGTGGTTGATGTCGTCAACATGGCGTCCCAAATGTTGTTGATGTCGTCAACATGGCGTCCCAAATGTTGTTGATGTCGTCAACATGGCGTCCCAAATGTTGTTGATGTCGTCAACATGGCGTCCCAAATGTTGTTGATGTCGTCAACGTAGCGTCTCTTCATCAATATGAGTGTCAACAAATACAGTCAATTTATATATATGTATTGAGGATACTAAAATACTTATATTTATATACTGTACATTGACTGTGGATCCAAGATATTATAGTCATTTGTAATTGTATGGAATCAGATAAAAATCGCTGAAGGAAAGAAGGCGCTATAGAAAAATAGAACTAAAATGGTGACCATGACCTTGACCCAAAACTGTGAAACTTAGACTTGTCCGAGATACTATATATAGTCTTCTATCAGTGTGTGAAGTTTCATCAACATCTCTCAAGGAATGGACCCGCTAGAGTCCTGACAAACTTTGGCATTTATCTACGTGCATTCATCCTACACATCTGATACCCCCACCCCTCAGAACTCTTATACCATATCTTGAGAAGTCAACACGAAGACTTCAAGATATATAGAACGACAGAAATGTTCCAACTTGAATATCTCGTTAAATGTCCAATGGCCTTTGTCATTGTACTGATTAATGCTACAAATTGAACGTATATCAAGGTGCTTCATATACATGTACACTGTATGTATGTATATATAGCGGCACCGACGATAGGCCTACAATGTACCTCTCGGCCCGCTCCGACAAATGTCAGGCTCGTTATGTATGAAGGTTCCGTGGTGTAGTGGTTATCACGTCTGCTTAACACGCAGAAGGTCACGAGTTCGAAACTCGTCGGAACCTGATATACTTTTTTTTATTACAATCTATTGAACACAAAAAGTGAAACATGTTTTCTACTTTCTTTTTTTATTAATTTTAAATATAATGTAGAATTAATTTTATTTTGTTTTTTTTATCTAACATGAGTCAAAAACGCTGAACTGTACATATTTTCTTATAGAAATATGACTCAATACTCGGTACTTTGGCATAAATCCAATATAATGCAAATATAGAGTGTCATTCACAAATGCTTTTAAAAATGCCTTTTCCCGATACAATACGTCTTTGGACATAAAAATGTCTGGATTAACGTAATTGGAAATTATTATTTATAACGTTAATCATTAAAATTACTTTGAAAATTTCAAAACTGTTCTTTATAAATCGGTTTCGTGGTGTAGTGGTTATCACGTCTACTTCACACGCAGAAGGTCGCGAGTTCGAACCTCGCTGAAACCTTTGTTTATTTTTATAAATGCCAATATGTATATACATTTTATAATTCATGAAAGTTCATAACCGAAATATACTTATTTAGATTTTTGGGAAACTGATTAAGATAAGACTCTGATAAATTACAATTGAAAGTAATACTAATTACAAAGTAAACTGCCATGTATAGGTATTAGCCTGTAGTGAGTAGTGTTCAGCCAGGTGTCTACACACATGAAAAATCTGGGAGAGGAAATTTGCTGGTTTTTATCTAAAATGTAGGGTCATTAACATTATAAACTGTTGAAAATGCTGTGTAAGTGTTGGATTAGCATCCTGTTCGGTATTATTCTGGAAAAATTCGGGAATTATCCGGGAAAATGAACTTTTGTTGTGATTTGAAAATCTTACTCTGAGGACTTGAACTCACCAATATGGCTGCACTGGACAATACAGGTATGTCTACATCCAAAGTTTTAGCAGAGTGTAGGGAAACATTATTTAGTGAAACTGATGTCAGTACTGAAACCACAACAATGAAAAACACGATCAATTCTATTTTTGAAATGTTTACTGAAGTGAAATCAAGACTGTCTAAAATTGAGGAAAATACCAGCACTCTCGAGGAGATTAACACAAAACTCGGCAACCTAACTGTGAGGGTAGAAAGATCAGAAACAGATATCAGTTGTATGAAAAATAAGATAAGGGACATGGAAAGTGACATACAGGGTAACAGTGATATCATGGATCGGGTAAAGGCTGCAAATGATACAGTCGGCAGAAACGTTACAAACATGAAGAAAAGCATTGACAAATTGGAAAAAAATGAAAATGAAGTCCTAGATGAAGTTGATGAATTGCACGAAATGATAGAGGAAATGAAAGATAGGGCTACTGATGCACAGTGCAGGAGCATGAAGTATAATCTGATATTTTCAGGTATTCCAGAGAAAATTTGGGACCAAAATCAGAGTCTAGATGATGATGAAATAACATTGAAAAATTTCATTGAAAGTAAACTCAAAATTGTAAACGCCCATGACATTGCTATGGCCAACGTCCATAGAATCGGCCAACGCGACAGGCGTACCGGTACACGGCCAAGATCAATCATAGCAAAGTTTATTTACTACAAGGATTTACTGAGAGTCAAGCGGAGTGCTAAAGAACTAAAAGGGTCACATTTTGGTATAAACGAACAGTTTCCAAAGGAAATTGAAGACAAAAGGAAAATTTTATATCCGGTAGCGAAAGAAGCTAGGAAAAACGGGAAAAAAACTGTGTTGAACAGAGATCAGCTGTACATAGATGGTGTACTATATAAGGGCCCGAATGTTCAGCCCATGGCCAGTCAGCATACGCCCACTCAACAACCGCGCTCGAAACGTAGACGGGTGATTTCAAATCAGCACGAATAGGGACGCGCCGGAGGGCAAAATATAGACACTAGCTTGGTTTCAAACGAGCCGATTAATACATATGGTGGTGGTGGAAAAAGTAACTATAATGCATGTACAATACAAATACTGTCGTTAAATGTTTGTGGCTTAGTGAGAAAAGCTCAATATCCTGAGTTTCGTGAATTTGTAAATAGTTTTGATATTTTATGTCTCTGTGAATCCAAAACTGATGATTTAGATGTCATTGATTTGCCATGTTTTAAAACTGTAATGAAAAATAGGGCAAAGTTTAAAAAAGTGAAGTCGGGTGGTATAGTTATAGCATATAAATATGACTTGGAAGATTATGTCTATGAAGTACAAAGTGATAGTCAATACGTAAGCTGGTTTAGGTTAGATGGCGCGAAGTTACAAAGTGATGATGATTTTTTATTTGGAATGGTTTATGTCCCACCCGAGAATTCTACATACTGTATTGGTGATCCATATTTGGAAATTGAAACTGAATACTTGAGGTTATCAGCTAATTACAAAAATGTGTGTTTGTTAGGAGATTTTAATGCAAGAACTGCGAGCTCTGTAGATTTTATTGATTACAATGAAATAGACGATAGAGATCAATTAACAACTGAAATCCTAAATGAAGTTACATACATGAATGTATTTGAAAATTCCGGTTTTGCTAAGAACAGAAAAAGTCAGGACTTACACAAAAATAATTTTGGGAACCGACTATTGGATTTTTGTAAATATAATGACATTTTTATCTGTAATGGTAGAGTTGGTCGTGATAGAGATATAGGTAAGTACACCTGTAAAAGTTCTAGCGTTGTCGATTATGTCATATGTTCCTCTGAGCTCCTAAAACGCATACGTGACTTTGATGTTTTAGATTTTAGCCCTCTTATGTCAGATGCACATTGTCCCCTAACTCTTACTATAGGTGGTATGGCCAATACAGTTACCAATGATAACATTAATACACATGATACAACAGATTATACTGAACGTATTAAAAACTGGGAGACTGAGAAAATCCAACATTTTATTGAGAATATAAACGATGACAAAATTCAGAATATTATTGATACAATTAACCAATGCAGTAATACGAACGACCTAGATGTCAATACACTTATGGCAGACTGTAGTGATGTGCTTGTAAGTGCTGCTAAGTCAACTTTTGGTATATACAAATATAACCATACTAATATATGTAAAAAGCCAAAATCAAATTCTAAACCCTGGTTTGACGGTGAATGTAAGGCGGCCAGGAAGTTATTCCGACGCCATAAAGGTATGTACAGACGTCACAAAAATGATTATTTCTTCAATAAATATAAAGAATCAGAAAAATCTTACAAACATACAATGGATAAAAGTATTAATAAATTCAGAAGAGACCTCCGTCGTAAGTTGAAAGATATGAAAAGTAGTAATGCACGGGATTACTGGAAACTACTTAAAAGTTCTAATAGTACACATAAAAACAAAAAAGGTAACATATCGATTGACACGCTTTTTAATTTCTTTAAAACCTTAAATGTTGGAGTAGATGATAACATGTTTGATAATAATGATATTGATATGGGTCCTGTAAATAATGTATTAAATAGTAATATAACCAGAGAGGAGGTGGAACATGCTATTAAGCTACTGAAAAACAATAAGGCTTGCTCGGATGATCTCATCATTAATGAATATATTAAATATTCGCTCTCTAAAATGATTGATCTCTATGTTATATTATTTGATGTTATTTTTAGCACAGGGAAAATCCCTGAAAGCTGGCTTCGAGGCTCTATTGTACCTATTTATAAAAATAAGGGTTCTCCCTCAGACCCTAAAAATTATAGGCCGATTACTATTGTAAGTTGCATCGGCAAACTATTCACAAGTATTTTAAATGCAAGACTATTAAAGTATTCCGACGAAGTTAATCTAATATGTGAAAACCAAGCTGGATTTCGCAAGAAGTATTCAACTATAGACAATATTTTTGTGCTGTATTCCCTAATTAGTCTTACTAATATGATGAAAAAGAAGCTGTACTGTATTTTCATTGATTTTGAAAAGGCCTTTGACAAAGTTTGGAGAAATGGTCTGTGGAACAAAATGTTGTTAAATCATATAAATGGCAAAATGTATACAATTATTTACAATATGTATCAAGGTATTAAATCTAACATATCATTTAATGGTCAGAATTCTGCATTCTTCGCATGCAATAATGGATTGAGGCAAGGGGAAAACTTGTCTCCTTTTTTATTTAGTTTATATTTGAATGACCTTGAGGAGTTTATGACTAGAAATAATGTTACCGGTTTACAGTGCCTGACAAACCAACTTGAAGTTGATTTACATATGTATATTAAACTATTTATTTTGTTGTATGCTGACGATACAATCTTATTTTCTGACACCCCAGAAGACCTGCAAATGCAGCTAAATGTTTTTAGTGAATATTGTAAAATATGGAGACTGAAAGTTAACAGTGAGAAAACAAAATGTATGATATTCAGTAAAGGTCGTCTAAATAACAGATTACAATTCAAATTTGATACTGAAGACATAGAAATTGTCCAAAGTTTTTCATACCTGGGCACTGTTTTTTCACGCACAGGTTCTTTTAATGAAGCTAAAAATTACAATGTTAAAAAAGCAACAATTGCTATGTATGATGTTTTAAAGAAAGGAAGGTTATATAACTTATCTGTTCAGTGTATATATGATCTGTATGATAAAATTGTAAAACCTATATTGTTATACGGATGTGAGATTTGGGGTTTTACAAATCTACAAGTCATTGAGAGAGCGCACTTAAAGTTTTGTAAGTTATTATTAGGGGTCAAACGAAGTACACCAACGTCTATGGTTTATGGTGAACTTGGAGCTTATCCTTTGAATATCTCAGTTAAGACGAGAATGTTGACCTATTGGTCTCAATTGATTAATTCAAAAGAAAACAAACTAAATGTAATAACTTATAAACTGTTATGTCTAAACCAATACCGTAATAATAATGTTCCCTATATACGTTATATACAACAATTATTAGATGAATGTGGTATTAGCTATGTGTGGAATATCCAGTATATCCAGGAATTAGATACTTCTTGGATAAAGTCATATGTAAAACAAACACTCCATGATCAGTTTATACAGCAGTGGGAAAATGATGTATTTAATTCTTCTAAGTCTGGTTGTTACAGAATTTTTAAAAACAAATTTGGTTTTGAATGCTATCTAGACGTTCTTACAGATAAAGAAAGAAATACTTTTTGTAAGTTCAGAACTACAAATCATAGACTGATTATTGAAACTGGAAGGTGGAATAATATTGAACGCCACGAAAGAATATGTACTTTTTGTAATAGTCAACAAATAGGAGATGAATTCCATTATCTGCTAGAATGCCAGTCATTAGCTGCGCATAGAAAATTATATCTAAATAAATATTATTATACAAGGCCGAACATATTAAAATTTAGAGATCTTATGAACTCAAACCACGTAAATACATTGAAAAAACTCTGTAAATTCATTAGTATTATCTTTAGCAATGTGTCCTCCATAGCATGATGTTACACATCATGTTCATCTTGACTTGATCTTTTTTTTTTTTTTTTTTTTTTTTTCGTTTTGATGATTTGAAATTATATAAAATGGTATCATGCGTAACGATATGGTTAAATATCAGATGTTTTGATAAACTAATTGATACAGTCTGCGTGTGCATACTTTATACACTGGCTGAACAACTGTATATAACTTTTGTATTGTGTAAATATGTTTTCTCTGTACTGTTATGTATGGTTAAAGAGAAATAAATTGAATTGAAATTGAATTGTAGGTAGCAGACAACTGAGTCTAATACCCGGTTCTGTGGTGTAGTGGTTATCACGTCTGCTTTACACGCAGAAGGTCGCGAGTTCGAACCTCGCCAGAACCTCAGTTAACTTTTTAATCTAAAATTTCAATTTATTTTTTTATTTTCTTATGAAAACCGGTTTCATTATTTTCGACTGGGAAAAGACAGTCGCATAGCATAGTTTAATTTTCGTGTTATTTGAAACATGCCAAAACGAACGCGTTATGAAGCGAAACCTTATTTGAATGTAAACAAAAATAATAAAAACCACCACATCAAGTTATATATGTAAGAAAGGGAAAGAAACAATCTCAACATAAATTTCAACTCTCTAAGGAAAAAAATAACCCGACGTAAAAACATAACAGTAATTGAAATCAATACCCGTCGTGGGTAATACATGTATGGTAACAGACGTTAACACCTATACAGCAATCCCGCGTGGTAAATACGATATATTTAGGCGTTTATTTCACTTGTCAGAACTCATACATCAAAGATATTTTGACGATGATAATATTTGAAGAAAAAATTCGGGCGACTCGAACAAATGCCTGCGTAGGGTGTTCAACACAACTCGGCGAGCCTGACAAATGTCTGCATTTTTATTACTTATATCGATATCACGTCTGCTTCACACGCAGAGGTCGCGAGTTCGAAACTCGTCGGAACCTCAGAAAAATTATATTTATTATTTCTTTCTTTTTTTTTTCTTTTTTTTTTCTAACATGAGTGAATAAAACTTGTACTGTACATATTTTTGATAGAAATGTGACTCAATACTCGGAAAAGTGTCATATATTAAATGAAACATAAAATATAAAGTGCCATTTGAAAATGCCTATAAAAACGTCTTTTCCCGATACAATACGTCTTAGGACATTAAAAGGTCTGGATTAAAGTAACTGGAAATCGTTTTATATACCTGGATTTTTTTATAACGTTAATGAAATAAATTAGTTTTAAAGTTTGAAGAAAAGATGTTCAATCGGTTTCGTGGTGTAGTGGTTATCACGTCTGCTTCACACGCAGAAGGTCGCGAGTTCGAACCTCGCCGAAACCTCTGTTTATTTTTATCAATGTGTAGAATTTATCTATTTTATTTGAATATAACACATACACTCGCACATGAAATCATAATTACATCACATGTATTATATCATCATCATCATCATTTTCATGGTATACATTCACTTACACGCGCTAATTCATGATTTTTTCACATAGTGACCAAAACCACTATTGTCATCACACCTATACGTACATAATTATGTCATCATCGCCATTCTCAACCTCATCATCATCATCATCCATACTCGATATATCACCATTTTTATGATATACATTCAGATACACGCACTTATTAATAATCTCACATTGTGGCCAAAATCACTATAATCATATATATATATATAATTAGCTCGTCGTCGTCGTCGTCGTCGTCGTCGTCATCATCATCATCATCATCATCATCATCATCATCATCATCATCATCATCATCATCATCATCATCATCACTCTTGATACATACAAGCATCCATATCATACTACATTTTGCATTTCCTTTCATACGTATTCAAGTAATCATATCTGAATAGTTGTGTAGTATAGAAGTAGATATATACACACATCATTATGACTGACATTTACATATCTATGTTTGTATTCGTTTATTCTTTTAGAGAAAGAAATATATGTATATACGTATATGTTTCTATCAATGTACAGTGAAGTAAAATCCAAACAAAAAATAGTAATGTGTAGTTTATTTTTATTAAAGGAGGGGGACACATGATACAGACAAGCACAAGACAGGCAGACACCACAGACAGACAACTACAAGGACAGACAGATTGACAAAATATAAATACATACAAGACATCTATTACGACAAACAGCAAGACAAACAAAAGGACAGACAGACACCCGACGGACAACTATAAAGACATCCAAACACAAACAGATAATCGGAAGGACTGACAGATTGATTAACAGACAAGCACAAGACAGACACTTCAGACAAAAAAAGGCATTCGGAAGAAAAATATAATTGATAATCGATTTGAAAACGCTTTTAAGAAATATTTCCTGAAAATATATGATAAAATTTTATAAATGTCATTGGCTTTTTGCAAACAGTCAGAGTTTGAGACGAAACATATATTCAATGTTATAAATACTTACAAAAGTAAAACCTTTTTCCATTTTTCTCACCCTTTGTTAAAACATTTAAGAGAAGCTTCGCCCTTCCCAATTGCTGTATACTTTTTGAAATTGTGGTTTTTTCTTATTGAATTGATAAGAGCATTTAAATTTAGGGTAGCGTTCAGACATCTGGTTTTATAGATATAATGTTTAATGATGATGTTAATCTCATTATCAACTTTATTATAGACATTTCTATCTGATGGGAGTCCAAAAATAAAATATTGTTTATTTATAGTAAAAGAAATTGCATTTAGAAGTATTTCTAGACTCTGCAATAAATCCTGTACTTTTTGACAATCCCAAAAAATGTGTGTTATGGTTTCGGACTTTGTTGTCAAAATATAGTGTAAAATTCTGTATTGGAACCACTGAAGTTTTGAATCATTGGTTATTTTGAAAAGAAGTGAAAATATATTTCCACCGACACAATAATCAAAATAATAATTATCAGCCCATTTGTTTCTGCCAGTAGGGATTTCATCATTCTTAAACAAGACTTTATATGTTTTGTTCCCTTTGCCCTGTTAATGGTGTATCCATTTTATAATTAATGTTAGTTTATAACCGAGATAGACTAACTTGGTTTTCTGGATTAAGACCAAAATTTGATGATTTACCTTTGATAGCAATACTAATTACAAAGAAGACAATCATATATAGGTATTGCACAAGTAGGCAGTAGAACTGTGATAGGTATGAATTTTCGCTCATTCGCCATCGTGTTTTCGCTCCTTCGCTCCTTCGCGTTTAGGTCGAAGGAGCAAAGGAGCGATATTGGAAATTTGGCGATAGCGGAAACACCATAGATAGGCCGTATGTAGCAGACAACGGAGTGAAACATCCGGTTCTGTGGTGTAGTGGTTATCACGTCTGCTTTACACGCAGAAGGTCGCGAGTTCGAACCTCGCCAGAACCTCAGTTTTTAATCCAAAATCTCTGTTTCTTTTTTTTCTTATTAAAGCCGGTTTGGTTGTTTTCGATTTGGAAGAGAGAGTCGATTAATATTAATTCTTATATTTTCGTGTTATTTGTAACATCCCAAAACGAATGCGTTATAAAGGGAACATTTACTTGAATGTAAACAAAAATAATAAAAACCACCACATCAAGTTATATATGTAAGAAAAGTAAAGTAATAATCTCAACATAAATTTCAACTCTCTAAGGAAAAAAATAAACCCGACGTAAAAACACAACAGTAATTGAAATCAATACCCGCCGTGGGTAATACATGTATGGTAACAGACGTTAACACCTATACACCAATCCCGCGTGGTAAATACGATATATTTAGGCCATTATTCCGTTGTCAGAACTCATAACATCAGATATATTGTGACGAAGGTAGTATTTGAAGAAATAACTCTGGCGACTCGAACAATAAGCCCGGGCGACCGTAAAACATGTCTAGATATATAACATATCAAGGTTCCGTGGTGTAGTGGTTATCACGTCTGCTTAACACGCAGAAGGTCACGAGTTCGAAACTCGTCGGAACCTGAAACTGATTTTTATTGTAATTTTATCTTTTTAACATTAAAATTATCAAGTTTGAAATGTTTTACTGTACATTAACAAGAAATATCTTTAAAAAAGATAAACGGCATAGTTGAAATGCTGGTGTTTATAATATAAAACTGCTGGTGAAATAAATGAACGAACTAATGTGTTTCAGCACAGATAACAAAATGATAACAGTTTGAATCATTTTGGTGATAATACCATGCGCGTAGCCAAGTTATTTTGTATGTGTATGCATAAAAATGAAATGAGGGGTGTATGAGTACCGTATTATGATATAAAGTTAAGTGTTTGGACAATTTAAGTCCGTCATTTACATGTAACGATGTCCGAATAGTTACGTTGTCCTGTTTTCTTGAAACGACGAGCCTTGTTCAGCATTTAGAATGATAGTTTGTGTTGACTTTACCTTATTTTGCACGCTTGGAACACGTTTACATAATGTCCGAATATGTGTTCAATAATCATACGTACATAACCATAGTCCATTGGGCAAAGCAAACCTTTCCTGTGGGAAGGGCTATAAAGGAAAGAAATCAAGACCAAAAACCTGAGATCAACCTTGTATTTAAGTCGCGTTGCCGTAACACGACGTTTTGGGATGATCATTGCGACAATGGGTGATGTTTTATGACGGTGTGTGTAGGTAAAATACATTTATATATAAAAATACAGTTGTAGTTATAAAAATTCCAGTAAAGTCGAATTGAATTTAATATAAATGAATCTTTCAACTGTACCGGTGGTCATAACATAGCACGACATGTGTTCTAGAGTTAAGTTAAAAGTTGGAATTATAACGATTATCATTATACTCAGATACGGGTTGATTGACGAGGATTAATGTCCTTGTTCCGGTTGTAGCCGAGCCTAGGACACTCTCTCAGATAGGGGTCAGAGTTCAGAAGCTTAACTACCAGGGAACCTGTGTTCATGCTTTTTTTTAAGTTTCATAAAATTTTATTCAATATTTACAGATAAAAACGTCATTCAATAATTGAAAAGTAATATGGAATCAACATTGTAATTATTATCAATACATAACTCCTTTAAAAAAACCAAAAACATTTTAAATAAATAAATAAAGCACAAAACCATCGATGTAATTATAAAAGAAACAGATCGGATACCAGTTTACCCTCTTGGATGGAGCCCTGTGTTCATGCAAGCCAGGAAAAACACACTTGGTCTCGTTTGGAGACGTTCATCCCACTATTTAGCAGCCTTCATATATAAGGCAAAACATTCGTGACAGCGTTGGTGTGCAAACCTTATAATTTAAAGATACATGAATTTACTTATTTCATTGAAGATCAGACAAAGGGTACATATATAATATCAAAATCTGTACATTTGAAAATTAGATTTCTGTGTCTATCTGCTTTCAGAAAGCTGTGTTTCATTATATTCAATAGCATTCCTAAGCATACGTATAATAACGTTCACCTAACGTTTGAAAGCAAAACGATTTCCTTAAAATTATTGATTCATTTTTGCATCTTACCAACTGTCATGTAGTGAGGAAAATTCCAATAGTGAATTTTGTACTCTATGCGCATATATAACTCCGGACCTGTTCTTTTGGTTAGTGTTTTATAATTCATTTTTAAGATTAACAGTAACAAACAGGTAAATCACACTTCACCCTGGTTTCCGGTTGTAAGTATTCCTTTATAGGAATGGCACCAAAGGGAGGATGGGGGTCTAGATCAGACCCCAGAAAAAAATTAAATGTTACTATGCCCAAATTTTTAATCATATTTAAATGAGCAATTTAAATATGTAAATGAGATATTATCTCCAATTTTCATTATTCGCTCATTCACTATATGTACGTTTAACAATAGATGATATAGGCGCTTAATTGAGAAAGTATCAGATAATTTTTTCTACAAGTTTCATGCAATTTGTGCCGAAATACACACACACATATTTGAAAAAAAAAAGTTTTTCTCGTTGTGTATAATTGTTATAATGGAATGAATTAAATTATAATTCTATGTTGTATTGTGTTTCGGCATATTATCATGATAACATATCTTACATAAGATAATACATTTTAAGGGATAGGAGATCTAACAATGCTATATAGTTTACATTCAGCACGTTTCTGAATATTGCTGTTAGATTGTCTGAAATGTGTAAAAGAGCTTTCAGATACCCCTTTTTCCTCGTGGAATCAATTGAAATCCACTTTTACCTGAAATGGTTTTACATGTACGTCTAACTGCAAAAAAGCAAATACGTGTACTTGAGACATATTTAAAAAAATAATCTGTTTAGTATAAAAAAATAATCTGAATTATATAAAATAAATATGTATTGTAAAAGGGAATGGGAGGAGAGATAAACAGAAGAAAATCAGGAGAATTTAGAAAATAATTTGCTCTATTTTGAAGGTACAATACCAAATAGACTGATTGATCAAGACAAGAGAGGTGGAGGACGGCAAACCGGAATCAAGTTAATAATCATTACAAAAAAAATCTTATTGAATTATTCTTTTTTTTTCTTTTAATTTGCGTTTCCTATGTTTAGGACTTAACATTTTTGTATCAAAGCTCATTTTAAATTTATCTTTTGTCGTCTGTATAGTAAAGACAATAATAATACACATTATCAACACAAAATAATAGAAAGAGAGAGGAAGGGAGAAAGTCAAAATTTGTTTGAGTTCATTACGTAAATCTAATTCAGCGATACATAACGCCTTAGGACATGTAAACAGGTTTAGAATGGAGTAGCTGGCAATGAAATCGCCTTACTTCTTTATAATACAAAAATAGTTTGAAAACTGTTTGCAATTTTTTGTTAATATCGGTTTCGTGGTGTAGTGGTTATCACGTCTGCTTCACACGCAGAAGGTCGCGAGTTCGAACCTCGCCGTAACCTCTGTTTATTTTTTATAAATACCAACGTATATTCATTTTATATTCATGATAATTCATAACTAATCCAAAATTTCTTTTTTATATATATATTCTTACGAAAGCCGGACTGGAAAAAATGAAAGTTGCATAGTATTTTTCAATTTTCTTGATATTTGTAACATGTCAAAACAAACGCATTATAAAGCGAAACATTATTTGATTATAAACAAAAATCATAAAAATCACATCAATGTTTATATATAAGAAAGGGGCGGAAATAATCTCAGCATACATAAGTTGTTAGTATCGGTTTCGTGGTGTAGTGGTTATCACGTCTGCTTCACACGCAGAAGGTCGCGAGTTCGAGCCTCGCCGAAACCTGAATTATTTTTATGCTTGCAATTTTATAATTAATGATAGTTTTTTTAGCCGAGAAACACTAGCATACATTTTTGGGAATTGTTTTATGATGTTACAGCACCGACAGCAAATTCACTGCATGTCACGAAAATGTATAAATTGCAACAGTATCAAAACTATCGAATTAACGCCATGAAAGACCAGTCGATATTTGTGTAATACTGGCAAATCAGTGGTTTCGTAGGTGAGAATAAGATCTTTATTTTCCCTACAAATAACATTTACAGGAAAATTTAATGTAGATCTTTTTTGTTGGTGTGTTGTTTATTTGTGCATTTTCTATTTGTGGGTTTCCGTTGTATCTATTTTTCTTATATTGAATTACTCGAGTATGACACCGACAACGTTTAACATGATACTCTAACAACCAAGAATGGTTTTTAAATGTACAGTACAAACATCCCGATCAACAACTTGGATTACTTTGAATAAGATATTTAATCCCCCGGTATCATTTTCTCTGAAGAAAGGCGTATCAGTCAGATTTTGGTTTTAAAACGAACTTAATACTAAGTAATATATCTTAAATGGCTAAAGTACGACGAAAGTCTGGCATTAGACACCATATAAACAAAAAACACAGTCTTTGGCCACTTGGAAGAAAACGCAAAAAAAAAAAATAACAACAAAAATCGATAGTTGTGCGAATGTAAAGCTCAAGTAGGCAATATAACTCTGATTGGGTGTACCCAGTGGACTAATAAGTCTAATATCCGGTTCTGTGGTGTAGTGGTTATCACGTCTGCTTTACACGCAGAAGGTCGCGAGTTCGAACCTCGCCAGAACCTCAGTTTATTTTTAATCCAGAGTTTCTTTTTATTTTCTTATTAAAGCCGGTTGATTCACATAATATTAATTGTTAAATTTTCGTGTTATTTGTAACATCCCAAAACAAACGCGTTATGAAGCGAAACATTATTAATTTTGATTCTAAACAAAAATAATAAAAACCACCACATCAATTTATATATGTAAGGAAAGAAATTATCTCAGCATAAATTTCAACTCTCTAAGGAAAAAATAACCTCGACGTATAATTAAAACCCGCCGTGGGTAATATATGTATGGTAACAGAACAGAGGTTAAAACGGACCTATACACCAATCCCGCCTGGTGAATTAGATATATCTAGATCATTATTTCGCTGTCAGAACTCATAACACCAGAGATATTGTGACGAAGGTAGTATTTGAAGAAATAACTCTGGCGACTCGAAAATTAGCCCGGGCGAGCGTAAAACATGTCTAGATATCCGACATATCAAGGTTCCGTGGTGTAGTGGTTATCACGTCTGCTTCACACGCAGAAGGTCGCGAGTTCGAACCTCGCCGTAACCTCTGTTTATTTTTTATAAATACCAACGTATATTCATTTTATATTCATGATAATTCATAACTAATCCAAAATTTCTTTTTTATATATATATTCTTACGAAAGCCGGACTGGAAAAAATGAAAGTTGCATAGTATTTTTCAATTTTCTTGATATTTGTAACATGTCAAAACAAACGCATTATAAAGCGAAACATTATTTGATTATAAACAAAAATCATAAAAATCACATCAATGTTTATATATAAGAAAGGGGCGGAAATAATCTCAGCATACATAAGTTGTTAGTATCGGTTTCGTGGTGTAGTGGTTATCACGTCTGCTTCACACGCAGAAGGTCGCGAGTTCGAGCCTCGCCGAAACCTGAATTATTTTTATGCTTGCAATTTTATAATTAATGATAGTTTTTTTAGCCGAGAAACACTAGCATACATTTTTGGGAATTGTTTTATGATGTTACAGCACCGACAGCAAATTCACTGCATGTCACGAAAATGTATAAATTGCAACAGTATCAAAACTATCGAATTAACGCCATGAAAGACCAGTCGATATTTGTGTAATACTGGCAAATCAGTGGTTTCGTAGGTGAGAATAAGATCTTTATTTTCCCTACAAATAACATTTACAGGAAAATTTAATGTAGATCTTTTTTGTTGGTGTGTTGTTTATTTGTGCATTTTCTATTTGTGGGTTTCCGTTGTATCTATTTTTCTTATATTGAATTACTCGAGTATGACACCGACAACGTTTAACATGATACTCTAACAACCAAGAATGGTTTTTAAATGTACAGTACAAACATCCCGATCAACAACTTGGATTACTTTGAATAAGATATTTAATCCCCCGGTATCATTTTCTCTGAAGAAAGGCGTATCAGTCAGATTTTGGTTTTAAAACGAACTTAATACTAAGTAATATATCTTAAATGGCTAAAGTACGACGAAAGTCTGGCATTAGACACCATATAAACAAAAAACACAGTCTTTGGCCACTTGGAAGAAAACGCAAAAAAAAAAAAATAACAACAAAAATCGATAGTTGTGCGAATGTAAAGCTCAAGTAGGCAATATAACTCTGATTGGGTGTACCCAGTGGACTAATAAGTCTAATATCCGGTTCTGTGGTGTAGTGGTTATCACGTCTGCTTTACACGCAGAAGGTCGCGAGTTCGAACCTCGCCAGAACCTCAGTTTATTTTTAATCCAGAGTTTCTTTTTATTTTCTTATTAAAGCCGGTTGATTCACATAATATTAATTGTTAAATTTTCGTGTTATTTGTAACATCCCAAAACAAACGCGTTATGAAGCGAAACATTATTAATTTTGATTCTAAACAAAAATAATAAAAACCACCACATCAATTTATATATGTAAGGAAAGAAATTATCTCAGCATAAATTTCAACTCTCTAAGGAAAAAATAACCTCGACGTATAATTAAAACCCGCCGTGGGTAATATATGTATGGTAACAGAACAGAGGTTAAAACGGACCTATACACCAATCCCGCCTGGTGAATTAGATATATCTAGATCATTATTTCGCTGTCAGAACTCATAACACCAGAGATATTGTGACGAAGGTAGTATTTGAAGAAATAACTCTGGCGACTCGAAAATTAGCCCGGGCGAGCGTAAAACATGTCTAGATATCCGACATATCAAGGTTCCGTGGTGTAGTGGTTATCACGTCTGCTTAACACGCAGAAGGTCACGAGTTCGAAACTCGTCGGAACCTGAAATTGATTTTTATTGTAATTTTATCTTTTTAACATGAAAATTATGAAGTTTAAAATGTTTTACTGTACAATAACAAGAAATATCTTTAAAAAAGATAAACGGCATAGTAGCCAAGTTATTTTGTATGTGTATGCAGAGAAATGAAATGAGGGGTGAATGAGTACCGTATTATGATATAATTTAAGTTTGTCATTTAACGATGTCCGAATAGTTACGTTGTTCTGTTTTCTTGAAACGTCGAGCCTTGTACAGCATTTAGAATGATAATTTGTGTTTACTTTACCTTATTTTGCACGCTTGGAACAGGTTTACATAATGTCCGAATATGTGTTCAATAACCATGCGTACATAACCATAGTCCATTGGGCAAAGCAATGCCTTTCCTGTGGGAAGGGCTGTAAAAGAAAGAAATCAAGACCAAAAACCTGAGATCAACCTTGTACATGTATTTAAGTCGCGTTACCGTAACACGACGTTTTGGGATGATCATTGCGACAATGGGTGATGTTTTCATGACGGCATGTGTAGGTAAAATACATTTATATATAAAAATACAGTTGTAGTTATAAAAGTTCCTGTAAAGTCGAATTGAATTGAATATAAATGAATCGTTCAACTGTACCGGTGGTCATAACATAGCACGACATAATAGAACATAATAGAATGAGTTAAATTATAATTCTATGTGGTATTGTGTTTCGGCATATTATCGTGATAATCCACTTATTCAGCTTGCATTCAATCTGGTTCGAACGTCGCCAGAACCTAAGTTCAATTTTAATCCAAAATTTCAATTTATTTTTCAATTTTCCTACGAAAGCCGGATTTTTTGTTTGTTTTTTTTTTTTTCGATTGGGAATAGACAGTCGCGAAATATTGTTAAATTTTCGTGTTATTTGTAACATGCCAACACAAACGCGTTATGAAGCGAAACATTATTTGATTGTAAACAAAAATAATAAAAATCACAACATCAATGTTTATATATAAGAAAGAGAAGGAAATAATGTCAGCATAAATTAGATATCACTATCGGTTTCGTGGTGTAGTGGTTATCACGTCTGCTTCACACGCAGAAGGTCGCGAGTTCGAGCCTCGCCGAAACCTGAATTTTTTTTTTTATGCTTGCAATCATATAATGAGTTTATAATTAGTAATTAGTTAATTAGTTTTTTAGCCGAGAAACACTAACACACATTTTTGGAAATTGTTTAAAGATGTTACGGCACTGACAGCAAATTCACTGCATGTCACGAAAATGCATAAATTTGCACCCACAGTATCGAAGTTATCGAATTAACCGACAGGTGGCGTTACTGGTCAAGATGAAGTATGTGATTGGTCAATGTAGCGGTAAATGCAAAATACAGACATGCAGTTAAAGACGAAACAAAATTAAGATTGCATGCAACCAGCATTAATACTATGCCGTTTATCTTTTTTTATTATTTCTCTTTATATTTTTCCTTCCCTTTTTTATTCCAATTATGCATCTCATTTTTGCCGCCATCCTTGCTGGAATATTGAATTACTCGTGTGTGACACAGACAACGGTTAACGTGACAGTCTAACAACCAAAAATATTTTGTTTTAAAGGCACATTGAGTGTGTGACATAGGGGCTATTCTCAGTAAGTTTCATATACTAAAATATAAATTCATTACGATGTTGTTGTTGTTTTAAAGATCCGACACAGTTCCAGCCAATTACTCTACAACGTACACATGTACGTCATGTACTCGATGCACCGAAATATATATAAACATCCCTATCAACAAGTTGGATTATTTTGAATAAGATCATTAATCACCCTGTATCATTTTCTCTGAAGAAAGGCGTATCAGTCAGATTTTGTTTTTAAAACGAACTAATGAATACTAAGAAAAGTAATATATCTTAAATGGCAAAAGCACGACTAAAGTCTGGCATTAGACACCATATAAACAAAAAACACAGTCTTTGGCCACTTGGAAGACAACGCAAAAAAAATAATAATAACAACAAAAATCGATAGTTGTGCGAATGTAAAGCTCAAGTAGGCAATATAACTGATTGGCTGTAGGTAGCGGACTACGGACTCTAATATCCGGTTCTGTGGTGTAGTGGTTATCACGTCTGCTTTACACGCAGAAGGCCGCGAGTTCGAACCTCGCCAGAACCTCATATTTTTTTTCATTCAAATTAGGTGTATTTTAGTCTGAAATTTGACAGGTGTGATAATATTTTCCAATTGCAGAAATATGATTTTATCGTAAAAAATAGCATTACAAATCTTTATAGTTTAACAAGATCCAAAAACTATCAATAGCAACTTTGTGAAAACAACAAGACATTTAATTTCCGTCGTGAAAACAGCACAGTATTTTTAATTCAACATGCAAAGAATAATTATTCTTTCTTGTGATCTTGTTCTCTGACCGAATATTTTGTATTTGAACTAGGTGTTATTTCATTCTGGGAGCGGTTATATAATTTATCAACTATTCGTAGTAATCAGAAACTATACCATACGTTTGCTGGGATCATTCTATCATTGGAAAAAAATGACCCAAAACTTGAACTGTTTAGATATATAATCAAAATATTTAACTCCTATGTATAAATAATGTATAGAATCAATATCAAAAGATGAAAAGAGAATAAAATGTTAAATGTTAGTGTGTTGCTTTTATTCAGACATGAAAGCATATATATATATATACTGTACACATGTAGATATAGTAGGTGTTGTATATTTATTTTATATACTTATAAATAAATATGGTGGCTGATTTCGTCCCTGTTGTCGCATTGTGGCCCCGCCATGCGAAGAGCGACAATGCGTCATGCGATAAAAGTCACCCGCAAACGCGACAAAAACACCTGGCAAATGCGACAGGGGAGACAGACTTTTTATGCCGTAATGTCGCGTATTTTGGTTACATGACGCAATGTCGCAATGTCGCATTGTCGCTCTCCGCTTGGCGAGGGGCGTCATTGTAACAGTGTTACATGGCCGAAATCAGCCACTAAATAAATATGTCTTCATAGACATATATATCTGTCAAGTTTGTTTTGTCTTTTTCATGTTTTTGATAGTTTTGTGTACAGCAATGTATATATGCCGATTTCCTTCATTTTCTCTTTCATATTTAAATTCCTCATTCGATCGTGTCACTTAATACGTGTCACAAATAATGAGAAGAATACACACAAAAACACAAACGTACAATTACTATTTTTTTTTATTAAAACAAGAAAATGAAATATTTTTTATCATTTGTACATTTTTATATTAATTCTGGGATTTCGAAATAGCATATTACATATAAACTTTTTCAACTCCACTATGCCATGGCTGATTACAATGGGATCGATTTTTATCTTAATCGTGACCATTTATTTACATCTCTGTCGCAGTATATTTCGGAACCTCGCGAAACAGTACAAACACTTGTGTTCTTATGAAATTAACAATACATGACATACGTTTGTGCGCGTGAGGGCATTAAAGGGACATTCCTTCGTTCGCACATCAGAAATATGCACAATTTCTATTGATGAAATCTATGTCCAAAAGATGAGTGTTTGTGCCTATATGTAACGAAATGAACGCCGAAATGTACAAGAAAAAGGCGTATCGTATACAAACATCCTACATGTATGTCTTTGCGGTAATTAGTGATACTTCGGGTCGAATTAAGAATTTACATGACTTAATGCTTGAAGAACTGTGGTTTATCTTGAGGGAAAAACGGCATTATCATGTAAAGATTATAACTTTTATTACTGTACTTAGGAAAAAATACATATTTTTAAGTAAGTTTAAATTTGACGACCTAAACTTGATTCAAACGAAGGAATGCCCCTATAAGAGTAACATGCAATGTAGTTAGTAAACGGTGGAAAACGATATAATGATTTCTTTTACCAAGTATACATATGTTTATACAAATGTATATAAATAAAAGGTTAGCATCACTGCCGATCTATTCCCTATCAAAAAGTCTAAGATCGTCTTGGGCCGCTATATCAAAATCATGCTATAACAGATCTTAATTACTAATGTACTTTTATTATTTAAGGATTAACATCAATTATTTTTTCTGTTATACAGTCATAACAGAAAAAACAGGAGTGTACTCTAAATAAACCGCGAAGCGGTTTATGAAGAGAGTACACTCCAGTTTTTTATGTTATGACTGTATAACAGAAAAAATAATTAATGTTAATTCTTATAATTTAATTTCGTCTTATACACACCAAGATATTTCACTTTCTTTGGCGAACTCTTTTCTGTGATAAATTATTACGCAAAGTCATCAGCCAATCAAAAATGACGTTACATTTCGCAACGTCAAAAATTTTGTTATGGAGGTATAACAAAATTATTTCAGCCAATGAAAATGCGTGTTTCATACAAAATTAAATTATTATGGCATAACGGGACAATGCTCATCAACACATGCTAGAAAATCTCTTTCGGTTAATGACGTCATAAATAATAATGAATGTACTGTCCCACAACCTGAAAGTAAACGGACATTAGAATATTCTTATAAAATTATATATTTGATAAGATACAAAATAAAATGTATACTAATACAAAATATTTATATACACCTATTGTCCAAAAGACAAGAGACAAAATATTTCAGATCTTTGTGGTCAGTTCGTTATAACCGTTGTTATCGTTACACATTTTCATATCGTCAGCATCTGCTTTTGGCAGACCGGAAGCGGAAAGAGTAGATTGTTGACGTGACATGGGGCCTTGGTATCCCTCGCTTAGGGTCACGCTAGCTCGCGGCTGGTAGGGCAGGCTTGACCGACATGCTCTGTGAGTTCCCACTGACCCTAGCGCCTGGACAATCAAATTCGTAAGAGTGCGCAAACGATCCCTGAAAAAGTACAAACATTTGTTCCGATCAATAACAGTACAGGAAGCCACTGACCATCACTGCAGCAGTGGTCAGTCTCAGGTAGCGGTCACCGACTCTGATATTCACTTTTGTTTTTACATTTTTTACAAGTAAAAAATATAATATTTTCACGTGTTACAACATCCTAAATGGCTTTGTTTACTTATAAACAGTAACACTCCATCACAAAAACAATTTACTGGTAGCGGTTTGACATATTACACGGACAAAAGAGAATGTGCCTTTTTATTGTCCACCTGCGGCCGCTGGTCATTTTTCCCATTTAGAACATTTCTTATGACCGCCTACATATATTTTAACTTATTCTAAAAGTTTATAAAACATTTTTGACCTCATAATAGGAAAAACGTTAACGTATACTTCAAATACGTATCACAGTAGGTAAATGATAATTAGTTTGATTCCCTGTTTCCTTGATCTAGCAACATTTAAGAACTGAGTATGAATATGCTACATGTATTTTAACGACATACTGTCACTAGGAAATATACCGATACTTGTTAATCTAAATTCTAGTATTGAAATTAAGTGCACAAAATCATGTCTCCCTTTCTCATATTAAAATCTTAGCTATGTGTAGTGACCTGGTATCCATGGCAACAAATATTTCACACACGTGCCCAAATATTCCATGACAGTTTCATTGAAATTTGTGCAGAGATATATGGTGAGTAGAGTCAAATCAACAGTTTTCTGAGAGTTACCGATGCAAACAGATGACAAAAGATGTTTTGGAAAATAGTATTTGGGATTGCTCAAAACTATTGTACACCCATTTTTAGCTTAAACAAAGAAAATTAAATAATAACTTATACGAAATTTCAAAATCTGTTTTTATTTCCATTCAAGCCGTCGCTAGAAACGCACATGCGCAGTGAGATTTAATGTTGAAAAAGAACATTACTTCAAAATTCGTCTACTATAGGCGACGAAGATATTTTGAAGCAATGAATCGCTGAATTCACCCCACAAGGATGTTGAATGAGCACGGACATACGGACGAGCAAATTCAAGTACATTTGTACACATCCACTAACGTCGTCACAAGGGGTATTCAAACGTAGGACGATGCATACATACTTACAATTTCTAAAGTGAAAATGGAACTTTGACCATTTTTGGAAAAAAAACAACAGTTTTTCTGACTTGTATTCTAACAATGAAATATAGGCAAATGGAAAGTTATTCATAAAATAATTTTGGGATTTATGCAATGAAGTTATGATGTCATGAAGCGTTCTTTGTTTTTATTTTTTACTTATTTACAAATACAGTGGAAATACTTATACTTATGTATAAGACGCACACTACGTACGATATAAGTTCTCATAGTGCATTGTGTTATGACTGTCACCAAATTCCTGATCTAAAAACTGACATATACAGACATATTTGGGAACTTGTATCAAGTAATGAATGCCGGTCGTATATTTCAAGACAAATCATAGAAAAATTGCTGGGAAACGATTGTTTTATCTTCCGTTACATTTACAAAACATTTCGAAAAATACATCGCACCATGTTTATAGAACATCAACCTCTTCACCATATCTCGTGGAAAACATAAATAGATGTTTTTTTTCATGGAATAAGAAGTTTTTCGTTATTTACTTGGACGATATAAGATATCATTAATTGTTTGACACGCTCAGTGACTTTTATCGCCATTTCCACTGTAGGCGTACCATGGTGTGATTCCTGTGGTAGGCCACACAATCACCGGTAATAATATTCTAATAAAAGAATCGATCCCGTCTGAGCAACCGGAGATCGTGAACATAATTTCCAATCGAGTTAGCAGACGAAATCACGAACATTGCGGAATAAATAACACATCATGTGTATTTTTTTATTTTTTTTTCTACAAATACAATTTTGTTCAAAAACAATTTAGCATTTTAATATTTCTAGAAACAAAAATAATCAACATAACACGAAAATACGGTCAGAAGAACCATGGAACTATAATATTCAAGTTATGAAAGAAGACATTAACAATTTTGTTAAGAAATAATACAATTTTAAATGTTTCGCCTGGCAAAGAAAGCGTTGTATGTCAAATAAAGAGATAGCCTCTAACATTAATTCCAAAATTCGTTCTTTTTCAGTATAAATGTTTTCTCGAAATATCTAAAGAGCAAGTATGGGATTTTTTCCAATATTGTTACCTGGTATCAATCATTTTATTTTCTAAAACAATTTTTATTCGTGGAGAAGTTTTATAAAGTGTTAATCTCCCTTTAAAGTGGGAACTCTGCCTTTGGGTACGATACATGTATCAGGAAAATGGTACATGTAATGCGTATCTTTAAAAAAATATATGTATTTTTAGACAACTTTTATTATTGTGTCATTTCCTTAAGTTTTTTCAACATTGTAAAGACAACCTCCTCTTTCCATCTACTACAAAAAATATTACATATCATATCACCTTGATAAGCTTTGTTTCAGATTATGAAATGAAATAGGTACTACCTTTTGAAATAAAAATGGTATTGGTGATTAAGACAGCAGAGGCTATACATTACGTGACAAAAATTGACAGCGATGTCGTATTTCTAAGGTCAAAATAGGTCACAACTTTTCTTCTTTTCGTTTGCTTAATACATCACTGTAATGTACTTGCGCAATATTTATGATTTACGCACATACATTTTCTGCCATTCATATCCAAAAAGCAACATGACTTTTTGTTCTCTTTTAACACAGAGAAAGAAATACAGAGATTTTCCAATTTTATTTGATACGGCCAATGCTTCTAAATCCTACAACACACCATACCAAAGTTTTTTTCGGTATAGCCGTATAATTTTCTTTTGGCCCCGGATATGACGCGACAGGTGACGTTACTGGTCAAGATGAAGTATGTGATTTGTCAATGTAGTGGTAAATGCAAAATGTAGAAATGCAGTTAAAGATGAAACAAAATTAAGATTGAATGCAAGCTGAATAAGTGGATGTATCTATTCAAATGACACATTAATAAAATCATATTCCTGATTCAAATGCTGTCTTATTATCACCAAAAATGATTCAAACTGATATATTGTTGTTATCCGTGCTGAAACTGCGCATTTATTAATTAGTTCCTTAATTTATTTCACCAGCAGTTCATCTTTTTTAAAGATATTTCTTGTTTCTTCTATATTTTCAAAAAAGTTAAAACATTTTATTTTATCAAGCTACATGAATTGTCTTCGTACTTACAAAAGCCACTCGAGCGTGAACAGCAGAGTGGCTGTCTCCGCTGGTAAGCCAAGCGCGGTCAGTAATATGATGACAGTGACCAGGCTAGCCCCAGTCACAGACGGGATGGCCAGGGACGAACACGTGGTCAAAACACTGTGGATAAAACGCGGGAAAATACATTTTAGCCTCAATCTGGATCAGGTGGTTCCGTCAAAATTTGCCAAACGTTCTCGTTTGACTTATAGCATGAGACCCAATAAGACATGTTGGATATATTTCTAACGATGGAATAACTTGTTTTCATTCTATTCACTTGAATTAAAGACTTGTTCTTCTGAGGTTTCAGTCACGTTGAAATCTCGATTCGATCTTGCATAAAAAGTTTTTGTGATGTATAACCAAAAAAAAATGGCAATTTTATAGCAAGATTGTATCTGAAAAATGTATCAAAATTTTTGTTGTCAATTCTAAGAACATTCATACATATCTGATTATACACTTTTTAGACATTGCTTTGATTTGTTGTGTGTATGGTATAAACAGCAGAATTGACGTAAAATCACATATTATGTCAAATTCTAATATTTGATTAACAAGCCCTGCAGGTAGGGCGTAAGAATTGTACCTGCTACCCCCATTGCATGATCGTAAGAGGCGACTAAATTTGGGATCTTATCTTTTCTTTTCTTTCTGAACAACTTTCTTCTTCCTAATGTCTCCCTTGACAATGCCTCACTTTTGGACTTTAGTTGAGCGTTCGCCCCTGTTAGGAAGGCTTTGGGTTCTGTCCCCTAGCCGAGATATACCAGCGTCTTTGAAAATGGTAGTTGCTACTCCTGCTTATCGCTCCGCATATTAGGAGTGGGACGACTGGTTCGCCCGTTATCAGTATAATGTGACCGGGTGGGGTGTGCTGCTGGGTGTCTTCGGCAGTATGCTTCAGTGAGGTAGCACTATAGATCGGCAAAAGTTCCGACCTATCACAAGGAGCACTAACACGAACATACCACAGCCTCCCAAAACACGCGTACGCACTCACCACACGCATGCGTATCGTGCGCATGGGAGGCCGTCCTTAAATGACCTTGTCTGTTAAACAAAATAAACCAAACCATTGATCAACAATAGCTGAAAAATGAGCACACAGACATATGATTTTCTTTTCATTTCTTATACCTCTGTATTCTCGCCTTTAAAATGAGGTGTAACATTTTAAAAGTTTGTCGTCAGAAAATATTGACTTTTCATCACAGCAGATTCTTAAATTAAAGTTTCAACGGTTAGATAGAATGTTTGCTTTATGTTTATTCAATGGTGCATAAATTATTATTTGTATTGAGTACAATAGGTAATGATATGCCTACTAACATGCACTATTCGTGAATATATATTCCTAAATTCTTCCAAATGTTCGCAAAAATATAAATACAATATTTGAGGGGTTCGTTGAAACTACAAAAAAACATCAAGATATATATAGTACTCAAGCGCGAAAAAGACTGCTTCTGTCGAAAACAGTAGGTCTGACAGAACCCTTCACAAAATGGTATCGTTAACACACGCGAACGAATTAGGCTTCTTTACATTTTCATCTGGTTTGAAAGTATTATTTATGTAAGGATTTTTGATACACAACCATTGAATATTTAAACGTGACGTTTCGATGACTAAACTAATTGCGAAACAAGTTATATCAACTTATATAAATCACACTTGTTGGCCCGGATGGAAGCGCGCGACGGGTCTTACTGTGGGAGGAAACCGGAGTATCCGGGAGAAATCCACGTGGTCGGGCAGGTGACCCCATGTTGATGTTTCAATGACTAGTAACGGTACAATGTATATACACTATCACCTCAAACAGACAAAAGACCAGGGCACCATGTGTACAAAAAGATGTAAAACGTGTACGAGTTGTCTTCGAAATTCTCCTAAAAAGAAACATCTTCAAAGAATTGGACATGGAGAGCAATTTGTTGAAGCGGCAGATGAAAGAATCCATCTGGGTACGTCGCAGTGGGCCAATATTAAATCGAGATAAGGGGGCACATAAGCTCTTTCATATACCAGGTATTAGGCAAATAGTAGCAATATCGAGTTATTTCGGTCCAATTACAATACTGCAGCACACAACAGCATAGCCAAAATCGACATCGATCTTCGAATTTCGAGGACAACCGTACAAATTGTTCACCTTTTGTGAACAGATCATTTGTCTGATGAAGTGTTCTTACCGTACAAGTTATCTAAACGTCACGAAGAAATATTGGTTGTGTAACAAAATCCTTATATAGAAGAATGTTTTAGAATATACATTGTACATGAAATGATATTTATATTACATGTCTTATCCAACTCAAGCTGGAGAGGATTCTTACCAAACAAGGATTATCTTGCTAGCGTCAGTTTCGATCTCAGTGAGTTGCATGAGAAATATACACGTGGATGCAATGTAGATGCTACTTCCGCAGCGCCCCAGTGTGGCGGAAAGGGGAACTACAAATCTGGTCACTCGCCTGTCCACTCTGTTGACATCTTCGAGAGCTTTCAGTGACTCGGGAATGGCTATCGCTCTGAGGAAACAAAATGTTCCTTATTTTCTTCTCAAATTCACAAAGTACGTTTTCACGTGTGAATTGTGAATTAAATTAAACAAAAAGCAGAGAATTATCATCAATGTTAACGACAAAATTTAGCAATAAATGCGAAACTGGAAAATATGAGATATACAACAAAGAGAAATGTTATAATCAAGAAAATAAAAATTGACAATCCATCTGACGCAGTTTTGTTTACAAATGTTTGTTCAGTTCACTGTCGTCCTGAACACAATAAAAAAGGGCTGATTGCAGTGAAGCCTGAACTTAATGAATTAGAAATCTTCAGATATTAAGATTTTTTTCTATGAATTTATCAGATTATTTTAATGAAAAACATCCTGGCACATTATCAGCATGTAACTAATATCAAGTACCATTCTCGGGAGGTTTGCAATAACAGTTAAAATCAAGTGAAACCATCTCTCCGGAAATTGGTTGTTTAGAATCAGATTGCTTTTCGATGATTTCGGTTTTCGAGAATGTTTTACTACAAAATGGTATATTTCCTCGGAATCTATGAAATAAACCACTTTTTCTCCATTAATGTTGTAATCAAGGTTTTTTCGTACTTAGATTTCATTTTTTTTCATGGATATCGAAAATGAAAATATCTTGAAAATAACGAAATTTGCAGGTAAGTTCTCTCGTCCATAGACTTGTGATTTAGATTTGTGACCAATACATGATGCATAATTGTCAAAATTCCATTCAGTATACTTGTATATAAGTTTTAAATGTAGATAAAAGGAAACTTACGAACTGGAGGTGGCAAAGCCTATCATGAGGACATTGATGACACTGAACATAAAGCGGAAAGGCTGCTTCCTTGTGAGGAGGGTATAGGCTAGGGGTACAAATATGACACTGCATATGAGGAGGGAGGCGATCACTGTGGCGGCGTACACTCCGAGCCGGCGGAAGTCTTCCTGTATATTGTCCGTACTCGCTATAGTTTTAGCAATTAAACTTGCCACGCCGAAGGGTGTCGTCCTAAAAATGTAAAGTCAGTATTTTGGTATTCTATTCTTAATATAAAGTTTAAATTATACGATAAAACAATAATAAGATGATACCCAGGAGCGCATGCGCTGAAATTAATTTAATTGGCCTTAAACAGACGGCCAAGAAGCGAATGTACGCTTTTAAATGGCCGTTAACTGCTATTGCTATTATTTTAATGTAAACGTTTAAAATGGAGGTACAAAATATACAGTAAGTTAAAATTCATAGAAATTAAAGGGGCATTCCTTCGTTCGAACATCAGAAACATGCACAATTTCTGTTGATGAAATTATGTCCGAACGATGATTATATGGGTGTTTTTGCCTACATGTAATGAAGTAAACACCGAAAAGTACAGGAAAAAGGCATATCGTATACAAATACCGTGTCTTTGCGGTAATTAGTGATACTGCGGGTCGAATTAAGAATTTTCAAGAACGTTGGTTTATCTTGAGGGTAAAACTGACAAATTAATATAAAGATCTTTTATTACTTTGACAAAATACATATTTTCCAGTTAGTTTAATTTTGACGACCTAAACTTTATTTAAAGCTTATACTAAATTGCAGAAGATTGTGTAGAAATCCTAAATCGTCCAGTTTCGTTGTTGGAATTCGTTTCAGTAAGATGATGGTTGAGTCAAAGATCTACATTTTCTTTTGTTGTGTTTTTCTAAGCTCAAGGTAATTGCGAAAATTACAATTCATTCATGTCTACTTTCGACATACGGATTCGCACAAACCGTATAATCCATTTGAGTATCTGCATGATGACATCAGTAGCGGAAGTGAAGAAATTTCCGAACGCCATGCCGGCCTCGCGTACTGCCCCTGTCGCCACACCGAACAGCATACTAGCTATAATAAGACCTGAAATGTAATTTATATTTTATTACATATTTTTCTTAAAGAAATGCGTATATATCCGTAAAAATACACGACATGAATTCGTATTTTAAGCGGCCAATCAAAACGTGCCATACTGTCGCGTGAACGTACCGAGGATGTTGGAAGATCCAGCAGAGCCAATATATTTCCCGCTGATTTCTTTAAACTCTCGAGAAACTACCGTCCCATTCATCGTCATATTCTTAAGGACAGTCTCGATGTTGTACTTCGTCTGAGTCTAAAAATAGTTCATCAATCAATAGATTTCAAGAAGATAAGAGGGATTAAATGTAGTATAAATCTTAATAATAAACATTCTTTAACGAGAAGCATAATTTATTGAAAATGTTAATTTGTAATTTTCAATATGATGAAAGATGTTAATGTTGCCATTACTATAGTCAATATAAAGATGGATGACACAATGCGTACCTCTTAATCCTAGGTTTAAAATAACAATCATTATTTACACTGACTATTGTTTCTGACATATATTTGCCATATTATACCAATTAAAAATACTATTTTTTTAAAATTTGCTTTCTTTCCAATTTTCTTCGGCAATGAAATTGATTTTATTTTAGAATTAATTAATTCATTAACACTCCTTTCCAAATAATTTCTTAATTGTTATGTATTATAATTCTTTATGTTACCTGTTGAAATGTTGCTTGTATCAGGTTGTTAGGAATAAGATTCCTAAAACAGAGATTATATAACCGTAACAGTTGATCTAGGTATTGGCTGACCAGTCAATGCAATATTCCAAATAGATATTATATATAATAATATTATTATATGACGTCATAGGCATATTGTTCATCTGGCAACTTTACAACAAGATAACACATCTGTATTGCATTTTTGCATGTAAAATATAGAAATTTATCAAACAAATAAAACTTATATTTTCACTGCAGCGATGAGCAGTGAAAATATAAGATTTTGCAGTGAAAACATAAGTTTTGCAGTGAAAATATAAGTTTTGCTGTGAATTTATAAGTTTTTCGTTTTTGACAAATCAGAGCGAACCTTTGTATTCACCTTATTGAACTCTGCCGATCTTTCCAACCGAAGTGAAGATAGATACGATGTATATTGGTTATTTTGCTGTATTTCTGAAATATTCAGACTATCTTTTGAAAAAATACTCACTTGATGCTATCTATTCATACACAGATTATCCGATAACAGCAGAAAACACTTAAATTGCGATGATCAGTCCTTTCAAAATGACGTCAATTTGACGTGGAGTAACGTTATAAAGAGATGACGTCATGAATTATGTTTTTGTTTTTTTAAGTTTATAAAATGCAATAAAAAATAATTGAATAGATCTAATTTCCCGTTAAATATAGCATAAATTTCACTCGTATGACAGAATATTTCGATATTTTTACAATCGCGATTCGCACTCGTGAAAACATCGATATTTTGTCATACTCGTGAATATATGTTATATTAAACGGGAAACCATTCAATATCCTCTCAATTTTTATTTCTAATCTCCTACCTCAGCAGATCTGCAAATATATCCTGCGTTTCCATGGTGACAGAATCTAACTTCCTGTTTGATCCGGAATTCGACACACCGACACCTGTAAAACTATTACAATTTACTCAAAACTTATAAAAACTAAACTGATATTATAAGAAACCATAATAATCATTAACTCCGGACGCAGACATAGAAGATTGACATTATGATCACTGAAAATCAAAATCAAAACATAGTTTGCTTACAGCAAATATGACCATGTTACTGTGCAAATCATCATTTTAGCGCCAGTTTTTAACGTGAAGGTACTACTGAAGTTAATCAGTAACAAAAGCAGTAAGAACACGTATTGTTTCTGCGTCTACTCTGCTCATGCAACCCTATTGTTCTCTTGCACGGCATTCTCAATCGGACATCTTGTGTATTTGCGACGTGGTATATCGAACTGCGAACTTAGGAAAAACAACTTTTTCAACTTATGACGTCATCTATCGATCCCCTCCCCCCAAAAAAATCAATCAATAAATAAATAAACAAACAAATAAATAAAAATGTAAATGCATTTAAAAAAACATTGCCCCGTGTAGATTGTAAAGCTACCTGAACAATCAAAGATCATCCCTAGATACTGTCCTTTGACCGTTGCTTAACTCTCTAAGGTATTACGATTTAGCTCCCTTTAACCAGAATAATAATATTAAACGTATTTCAAATATGGCCAACTATGGTCACAGATAAAGACTACATATCGAGGTATAAATACCATTTACAGTTTAACAGGAAATTATCGAACGTTTTTAATTCCATGTCCTATCCGTTCTTCCAGTATTCGTCTAATTTGATCTCCTACATTCTGTGTTCAACTTTGTACCGCAAGTAACTTCTCTATTATCAAGATTGAATTTAATCTCATTAATACCCCTCCCTGATACCCTCTAAAGGCGTAATACATCTAACAGTATATCACTGAAATATATGTCTACTATCAAACCTGATACTTATAGCATGTCCCATTAAGGTTTAAACGATATACTACCAGTTATCCCGATATTCTTCTCTTTATTTCCTAACAACCATTCCAACATACAGAAGAAAAATTGTGCACGTTTCTGATGTCCGAACGAAGGAATGCCCCTTTAAATATGAATTTTGTAATAAATCTAGATACAGCAAGTGTTGATATGTTATAAAACTACATTATACAACTGTTTCGTCCTTTTAAGACTCGTCAGTGACGCAAGAGACTAAAAGTGTTATGACAATTTTCGTTCATGCATTCCATAACATTACGTTTTTTAACATTATCAGCCTGATCGCCAGCTAATGAAAACCTAGTACACTGTACACGTGTACCTGTAAACTCGTATCTATAGCAACCGACATTATCATTTGATGTGTTTCTGACATGCGCATTACCTGGCCTGATGATGACAGCCATGATACAGCCAACAAGAGCTCCAATAAAGTTTGTAAAGATGAGATAGGCGATACACACCATACTTATTTTCCCGTTAGACTTCGGGTCCATGGTGGCTGTTCCTAAAAAACAATAATAATAAATAAATGAAAATAATAAACAATGTGAAATTAGGAGAAAACTGCTGATGAGCATGAATTTATCAAAACACGTGCATGTTATTGTACTTGAAGAAAAACAAAATAATCAATTTGGCTTATTTCGAAAATAAGGAGCATTTAAGCATCAATCTGTTTTTGATGTGGTATTTGCGGACGAGTTAAGTCCCAGATTTTTCGAGACAAACGTCATATTGCGCGCATCAAACATTTTCGCTCTGTGGCTTCCATGCTACTTAATTGTACAAATATAGTCGAAAGCTGCTATAATGGTCATACTCACATAACAAAACTGTTTATAAAGACCACCTATATGTAATATAACCTGCTTATAAAGACCACCTCTATGTAACAAAACCTGTTTATAATGACCACCTCTATATCACAAGCCTGTATGTAAAAACATATCTTTATTAACAAAACCTGTCCACGAAGACCATCTTTCTGTAACAAAACCTGTCTATGAAGACCACCTCTATGTAACAAAACCTGTCTGTAAAGACCACCAATATATAACAACACCTGTCTATAAAGACCACCTCTGTATGAAAAACCGGAGTATACAGGTAATCTTTTTCTAACAAAACCTGTCTAAAAAGACCACATATTTTGGTAACCAAGGTAGAAATCATGTGTAGAACCCTTATAAAAGTTACTTAGTATTTGCTTAAAAATATCACTTTTATTTTGATAAGCAGATTTTGCTTACTTTGACATTTTCCACAATCTTGTACTCTTTTCATGTAATCGTCCGTTTTGAACTTATCTATCCCACTTTTTACTACTTGATATGCCGAGTTTAAAAAATGGGAAGGAATGAAATTAAATAAAATGTTCTGAATCGTGTATAAGGTGAAAAATATTACATAAAGACATTTAATTAGGACGGAGCTGTCGTCGACTGTCATTTAATTATCTGTAGGTCATCACAGATTTGTGTCAGAAAACAAACAAACAAACAAAACAAAAAAACTCTATTACCCTTACAGTAGAAATAACACCATGGTGCTATAGGAGCAAATACGTATAACATTCGTTTGTGACACTTTCTCTGGTTTCGTGACAGACTGACGCAATGAGATATTTGATAATATTTATTTTCTCTAGTAGCAGGCGACCTCGTGATAAGAGGAGACAACTCTATCTTTACCTTTAGTATAATGTGACTTAATTTGTAGGAATATTCTGCATCTCTGGCAGTGAACACATTGCTTCTCACAAAAATTCATAAAATGTCACCGACGGTATAGAAATATAATCATATAATTGATACTGAAAAAAATCATTGATGATGATGATGATGATGATGATGATGATGATGTACGGTGTACGATACAACATCTTCAAGATTGAATTATTTTTCCACTTTGAGATTTGAAAAACAAAGAGAAAATCAAAAACTTTTGAATGGCGGTTGCAATTGTATATAGCGTAAAAACGATAATGTTTGGCTTTGTATAAAAATACCTGACAACCTTTTCTTGTTTTGAATATATCATAATTTCTCTTTGTCGAGGGGGTGAAGTGTGTCTATATACCAAGAATTTTTATTTTTGTTTTGAGGTCAAATTACATCTACGCTGTATGCGTTTAGCATTGTATAATAAATGCATCTTTCGTGCTTATTTTTAAATGTCACCATGTATATATGGATGTATATCCATAATTGAAGAACACATCATCTTCTCTTAATTGCGCTCCTGTCTTTCAACAGTCGATAACGACAGCACATTGGAGTTAACCAATCGATTTTGTTTCTACACTTGCGGGTTTTTTGTTTCATCGTCTTATCTTGAAGTAGCTGATGGCTACATCGACGAACAACAGGCGGGGAATTGTACTGTCCGCGCTATCCAGAATGTTTGGGGTAAAGTGTCCTGCCCTAGACCCCGTGACGACAGCAGAGGACGATTTGTGACAGGTGTTTTAACGTTACAAGTCGACTTCTTATCACACTGATTTTCCAAGCGATCCAATGAATGATTCATTTAAATACGACTTCTTTTAGCGAAGGTCGATAGTGACGGGACAATTTGTTCATTTTAATGTGCAGATTGGTAAACATTTCAATATAAAGCCGTATATAAAGAGTATAATTTCATACATTATTCATTTACGTAACTCAAAATGAACTTATTTCATTGACTAAATTTATTATTGATATAAATGAGATAATCAATTTACAATACTGATGTCCATCTAGTTTTATGATGTATCGTTGTTATCCATTTGTTAATGTTCATATTCTCTGCACTGTACTGTTTATGAGAATAAACAATTGTTATCGTCATTGTCATCGTCATCGTCATCGTCATTGTCATCGTCATCGTCATTGTCATCGTCATCGTCATCATCATTGTCATCGTCATCGTCATTGTCATTGTCATCGTCATTGTCAATCATTATATTTTTTTATCTCGTATCTGATATGAAGTGTCACAACATTTAAAAGAATGTTAAATTCTTCCTGTTTAATATGAACTTTAAAATATAGCACAAACAATTTTTATAAATATTCGAAATGAACATAAAGAAATTCTATGTCCCATAGCTAATGTGTATCACCGTTCGGAACAGGGTAAACAATATGATTGTTCACGTGCTAGATTGAAGATAGCAAACAGTAATTACGATTGTAAACCCGTGTGCAGTAAGTACAGGAAACACGACAAAAAATACCGATACAGCCAGCACAACAACCGAAATTAAAAAATAACACTACAGTGCAATATGATCACCTTCAGATAGTAAAACGATTTCCTGTTTTATCTGATAGGTGATATGAGTATTTTCTCGGGTAACAGGGGGCAGACGAGTTCAAAGGGAAGTTGTGAAATCAATTTCATTCCGTAATTGTGCAATTTTGTTAACAAATTGGTTAAGTGACATATTGTCAATGTTGCGGTGATCAAGGGCTTTGTTTAAACTGAGAACTCCTGACATCCATTTTAATGCAGTAGGTTAGTTTAGTTTAAACATATTTTATTGACATAAAATGACAAAGGGATTGGTCGGTAAGTTTTGCCAACTTATTGATGACCTTTCCCGCATAAATGACATATGATAATATACAGTGGTCACATGATGATATGTACAAATATTCAACAATATGATAAACAAAAGATGATTTATGAATTGTCTTTCTTAAAAAATAAAAAAAAGGTTATATTTTATTAGGGATGGAAAAAGAGAGAGAGAATGAGAGACAGGCAGGAGGAGAGAGAGAGGGGGGGTGACAATAGTTTTGTATAGCTTGCAACAAGTAAAATTAATGAACTGAGATTGTGTTTCCGATCCTTCCCGACACAGACGACACTTGTTACACTATTCACTTTCCAATCTTTCAGCTGTTTCAAATGTTCATCACATCCCGTGCGTAAGTGGCTTTCTCCTGGTTCCGTCCGCTCTTCCAGTTAACTACGTTTCTCAAGTGCCGTTTGGATCCGGAAGGACCAGAAATACAACCTACATTTTTAGATGGATTCAATTGATCCATTGTTGTCCTTACACTATATATAAAGTACGGATAGATAGGACACTTTTGAAGCAAGTTTATGAACTAATAAGATTAAGAAAAGGAGAGGAAAAAGGGAGGGGGAGTAAGAAACGGCAGCTAGTCGAATCTACCCGACCTTCTCAGGAAGTTTTGCACAGCTTTGGCGATTTTTACATTGTCATTTGGTGAAATATTAGGATCACCTTTACAAAGAACATCGATGTTGGCAGGACCGTACCATGATATTTCAGTAATAAGTGTTCTTCTTAAATTGGCATACAAAGGACAGATAAGGAAAAAATGATAGCAATCTTCACAGGGATGCCCACATTGACACTCGGGTGAATCTACGAGATTAGCTCTAAAAAGATCATAGTTTAGTGTGCAGTAGGTTGGAATAGTTTCCCTTTCTCGTCTTCTTTCGTTCTATCGACTCTCCTATTTCTCCTTTTCATTTCTCCATATCCCTCTCACGCGAATTCTCACCCAACAATAAATATCTTTGACTATGTTTTTTTCACCAATCTGTTTGTCGATGGACAATAAGACAATACAATCAATATACAAAACAAAAAAAAAGAAAAGAAGAAGATAGAAGAAGAAAAACAAAAAAGGAAAATGAACTGAAAAGAAAATAAGTAAAAGGAAAAAATTAAACCAAGCGCCCCTCTCTCTCTCTCTCTCTCTCTCTCTCTCTCTCTCTCTCTCTCTCTCTCTCTCTCTCTCTCTCTCTCTCTCTCTCTCTCTCTCTCTCTCTCTCTCCATCCCTTTTACCCTCTTCATTAAAATTAATCATGAGGCGACAATTACAAACCTCCCATTGCACCATTGTTATAGCATAGCACTGATAAGTATATTAAGATGTAATTACGGTCGTTTTGACCTCATTTAATATACATACGTGCATGCATGTAAAACTATGTATGGAATGCTCCATTAAGCACGTCTATGTAAACTGACGTAACTTAACGAGCGTCATTAGTGACACAAAAGAGTTCCATTCCAGTCACGTCACAAAGCGATATAGATGTTGTAGTACACATGCTTATAGACTATGTTCAAGTTAAAGAGGCTTGCCCGCAGAGAGATCAGAAAAATTGGCTAATAGAAAAATATTTTTTACACATGACAGATTGTTGGAATTGTTGAGTTTTTCATTTTATTTTCCTTATAAAACGCTGAAAAGTGATATTAAAACCTCATTTTTTAATATTATTTATTTAATCGCAACCCGCAATAAGTCCCCGCTATAAAGTGGAGTCTAATTTGATTGACACATCAAAGAAACAAGCACGTGCACAGTGCCGCACAGTGATAACTTCAAAGGCAGCGGCGATTTACAAAGAAGATTTGCCGTTATATTCCATACATTTCCCTCTCAGGTTGAGTTTTAAAACGTCTTTTAAATACACATTCTGTAATTGTTTTCAAGAAATAAAGTCGGAAAGCCTCTAATTTTGTCACATAGAAACGTGTACTGAAGTTTATTTAGTGATCGGAGATGTGCCGTTTACCGGTCCGTCTGCGGGTAAGCCTCTTTAATAGAACATTTTTTGTATAGCATTGGGTCTGCATCTAACGATTTGCTTTTCACATTTGGGACGATCTATGATAAGTCTGGATAAATAATATCCCAGATGTGATTAGACATAATTTGTCAGTATCAAAATTAATATTCATAAAGGCGCCGCTGCACACTAATGGAAAACATTAATTTCTCACAGACAAGATTTTTATATAATTTCTGTTTTATGTATTAATACAGTATTTGGACGACTACTGTCTGCTTTTGGATATCAAGACGGGCACGTGTAAAAATAAAATAGGACAAAAAGGGGACTAGAAGATGAACGAGTATAGTTGATCTCCTTGATGAATTCCCTTGACGAATTCCTTCAGTGAAAGCAAAGCTATAAATGACGAAATAAGTTCAAATATTATTGTGTAGACATATTTTCCAGAACTCTATAGACGTGTTCCGCTTTCTACTACATACCTCTGTCATCATTCTAGAACTAATAAGTATAATAGTTTTCTCTATACTTTACTGTTAAACAGTTTATCTAATTTTCGATTTCTTATTGTTCAGCTTCCATTTAATAGAAATATGTTGTTTTCAATATATATACTTGTACTTGCATGTATGTGGGAGTATTTTTTGCGGTAGTATCATCGGGTTTTTAATGGATACTAATATCCAATCCTTATCCATTAAGAAACAAATGAGTTTACGGTTCCAAATTATAGACTACACAGTACTCGAAAAAAGTAATCAATGATTAAATCGTTTTGTTCTTTTAAATTTGTTATAACATGTCGATATAATTTCGTGTTGTCTCGTGTGGTATTGAACATTTATTGACATATCATAACAAAAAAGGTCATAGCTTTATGTTCCTTTTTACCATCACATTACTTTCCTGGACAGTTTAAACTTGGAAACAAGATCTTTTCCTTCTCTATCTAATTTTAAATCCGCTATTTCACATCCTGTAAATTGCCAAAATGCACATTCTTACTGCAATTTTTGGGAAATAAAGTTAAATATTTTGCATATGAGTTGAGGTATACTTGTAGTTCTTTAAACTGTGGTCTTTTCAGAGTCAATCTAACTGAAATTTCTGTGTGTTCTTGTGGAAATCCCTGTTAAAATGTCTATCATTTCTTTTTTACATGTTCTCATTATATTATACGAAGACATGCCCTTTTCTCTAACTTAAAAAAATTAAATCTTGAGGTTGTCAATGAGTAAGGCTAACTGATCAAAGGAAATGAATATCTGCCTGTAGTTGTAAAAGCAAACATTTTAGAAGTGTGCAAAATGATTTAAAATCCACCCAAAGGTTTCGGAAAATATGACATGATGTACATCTTTTTTGCCTTTTTTTATAAAGATTGTTTTCATTGTGATCTTTCTGTTTCTCAATTTATATATTATTTACTGTGGAGAGGCGTAAGAACTTGTGCCTAATCCTCTATGCTTTTGAATCGAATAAAAATTAAATCAAAACAAATTATTTCTCATGGAAGTCACAAATATTAGATTAAATAGCTCGTGACATATTTTTGTTTTATATTCTATATTTAGATACCGGCATGTATTTTAGAGTAAATGTTTGCAGTAGATAATCGGATTTTTTTTTTTTTTTTTTTTTTGTTGTCTTCTTTTTTCATGGATACTAATATTCACATTAATTAACATAATATATACTTACTATTCTTTCTTATGGAAAGTCACTAATATTAGATTATTTTTTTTATTATTTACCTGCGACGACGGATGCAATTATAAGAGGTACTATCATCATCGTCAGCATCCTCAGGTACAGTTCACCAAGTATCCCTGAAATCAATATTTCATATCTTAATATCGTACAAACAAAACACAAAAATCACAGGAAGACATGTTCTGAAACATGTCCAATTTGCGCTGCAAACTTATAAGTCTTGGTACTAAACTTTTGGTATAAGAAATATCTATGCCTATAAGCAAGTAATTGAAACTTGATTTTGTAGCCCCAATATCATACACTCTTTTAATGACTTTGTTAGTTAACTTGAATATTTTTTTAATTATTATTAAATCTTAATGTAAAGTGTTCATTACTGGCCTATTTCATCCGGGCATATTAAATAGTAGAATTGTAATCGGAGTGCTTACACTTTAGCGGAGAATGCGACCAGTACGGGACAGTCATAGTGTTAGATTGTTTTTGCTATTTATTAATTTTTGTGGGGGATGAATTTCGTTTGAATTTAGGTAACATCCCTTTATTATGCATCAACAGCATTCCAAGGTCTTCCAGAGTTTTTGAGACTGATAGAGTTTTTATACGATTTTTTTATCCTGAATACGAAGGGTATATTTACGCGCCTAAGAGTGCCAATATTTACTGGTAAAAAAACTGATGTGTAGTTACAGTGTACCATGCTTGTGTTATATGTAGATATAGAAAAAAATACGACTGCCCGTCGTATCGGCAACAGGCTATCGGTATGTACTGTATAGATAATTATGTTGGGGTTGTTGATGTTGTTTTGAAAGCTTGTTTATTTTGACCACGATGTTCATTAGTCGCAGTTGAGCGATATCACAGATCGTCGGCACAGGGGCTTGGTTTTCGAAATTTCGAGTAACATGTAACATATTACAACAGCTAACAGCCCAACGCTTTAAATTCGGAATTCATTCTGAAACCATATAAAATCGGGGATTTTGATGTCATGAAAACCGAATTTATTACAGTGTGGTTGTTAGCTGATGTTATATGTTATTCAAAATCCTGAAACCGAGCCCCTGTGATCGTCGGGTCACCTGTGAACTATACACAACCTTATTTAGATTCAGATTCTTTATCAAGCGAAAGCCCTTAGGCTTATAGGTCAGTGTTTTGAATTTCTTTTTTACCTTTGGCCTCACGGCCAAATCAGTAAATTAAACATGATATCAAAACAGCAGGCCCGTCGCATACCATCCAGAGCAATTAGGGTAAAATGTCTTGCCCAAGGAAACATTTCTCTGTTTACAGAGGAAAACACAAAATTACAAGGTTATGGTATGGTGTTCCGTTAGGACCCCAATATCGCTCCTTCGCCATCGTGTTTTCGCTTCTTCGCCATCGTATTTTCGCTCCTTCGCCATCATGTTTTCGCTCCTTCGCTTCTTCGCTCTTTCTCTCCTTCACTCTTTCGCCATCGTGTTTTCGCTCCTTTGCTTCTTCGCTCTTTCGCTCCTTCGCTCTTTCGCCATCGTGTTTTCGCTCCTTCGCTCCTTCGCGTTTAGGTCGAAGAAGCGAAGGAGCGATGTTGGAAATTTGGCCCTAACGGAACACCATACACAGAAGCGTCGAACCACACACCTCGGACCTTCACTCTGAGATAACTATTCTGGTAAAGAGAAAAACATCGGAAGTAATATAATCCCAACGCCGGACTGTTGTTCGCCAACTCCCAAGCTGTAATCAACAATAGCGACAAAGGGATATGGGAGTGATATGTATATCGTTGCTGGTATATTTCCGAATATCCTATTGCATTGTGAATAGCCACATGGAACATCGAATATACCGATCTTTAACACTATAATATTGGTTTGAATAGACGCCCGCAAGTAGATTCAAAAACCAAAATAAATTGCTGCTAACAGGAGACGAAATAACCATTCGGCCCGTCTACTAGTTTTTCTCGATCTCGCTTCAAAAACAAAATTTCTACAAATACTATTCCCCTTCTACATCATAAAAATACACGCGTGATTTTAAATGTCCCCGCAATAATTATCCGCGTGCAATTTTTTCGGCAAAGTATGGGACCAATTTTTTTTCCAACGCACCGACTGTTATTCAATGCTATGATTTATATATATGCACGATTTCAGTTGATATGTACGTATATTAAGTACATCATTGTATCTTACGCGTGCACTGAATAATAGAATATACACATCTACATCAAATCACAGTACGTCTTAAACAAATATAGCCTAATCCAAGGTTTAAAAAAGGCTGTTTTATAAACAAGAGTCAGTTAAGTTTCGGTAACCTTTCTCCTTTAGCATAAACAATGGCGTCGGCAACCGAGGAGAAGACATTGTCGTTAAAACATTTAGACAAAATAGTGGGATGACGCTAATTACGGCGACTACGGTATTAAAATCAAAGAGAGATGTTATCATTTGTAATATCAAAATCGGTATGGGTGCACAAATATTCTAAAATTGAATACCACATTTAAGACAAAATACAATAACGTTTTAAACAAACTCAGTCACAATTTGTTTTAGTTAAATCTCATTCTTACGGGAAACTGATCTTAAATGAACAAATCTGAGGTAACAAGTGCCCGGATGAATTATACACGAAAGTACTCCGCATAACCTACATGTACATACATATTACACAAGTAAATACACACTCGCAAATTAAATGATTTTGAAGTATTGTTTAACTATCACAAAATTTTAATCTTTGCTACAATTATGATAATACATGTATCTTCTCGAACGAGAAAAGGGTAGTTTTGTTTATGTTTTGTTTTATTTTATTTTATTTTATTTTTATTTATTTTTTTTTATTTTTTTTTTCAAAATCATATATATGGAAACAGACTTACCTAGCCACATAAGGTCGTCATCCGAAGGTTTTGTCTCCCGAACTCCGAACCCGATCGCGAACCCCACCGCCACCCCTAGAAGGGTGGTCACCACTAAAAGGTTGTCCTTGACCACTTCACCACACTTTTTGAGCTTGCCCATTTTTCTCTGGCCTCAGATCTTCGCTGTGTGTGTTACTGTCACTTGTGCTAATAGTCCCAAAGGAAAACTGTAAATATCCAATGTCCTGTGTCCACTACATCCAAAATGTGCGCTTTTAATATTTATGCATATTAAGCTGAATATGACTCATCCATTAACACACAGAGCAGGCGTTCATATGTTTATGGATATGTGTTTTAGTTATGTCCTTGTAGAGAGCCGGCCGTACGCTATCCCAGCGAGGTAGGGTCATACAATTATTCAATGTGTAAACGGATACCCTCGCTCTAAATAACTAGAGATGTTCATTTCGCGTTACCAAAATTGGCCTGAAAATGTAAAAATTGATTTGATCCATGTAAATTGCGGAGAATGTTGTTGTTTTTAAGGTCAGCCCAGTTTGTATAGCGTATTTATATGTATTTAGACGTTGTTACCATACCAAGGCCGCATAGCAGAAAATGATACAGGGCTGTCTACGATAATTTAGGCTAATTTGAATAATCTATATTTAATCACGGACCGCAGTATCTAAGGCCAGATAGCGCACACATGTGTCGGCATTCATGATTACAGAACGTAAGCTGAGTTTGTTTTCATAAATGTTGAGCACGTAACTGTGTCAAAGAAACTTTACAATCTTAAGATTACGAAAGTATAAGATGCTTTCAATACACATGATACGGATCCTCAACTTGGGACGACGGGCGGACATCGAGAGTAATACCATATTATGACACTTTTCCTCGTGTTTTACCGATAAATTTATTTTTTGCATAATCAGTTTCTCTTTCAAATGTTTAGTAAAACTATCTATTCATAACATTTGTGTGCTTGAGATATTTTATGACAAATTTTTAGCTGTCAAATGGCAACATGTCTAATAGTATTTTAACATTCCTTTTATTGTAGTTACATGTGTATTTCATCATTACGCATGGTACAATCATAATCATAAGTTTCTAATTTCGCTTTCATGCCACACAGGACGCCATTCCTTATTTACATGTAGATCAGTGGAAATATACCTCTCAAAGTACCTATACTTAACTATAATTAGAAAGAAAGGAATAAAGAGACGAACGCAATAGTACTTAGGATATCTGACAAATTGTTTTTATAGATAAGTTAACATTATACTGTTTTTGATGGTAAAAGCCTCTCTTTCGTACATGTATCGTGTTTTTGAGAAATTCACAGAGGACATTCCTATCCGTCTCGGAATCGTTCTTAGGTAGCCAGCCATCAATTAGTCTAGTCACCGTGCGCTAGATTCCCCCAAAAATCAAACTTAAAACAGACAAAACTAACTTCAAGGTTCTATTTAGATTTCAGTCTGTTTAGTCTCTTGGCGCAGTGGAGAGTGTTTTTGCCTTCGAGCCACTAAGACAGCCGGGGATGTGATTCCCATACCGGATGTTAAAGGATAATTTCCCGGTCTTTGTGGGTTTTCTTTGAGGTCACCCGGATTCCTCGGTCTTGCCTTGCTTAACGCGACTGTACTGTTCTATCTGGTTAGAGACGAACAACAGTGATTAAAATTTAGTGCTTTATAATGTTCATATTTTACAAAAAAAATGTGTCTGCAACACTCGCGATTATGCATACTTGTTCATAGTAGTATTTCTCGTTTGTAAAATGCTAAGTTATGAATGTAATGTAGCCATGGAGAAATTTAATAATTTATTCCATCAAACTGCGTCTTGGAAAAGCAATGCTATCTGTTGGTACTTTATGGCGGAGTTAAAATTATTTATTTCAGTCGGGAACGTCATATATCTCGGTAAAGCTTACAGTTTCAGCGATTTTAATCAGGGCTTAAGATTAAGACGATATTCGCCAATTGATTATACATGTAGCACACACGATTTTATAGAGGATTTGCTTTATTATCGATGACAGGAGTAAAAATTCCTTTTCCAATCCAAGGGGAATAACTCGTCAATGCATGTGTGTATCAATAATTAACTTGCATAGAAAGGATGTGATTTATGAATTTCTGATTTATTGATTCATTCATTCATTCAATCAATCAATCACTCATTCATTCATTCATTATGTTTAACGGCTAGCCGACAGCTATGGTCATTTTGGGCAAACCAATAGCTGGGGGATATGGAATTTTTCAAACAATTGGGGTGTATTGAATTATCTTTAAACTGTTGATGTTAAAATCACGTGGTCAAGGCCCCTATATACATATAAAAAGGTGGTTAAAATAGTGGAGATAAACTTTAAAAAAAAAACGGAAAACAGATGGTCAAAATGGTTGAATGATGATAACGATGCGCGAAAAAAGAATACGGAGTTGTATCTTCGTAAAATGATCGATCTCTTTCAATTAGTCGAATATTCGATCAAATGCAATAGTGGAGAATGAAGTTCTCATATTTGTAACTTGTACCTTCGAATCTGCAGAAATGTTCTTTTTTTTTCATGGTGTGTTTACTTCTGATAAAGATATCACATTTGAAAATTTACCAGTAGTTCCTAATCCCAACCATTTTGAAATCCCCTTCGGTCCGTATCAAAGTACGTAAACTTTTAAAAACTATTAATATTAAGACGGTTTGCGGATATGATAACATATATCTGGTATAGTTTTTAAAGAATGCGCACATGAACTGTGTGTTCCAGTTCGTAACCTGATTAACAAATCGATTCGTGAGGGTATTTTTCCTGATTGGATTAAAAAGGCAAATCTAATCCCAATATTTAAGTCTTGTCTGAGAAACTGTGTTTCTAACTAAAAACCAGTGTCGTCATTGCCAATATTGTCCAAACTTTATGAAAAAAACTTGTTGATTAATATTTTTCATCTTTCATTTATCCTCTGATTTGCAACGAACAACATGGGTTTATGCCTAACACATCCACGGTTATCAATCTTACGTGTTTTTCAGATTTTGTAACTGATGCGTTTGACAAAAACAATTGATGTCCATTCTGTGTTTTGTTGGGTTTGTTTTTTGTTTAACGTTCTATTAACAGTCAGGGTCATTTAAGGATATGCCAGGTTTTGGAGGTGGAGGAAAGCCGAAGTACCCGGAGAAAAACCACCGGCCTACGGTCAGTACCTGGCAACTGCCCCACGTAGGTTTCGAACTCGCAACCCAGTGGTGGAGGGCTAGTGATAAAATGTCGGGACACCTTAACCACTCGGTCACCGCACCAATCTGTGTTACTTTTACATTGTTATGATGTCTTACCAATTTTAAATGGTTTATCGTAATATCTACCCACCCCCAAACCCCCACCCCGCCCCGCCCCTGATATTTTGTGTTAATTAATGCATATATATATATATATATATATTCGTCATAAAATAAATAGAGGTTACACAACGTATGGTTGTTGTATATGAAGTTTCATTCGAGTTAGTTATTCGACTTGTGGTTTAAACTGTTTGTTATTTAATAGTTGTGATGATTATTTTCCATACATTGGTAGTTCAATAACACCCAAATATTGTGGTAAAAAATCTGCTATCTTCTAACATCACAGGTAACCGGTAAATGAAACAGAGGCTCTCCATGAGTATAATAATTTGAGTGATTGACGCATGAGTGTATTTGTGAAATTTTATTAGTGGGATAACATAAAATAGACAGCTAAGTTGAGATCAGATAAGTTAAGTTCTAGTGCAGGATTTTTATAGTTCTCTATACAAGACTCCAAAATTAGATATTATTACATTACATCGATAACATCTATATGAAGACACAATATTGAATGAATACATTGGTATTTAATTTCAGTCCGATACACAACATGTATTTACATTATGTACATGGTTATTTGATAAATTGTACGATTGAAATTACAGTCTAAAACCTTGTTCAGGTATATGTAGTATTATGTGTAGCTAATGTAGCGATACATGCCTACAACCTGAATAAAGTAGCACTGCGCACAGAACAATTGATATATATTTTGAAAATCCAGTCAGGTCTCCAACGGTGGCGAGTTGTTTTAACTGGTGTTTGGAGAAACTCTCTACCTCCAGCAAAAGACAAACTAGGAAATCAATCTGTTACAAAAATACCGGTCATCACAGACGATAGCCGTAATTACTGTAAACGTAGTTTACATTATTTTGTCGTACTCAAATTTTAGTAAATATCGTAATTTTTACAACTAGCGCACTGATGAATTGGCGCGCTAAAAATATCTTATATAGGACCAGTATATAGAATGTGTAATTAGCACAATCGTATTTTAGCGTGTGACTTCTAGCGCGAAAACCATTAGAATAAAATAATTGCTAAAATATGTATTTTTGTAGGAAGATACTTTCCTGTAGAAAAATAATACCTACTAATGAAGGGGGAAAATATGAAAAAACGAAGAAAAGTAAAGCAAAAAAAAAAACAACAACAACAAACAAACAAACAACAGAAATACATTGATATCATTGAAAATAGCAGAAAGTCTGTTTGTACTTCCAAATATTCCAAAAAAGTGTTTCGTCATATTTGACAGTGAGACACACCGTAGTAATGCCTAAATGATTAATAGAATCTTTCCCTACCTTGAGGGTGTGACAGAGAAATCTCAACCTGAGGGGGAGATTCTTGAATGTCCAACCCGAGGCTTGCCGAGGGTTTGGACATTCAAGAATCTCCCCCGAAGGTTGAGATTTCTTTGTTACACCCTCAAGGTAGGGAATGATTATTTTTCTCCCACCTCTTTTCTTTATGTGTTTTCCCATCGGCGATCTCCGTCTGTTTGTAAACAAGTACACATGTCAAAAAAACCGCGGGAAATATGCACACATTTCCATTCATCCATTTCACGTGGGGTGACGTCACTCACTCATCACTGTCCGACTCGGAGTAAATCACACGAGGTCGCTTTGAAATCGACTTTGTGTTGTCATTATGGCTGTGGAAATGGATGTTAAATGTTCCCCCACTGATTGTGGATCCATAAAACACCGATCTTGTGACATCGGACGGAGTTGGGCACAAGGAAATGCTGTTGTGCGATCTTTTTACTTGTGACAGTTGAACAATTTTGTCGCGATCGGTGCAGGTAGGTGCACTTGTGCTCTCAGTTTCAGTTGTAGGCCTACAGTTGGGGGATTCATTTGTATTTGAAAGAATGGCAGACATTTTTTTGTTTTTGGAAACTGTTCAGTTGTCTGTAGTTGTTTAAAGACTGGGGATTTTTGTATTATTGTGTACACAATTTGTTTGTTGACGTAGCAGACGACGTAATGTAAACAAAAAAAGTAGTTCCGGTAGTACTTCCGGTGAAGAAAGTGAGCGCGTGCAATCTGTCACACCCTAGGGTATGACAGATTGCACGCGCTAAAAAAGACAGAGAAATCTTGTACACTCAAAACGGGAGACAAATCAGTGAAAGGTGGGAGAATTATACTTCTCGCATATATATGTTGTCATCTTCTGACAGATACAACTTTATTTTATGACGTTAGTCTGTCAATTTTATCACAATAACATGCATATATGTATACACAGTGCGAAATTCTTCTGAACATTAGTTTTCATCAGAGATAATCCCGTTGTCTTCCGATATCAAAATGTCACTCTGCCAAAAAACACACCACAAGACATTATTTGTGCCTTGATTTATCAATCGTATTTGTGTTTTCGGTCAAATGTTGTGTAGTTGTTTGTTAATTTTGGGTAACGTCACAGGACCCCATTTGGTACAATTTTTACACATTTATTCTAATAAAGAAAATACTCACGTGAGAATTTCAAATTAATGTTGATATTTTACTAAGACAACCTTTAGTACTTCCAACTGTATGATAAAAAAATAAATAGTACGTGATAGCTATTTATAGATCCGCTTTTTTTGTGTTACGTAACTTCCGGTCTGGAGCATGCAGAGAGGACCCCATTTGGTACAAAGTGGTGAGACATCGATTTTTTCAATTATTTCCAAAAATATCATCAATAATGTGAGCGGTTGCGATGGTAATACATATAGTATTACTTATTACATAAGTATTTTTCCAAAATATCAGTCATTTGTGTATAAATACCATAGCTGGAAATACAAATATCCCGGCCCGTATTTCCCGTATTTTTTCCATTGAGCTCGAGTCCACGTGGTTTCATTGATTGATGTTTTGTGACAAATATCATCAATGCACATGTATGTACAGTGGTTTCACAACTTTTTATAAGTGGCAATATATTATACTTCTTTTGGGATGATGAAAATTTCATAAAAAAAATATATATATAAATAATAGATTACTAAATTAGTATATTGAAGCAAGGGGCACTTGTCGCTGTCAGGAGGTATGTAGAATGGTCCTGCTGCTATATATATCCAGTGAGGACATTCCTACTAGCCGTCGGGCAGCTCAGATGTATGTCTACAGGATACATACTGAACCACAGGGACGTTACAATATAATATTAAAAGTATGCAAAAAATGTATAGGGGTCATATCTGATCAGTTTAAAGTTATAAACATGTTACATTGAGTATCATTGTCCCTGTGATTGAACAGTTATAATATAAAATAACAAAAATACAAAGTTTGTTTCATGTTGGTGACTATTACTGGCAGTATCATTTATTAATTTTGCTTTCTTTTGTTTATTTTTTCCCCGGGGTAATTATTGAAATGAAATATTACAAGAAAAACCTTTAAAATGACAATAAATTTATTTTAATCAATCAATCAATTAAAACACTCTTGATGGAAAGTCAAGAAACCTTATTTAAAATTGAATATTTAAAATATGATGACATTAGCACAAGTGCTATTCTCGCAACATAACACGAGTAAGATTTAACAAGATATCACAGTTCATGTAAAAATGTCAACAAATTAATTTGAATATAATTAGATTGATCACTTACATCATAGAGGATGTTAGGATAAAATGAAAGATATTGAATTGTTGAATAAATGTACTAGTAATTCTCACAGGTGTGACTAAAGAAATAGTTATAACACTATTGTAATGTACATGTATATATAGATTATATGCTAAAACACTAATATAGTGTGAGTTCAGAACATTCAATCAACAGAAGTGAAATTAAAAGTTAACCATATTGTTTCTCAACTTGCAGGGCACATTTGGCAACACCAGGATGAATCTGATGCCTTCCTCATTTCAAATGTGCGGTACACTCTGGGTGGCAAACAATATGCATGAAAGGACTTTTTACAGAAGTAGCATGTCACCCAATATATTTCGTCCTCTATCGGAGAAACAAATTGATGATACTTGACATATAAGCATGCCGTGCCCCTCTGGGGTTGTACCATCCTGGTCAAGAGCCTTGTCAAGTGTTGGAAATACAATGTAGCTCAATATCTGACTGAACACGAGTACTGTAACTGGTGTCCTGACTAAGAGCTCAATGAGAATGGCTCAACATCAACATTCATGCTCTTCATGATTGAGGCAGTCCTGGTGAAACCAGCAGCCACATTATGTACCAGCGTATCTAACCCAAAGGATATCTCAGTGTTCGTTTTAGATTTGTGAAAAGGGGGGCCATTGGGCCCCCTTGAGTTGAAAACCTGGGGTCATTGACCAAAAAAGTAGGGCCAAGGTAAAAATAACATGAAAAATAATTATCCTGACCACTGTTATAAATTGTTTTGTTTTTCTTCTTCTAATTATAAATCTTCACATGCACTTCAAAAATTAAATGTCAGGCAAAAGTAATTTAGCATTACTAGTATAATTTTTATTTTCTTAATCTTCACATTTACATCAAAATTCACACAATGTCAGTCAATTTATCATCCAGGAACAATTAACTTATCAAAAAGAGAAAGCCATTTGCTCTGAAACATTCGTGCCGATGTCGATGATTCCGTTTAGTCCACCTTAGATTCAGTAACTTCAATGTCGGAATGCTCCGTATTTTTCGCTGAAGCACCGCCCTATTGCTTTGTGGAATCATTGATCGTTCCGTCATTGTTACTATCTGACCATTGACTCACCAAGAAATAGGAGGCTAGTGTAATACAGTTCGTTTTTTACTTTTCACGGACCCCTCAAACGGAGTATTTCTTTTTCCCGAAGACATTTTTGTTATGTTTACTTCTGAAACGATCTGAACCAATCAAAGTCATCGTTAGGTTACATGTCTCTATTGACCAATCAAATACATCGTTGTATCACTCGAGGCGCGTTCGGCATGAAAACCAAGAAAACAACGGTTGAGATCGGTTATACGGCAGATATTTCTTTACTATCGCTAAGGAATCGTTCATTTTTTTTGTTGCGCCCGAGGACCCGGTGAAACATAATTTTATGCGCCTAGTGATAAAAAATAGCGTCAATGGCGCGATGGCGCGGCCTAAAATGAACACTGATATCTTCCTCCTCATCATTACATCGATCCCTGATGTTGCAAATTTTGCATGTATAAATATTTCTTCTGCAAGTTCATTGCATTTGTTCTGTAGATGAAAGATTAAATTATGAGTTAAACCATAGCCGTGTTGTTATTTGTGTGTAAAAAGGTTCTAACTAACAAAACAGAGCCTTTACTGCTCAACTCCCCCGGCAGCAATGCTAACTTAGGAAGCCACTATATCAGTCCCTAATTGTCCTGTTACCAGTAACAATCAAAAGTAATTACAAGAGAGTGACCAATCGCCATCTGCAGAGGTGTTTGTTTCCTCAACCCCACTGGTGACAGCTAGCCATTCAACCATGGCCTAGACAACAAGAATGGTCGGGTAGTAATTAAATCATTATTAAGACCAACAAAAGAGGATAAAGCAATAGTTGTGTCAGTCATAATTGGTTTACTTACAAAAACAACCGAAAACAAATCTGACAGAACAGCAGGAGAGTTCCGAGTGTCTTTGTATACACTATAGTTATTGACTGAACCAGAAATGGGTATTTATTAAATTAAATCCCAACATGGATTTCAGAAAACATATCTCAAAATAAACGCTTAGGATTAGAATTATCAGAGAAAAATTCTCTTTAATTTTAAAGGGTTAATGTTGTAATAGAAAAGATATTTCAAACCTTTTTTTTCCAAAATATTGATGATTAATGAAAATTGTTTTAATAAGAATTATCTTTACTTTCTATGTTGAGTATTTGTCTGAATAGACATTCATTATAGGATGATATTGTGAAGATTTTTTTTATACTATTGACTTACTATAAATTATTAAAACTATCAAATTCTGAAGTTCAGTGTTTGTGTCAGATAAATAATTGAAAATTAATTAGGCATTTGTCTTTTATTCATTTGTTTTATTGTTTAAATATAATAAATCAGGAGATATATATGGTAGTGTACAGTAATCAGATTTGGTTTGTTTCTTTGTTTATAAGGGACATAACTTGTTGAACATCTATATGAAGGACACCTCTCTATAAAGGACACTTGTCCCTTAGGTGTCCTTTATACACAGGTTCGCTTGTACATTGGGTTTTCATTCATTAAAACTAATAATAAATAACACGTTAGAATATGTTGCATACTCCAGCAAGATCTTGTTCAATATAATATGTTGATCAATTTTATCACTTAGCCGGCCTGTTCATGCATGTGTTACAGTCATGCCATAAGTAAGGACATACAGACTGGAACAAAAGGGTGGGCTTGGCATTTTATAAATGGGGTCTTTTTCAGAAAAAAAAATGGGTCCATGAGAATAATTTGAATGGAGAAACAAATTTGTGAGTCCCAGAGTGTTTTAGGTGTTAATAATCAGCTTGGTGGGAAGGGGTGAATGTAAAAAAAAAAATATATTCATGTCATAAATATTATATTAATTTGTATTTATTTTTTCTTCATGATAATATTGATAATGATAATTTGTATCATTGAAAGGAAATGGTGAATTACTTTTTCTTCAATGTACAGAGGATATTTCCCATTTATGCATGTTAAAAGTATTAGAAGGATTATTATAAATTAAATTATTTATTGAATTATTTCCTTCAGTGTTCAGTGAATGCCCCTTTATGTTAAGTATTCATAGTAAAAGGGAAATAACTCTTAATAAAGTCCTTAAAAAATCCGGACTTATCGTTGACCAAGCACCTGTGAGAGTGTATTAGAGATCAACTTCCGACATGCGCACAAATAGTTTTACTGCAATGGCGAAGCGGGGGAAGTTCGAATTGCAGGTACAGCACACTGAAAATGAGTGTATGTTCACTTTATAAGGCAAGTACCTGTGTAATACGACCAACGAAGACTTTTAGGACTATAAGAAATCATTTGGAGTGATAAATGTGCCGGAAAACTTTTCAAAAGTTGATATAACACTGTCGTCGAAAGGCAAAACTATGCACAAAACGGATGTTTTCCTATAACTTACCCATTTCAATATCTTGTATTAAGCAAGCTGGATCGCTGCATACCTCAAAATTGACGTTGAAATGACCGTTTATATTTACATTATGACGCCATAAAATCTTAGGTCATGGAATGGACATGCGAGGATTTGGGAGCCATTTTATCAAATTTTGTACCAAATGGGGTCTTGTACCAAATGGGGTCGTGTGACGTTAGATAAAACTCAATAGATGACTCACTAGACGTTCCCCAAAACGGCCTGTGATCGATACTAAACGTTTTGGGGTATGCGGCTATCTAGCTGACAACATGAACGCTCTCCAAATATTAATTCCTGATTATAGCCTGTGTATTGCTTTTTGAGAACAACATAAGTGGTTAGAATACGTTATTTCATTCTGCTTCATAATTGGTTTAAGGGACCAACGAACCAATAGTTTTTCCATAGACTTTAGTGTTAACGTTTTGGAGTATATCATTAAAATTCATGAATTCAATATGGCAATTATGGTTTATAACAAAAGTTTAGGGTCTCGTATGACAATTAATCAAAAAAAAAAAAGTTGGATCCTTCAGCTCAAATTTTTTCCAGGGTAGCCATTTTGAAAATGGGTGAATTTCACAGTAAAAATTCTCGAAAATCTTAAATGTTTACCTGTTAATTATTATGACCTCAACTTTTGGGAAAAAATTCAATCAGGCTTACGAAATTTATATCAACATTTCTTATGGACAGTTACCTATCAGGCCACATATCTATTTTGTTACTTCATAACATACTGGCCAATCAGTGGCTGCCAGACATTTTATCCCTGGCTCATATTTCTATACACCGGGTATGTTTCAAAAATCTATTTTTCAATTGGTTGGCTGTTCCCTATATACAAATAAGGGTTACATATATACTCATGAGAAATGGTGTAGAAGAATGGCGTAGAAGTGTTATGCAATAACTACAGCATATATTGATGTCATGTTTGTATATCCAGTGAGTGTTAAGCATTACGGGTCCCGTGTACTTATTAAATTGTTGATATCGATACATTTAATGAGTTTAAAAACATCAAACTTACCGCGAGCTAGCACCTTCGTCCGCCATCATCGGACTTTTAGTGTTCCCATATCTGTTACAGGCCACACTGTGTTATCCTGCGTAAAACACGGAGCCGTCCACGAAAGAAAGATAATCAAAAATCAAGTAGAATTGAATTATACATCACTACCACGTTTATTTTTTTTTTATTTTCAGATGAAGATTGTGCTTTCATTTCAACATATTTTATTGATAATCAAATGGATTGAACATCAGGCTAAGCCTATATTAAAGTTCTCTCCATAAATTGTGCTTGGGGCAAAAGGTTAAAGGAGCGGGTCACTGTAGCTTTAGCATCTAGTATGACTGGGGAAAAATGAACCGCTTATCATAGGAAAATCACGAAAGCCCCGGTGCTTTAACCAAATTAAGCCAGAAACATTACCGGTTATGTACCGTGCGAACAAAAAAGCTTGGATGAATGCACATCTGATGACAGAATGGCTAAAAAACTAGACCGTAAAATGGAGAGGCAGGCAGGGACGACACATATTGTTTTTTTTTAGACAACGCTCCCAGTCATTCAACTGACTTAGATTTGAAACATGTGACAATTAGATTTTTTCCTGCGAACACGACAGCGATTCTACAACCTATGGATCAAGGCATCATTCAGACTTTGAAATTGAATTACAGAAACAAAAACTTAAACATATTCTTATGCAAATGGAGAAAACAGAAATGCGGATCAGAACTCTTGGAGGATATCAATGTTCTACAAGCTATTTTCTGGATTAACAGTGCTTGGAGAGATGTCGAACAGGAAACAATCAAAAAGTGCTTCCACAAATGTGGATTTGTGCCTAGCACTATGACTGATCTTGACAACCAGGATGTGGATGTGGATTCTGGGGGTGACGACGATGATGATGCTGATGGCGACGACGACGACGACGACGATGACGATGACAATGTACCACTAGCTGTTCTTCGTCTGGCAGATTCTCTGTTTGGATGTTCTTATAACGAACTGGCAACTCTAGACTACAACATCGCCACGTGTGATGAGAAGGATGGCATCAATATTCACCGTCCTGCAGATGAGCTTCTGGCTAAATTGAATGACAATGATGCTTGTGATGACGTTGATTGTGAGGATATTGATGGTGACAAAATTGATAGCACTCAAAAATCATTGCCCGAGGTAAAAAAATGTTTGGACTATGTGACTGAGAAAGGACTTACCAATACAATGGACAAGCTTTTAAGTGTTGAGCAGAATGTTTTCAAATCTCACCAGTTTTATCCCACTCTACAGCAAACCTTCTCACCATACTTCAAAAAGTGAATTTTTATTGTTTTATGTATCAATTTTTTAACTATTTCTTTTCCTGTTGTATTTTAACAATTTAAAATTGCAATAATCTAGGTTTTATATTTTTACAAGGTAGAGAGAATATTTCAATCCACTACAATTGATTATGTTTAGTATTGAGGATAATAATGCATGCCTCATCATGTCATATTTACTAATATTTAAGTATTTAACCATGTGTGTAATTATTTCTGAATTGACAATAGAATATGTAACTCTCTGTTTATAGAATCCAAATTATCCACCCAGCTACCAAGTTCCTAGGTAAGCCTCCTGTCACGCGGATGAATTGAGTTGCTCTTAGGACAAATTTAATGGACTGCGTAGCAGGTCATGTTGAATTTGTCTCAATACTATATAGGATAAATTGGAAGAAAAATTGATGAAAATTTTCATAGATATGTAAACAGATAAAGCTAGGTGTTTCCACAAGGTTTAACCGGAATAAGTCATAGTTGAGAGACTGCACTGGTGGCTAAGCTTTAAAAATTACTTTTCGTCCCCAATTCCTAAATAGGAAGGAGAAGATGTGTCATCAGGTTTCAATGATCTTTAAACATATTTAGTGAGATCGATGAGTTAACAAAATCTTTTGAGGTTTTCAAACAACGAAGTGTAGAAGGTAAAAAGGAAGAGTTTGTTGTTGATAGTCTGAAAATAAAGATATAGTTACCTCTATAAATTTCTTAGTGAATAACCAACTTGATCTTGTACATGTACTATGGAAGGAAGTAAGGAAGAAAGATAGTCGGATCTTTGAAGAGTATGCATTCCATATACACTTTCTTTTTCCTTCTGGCAGATAATTTTTCTAACCCCGTTTCAAAATGTAAAGAATGTGAACTGACAAAAGATTAGAGTCCCGTTATGATTCTAGCGGCTTCATGTTGCGCTTTTTTTCTAATTTTTCAGATTTGGAACTAGAGCAACCATCCCAGACCTCACATTATGTAATGATATTGGTAAAATAAAAGTAAGGTATATCCATAAAAGAGCATCACGTTTTAGTAGAAAAATCAACTTTCTCAAGACATTTATTTTCTTCATAACTGAAGAATATACTGCATCCCCATTTGACACTCGAAGTGAAAGTAACGCCTAAATGCTTATGGCGCTGTGTAAAATCTAAAATGTTCACGTGAAATTCTAATCAAATAAATTCGTCAATGACATTTTTATTTGAGATAAAAACATAAGTTTTATCGGGATTTAAAATTACAAGCCGAGTTTTGCCACCTATTCAAAGAATCGAGGTATTTGTTTTAAAATAGTGTTTGAATTTTAAGACAGGAAGAGGAAGAGTAATAAAGAGAAGTATCGTCTGCGAAAAGACGCGATACTGAGTCAAAGACATCATCAATATCATTAATATAGATTAAAAATAGTGAAGGACCTAGGAAAGTACCTTGTGGAACTCCAGCATCAATCGAACCTAATCTCGAAAAAGAATCATTAACACGAACTTTTTGCTTCCTTTGATATAAATATTTTTTTAACCAGACCAATAACTCGGTTCCTATTCCATACACAATATAAGGACAGTTGTCCGTGTTTATGTTAGATTCGTTGTTCTTGCAAAGTTAATAAGCGAATACCGAGAAGTAAACCAAATCTATTTGGGGTAAAGGAAAATTTTATTGTCAGAGATACATGTAAGACATTTTTGCTTTCGTCTGTTACTTCGCGTAGGAATATGGATAATTAATTGGTCCTTGGTGTATCTGATGTACTAATTAGCCGGCTGCAGAGGGTCCAGAATACTGCGGCTACCCTGGTAACCTGGAAACTCACAATATAACACAACCTCTAGTGATATAAGCATTCTGTTGTGTTGTACACATACAAGACATTAAATGGAAAAGCTGAGTAATTTATCTATCGGCCTTGACGATCAACGCGATCGGAGAAACCTTGTTATGTGACAAGATCTTTCCGAAACAAATACAACACTTTGTGGTACAAATAAATTCTAGTATGAGATGAAATATCACGTATTTACTGTCAGAGGATCTGTATCTATTGTTCTGTAAGAGCGACTCCAATTCCAGTTAGAACTATAAAACAAAGAAAAACATAACATACACGATTAAGGACGCAACTAGATATCCCTCAACAACCAGATATCCAGTCAAAACAAGATATTCCGAAACAATCAGAAATTCCAAAACAATCAGATATCCCCGAACAACTAGATATCCCCGAAGAGCTAGATATCCGCTAATAGACAGGTAATCCGGAACAACCAGATATCACAAAACAACCAGATATCACAAAACAACCAGATATCACAATACAACCAGATATCACAAAACAACAAGATATCACAAAATAACCAGATATCACAAACAACCAAATATCACAAACAACCAGATAACACAAAACAACCAGATATCACAAAAAAACCAGATATCACAAAGCAATCAGATATCACAAAACAACCAGATATCGTGATCAAAACAACCAGATATCACAAAACAACAAGATATCACAAAACAACCAGATATCACAAACAACCAGGTATCACAAAACAACAAGATATCACAAAACAATCAGATATCACAAATCAACCAGATATTACAAAACAATCAGATATCACAAAACAACCAGATATCACAAACAACCAGATATCACAAAACAACCAGATATCACAAAACAACCAGATATCACAAAACAATCAGATATCACAAATCAACCAGATATCACAAAACAATCAGATATCACAAAACAACAAGATATCACAAAACAACCAGATATCACAAAGAACCAGATATCACAAAACAACAAGATATCACAAAACAACCACATATCACAAACAACCAGATATCACAAAGCAACAAGATATCACAAACAACCAGATATCACAAAACAACCAGATATCACAAAACAACCAGATATCACAAAACAACAAGATATCACAAAACAACCAGATATCACAAAACAACCAGATATCACAAACAACCAGATATCACAAACAAACAGATATCACAAAACAACAAGATATCACAAAACAACCAGATATCACAAACAACCAGATAACACAAAACAACCAGATATCACAAAACAACCAGATATCACAAAACAACCAGATATCACAAAACAACCAGATATCACAAAACAACCAGATATCACAAACAACAAGATATCACAAAACAACCAGATATCACAAAACAACAAGATATCACGAACAACCAGATACCACAAACAACCAGATATCACAAAACAACCAGATATCAGAAACAACCAAATATCACAAACAAACAGATATCACAAAACAACAAGATATCACAAAACAACCAGATATCACAAACAACCAGATAACACAAAACAACCAGATATCACAAAAAAACCAGATATCACAAAGCAATCAGATATCACAAAACAACCAGATATCTTGATCAAAACAACCAGATATCACAAAACAACAAGATATCACAAAACAACCAGATATCACAAACAACCAGGTATCACAAAACAACAAGATATCACAAAACAATCAGATATCACAAATCAACCAGATATCACAAAACAATCAGATATCACAAAACAACCAGATATCACAAACAACCAGATATCACAAAACAACCAGATATCACAAAACAACCAGATATCACAAACAACCAGATATCACAAAACAATCAGATATCACAAATCAACCAGATATCACAAAACAATCAGATATCACAAAACAACAAGATATCACAAAACAACCAGATATCACAAAGAACCAGATATCACAAAACAACAAGATATCACAAAACAACCACATATCACAAACAACCAGATATCACAAAGCAACAAGATATCACAAACAACCAGATATCACAAAACAACCAGATATCACAAAACAACCAGATATCACAAAACAACCAGATATCACAAAACAACAAGATATCACAAAACAACCAGATATCACAAAACAACCAGATATCACAAAACAACCAGATATCACAAACAACCAGATATCACAAACAAACAGATATCACAAAACAACAAGATATCACAAAACAACCAGATATCACAAACAACCAGATAACACAAAACAACCAGATATCACAAAACAACCAGATATCACAAAACAACCAGATATCACAAAACAACCAGATATCACAAACAACAAGATATCACAAAACAACCAGATATCACAAAACAACAAGATATCACAAACAACCAGATATCACAAAACAACCAGATATCACAAAACAACCAGATATCACAAACAACCAGATATCACAAAACAACCAGATATCACAAAACAACAAGATATCACAAAACAACCAGATATCACAAAACAACCAGATATCACAAAACAACCAGATATCACAAACAACCAGATATCACAAACAACCAGATATCACAAAACAACCAGATATCACAAAACAACCAGATATCACAAAACAACCAGATATCACAAAACAATCAGATATCACAAAACAACCAGATATCACAAAACAACCAGATATCACAAAACAACCAGATATCACAAAACAACCAGATATCACAAACAACCAGATATCACAAACAACCAGATATCACAAAACAACCAGATATCACAAAACAATCAAATATCACAAAACAACCAGATATCACAAAACAATCAGATATCACAAAACAACAAGATATCACAAAACAACCAGATATCACAAAGAACCAGATTTCACAAAACAACACGATATCACAAAACAACCAGATATCACAAACAACCAGATATCACAAAGCAACAAGATATCACAAACAACCAGATATCACAAAACAACCAGATATCACAAAACAACCAGATATCACAAAACAACCTGATATCACAAAACAACCAGATATCACAAAACAACCAGATATCACAGAACACTACATACCTCATAACAACCAGATATCACAGAACACTACATACCTCATAACAACCAGATATCACAGAACACTACATACCTCATAACAACCAGATATCACAGAACACTACATACCTCATAACAACCGTATCACGGAGCAATTAACCAGATATCACAGAACACTACATACCTCATAACAACCATATCCCGGAGCAATTAACCAGATATCACAGAACACTGCATACCTCATAACAACCATATCACGGAGCAATTAACCAGATATCTTAGAACAATATCTCGGAACAACCACATATCACAAATCATCCAGATATCACGGAAAAGTCAATGTATACTCCTCTGCTTATAGAGTGAACATATAAATTCCGGCATCGGAAATACAAAACAAAATCACGATTTATATAGGGATTGGATTTCACTTTTATGTTAACCATGCTTTTATGGAGCAATTCCTCTAAGAAAATATTCTATGGGGCGCGCTAGCGCCCCCATTTAGAATATATTCTTAGAGGAATTGCTCCATAAAAGCATGGTTAACATAAAAGTGAAATCCAATCCCTATATTTACACTTACGGATGTTGTTTCTATAAGTCTTTGTGATTACAATATTTTTTCTTTGTAAATAAAAAAAATCATATAAAAGTCGGACACAGTGGGAGGAGTCAATTATTAGAACAGCCAATGGTGACGCTTCACAACAGATTGAGACTTTTTTTTCCGCGGTAAATAATAGTTCTGTTTTTTATTATGATATTAACATAAATAACAAAAACATTTTGATAGATTATCATATTTAATATTGTCAAACATGTTATTTTTTTTAAAATAATCCTTTGTAACTTAAATTGTAAATGTAAACAAAGCCATGTGCTTGGCGAAAGTAGTTCCCGTACCCTGTCATATTTTCATACGCAAGTTCAAAGGTCAATGTTTCCATGCAAGAATGGTAAACAAATCGGTCTGGTATTGTTATATAGTGACAAAACTTTGCAAGTGTAGATATATTCCTTTAGCTGAAATACACTATAGGAATTCATGAAATATATTTAATTTTTGATGAGATGGTCAATATAATTATCTATATATATTATACCTACGAATACTTAACGTAATTGTGATAAAGAATTCAGTATTTATACGAACGGGAACTTCTTAAATTACGTGAGCGTTTTTAATAGATATTATCACCGCATTTTTGAATACACACAAATCGGTTAATAGCTGTTTTAATACAACAACCACACGGTTTTATACTCAAACGTATAAGGCTTAGTCAGGTTTAATAGATTTCGGCTGACAAGTTGACAATATATTACACAACCGGTATACAGATAAGGCAGGATAGTTTACAATGATCGAGAAAGACAGTATCCAAACCTGTTATCAGCTAAAGACTTTTAAACAAAACAGAAACAATCTTAAATTTATTTTTGTAGAACAGGATTCACGTCACGTAGCATACAAATGTTGTATTTTTTATGTTGTCGCCAATTTCAAATTACACCACACACAAAAAAATTCAGTATAAGAAACGTTTATTTCTACCAATATTTACACAAAAGAATGCTGTATTAAACTATTAAATACGCTTGACTTATTTCATGAATCTTGATTAAAATTGAAAGGTGTGTTTGATCTTCTGTCTGTAGTATAAATTAATATAGTGTACGTACAGAGTAGCCATTAGAATGTTGACCATATGTGACCACTTTGTTATCATATGATACAGTGGATTTACAGTCGATGTCTGTAACGCTACATAAGCTTACAATACTCCTGCCATATCTCCGATATGCTGTTTTTCCGAATTCTTTTTGATAGTTCAATTTGCATTTATATAAAATATAAAGGGGGATTTATATAAGTTGATCAAATTTGATTGGCAATTTTTGTAAAAAAAAAAATTTGGTGGGAGGGGGTTGTTAAATCTTTGTTGTTGTTGTTGTTGTTGTTGTTGTTGTTGTTGTTGTTGTTGTTGTTGTTGTTGTTGTTTTGTTTACCGTGCTGACACTTGAAATGTTTGGTTTACGCTGCAAAAACTATATGCATTTTTAGTACTTTCATTTTAATTTCAGACAATACCAATATCCTTTTACGTAGATTATCTGTACTTAGACATTAACATATCACGAATAGTTAGGACACATTCAAAATATTTACCTAAAACACTTTTCACAGTTAATTTGAAGACGCAGATGCTTCATAATTAAACGGCCAGATATTCATTAAGATCGTTCAATATGCATTTAATCTTAACTGTAAACGGGCATATTTTAACGGTAAACATATTTTAGCGGTTAACATATTGTAGCGATAATCTTAATTTAGCGCGTTTCTCGCTAGAAGTTAGTTTTGCGCTAATTATGACTGCACCAATTACACTATCTAAAGCCCAGCTCTTTGTAAAAAAAAAAAAAAAAAAAAAGATGCACTTCTTCATCACAGAGCAATTCTGATGAAAATAATCAACCACCAAAATATATACGTTTTCAGTAAGGCACATAAAAACATGCTACACTTAGACAATATGCTTTTCACGGATCCTCTTTAATCATTTTTATCAGTGTACAAAGAGGTTGGCCTGGGTGTATTATTCTACTGCTTACATGTAAGTTATTTCAATGGCCATGTGTAATCTTAGAGGTTATTTAATCAATAATATATTTGATATTCCGTCAATAAAATGCCGCTGGTGTCAAGATATCTTCCATTACCAAGATCTATATAAGCTAGAACATTCTGAGAAACGAAACTCGAACACTTTTTTCTAAATCTATTTCGTCGATAAAGTTTTCTTTTGTGTACGTCAAATGAAAGTAAGTTAGAATCTTTCTCGGAAAAAGAAACCAAATTTTTAATTTTCCGAAAGTCTTGAGTCACATCGATGGCTGATATCAGTTGGGGCACGTCAATCAAGGTTTTTTACTTATGCTATAAGTAACAGCAAAACTGCACGTAGACACTATTAATGCTGATCTCGACATTTTTATTTCATTTTTTAAATTATTTTTGCATATATTTATTCATTTATCTTTTTTTCTGATTTAAACATTTAAAAATATTACGCACGGCTTTTCTTAGCAAGTGGATTGGGCACATTATTTTTTGTTAGTTTTATCAGATAGAAATTTATTTATGAATATCGGTACATTTTCAACTTTTGATATACAAACGGCAATAATTGTTACACTGTAGTTTATTTTACAATGTAGTTGTGAAATATTTTGTTCTGGATTTGTCTGCAATCTTCAATAGAATTGGTGTCCAGATAGTACCATCTGCTATCAGCGGTGACAATTCTTAATATATGAAAAGACACTGTTGCAAAAAAGCTTTCGCCGTTGCAAAAACGCATTTTGACAAAATAATATCATATTTGAAACTATATTCCTTTGTAAGCTTGAAGAATAAATCCTTTCGATACTCATTGATCACTGGTCAATGATCGCTGATATGTGAATGCATGAATATTTTCTTTATAGTTAATTCGATATTTAAACAGAAATATTGAAATACAATTAACAAGAATTGTAAATGACTTATTTCTAAACTATTTTTTCAAAATACCGTTCCCATTAACAAGAGATAATAAAATAAAAAACATTCCCTCAGTACATTGCAGATTTTTACACTGAAGCAAAAGTGGCATTCAAGGGTCATATAAATGCTAAATCCAGTGATAGCAATGATATTTTACGAGCCTATAAATCACTACCGTGGTGCAATTTAACTGGGTTAGGTTGACCGAATGCAAGTGTGTATCGTTACTTACCATGGACCGTGCTGTTGACATGTAATATGTAAGCTTTTTGCGAACAGTGCATGCTCAGTGTGACAAAATTAGCTTACTGTAAACATGGAAATTTACGCGAGGGGAAAATTTACGCTAATTACGCGGACTCCTTTTGATCGCGAAAAAGTTCCCACGCGTATTATTTTGATATCAATTTACATAATCTCTAACTACAAACGAAGCTGGTCGATCACAAAATTACCCCAACGCGTATAGGTTACATATCGAATTCGCGAAATTAACCCCCCGCGAAAATAACCACGTTTACAGTATTTATATCGCAAATGTTGCACAAAATACCTTCCCGTATTGCTCACAAGTGTCTATAGTGCACAATAGGATTTTTTTTTTGACCGGATTCGACTTTATGTACGAATATTTACATTCTGTGTTGCATTTTCCTATAAGTCGTTAGTAAACCAAATTGTAGTTATGAAACTATATACTACCATTTAAAGTGATTCTGTCAGTGTATGAATACAGCTCCAGGTGTTGTAGGTTAAAACAATGGCCGTCAGTCGCATGTACAACATATACAAACGTCACCGTGTTGTGACATTCCAATCCTCTCTTAAGACCACACAGAAACTATAACATGTCTCAATTTTGAACCCTGAAATTGTTTTCTTTCGTTCCCAGATCTCAGAACACGAAGACTTGCTCTTCCTGTACCTCCAGAACAGTCTTTTGGTACTGTACCTCTGAGAAAAATCTCCCTGTCCGTCCCATACTAATGAGTGGCACGAGTTCAATTTTATTCATATCTTATTAACCAAATGTACAAATAAAATAAAATCTTCTGCATCCCCTACTAATCTCCGCATTGTTACAATCTTGATTTCCCCATAAACAATTTATTCAGACTAATTGTAGTGCGCGATATGTAATAATTTGAAATAATTCAACTGTGTACACAAATGAGAATAGTCATCCACAATGCCATTTCAGTTGGCACCTGTACGACGGATAGACAATTTACCTATTGTTTAATTAGACACCTGTACGACGGATAGACAATTTACCTGTTGTTTAATTAGACACCTGTACGACGGATAGACAATTTACCTGTTGATTAATCAGACACTTGTACGACGGATAGACAATTTACCTGTTGATTAATCAGACACCTGTACGACGGATAGACAATTTACCTGTTGATTAATCAGACACCTGTACGACGGATAGACAATTTACCTGTTGATTAATCAGACACCTGTACGACGGATAGACAATTTACCTGTTGTTTAATCAGACACCTGTACGGCGGATAGACAATCTACAGATAGATATACAGCTTCTATAATCAATCTACATGTATACTTAACCATATCTGTCACGTGACCTTCGCCATTTGTTCTGATTGACACTGAACTTTACATTGGTGTTTTCCTCGGTGTTTTGGCTACACCCGATGGACCAATACAGCGGGGAAATAGTTTTGAGTTTTGACTGCTGACTGCTAAAGCATGAGGCAACTGTTTACTGCACTATTTTTATTATTATTATTATTTTATTATATATTTATCTATATAATTATGATATATTAATAAAAGAATTATCTCCGCAAAAAAAAAAAAAAAAAAAAATCAATTAAGCAGAGACAAAAAAGAAAAAAGAAAAAAAGTAATATTGTAATCAACAGGTTTTCATTGTCTTTTCTTTTTGTACCACATACAAGAACAGATAAATGTGTGATAGACTTAAATGAACACATACATAACTTTCCAATATTTCACTATTATCTATAAGCTATAAAATAAAAGCTCTGAATACCCCTTTCCTCAAAAAAGGATTGGCAATGGATATTATAATTCCGCTTACTGTCCTAACCTCCATTTCCAGAGAATAGATTGAGTACAAGTGTATTGTTCAAACTCTTCACACACCTGTTGATATCTTATCGCGGGTACTTGTCAGGATTTACTGTTCGAGTTAAAATAACTAGGCCAAAGTCAATGTTACTATACGAGGGTTGATTGATATTTGTGAGCCTCATATTAAAATATTTGAATTTTGCCGGACACATTGTATTATTTTTCATCATAAACCCTTCAGTATCTAGACACTTTTGTCGGTGGTGTTTAAGGGCCTCAATGCCACTTTTATAGAACTCATTTTCTTGGTTGTTCAGAAAGTCATCCACTGCATGTATGACGTCATCATCGGACTGAAAGTGGTTGCCTGAAATAGCTGTTTTCAGCTTTGGAAATAGATGAATGTCTGATGGAGCGAGATCAGGTGAATAAGGCGGTTGTTCAATCAATTAAAGCCATAATTATGAATGGCAGCAATGGCAATGACAGACTTGTGAACATGACCATTGTCCTGATGAAATAACATACCTTTAGTATGCTTTCCGCCTAATATCTTCCCGTAACTGCCCCAGAAATGAAGCATAACATGGGCCATTGATGGTTTGTCCCTTTTGGAGATAATCTATTAGCAGAATACCATCTGCATCCCAGAAAACCCAGGTCATAACCTTCCCAGCTTATGGAACAGTCTTTGCCTTCTTTGACGGGGATGAATCAGGGTGCTTCCATTGTTTCGATTGTTGTTTGGCCTCAGGGGTAAAATGAAGGACCAATGTTTCATCCATAGTGACAAATCTCTGGAGAAAGTTGGCATGATCTTTCTCAAAAAGGTTAAGATTATCACGCGATAATGTGCGCCTGGTGTGCTTCTGATCAACTGTCAGAAGTCTTGGCACCCATCGGGCCGAAAGCTTGCAAGATTCTCTGTAATAATGGAATGTACTCTTTCCTGTGAAATGCCAACTCTACTGGCTATATGTGTTTCTGTGACTCGTCTGTCAGTCATAACAATATAATGAAGTTTATTGACCATTTCTGGGGTTGCAACATTGACAGGCCTTCCAGGACGGGGGTCATCCTAAAGGCTCTGTCGGCCGCGCTTAAATTCCGCCACTCACCTTTTCAGTGTAGGATATGAAGGGGCATCTTTCCTTAGTATTGCTACCGTATCATTATGGATATCCTTAGGTGTTAAACATTTTTTATGCAAATATTGCATCATTGCTCTTTCACCGATTATGTCTATTTTACATAAGCCGCTTGTCATGTTTATTTTAGAATGCTACCTCGTCGATATAAACTAACCAAATGAGATCAGTCCTTGGGTACACGGCCCTATATAGTCATAGAATAGTAGGTCTTAAAAAGAACATCCTTGAGTACCTCCTTCAATACGAGACTCACAACATATCAATCATTCCTCGTAAATACAAATTTTGGTATCCGGACAACAAATCCACTTCAAGTAGACTATTCAATCGCAAAATTCCGCTCGGTTCCCTGGGAGTTCTGCTTCAGATTTCTTCTAAAAATCAAAAGGGCAAAGGTCATGGTCGTGCTATTACTTCAGTGTATTTATAGCCAATTCGGTTATTTCCCCTAACATGCACAATAGCACAAGATCTAGGGAAATTTCACAGACGTCTTTCTTATCGGAAGTCTTTCCTAGTAATTGTTTTTTTCAGAGTGAAAAGATAAAAGGTAAAATTGAAATGTCACCATTCATATTCAATTTGGTCTCTTGTTTTTTTGGAAGAGATTTTAGGCCTGCAGAAATGAAATCGCTATCTGTCAATCAAGCAAATTCATATTGGTTTCAAAACTGACTGCCAGATTGAAAAACCACAGGCTTCTGAATCTGATTAGTATTTATAGAAAAAAAATATTCCTACTATATCAACAAGGTGTAATACTTGACGATGCGACTTTCAACATTCAGATTTATTTTATTCCTTCTCTTTACAAAAAAATATACAATGAATAGAGATAACACATTTACAACATTTAACGAATACAATATATATATATATACACAACGATGCATCGACTGTGGAACTTTGAGCTGTTTTAAAACAGGCAGCGTGATTTTTCAACAATTATAGTTATTAATGTTTTACACAATTGTCGACCAATCAGATTGAAAAAGATAGTCTACTTCAGGTTCCACAGTTGATACATCGTCCACTACCACGACCGCTTTTGGTCCATTTCGTTATCTTTAAATCATTGTCACACGGCAAAATAATAGCATGCGTTGATGTTTAAGGATTCTTAACCAAGGTACGTTACTGAAGTTTTTGATATTTTAGTCGAATTGAACTGAAATTCAAAGTGAATCGAAGCTCACCCCCATTTCCGTCTTTTCAAGTGTTTCCCGTTGTCGATATAGTAGGAGTAGAGACTGATATATTTTTCAATTAATACTAATCAGAAGCAGGTGCAAGTGCATAAGCAAACTGAGAATATTGAATATGGACATTAAATGTTGTTATTCTGAATCACAGCCGACCAGTTGTTGATAGCATATGAATGAAACAAAAATCTACATGGAGGCAATTGAAAAAGTACCAGAGAAGTAAGACCATGTGTTACGAAAGACTATGCGTCTTCTGCTTCATGGACGACACCCTCCGTGTAAATCTAGATAACCTTCAGATTATATTAAGACTCATGGGATGAAAAGGAAACCAATCCGCATACCAACGAGCATTTACTGGTCTAACGTAATCTCGCACAAGGAAAAATGATATTCAATCTCCAAATAAGATTATGATGTCAACCATACCTTCCATAAATTCCAAACCACGTGCTTGATAGAATAAAAAAAATGGCAGGAAAAGTAGGAATGTTACAATAAAGAAATGGAAAGTTATCAATAGCGAAATTGAAATTTTTACGTTCATATTACAGCTTAGTTGTAATATTCCCTGTCCCTGTGCGATATGACGTCAGATGTGCTCGATGGCTTTTGATATGACGTGTGGCTCCGTGTTACAAACCCACTTGATAAGGATTTGACCAGGATTTGTGTGACGGGTGTCGCCGTGACCTAGATTTGTATGACGGGTGTCGCCGTGACCTAGATTTGTATGACGGGTGTCGTCGTTGAAGCGGGAGGCGCTTACCCTGCCCGATCACCTGGTCTTAATCTTGTCCTTTTTAAAATCTTTATTTTTGTTCATATTTCGATCCCGTTTTATCGAGTATGAGTTAGAATTACGTCTCGGTATTCTCTGTGGATTGTATGTCCACAAACTAAACAGCTCGGCATTATTACCACACTGGCTGTATTTCAATAGGGATTTTTAAATCAATATTATTTAAATAATAACTATTGCAACACTCGGTTGGTATATTTGTCAATTATATTCATGTACAAAGGCAGTAATATCCTCGCCAAAATATGTCTTTAAAAGGAAACCAGGTAGAATTTCCCTGGCCGACCCAATGGGCCACGTGTACAAATCTCTCATTTTTATCATTCCTCTGTGTTTACTGTACGTTTACATTTATTTATTCAATTTTTTTTGTGAACTTTTGTTTGTTTGTTAGAATTTGTTTGTTTGTTTGTTTCCATTTTCCAAGATGGAAGTATTTTGTTAAATTTTGTTTGTGCTAATTACTCTTTGCTAGTAATTCCTCATTAATCATTGGAGTCATCCAGAACTAGTACGTTAGCAGTCCATCGTTACACTGTCGTTCAGACACGCCGGTTATGGTATTTTACAATCTCTTACTACCTACAAATAAGTATTACCCGGTCGTCTGGCCTACAAATATGGATGTTGAGTACTTTACTAAAACAGTGTATCTTCATTCAAAGAATTTAACGCAAACATAGTTAAACTGTATCAGAAAGTGGCAGTAAAGGTGTTGAACAGTTGAAAAATATGAGTAATGATATCTTGGACGGTTGAACAATATGAGTAAATATGTCTTGGACGGTGGAACAATATGAGTAAATTTGTCTTGGATGGTTGAACAATCTGAGTAAATATGCCATAAACGGTTTAAGAATCTGAGAAAAAAAAACTTTGGACGGTTGAACAATATGAGTGAATAAATTGTATGCCTTGGACGGTTGAACAATCTGGGTAAGTACATTGTATGCCTTGGACGGATGAACAATCTGGGTAAGTACATTGTATACCTTGGACGGATGAACAATCTGGGTAAGAACATTGTATGCCTTGGACGGTTGAACAATCTGGGTAAGTACATTGTATGCCTTGGACGGTTGAACAATCTGGGTAAGTACATTGTATGCCTTGGACGGTTGAACAATCTGGGTAAGTACATTGTATGCCTTGGACGGATGAACAATCTGGGTAAGTACATTGTATGCCTTGGACGGATGAACAATCTGGGTAAGTACATTGTATGCCTTGGACGGTTGAACAATCTGGGTAAGTACATTGTATGACTTGGACGGTTGAACAATCTGAGTAAATACATTGTATGACTTGGACGGTTGAACAATCTGGGTAAGTACATTGTATGACTTGGACGGTTGAAGTTGGAAATATCAGTAAGGACCTAGGCTCGGGTCGAAGGTTATTTGATAACACATAGGCCTATAGACAAAGTACACTTTTAAATCAATATTCAATGTGTAGGTTATATATTTGTTTAAAGAAATGGACATCTAGAGAGATGTTATAGTTAAACGGTTCAAAAGATCACAGTTCAGTAGACAACTTCCGTATTTCGGTTCAGCGCTGAATAAATAAAGGTCGTAATTATTTGGTGACAAAAACTGTTTATTTGTGTCATATCTCGATCGATACACGCCTCTGACTCCGTACTACGTAGTGGTGCAATTACAATGATATGTACAACTGTATTCTTAAGGATTGTTTAACATGGCGTCTTCGGCTTCGATTTTCTCGTAGCAGACGACATTGTGCTCAATACAGTAACTGTTCAAGTATACTTATAAACACAAATTAAACACTCCTCGGAATTTATGTTTATTTAGTATAATTTGGTAATTGGCAGCTACGAATGAAACTGTATTCAACATGGGGACCTGTTCAGAAAAAAAAAACTTTGCGTTTTAAAAGGCTACATACAACTTCAACATCTTAGCGGTATATGCATGATCACGGACTGCCTGGTATAAATAATATGGGCGGACATTCCGTAGAGTACACACATTTAAAGTGTTTGTTTTATTTTATGATTCTAGTATATAAGACTGTCAGAATTTATCGTGCCGAGCAACAAAAAACAAGTGGAAGGTTAGCACTTGAAAGTTAGTGAAAATGGAGACCGAAATCGTTACTGGACATTATATAATGAAGTAAAGGTACAGATTGTTTAACGGGGACTGAGATATTTGTATATAAAGATATAAAATACATATTTTACAATAAGTTCATATTTTACAATAAGTACATATTTTACAATAAGTACATATTTACAATAAGTAATATTTTACAATAAGTAAACCTAAGGTGCGACAGTTATGGCCATTGATATACCTAATATAAGCGACAGTTTTTTTTTCCTTTTAGTATCTTTTTACACAACACCTTATGAAGAGTACTAGTAGAAAATGTATAAATCATTTCTATATATTACTAATGTGTTTTGATTACATAATTCAGTTTTGTGTAAATATTCTACTTCTGATCGAGTGTGCATAAGATATGAAATACGCCGAACTGAACCGAAACAACCGACAACAAAAATGATAAACGAACTGAAGCCAACGAATCATGAGCCGTGATACCCTTACACCTAATGCAACGTGTTTCCCACACCTTTTTGGCCGAGTGGTTAAGGTGTCCCGACACTTAATCACTAGCCCTCCACCTCTGGGTTGCGAGTTCGAACCCTACGTGGGGCAGTTGCCAGGTACTGACCGTAGGTCGGTAGGTTTTTCTCCGGGTACTCCGGCTTTCCTACACCTCCAAAACCTTGCACATCCTTAAATGACACTGACTGTTAATATGACGTGAAACAAAAACAAACGAACAAAAACCTTCTTATAAAAAGAAAATTCGAACCCGGGACCATGTGATCATAAAACAGGAAGTTTATCATCTGACTTCATAAACACATCAATGTAATTTAACATTTTCTAAATGTTAATTACACACAGAACTTTGAAATTAGTTGTAATTATTTTTAAGCTACAAATACAAGTACAATATATATATTTATATTCATTACATTTTTTTTAATTAACTCTATAAAAAAAAGCATGATGCACTGATCAGTACGAACGAATAAGACCAGGCTGCGTTCATTATTCCTGATCATTCTGAGTTAATTTGAAATAAGTATTAAAGTTACTCAACTAAGCATTAGTAATGAAAATATGTATGTCATAACATTTCTTTCCGTTTTTTTCTGACCAAGATGACATTTTTAATAGCATACTCAAAACAGGTCAACAAAAACACAGAAATAAAAGCATGTTTATGATTAAGACTTTCCAAACATGGCATATAAAACAGGTCAACAAAGCGTTTGAATTGAGGCGGAAATTAAACAGAAAAAAAAGATGTTTATGATTAAGACTTTTCAAACATGGCCGCCATAAAGGTTTCGTTGTGCATATGACCAATTAATTGTCGATATTCTTTAAAAATAATAATCTCATACAGGACTCACATAGATTGTCTCGCTATTGAAATCATGCTGCATTTAACACAGTTGGAATTTTGAAATATATGTAACGAGTTTTATTATTTATTTTTGATATATATTATGCATTTAATAATTAATTCGTTTTGCTGCTTCGATAAGACAATGTTTAGCGAGGCGAAATAACCACATGGGCCTTACACACGGTCAAATGTAATTGTTCCGCAACAGCTTGTCATCTTTTTACAATTTAATTGCTGAAAATTCTTTCAAAAATATGAACTACTCTTATATAGACAATCATTACTATTTCATCATAATCGTTCATGCACAGCAGTGGTTTCAACAACACTTCAATATATATCGGGTATAGACCGTATTCACAAGTAATACATGAATACTAACAAGCAATACATGTTTATAATGTGTGTGTATATACATATAAAGATATATTTAGTTTAAACTTCATTCATTATTTGTTAATATATTTTTTTAAAGAGAACCAAATTAAAGTTAAATTTCACACGCACCAACGATCTTCAAAGTGCAGTATAGAGCTACAGTGGAACTTCGTTAACTCGAAGTCGACGGGACCACGAAAAAAACTTCGAGTTATCCGAGTGTTCGAATTAAGCGAGTTATCGTTTTTGGTGAAAAGTTTGGTCAATATTTGTCAACATTATATAATCATTATAACTTCGCTCTGTCGCTGATCAGTTTAGTGTGAAGACTGGTCAATACATGTAAATATATATGTAATGTTTCGTTATGTCACTTGTAATTTGGTGTAATTTTGCCGATATACAGTCACGATAAAGTTTCTTTCACTTAGTCACTTCAATAACGATCTGATGTGCAAGTCATGTTTGCAAAAGGTAAACGATAAAACGGAATTCGACAAAATAACAAGTTATTAATGTCAAAACAAATAACCGTTTAAGTTTAACACAGATTGCATACAAAACGTAACAGAACCATTACCTTTTATTGGACATATATAAAATACTGTTTGATCGGCCTACTTACTTTTTATTGATAACCACGCCATTTCCATGTGTATTAGCACCGGAAGTTGGGCTGCGCATGTGCGTATAAAATGTTACTGTAACTGAGTTGGCGTTTTATCCGATTTAATAGACAGCACTGACCGTTACAGTTGTACTCTGAACACCTCGGCAGTAATTACGCTATTGTTTCAGCAGTTTAAAGATTTAATAGGCGCCGGTGACTGTGTCATTTCTACACCTGTAAAAACATCAGTCGGGTAGATCTACCGGTGTGTCAGAGATTAGTTCCGCTTGAGCGAACGGGTAGATGAGTTGTTGACTATCGTGTGTACTGATATCGGCGACCGCCTTGGGGAAATTACCTGATGTAAGTAAAGCAGTACTTTTTATCACCAAGACTTGTTGTTATAAGATTCAACCGACAATTTCTTTTATGAATTTATGAAACACTTATAATAGCATGTAGGTTAGTAGTGCCGATATGTTCAGTATTACAAACGGAATTTAGCTCTTAAAAAATGTCGGCGTTTGCCACCGATCGACGAAAATTATACTTCGAGTTATTCGAACATTTCAAGTAGGATTTTTTTTGTTGGGACCAAATTTTTACTTCGTATTATCCGAGTTTTTCGAGTTATCCGAATTCGAATTTTCCGAGTTTTTTTTACTAAGATAAAGAGAGAATTCGGCCGGGACCGGCGAGGTACTTCGAGTTAAGCGGGGTATTCGAGTTATCCGAGTTCGAGTTAACGAAGTTCCACTGTATTTAATCTTCACCAAAGAGGCGCTTTGATGATTGGTGATTTGGCACTGTGACGTAGCACTGGGATCTAGCACTGGGACGTAGCACTGGGACGTAGCACTTTGACGTAGTACTGTGACGTAGCACGTTGACGTAATAATGTGACGTAGTACTGTGACGTAGTAATATACAAATCTATGACATTAAAGTATGTATGTCCCTTTAGACAGAGAGAGTAAATGTATATATACTTGTTAATGGACTGTAACGATGTAGACGAAAAGTTGTAATCCGAAGGACAGCAAGAGCAGAGATATTCCGAACAGATTGACAAGTCGAATTCCATAGCTGGTGTCCTTATCCTGACAGCAATCACAGAAACATCCGAATGTTTTCAGAATAAAATTACACCATGTGACGGGAGAACACTTGCAATTTTTACAGCTCAGCGTGCAACAGCACATTGGGAAGGGGATTTCACACGTGCAGAAGAAATCGCGGGGCTTGACTTCACAGCAGTAGTCATTATTGCGACAACAACAGCATCGCCACCATTGGTTGCAACAGCCAGCATTGCCAGTCAAGTGATCGTAACTCACAGAGAGCCGGAAGATGGCGCTCGCGCATGCGCTGATGCTAGCCAACAATGCAAAGAGGTTGATGTCAACTTTACTAGAGTGGCACTTACAATGGAACAAAAGCACTATCATGATGATAGCCTGGGGTACCTCCTCAAAGAAAATGGCCAGGAATATTTCACTCTGGCCCGAAAGGATCCGAAAGAACTTCTTCCCTCGAACAATAATGATCGTTTCCATGGTGAGGTTGATGCACTGAATGATTCCAATAAGAGACCCTATCAACATAAACACTGTCAGAGATGTCCATATGTTAACCGTGTCTGAACAAATGGATGCCTTGACCTCAGCAGCGCTGATGTTCAAATGGTCTAGGACGTCATGGTTCACTTTGCACGCCCCGCCGTTTTCCAAAGTGTCCTTCTGTACAAATGGAGACGGTCCTGAGGCACCTATCACCCAGTCATTAGCCAGGTCCCAAAATATAAGTAAACAGGTAAAGAGTCGCAACAAGATGGCAAATCCGCTATAATGCCTGTCTTTATTCATCTCATCATCTATATACTTATCTCGGTGACGATATTGATCTCTGCCCGTTTTATTTGCCCATCCAGACCCGCCGTTCTCCATTCCCCCGTTGCGATAGATATAGTTGTTTTCGTCATACTTTTCCTTGGTCCTTGTGGGGCCATAATCAGAACCGAACACGTAACCTCGCTGACCGGTCGCAAATGATCCATCGCTTCTTCTGTCTGGATCCCGGTACTTTGACTGAAACCCTAAATTGTCGTATGTAAATCTCGGCTGCTCTTCTGACCCACGAGAGGACAGAGACGGACGCCGGGGTGCACCGCCCATGTAGCGCCCTTGGAAACTATCTTGGTACGACGGGTTCCCACCAGGGACTCTGGAAACCCCCATGTGGTCACCTCCTTTATATGGCAATGGTCGAACTGGTCGCTGAATCCCATCGGGCGGGAAAAACGTTCCACGATCTTCCGGGACGAATCCCCCCTTATTGCCGTTAAATCCGGTTTCCCGGAATCCCAACGGACTACGTCTAGTAGGAGACAATGGTCCCCGGTCCCAGGTCGGAGACGTGGTGTCCCTAGGGGGAGTCCAATAGTCACGTGCTTTTGTAGATGTATAACGCCTATCTCCTGGCGAATCTCGGTACTCACCGTAACGTTTATAGTCGGCAGGCGGTTCCATTTTCGGTAAGTGAATTTCGCGTTAAACTTTGAGTTTGTGTTAGAATTACACAATGCCAACAGCCGCAAATTCCGTTATGAATTTCACAGTTATTGATTAAACAGTCCAAATCAGCCCACAGATTCCGATGAATATGACCTTAGAACATCTGTACGGGCTCACTTAAGATTATATCCGTCGTACAAAACGAATTCTGTATATATGTATACAAAACACCTCCGAACCTTGGCATGTCAATCTTTGGAAATAACTGTTACAGAATTTCTCTTCCTGGTACGTGTAAATAGCGTAGCTGTCTGTACGTGTTGTGTAATAGTGTATACGTGTGGCTACCAAGGACTACCCGTCCTGGTATATGTGTACAGATAGCACACTATCCTGTAAAACACTGATAACAGGTGACAATAGCATGGTTTAGATTTCTGTCGCTTCGTATTCTAAACATGCCCTTCGTCACTTTTGTATAGGTGTTCAATAATTAGTAGACACAGCTTGAACGCTCTGAATTAAAGGCTCGATTCATTTACCGTTGGGACATAATAATTGTTTTTAATCATTGTCTGGGCTCGCGACAGACATTTAAGTGTATACGTCTGTCTTTGTTAAGTTGTATGCGTGTGCACCGCTTAAGTGCTTGTAAATCATTTGGGAAGTAATTTCAAAATACCTGAATGCCGACTCACAGCGTATAAAAAAAATTGTCGCAGAGTAATAAATATTCGATTTAGGTAGATATACAGTGTGTGGGGCTTGTCAGTTACACATGTATTGATCAGTGCACATTTCCCTCATATGTGAGTCCCGCTGACAGGGATCCTATTTATAATCAATAACTCAACCTGATGGAGTCGTCGGTATCTGGGTAGGTGATCACGGTTACTCAATTGTTTAGTATCTTATGCAGTTTGATATGTTGGTTATGCAAATATACTACAACGCCGACAGTCTATATACACTGCAAGTCACCAAAATGCAAGAATTTGTACCCCCGGTATCAAAACTATATAATTAACACCAACATTGAAAAAAATGACAATAGAGTCCTAACAATGATAGTTTTAAAGACGTAAATCCATAAACCCACAAGATTCACCTGTCGTGTTGACCTTTGATTCACAGACGAGTCAATATTCAAGAAGGGAAAACAGGTATATATCGTATGTGTAATATACAACAGTTTAAAATAACGAGAAAGACTTTTTTATATTGACGAATCCGTCGTGAGGGCTAATAAAGAGATTTTTAAAATAGTGGTTTATGTCGGCAAGTACAGGTAAAATCTAAACTAAGGGCTAGTTCGAATCCCGGAGAGCTTACAAAAAGTGAATATGTTCTGTTAGTGTGTTGTTTATGATTTTTTTATTGTGTCTTTATTTATTGATTTTTTTTTATTATTTTTTTTTTACAATTTATTCCTCTATCTTATTTTTCCTTCCTTCTTTTCTTCCAATTTAACATTTCATTTAAGCCGTCATCCTCGCTGCCAAATTGAATTACTCGAGTAGGACACGGACAGCGTTTAACGTGACACTCTAACAACCAAGAATATTCAAATTTTTAAATCAAAATAATCAAAATATGTAAGCATGATTTATAACCTGAAATAATTAATGCTATTTTTAACCTATATATAAATGAACGCACATATCTATAGTTCAACAGCTGGGTCTGGGTTTTTTTATCATTATTCTATCTGTTTGTATAGGCACATTGAGTGTGTGACATGACCATACACAGTAAGCTTAATCTAATATTTATTCATTACGATTTTTTTAAAGACACGTCACTGTTCACTGTTGTCTTTCTAAATATCGTGTATGTTATCACACCGTATGTTGCTCCACCGTATGTTCTCTATGCACACACATGTATATACCTAAACACAAATGGTTCGCCTGTTTGGGGTATCCCATTAAAATGTCCATTGATGTTTTAAACATTTTTTCCAAGGCTGCCCAGATTGTGAATGGGCCGACAAAGGAACAAATACTGGAGGATTTGTATGGCTTTATTGAGAAAATCCCGTGGATTAGAGTTTTTATATGACTTAAAGCCAGGATATACTGGTTAAAAAACACATAATGATTCTAAACAGCATACAGGAAATTTAAGTTCAGCAAGACTCCTGACAAGTGACTATTGAATATAGTTATATTGGCATTGTAAATATTACATTCTTTATACATAAAGATATAATATTATTCTTAATTGTAACAGTTGTTGGTGGAAGTGACACGTGCGATACATGTTCATGGACTCTAGGTCTTAGTCGGCTAATAACTGTCTATGATGTGTATATACATGTATATGCTGAAATTGTTGTATTTGTATATATATGTGTGTAATTATATTGTGTGTGTAAGGTGTGCGAGGTGTTTCTTTCGTGAGCGAGTTACTTCCCTTTACCGTTGTGTGATGAGTTATTCTGTGTTATTTATTTATTTATTTACTTAATTTATTTATTTATTTATCTATTTGTTTATTTCATTTATTTTCAAATATGTCTTAAGTTATATTGCCTCATTGTTTCTTCCATTCTGGTCATTTCATAGAAACAATTTATGTATAGGCTTTGCCGGTTATGCTATCCAATTGACTGATAACAACGTTGTCCATTAAATTTGACGAAATGAAATGAACAGAGGTCAGAGTGGGGATAACTCAATTTTGTGTAAAGTTATTGAATAAAACGTTTAATTAAAGGCTAATTACAGCTAATAAGTATATAATTAAATATTTCTGTAAAGTCTTGTCACATTTAGTTTCTGTAGTTATTTCAGATTGAGTTGAAAACTGGTAAATGGCACACTAAATTTTCGGGTTATTTTTTCGTGCTTTTTTGTCAGTTAGTTTTTCCCTTTGTCGTTGAACTCTTTTGTTATTTATCAAATTCCCTTTTCCCAAGAGCATTCTATAACTGACAGAGAGATATGTAAGGATTGTAATGTATAAAAGGTACACTTAAGCATTGAACGGCGCGCTTCATGTTGAATTTGCCTCTGTCCAGTTGGAATTCATATTGACTATGAATGCCAACTGAAAGCCGTTCAATGCTTATATTTACCATCTGCGATTTTTTATTTTTTTTTTTTTTTAAATTTTCAAATTCAAATTTCAGTTGGCAGTTCATAAGCTGGTGAACTCGCAACTGAATTGGCAGGGTTATATAGTGGCAGTGCCATACAATGGTAAATACAAGCTGCTAACACCTTTCAATGCTAACTGGGAGTTAAAGTAAAGTTAAATATGAATATGAAGTAAACTGCATCAACCTCCAACTAGCCATGCTTAATCAGTGTCATCAAAATGCTTAGTCTGCGGATGACCATGGCGTGCTAGGACACATCCCCGTCGTGCATTTAACAGGTACAATGAATTAAAATCGAACCCATCGGTACCATTTCGATAATTTGATTTACGAAAGAACAACCATTGGCGTTAAGCATTCCGGTTTTCTCCATTCGGGTGTTTGGACCGTCCGACCCAACCTGTGTGTCTGATGTAAGTTGATATCCGCCAAAATAAAACTATTAAAGATAATATTTGTGGACTCCTAGCTACCTCACACATTTCTGTTTTTTTTTTTAATTTTCGTCAAAATAGTAATTATTTCAACGTTTACACCTGTCACCTAACAGTAGGATAAATATAATGTTCATTCAAGATGTGAGAGTATACGGTATTATGGTGTGAGAGCATGCAGTCTTGTAGTGTGAAAACATGCAACATTCTTGTGTAAGATCATGAAGTCTTGTTGTGGAGAACATGCTTTATTCTTGTGTGAGAATATACAGAATTATGTGAGAATATGCAGTATTGTAGTGTGAGAACATGCAGTATTGTTGCCATCGTCGGAGACCCACGGTTGATTGCACTACGCTACGCTGTACTTATCACCGGGTGTATCATCGCGACGTATTGATGTGAGAACGCGACGTATTGATGTGAGAACGCGACCTATTGATGTGAGAACACGACGTATTGATGTGAGAACGCGACGTGATGATGTGAGAACACGACGTATTGATGTGAGAACACGACGTATTGATGTGAGAACGCGACGTATTGATGTGAGAACGCGACGTATTGATGTGAGAACGCGACGTATTGATGTGAGAACACGTGATGATGTGAGAACGCGACGTATTGATGTGAGAACACGACGTATTGGTGTGAGAACGCGACGTATTGATGTGAGAAAGCGACCTATTGATGTGAGAACGCGACTTATTGATGTGAGAACGCGATCTATTGATGTGAGAACGCGACCTATTGATGTGAGAACACGACGTATTGATGTGAGAACGCGACGTATTGATGTGAGAACGCGACGTATTGATGTGAGAACATGCAAAATTGCTTTGTGAGAACATGAAGTATTATTATGTAACACAAAGTATTCAAGTGTGTGAATTTATCATGTTATTGTGTGAGAACATGCAATAGTATTCATTGAGAACATACAGAATAAATGTGTGGGAATATACAATATCTGTGTGAGGACGTGCAGAATTATTCTGTCAGAATATTCATTACTATGCTGTGAGAACATGCACTATTATTGTTTGAGAATATGCCATATGCTTGTTTAAGTACATGCATTTATTGTGTGAGAACGTGTAGAATAATTATGTGAGAATATTCAGTTTGATCGTGTGAGAAAATGTAGTAATGTAGTGTGAGAAAATGCGCTATTTCTGAACAAGCATAATTGTTGTGTGAGAAAACGAATTATTTATGTATGAGAACATGCAGAATTGTTGTGTGATAACATTAAGTATTCTTGTGTGAGGACGTGTAGAATTCTTCTGTCAGAATATTCAGTATAATGCTGTGAGAACATACAATATTTTTTTGTGTGAGAATATGCCATATGGTGTATTGAGGTGTGAGAAAGCAAAGCATTCATTTGTGAGAACATGCAATCTAATTGTGTGAGAACATGCATTATTATCGTGTGTGAATCTTCAGAACTTTTTGTGAGAACAATAGATATTGTATGAGAACATGAAGTATTCTTGTATGAGAACATGAAGTATCATTGAATGAGAACATGTACATGTAGCTACATTTTGTGAGAACATGCAATATTATTGTTGGAGAATATACAGTATTATGATGTGAGAACATGCAGTGTTATTGTAGAAGAGCATGCAGTATTTCTGTGCGCACACATGCAGTATCGTTATATGAGTATGACATTAATATCATCTGTTTTCACTCCCTTTTCCAACCACTCTTCAGAGAGCATATATATATGTTATCAAGGTCATACTAATGGTGTCATTTACCCGTGCGAGTTCAAGGTACAGTATATGATTATCTAACCTCAATATGGTGTTACGAAAATAAAGTTATCATGCTGTGTAACATCAAAGTGAACATTATCATCACGTCATTTAACAGTGATAAAAGATAATTTCTGTTTATAAATACTTGATGCAACATGAACAATCCCGCATGCACGTCACAAAATTGCTTGGAGACGAGAAAATAGTGGTGTTGTCCACAAGTAAAAGTAGTTTATTATGTATCATATAGTGTGAATATTCACACTAAACTTGATAATGAGGCAAATGACACCTTGACTATGTTTCTACCCACTCCCATGGCTCATATTCAGCGTGAATTAAATACCAAACATAAAGTTCGTGTAACAACTTAAAAATAAGATATCGACATTGGTTTTCCAAAGCTGGACTTAAAGCCATTCTTAAGTGGGTTTGAAAATCCTCCGTCGATAGATTCAAACTATAGTATCCTATTAGAATGTGATAATATATAACCCTTTCAAAGAAAATTAGCACTGACAAGGTAGCTTTCTCGTGGAGCAAAAGAAAATCGAGAAAGAATTTATCATATTTCCTTATGATACAAATGTCTTGGGATATGACTAAATTTAATTTGATTTTTATATTAATGCCATTTTAGATTTTATCAGCTCACATCTATGTATCATGAAGAGTGATGTCACCATAAACTCATCATTTCATACCAAGCATGTGTGCTATAGTCTGCTGATTAGACCATTCAAATTTTCATATCGACAGTTTTAAAAATTCCAAAATGTAAGCAAGATAATATCAATATCTGAAACGGAAGAGCGATTTCCAACATTTCTACACAAGATCATTGTCAATGCGATCTTCCAACATCGTTGAACTGAAGACCCAAACTTTGAATAAGATTCAAATTTTGAATTCATTATCACTGATTGATATTCATTAAGAATTCCTGAAACTCCTCTCAAAGAAGCATAAATCCTAGCGAGGGACGCCCAAAAAGATGCTTAATATCATATCGAAAGGCGATGAACGTCTTTGATGCCAAATGAACAAAATAGTAAACAAATGCAATTATGTTTGGGCGATGGCCACCGTTAATACATGTCTTTTCAAACCGTATCTGCCTATCAACACAAATTAGAGCAAAATGATAAAATGCAGAGAGACCTTGACCGACAAATATGGACATTAGAGGTATCTTGTTAAACCAGTCAGGAACTAATTGTTGTAGCCATGCACGAAAAAGAGTCCTCCCTATTCAATGGCAAACTTTGTTTTTCTTTGGGTCTCAATTTAAGGATGACCTTGAATATATATCTTTATGTTATAAATATTAAACAGGAGTGTCAGCTCCACCGCGACGTGTTAAAAATAAATAAGAATATATTCAGGTTAATCCTCATGATTCTATTAACTATACATAATCCACTTGATTGTGAACTCTTTTCAGCCAATCAAAAGCGACGTTACAAACGGTGATATATTTTTTTAAGTTATGGTCTGATAACATATGTTTTTAAGTAAATGAAAATGTTTGTTACAAGTAAGATTAAGCCATGGTCAGAGATGAGACAGAGTCTCAAGTGACCTATTCGAATCCACTTTTGTCCGTCGTCGTGCGTCGTGCGTCGTCCGTCCGTAAACAATTTACATTTTCAACTTCTTCTCCAAAACCCCTAAACCCTGACGGGCGGGGCTAAAAAGGGTAAAATTGACTAAAACTTCAAAAATCTTCTTCTTTACTCTCAGAAATGGTGGAATCAAACACTCTTCATAGATGGAAGGGTCTTAATGTGCTTTACCCAAATTGTGAATTTCATGACCCTGGGGTCTCAGATTTGCCCCTGGGGAGGGGGTAAATTTTGGCCCTGACTGACCCCCAGGGGCTAATGGGCGGGGCTAAAAATGGTCAAATTGACTAAAACTTCTAAAATCTTCTTCTTTTATCTCAGATATGATGGAATCAAACATTCTTCATAGATGGAAGGGTCTTAATGTGCTTTACCAAAATTGTGAGTTTCCACTGAAATTTCAAAGATCTTCACCTCAAGACCCAAATAAGATAGAATCAAATACTCTTCATAGGTGGAAGGGTCGTATGGTGCTTTACAAATGTAATGGACTTCATGACCCTGGGGTCACAAGTTTGCCCCTGGGGAGGGGGTAGATTTTACTATTTTTTATATAGGGAAATTACATTTTTGACTATTATTTGTTTGATTTCTATCGGAATTCATTCTAACTTTGTTAACATTATCAGAATTGGATGTTATACACCTGTTGGCCCTGACTGACCCCTAGGGGCTGATGGGTGGGCTGAAAAAGGGTCAATTAAATTAACTGAAATATTTCAAATCTCAGGTGACCTTTAAGGCCCATGGGCCTCTTGTTTTTATCGCGCCACAACTTGTGTGTATTTACAGCGTAACTATAACGAGGTAATCCCCACACAAACAGATATTTTAAATCCTGAAACATGGTCCAGGGCGTATATATTGCTCCATTGTTTTTTAATAATTTGATGCATGAGAAATCTTCATGAAGGATCCGATCTGGAAATACCAGTCAAAGTTGATGAATCATTTTATGTCAATAATCCATTTTCTAATAACATGTTATCACAAGCTACTAGTGTATATGTTTATAAAAACATTAAAAAGTCTGTCACTAGAACAGGATTTAATATTGTGATGCACCGTTTTCACCAGAGGTAGAGTTTATTCTCGTTCTGATTTGATTAAGCATGCAAGAGTCTTATACCTTATTAAAAAAATGTTAATCTAAGAGTTGTCTGTTATGATATGGAATGTTTGAATCACAATCGTTACCCTTTGTTCCCCAAAACAACAGTTGTCACTTTGGTGTTACCAACATTAAGGTTTAACCAGAGCAAAGCGTTATCGAAAGTGAAACTTGAACGGGTGCTTTTCAGAAAACAGCGACATGATCATAATTAATTTATCAACGGATTTGTAAACGGATTTCTATTTCAAATTCTTATCGTGTGTTGTATCGCAAATGCTATTACTTAAAGACGGGTGCACGTGGTGGCTTGGTAGCCATGGAACATTCGGAATTTGATAAAAACAAACAAAACAAAGGTTTACCGGCATACCTTCACACAAATATGGGCATGCGAGATTTTTTCGTTTAACCAATCAGAAACTCGTGTTTGTTACCATGCACTACAAGGTGAATTTGTAATGTATTTAGATATATTAGTATCCAAACCCTAACTCGAGCATTAGACGCAAAGAGAAAACCAAGGGAGAATTTAACAATATTCCACCATGGGTTGTTCTGATTCTTCTGTTTTGTTAAAAATCGCGGTGGTTGTTCTGCCTCTCGCGGTGATACTACATGTTGTAGGATTAGCGACTTCAGAATGGAGTTCGATGAGTGCTTTCAATGGAAGGGAGACTGTTTCAATGTCATTTGGACTCTGGAAAATGTGCGCTACAAAAGGTTACCAATCTGAATGTATCGCCTATCCGACTGGTATGTAACTATCTTGTTTTCGTCACAAGTTGATACTAGTATACATGTATCATGTGTGTCTAAAGTAATTTTTCATAGCATTGTAAAATGATGTAACATTAGATAAGATATCATCTGAAAATACATCATTTTGACCATTAAAAACGTGTTGCTATATAGTATAGAGTTACTCTCTTTGGAGGGTAAAACTGAAGAAAAAATAAGAACAAAATTCAGTCAATGTCGACAAAAACTGCAACCGTTGTCTGTTGTTTTTTCTGTATTAAATAGAAATTATGATGAAAAGCTATTTTATACTTTAAAAGACACCTTTAAGTAATTTCTGTTTCTTTTGGTTTTGAACAATGATAATTATCTTTTAATACATGTATCAGATTTTAAAGGGGGATGCCAATTTGGGCTTTTCTGCGGACAATCAGTGATAAGACTAATATTTTACAGAAAGATACTTTAAGGTCAACTGCATATGGTATGCTATTCAAAACTTCATTATTTGTCTGGGCTCACAGAAATTTCAGGGGCTCAAAGGTCGCATGGTAAAATATGCAAGCTTCATTTTTCGGGCTGATTCAAATTCAATATTGGAGTAGATGTAAAACTAATATTTTTGTAGTTTCTGTTAAATAAGTGTCAGGTTTAGAATCACAAGTTGACATAAATGTAAAGAAACTGAAAAAGTAGGTCACCGTGACCTAATTTATGTCTTGTTAATTTTGGTAGCAAATACATTTTAGAAAAATGACAAAAATGACAATTCCAAAAATCACCAAGTAGTAACTTTTCAACAGTAATCCTGTCCCGCATTGGGTTCAAAATCTATATTTGGCAAGTTGCTGACCCTTCAGAGCTCTCGTTTGTGTTACTTCTGAAAAAAAAACCTTCGAATTCGAATGAAAGAAATACCATGCACATAAATAGGTTAAAGAAAATGCATTTTAAACAACGCGAAAATACAGGCAATTGTTTCAACGCTAGGCTATTGTTTGCCAACTCCCAGACCCTAGTCAACAATGGAGACCAAGGGAGAGGGAAGTGGCATCTATTTTGTGGTTTTCGAATATCTTATTGCATCATGAATACCCACACGGAAAGTTGACTATACCCATCTTTAACACAAAAGCATTGATCTGTATATAGACGCCAATAATAAGATTTAAAACAAAAATAAGTTGCTGTGAACCGGGACGAAATGACAATTCAGTTCGTCTACTAATTTAACTCGCTCTCATCACAACAACAAATTCTTTAAATGTTATGGTCCGACATTATAGCTTGAACAGACAAATACCAAAGTGATATTTAAATAGATGTGTCAGAAAATTCTGTTTATTTCATAATTATAAATTATACAAATACATGTATGATTGCAAAATTTAGCAAAAATAGCATTCGTCGACCTGACAGGACACCAACAATGGCGATATTCTCATCGTCTTTCTTTGGTAAAAAAACCCTCGTCAGACATCCAGGCCGCTGGTAGCAACTTACTGGATTCAGTATGCTACATAATTTTGTCCATCCCTTTCTATCAGACCCTACCAAATCCATCGCTTGCTTTTTTCATTAATTTGAGTTTCTGGAGAAGGAACCACCTTCTCAGAGCTAAATATCTTTTAGAGGGGCATTTGCTTGTTAATTGTATCCAAACTGAGTGGGGCTTGCATTTGTTGGTCAAAATACCGTGTATAGGTCTTTCTTGAGTACGTGATTTACATTAGAATATTACATATAGTGAGGATTTGGTTGTAAATGTGTCTCAAGTTTCAGTGTTTCGCAGAGGTATATATTTTCTTCGGGATTAAAACTTCGGCAAAGAAGCGAACTCATAAAAACCCTTACGAGACATCTGTGCAATCACCCAAGGTCCATATTTTTCACGAGCACTAACATCCTCTCCCGTACTTTTTTTGATTAAATCAAAACCAACCTCTCTATCGTAATTTGGCTCCAGGAAAAACGGTACGGAAAATCGATCGACGCCAATATCTATAATACGGTGACACGTTGCTTTAAAACGTCCACCAACCATGGAAGAAAACAGGTCTCCGATATTCAAAATGAGACTGTCGGGTCGAGGCGTGATCGGTGTCCACTTCCCGCTGGGGGACAGATATTCCAAACCTGGAAACGAGAAAGTGGACAAAAGAGCAAGGAATCCGGAATCCGTGTGGTTCGGTGTCGTAACAAAACGCCCATCCTCCGTCCTCGCCAACTCCGGCGGTTGTTCTGTCCATGGCGGATAGTGCTGCATGCGCAGAGATGAACAAGGCTGATAGGAAAACATATAGGTAAAGGAGTTTTCTTCGATTCCCAAACCAACGGCGGCTAAACGGAGAATCTCCATAGCGGTTTCGTGCATGATATCATAATAACCTTGAAGAAATTGTCTGAGGGGAAATGTTCCATCTTCTTGGGGCCAAACTGACGTTTCGTAAAACCAGTTTTCCGGAGAAACACTGGCAGAACTCCAGTCAATGTCTTTACCGAATTCAAAACCTTCCTTTCTACTTGCCTGATCTTCTATTACCGGAAAATATCCTCTGTAAACGTTTCTGTTATTTTTGTTTCAAATGTTCTTCATTACATCATTTTTCACGGACGCTGGCTGACTGAAGAACCACTTACAACACTCCATCAACTTGCAAGAGTCATAGCCTTTGACATTATCCACGTATAGGAAGCCAACTTTTCCCAGACCATTAACCACGTTAAATGCTTCCAGTGTTTGATTTGTCCTGGACTTGCTTAAATCAACAATCGGGATGTCGTTCATCTCCGACATGGTTCCTCTCGATTTCTTAAAGCTGTAAAAGAAAGAAATTATATTTAACTAACACTATTTCTTCATCTGAATATTTATCATATGACGATGCGCTGTATTACGTCATCACCGTATCAGACACGTACATAAACGCACTTACAATTTACATTATCTAATACTTCAACACAAAGAACACATTCAGTTATTATAGCTTTGTACGACACTCCTCTTGGTGCCAGGAATGAAAAGGCATTGTAAAACATTGTATAGCAGAGTTGTCTCCCTTATATAGTAAGGAAAACTTACATACAGGTCAAGCATATATTGCAAGTCTATCGCATCGAGCTTTGATACACAACACAATTGCACACTAAAAGCATTTTATTAAAAAAACAATAGCAAAGCACCAAAAAGTTTACATTATCACCAAGACAACAAGATAGAGGCGTTTGTGAGAACCAATCACATGTAGGAAATAATACATCACCAATTTCAATCTGACCTAAATGGGGGGAGTCTTAGTAAAGCTCTAAACTTTTTCAGGTTAAAAAGTTGGTTTATGTAAGGCTTTTCGTAACACAACCAATGAATATTTATATGTGATGTTTCAATGAATAGTGCGGTATGTGTACACTGTCACCTTCATCAGACAAATTAACAGGGCAACATGTATACACATGTGTAAAGGTGTGAAACTTGTACGAGTTGTCTTCGAATCATGATCGGTCGACCGATTTTGATTTCAGCTATGCTGCAGTGTACGATACTTTGCTGTAGTATTGTATTGTAATTGGACCGAAATGACTTGATTCTGCTACTCTTTGTCTAATACCTGGTCATATATAATCTGAGAATCTATGTGCAAACTCATCTTGATTTAGTACTGGCCCACTTTGACGTATCGAGATGCTTTACTTACCTGCCGCTTCAACAGATTGCTTTCCCTGCCCAATACTTTAGAGTTTCCCATTCGGTCACAAGTTTGTTTTTGTGTGGCGTGGTTTGTAATAGCTTTATTTATATGGGACTCCGGCTGCTTTCTTCTGATTTGGTAAATTTCTTTCCTGACAGAGATTCCGCATCTTTCCAGTGTTCCTCAAGGCGGACCCCAAATCGTCTTCCCGTCTCTCCAATATAATGCTTCGCAGTTTTTGCATCCGATTTTGTAGACGCACTCTAAGACGTTTTCCTTGGGTGCTTTACCCCTTTGGATGTACAATGTACATGTACTAGGATGCTTAGGAGTGTCATGTGTGGCTTCGTGGCTGCTGCTATGAGATGATCGCGGTATATCCTTCGGATGGTTTCAGATATACATGTACCTTTGATATGCGGGATAACCACTTGGACTTGGACTTGTTGTCCATAACTGCCCCCCCCCCCCCCCCCCCCCCCCCCCCTTATTTTGACACTGTTTTTTTTATCCATTGCCCTAGATATGTGGTTCTGCTCTTGTAGTATTTCCTGCTGTTCTGTGACTGTACATCTATAAGCAATGTACACACTACGCATAGTGGCTGATGATGAGAATTGAAGTTCGTGTGGGTCTTTTTCCTACATTGTATACCAATACATTTACGGTGGCGTCTTCTTTCTTTACTAGTAGAGTGTTCAAGGCAGGCATAGTGCCGTTGGACTCTTCACAAGTGAATTTGATGTTATTACTGGCATCTATGGTGGTAATGTGAGCGGTCAGCTTCTTTTGTGACACCTTCTTGATTATCTCAAGTACACTGCCATTAGCGTACCGTTTCCATAAACCTGGCTTGCACTTGATGGGTGTTTTAGCTATAGCTTCTTGCTTTAGATGTTCCGTGAATAAATTTGCCAAAATAGGGGACAATCGGCTCCCCATAGCAGTGCCGAAGCCTTGCTAGTAAATGTTTCCTCGGAAACAACATGTTGTTGTGAGCACAAACTAAAGCGATTCCATGATGTCCTGATTCTGGAGGTTTGTATTCTTCTGTCAAATTCTGTCTTATTCTAGGCGCTTCTGAATAATTCTTAATGAGTCGTGAATGGGTGTGTTGGTGAAAGAGGGACAACATCATGAGAAATTAATTCTTCATCTTACTCGTTTATAATGGAAAACACGGCCACCATTAGATGTTTTAATGTGTTTACATGGTGTTCTGATTTACTTACCAGCGGCTTAAGAATGACTGCTAAAGTCCTAGAAACATTGCAAGCAACGGAGCCAGTATAATCCACAATAGGTCGATCGAGATCGTGTTTCGAAGACAACTCCTACACGTTTTGCACATTTGTCTACACATGGTGCCCTGATCAATTGTCTGATGAAGGTCACAGTGTGCATACCTTACTAGTTATCGAAACGTCACATATGATCCTTCATATCCTGTATATACACTACTGACCAGCTGTCGCAAGGCATCCGTCCTTTATACAGATATGCATTACCGCAGATACATATGTACACAGCTGTTGTATGACCTACCCATGTGACTCCATTGTCGATAGCACAACAATTGATATTGCATATATACTTACTTTTTGACGGGTTCCTTTTCATAGGAGTTGATTTGAACAGAAATTATCACAAAGTATACCCATACATCAGCGAGAGGTTGAATAAATAAGGTTATGAATTCCTCAGGCCTGTATAAATAGCTATTTGCAAGTAGGACAGCTACAGGTCATGCTGAACATCCATTTACATGCATGGGCATACATGGACTTAGGTAAAGTTTAAAAAACCGACCGCACTTTTAACATTGAGAACGCTTACCTCATATATCACACAGGATAACGAGTCGGGTATCAATGGTATATTGACTATATTACAATTACGATATATCACGGCCATTGCTATCAGATTACAATTATCTAACGAGCTAACACAGGTGTGCATGTGAACACTGAAATGTGTTTGTTTGACTAAAGTACTTTAACACCAGCCCTCCACCTCTGGGTTGCGAGGTCGAAACGCACGTTGGGCAGTTGCCAGGTACTGACCGTAAGCCGGTGGTTTTTTCTACGGGTACTACTCCGGCTTTCCTCCACCTCCAAAACCTGGCACATCCTTAAATGACCCTGGCTGTTAGCAGGACGTTAAACAAAACAAACCAAAGAAACCAACAACCTGGTATTGATAATATTTGTGTTACAGAGTATCTCCTTGGGAGCAGTTAATGATTGTTTTGTCCTTTTGTTGCGTGATAAAGTTACATCGCTTTCTCAAAAACTATCTATGTTACTCTCGAAAGCATATGACGTCCCAAACAATCAGTACCTACCCCCAAGATAGATAACTCTGTGTATTATGAAATGACTCACAATGTCATTTTGTGTTGTAGTGGTTCTCCTTTTACAGTAAATATATCATCAGTTTTTTACTATTTATTCTCCACACTGCCTCATTTTGATGTCTGACGTTTGAAGTGAAGGTTTTCAGATTTCCAATCAACGTTATATAATTACACGATTGTATATTAATGTTAATATGAAAACATGATTAAATCCAGTCATACTTTACTTTTTCCCATTCATTTGAAATAATTACAATAACTACACATACTGTTTGCTAATTAAATAGGGATGTTGAGAGTGCATTAAATATTTTAATCTAATTTTAAATCATATTTCTCTCGCAAAAACGCTGTCACCATCAATGGACATTTATATTGATGGGCTAAAGGGCAATACGTACACACGTTGTTTAACTTATAAATGTGTGAACCAAGAAAATTGCTGAATTACAACTTCATGATAATTTTAGTCTAATAATTACTCGATTATTTAAGTAATTTTTATTTATTAATTAAATGCACATTATAGTTTGCGAAATTACCCAGTAAATTATTGTCTGCACTGTTAAATCAAAGCATGCATTAGAATATTTAAATTATAAAGTTGTTAGTAAAGAAAAATGTTTACTTAAAAGCATGATCATTTTAGTTTAAATGTTGTTTGATTATTGATTTGGCTTATAAATTTTGATAAGTTGATTAATTGTAATTGATTAACCAAATAAATCAGTTAATCATAATGAATTAGTTTGTTAATTATACAACACCAACTGTTATATGTTGCAGACTTGCAATATAAACTAAGCTGCCAGTTCTTTACATTAAATGTAAAATTGGTCCTTTTAAATCCCACGCTTTGCTGCAGGCGTCAAATGTCTGACCAGCTTCAGATAACACAGTACTGTAATGTAAACTAAGCTGACAGTGCATTACATTAAATGCATACTATGTGATTGGTAGTCGATAGTTGCGATCGTGTATTCTCCTTTCTCCCACTTTTTCAAAATAGCATAGGGACAGGTATGTTGTGACAGTTATTATAGTCTGCTTCATATATACCTTACATGGACTTTACCCTGTGTTCTCCCACATTACCTGGATTTTACCTGTGTTCTCCCACATTACCTGGATTTTACCTGTGTTTCATTACCTGGATTTTACCTGTATTATCCGACATTACATGGTTTTACCTCTTTTTTACACAAACTTTGAATTCATCTCATTTTGTTACTATATAATCAATTTTTACATACCATATACCATTTTCATCAACTAGATTCGCAGAAGACAGCTATAGTACAACAACTTTATATATTATAGATATTTCTCTGTCTGAAATGATTCGAAATGCGAAACAAAATCACACCAGGCCATTTACTACTATCCGATAACACTTATCACCATGGATAAGTATCGCCGATATTTGTCTTGGTACTAATTAACTTAACTTATTACAAATCATATATACATGTACATATAGGATTGGAAAACAAGCTAAAAGCTGATACTAATTCTGTTCCAAAAAAAACGATTAAGGCGTTAAATCATGGACATTTACACACAAAAATGAGATGGGCAAATTAACTTCTCAACAAAATACTTCAGTTGATTACATATTTGATACTTTAAATTCTGGAAAATTTGATATAGCCTCAGTGGTGTTTGAAAACTAATCAAGATGTAGACATTATTAAAATATTTTACTGTTGCAAATGAAATTCTTAACAGAAATGAATATTTCTTCATTTTCTTAGTGTTTAGCGATTTATCATCCCATAAAGGAATATCAGTAAGGTTTTCATTAATACCATACATCGTCATTACATTTGATAAATATTATGGTTGGATTAAAATATTGAGATGAGTTTTTAAGCTGTCTGATTTGTAAGTATACATACATAAGAATGGCTTTCTATCACTATTCCCTGTCAACCAATATAAAGGCAAATGCAGATTCGGATGAAATTTCTTCGGTACAAGAACATCGCCTACCATGAATAATTGTGTGTTACATTTAATTTTTAATCAGCCAATGTCTAGTGCTAACTATCATAAGTATGCTTTTTACTTAAGCATTTTCACTTCAGGCACTTATGTAAATGTTCTGTACTAATGTATTCTCTGTATACATGCAAGTATTGTATTGTACTATCTTTCTTTCTTTTGAAATTGAACTTGGTTAGTGGAATCTGGAAAATATCATATTTACAAAAAAAAAAAAAAATAGAAATAATAAAAATAAATAAAAATAATAAAAAAGTAAAATAAACAAGAAATATCTTTAAAAAAAGACAAACGGCATAGTTTTTTAATGCTGGTGGTTATAATATAAAACTGCTGGTGAAATAAATTAACGAACTAATTAATAAATGCACGTTTCAGCACGGATAACAAAATTATATCAGTTTGAATAATTTTTGGTGATAATAAGACTACATTTGAATCAGGAATATAATTTATTAATGTGTCATTTGAATAGATACATCCACTTATTCAGCTTGCATTCAATCTTAATTTTGTTTCGTCTTTAACTGCATATCTGTATTTTGCATTTACCGCTACATTGACCAATCACATACTTCATCTTGAAAAGTGGGAGAAGGAACAAACCGTTGCGATCCCCCCTAACAGTGCTCCAATTTCTATTTGAAACCTCTCTGGCTTTTAAGTCTATTGTAATGACTACTCCTGTAGCCCTGTAACAGGAAGTCATTTCTCGCGGACAACTAAAGGGGTGAACACTCAGTCCTCAGTGTATTGATATGAGTGAACGAACTGTGGTGTAACCGTTAGAGATTGTCTTTTCAAGATGGCGGGCCTTCATGTTCAAAGAAGATAGTAGTGCACTTTAAGCTATAAAAATCACTTATTTGTAAGAATTTTCTGACTAATAAAAGTGCAAAATTTATCGGATGCTGATCAGTTCATCAACAACTGTTTATCCTTCGCAAAGTTTGGCTAACTAGCATCGAGGTGGGATTTGCTTTTTTTGCTTATTAAGTTATCAGCCCAATGTTTATCTTGGATTAGTCTCAAATTCAGTGCACGTGCATATGCATGTCATAAATGTGAATAAGAGCCGGTGCGTTGGATAAAACAATAGCCCAATACGTTGCCGATGTATTTGCAAGCGGATACTAATGTTAGGCAATTTAGAACCAGAAATGTGTTATTTTCTGATGTAGAGGTATGTAAAGTATTTATAGAATGCATGTAGTCGTGGCGAAAGCAAGTAAAATCAGACGAACTGAATGGTCATTTCATCCCCGGTAAGGAACTAATTCTGGTTTTAAATTTAAGTGTGGGCGTCTGTATAAAAACCAATAGTTATGTTTCAAAGATCGGTATGAACGACATTCCGTGTGGCTATTGATGATGTCATAAGACATTTGAAAATCCACAAACCACGACACAGATGTCATTTCCTTCTGCTTTTGCCGCCATTTTTAACTACAGTCTGGGAGTTGGCGAACAACATGTTTAGCGTTGAAGTAACTGTTGGTGCTTTTTTCCTTTACAAGTGTGGTTTGTATACCGAAGATGCCATTTTATTATGCATTTTCCAGAGAGGCAGTGTATACGCTGTCGCCAGTATAATATCTAAGTAAAATTTCCAGGAAAACAGTCTTCAAATGTGTCCTCTTTTGTTTCCAGTGTTGGATTGGGTAAAATCATGTCGGGCGTTCGCCATCATCGGTATGGTTGCTGTTGTTGCGGCCGCCATCTTGGAATTGTTATGTACGGTAGCCCTGTCGAAAACTGCCCACAAGATGGCCTATATTTTGGCTGCACTAACAGCCTTCATTGGAGGTGAGTAACGTGTTAACACTATCACAGCAAAAAGCCTTGTAAAATACATTTAAACATGACGAAATTACAAATTCTGATCTACACAAGTTGTTATAGGTGAAGCCTATATGGAATCAAAGTACTGAATGCTTTGTAGAGCTAAAACTCTGGTGCAATTTTATCAGTTGGCTTTATTTTAAAAGTCTTTTTAGGTCACCAGAAAAAAAGGTCCAATATTTGTTGCACGGAAGTGAAGTGTGAAAGATTGACGAACCCATGGTAACTAATAGGGTCAAGGTTCAAGGTGCATATTTGTCTAATTATCCCTTATTTGGGGATAATATCTGAAAAAGTTCAACATGACCTTGACATGCAGGTCAAAGGTCAATAGAGTGCAATCATTCAACACCACAGAGCAAATGTTATAGGACACGTATACATCACGTGATCGGTTTATATCAGGGTGTCTGGTGCGCTGTTATCTACTTACGTGGGAATGTGGTATTGACTATTTAACATTTTATTTTTGAATATCAATATTTCTGGAAGTAAGTGTCTGTTTCCGTTTTACTTATATGGATAAGCTAAATCATATCCCCTGTGTAAGGAACGATATGGTGTCGGGGAATTTAAATCATTGTTGTGGATTATTTCTAGACGTTACCAAGTGATGGTTTCCACTAAAATTCAGTCCAATACTGCATATGTCTAATATATCTGTTGTGTTGAAATGTAGGTCAGTGACCTCTACAAGTCGGCTTTAGTATGTGGTCCCAAAGGCTTAGGCCCTGTATGTGTCTGCTGTACCTATTACACAGTGTGTTGAAATGCAGACCAATGACACGACCTGAAATATCACATACATGAAACGGATGTATAGTAACGGAAGTGACGTCATTTGTGAATGTACATGTATATGGTACCAGGTTTCATAAAACAAATGCTCTTGCTTTTATGGTATTACGAGTTACCCCGTCCCCTCAATCGCTTTTATATCAAATTAAATAAGGTTTTCGCTACATGAAAAATGATGTTATTGGATATGTTTAATGGCATGCAAGATCGCACCAGTACTTGGAATACAGTAACCCTGATATTTACAGTGGACTGGGGAACCCCCCACCTGGGGAATTCCCGCCTTTGTATACCTGTAATCCTACGTCATTCTATTTTTTTGTAGGATTGTATATTTTTTATTTTCCAAATCTAAAGACTCTAATCTTTACTCTGGTATAAAGAAAGTACATGTTATTTACTCAGGAAAACAGCTACAAACATAAGAAACATTTTTTCTTTAAGGACTTCAAGAGAAACAGGAGCTGATTGGTTGAATTAGTTGTGTTAATGTTGAATTTTGTTGTTGTTGTTTTTGTTTTACAACGTAGGCACTAATTCTTATTATCTATTTCAGCTGCCACTATCATCATTTCCGGTATCATTTGGTCCACAAAAGTTAGTGACTTGGCAAAACAAGATCAAGTCCAACTAGATCTTGATCTCAGCTGGTCGTTCGTCCTCTCGATCGTCGGAGGTGTTTTATCCGGAATAGGTGGCGTTCTGGTGTCGATTGATCTGTGTCAGTAACTTCTTTAAGCTGACTGTCTGTTTCAAACGTTTTACCTGACAGCGATTCCTAGGGAATGATCCAGTATTGTTCATGAGAATCCTACAAGACTTTAACGGATCTGTATAGTGTATTTAAACTTTATCACGTGATTGTCACATGATTTATAAATTTGACGACATTTTGTGCAAACTTGAGTATTTTGTATTCCTCAAGTTATCTTTTTCAAACGACGAATGTCTAATTTACTTTTAGAATCACCAAAACAACATTTTCGTGTATATTAAATAGAATGGAATGAATTTTCGCTAGTGTATTGCCAAAATGACTGAAGAGGAAAGTGCCTCTCCGGAAAATGTCAAGCGCCGACCACGATAATCAAGTTTAAATGCAAGAAAGTGTCGGCCATTTACAAACTTATGAAAGTCGAGGTCTTAAAGCTTCGGACTTCCGCACCCAGTAACACCAGCTAACAAGTTAAACATGAACAGTGCACACCGTCTCGACCCCGCTCTCATATATTTCTGCATTTATATTTCGAACAATCATGTTTTAATTGAAACAGTAGGGCTTTATTTTACCTCGTCATAACAACAACGTATGAAATCGACAAACGAATTTATCCTTGTAATATATTGGAAATTTCAAGATATATTTTAAGTATTTATAAATTGTACAATATGTATATTTCTTATTCATATTGTGATATTTTATATGTAGTATATTATAGGTGTATTTTGATATAGGGTAATAAGACATTTTGTGAACATGTGTAATTTTATTTAAGAAAATTGTGTGAAAAGTAAAATCGAGATTATTTTTAAGCTTAGTGGTAATATATCCAGCAGTTTGTGATATATACTTGTAAAATATGTAATATATGTAGTAAAATCGAGATTAATGTTTTGGGATTTTTTTTTTTTTTTTTTATTATTTTATATAAACCAACATGGTGAAATATCAAACAGTTTGTGATATATGCTTAAGTATAATAACATTTTCTTAATGATAAAGTTACTTTTTCTGAACGAAAATAGCATTTTTAGAACATGCATCTATGTATCGAATGATAATGATTGAATATAGTATTTGTTACTTAAAATTGCTCGATTTGCAGGATGTCCACTTGACCCTTAAGATTTAGCCATTTCAGAAGTCGAATTTATATTTCTCAAAGTCTTAGGGGTCAAATCACACGTCAAACAGACATGCCGCTTCAATTCTGAGAGTCAAATCTTGTTTTTGAAGAGTTAGGAACATACTCTTAAGGGTTTGCTCGATGACTTTTTTTCTCCTTTATTCCGTCCGCTTGTCTGAATGGCACTTAAAAACACTATAAATTTTGTCAATATTGCTGTTTACAATTTCATGAAATGAATAAAATAGTTTTCTTGTATCGAAATTTCCCTTTTTATTAAATCTAAACGTAGAAATGGTGTTGTTTGCTCTTTCTCTGTGTCTGTTTGTCTGTCTGTTTCTGTCATCCGTGGGATTACATGTAACACCTTCAGCTTCAGAACCGGTTGAACAGTAGTTACCCACCGCCAAAATGGCCGACGCGAAAGAAAACAAACCATGTTTTAAGATCAAATTAGCCATTTTATATAATTTTTCATCATTATAAACAGCCGTTTTTATCATGAAAATTATCAATACAACACTATTTTAATTATTTGAAGAAAAACTGGCCTGGTCCGACATAGATCAACAATAATACGATGCTTAGCCCAAGTTTCCTCTGGCCCTGCATGACACCATGAGCGCACTACTATATGACAAGAATTCCACGGAAGTGGAGGTGTCGCCTGTGTATGCGAATAATTAAAGGGTCATAACTCTTTAAAATTAGGACTTCAATAAAAAAAAAACAATAACAAACTTGTCCACAGTATTATGGTAACGAACATTCTATTTTCGCAAAAAAAAATTAAAGGGCTATAACTCTTTTAAAAAGGTCCGAATAAATTTGGTTAACGAACTTGTCCACAGTATTATGGTAACGAACCTTCCCATGCAGTTTCAAATTAATCCAGTAATAATTATTCAAGTTATTGAGTGGAAACCATTTTCGCAAAAAATTAAAGGGCCATAACTCTTTTAAAATGGTGCGAATAAATTTGGTTAACAAACTTGTCCACAGTATTATGGTAACGAACCTTCCCATGAAGTTTCAAATTAATCCTGTAATAATTATTCAAGTTATTGAGTGGAAACCATTTTCGCAAAAAATTAAAGGGCTATAACTCTTTTAAAAAGGTGCGAATAATTTTGGTTATCGAACTCGTCCGAGCTATCATGGTAATGAGCCTACCCATGAAGTTTCGAATTAATCCGTTCTAAACTACTAAAGTTATCGCACGAAAACCATTTTCCGGACGACGCCGACGCCGACACCGACGCCGCCCAAAAGTAATACCTATATGTCTCCTTTTTCAAAGGCGACACAAAAACGTGGAATAATCCGACACCGTTTGGTGTCGCTAAGATTTTGGTGCAAATACAATAAAATCGGGTGTGACATAACATCTACCTTACATATATGGATAAATGAGATATTTATTTACCCAAAAACATCAATTTAGTCCCAAATCGGTGTTATATTCCATCCGTATAGACCCTCGTTTTACGGTGTCAGGGCCAGAGGAAACTCGGGCTATACAATGATATGATTGAAACTGTTTCACAAAAAAAAAAAAAAAAAAGATGATCTCTCAGAATTCTATAGTTTCAATTATTATACCAATTATAAGCTAGGTAATTTTATCTAATTCAAATTATTTATATTGAAATCTATCTGTTTTATTCAAATTCAATTCAATTTATTTCACTCAGGCGAACTTTATATTGTGCGCGACAAGAGGTCAATAAGAAATACAATAATACAATGATATGATTGACAGTAAAGTACACATATTCATCTTCTACACTCCTCAACTCCTCGTAAAACGATAGACGCGACATTTCACTATTCATAGCCAATAATTCGTACACTATCATATACAACATACCATTTACTACCACAATATTACAATTCCATCTTAGTGCGATCATATATTTTAACATACAAATTCAACTAACCTGCAGATACCTTCAATCATGATATAACAATCAACCCATCATATACACTACAATAATGTTATATTTAGCAAAAATGATCAATAGTATATGCATAAAAAAGTTTACAATTTGATGTGTAAATTTATATATTATTTTTTAAATGCCTTTCTAGTAGTTGTTTAAATGTTTCTGTAAATATCCCTTATCAAATATATCTAAACAAAAAAATGTGGAGGGGTTCATCATTGATTACAAACCCTTTGGTTATTTCTTAAATCTTTCTCGGCGCAAGTGTACAGAAGCACCTCAAGAAGAGAAATGACCCGTGTAATTTCGGCATGTCGTAGGGGTGTGTTCTCCTTTCTCCCACTTTTTAAAAATAACATTGGGGCAGGTATGTTGTGACAGTCATATAGTCTGCTTCATATCACAGGCGCTTGCATAGAAAATGTGATTTTCAAAAAAAAAATTATTTGACAGTGGTATGTGTAATCTGTTAAACAGATTACACATACCACTGTCAAATAAAAAAAAAAAAAAAAAAAAGTCATATTTTCTATGCAAGCGCCTGTGCTTCATATATGCCTTACCTGGATTTTACCTGTGTTCTCCCACATTACCTGAATTTTACCTGTATTCTCCGACATAACATAGTTTTTACCTCTACACAAACACTTTTACACAAACTTTGAATTCATCTCATTTTATTACTTTTTAATCACTTTTTACATACGATATACCATTTTCAGCAACTAGATTTGCAGAATACATCTATAGTACAACAACGTATATATATATATTATAGAGATATTTCACCATTTGAAATGATTCAAAATACGAAACAAAATCACATCAGGCCATTTACTACTATCCGATAACCCAGATCAACATGGCTAAATATCGCTGATATTTTTCTTGATACTAATTAACTTAACTGATTACAAATAATATGTACATATAGGATTGGAAAACAAGCTAAAAGCTTATACTAATTCCTTTCCTGAAAAACGATTACGGCGTAAAATCAAGGACATTTACACACAAAAATGAGATGGACAAATTAACTTCTCAAAAAAATATTTCAGTTGATTACATATTTGATACTTTAAATTCTGGAAAATTTGATTTAACTTCAGCGGTGTTTAAAAACTCGTAGGTAACTAAAAACAGGGTTTGAAAGCGAAAGTAGGTAACCGAGTCCTGTAATGGAGGAATTTTTAGGTTTTTGACCAAAATTCTAAAATATCAAATATCCATAAATGTTTTGGACGTTTGATAGAATTCAAGTTAATTACTTCCCAAGTTGAGAGACGGCTCATCATAATTCATTTAGACAGGCTGATTAAAGTTTCCTTGTTGGGGAATGTCTTGAACTCGAGAGACAGTCGCTTGACCGAGGGACGAAATACCCTTTGTAGAACGCGCCACTTTTTAATTACCATAATACAGGTTTCATCGTTACATCAACAGCTGTTGCCCCGGCCCTGTCTTGAACAAGTTATTGAGCAGCATTATATGCAACTTCGCTAGCCAAGAGTGTTCAATACGATACTCTCCTATTCACCCTTGGCGGATCTCACGACAAAAATAGGAATAGGAGAGTACCGTATTGAACACCCTTGGCTAGCGAAGTTGCATTATATGCAATCTTTCGATTTCAAAACGAAGTTTCAACAACTACCGAAATGATGCAGATGAAGAAAAGGAAAGGACGATCTCATCACTGGCATTAGAACATGCTATCTAATTAGTCCGTGATCTCACAAGCAACGCTCTGTACCTGTAAAATACCAACCGATATGCCGAGATGACCCCAAAAAGTGCACTTGGTGACAGTCGATTATATAAACGCATGACCTTTCAACCCCATATGTAAATTAGGAATCTGGACAGGCTGAGCACAGGGGCTAGTAACGATATAAATGGGGGAAAATGAAAAATAAGAAAAAAACGTACGCAATACATTATGTATTGCGTACGTTTTTTTCTTATTTTTCATTTCCCCCCATTTATATCGTTACTAGCCCCTGTGGTCAGACAGAATAAGTTGACCCTTCACCCCAATCAGACTTTCCAACACCAGAGTATCTTTTACTACAAGAGACTTATTGCAGAACAATTACCCTTACCCGCCCCAATTACAACAGAATTTAACCCCGAAATATCAGTGATAAAGTACTAGAACCTAGACAGTCACATGCCCCCCTTAGGGTCCGTCATGGAGGGGATCATGACTTTCCCTAACATGCAGCCATAAAGGCTCTAAGCACCTCATCAATACTATTTCCTGGCTTAAAAACTACCGCAAAAGAAACGAGAAAGTTGTGCTGAACTGAAATAGATATATTGAGCTCCAGATACCACCAGCACCAGATCACCCAACCAGAGCTAGGAGTACCACCTATCTTGTCCAGGATCTTGTCCTTTTGCCTGTGGACAGTCCTGTCAAAACATATGGTCTGGGTTTACAAAATGTTTATCATTTAAAAAAAAGATACTGCATACAATACAAATTACCTCATACCAGGAATGGACGGGTGCAAGATTGACTGTTTTACAATAATAAGCTAAAAAATCCAGTTGGTAAAATCAGAACGACAAAAACTTAATATATACAGTAAAAAATTAACAATAACCTCACAGGCGCAAACTATGTCAACACAAAGTCAAAATGTAGGTCAAAGTGGCCTACTTTTTTGTGGGTCAAAGTGACCTACTTTTTGAACATGACATCGCCTCATCTAGGTCAACCCTTGTCCCAAATTACCTGAAGTTCCAGTAACTATACAATGTATATATAAATCTAAACTTATGTAGGTCAAAATACACGATTAATATTCAAAAAATGAAACAACCTGCAGAATGAAAATCCAATTCAGGGTAAAATGTAACTTTAAAGCCTACTAAATTTCAAAAAGATCAGCTGACAAAGAAATCAAATACCAGAGTACACAAAAGGCAATAACTTTTGTAAAATAAAGTCAAATAAAAATGCCATGCAGCGAAACAATTTTAGTTCCAAAGAGATAGGGCAGACAACACCATATGCATACCACAATCAGGTTGGGGAAACCAATTATTCGCAACCTTGCATATTATACGTCTATTGAGGTATAGTTTTGTTACTAAAAAAAACAACCAAAAATGAGTTTTTACTTTTAAAATTGTCTTCCAAGTTGCATTTATTTAATCATGAAACATCATACAAATGCAAAAATTAAAATACATTTATTATGGTTAATTTTAATGATACGATGGTTGATGAAGCGAGAAATAGATTCGTTTATGACTAATAGACACATAAAATCAAGAAGTAACATAAAATGCGTATCAAAAAAACTTACCGAAACGAGAGATCATTCTGGCTTGACGGCGGCGGGAAAACTGAATTGCCCGTCAAATTCCGTGCTATATATCACAAGGGCCTCACTGGCTAGTAGTATTTTCATTAATGAAAAATATTTTTCCGGCTGGGCACATCGAGGGGAAATTCATATTACCAGCAGCGATGTAGCATTAAAATGAATGCATATCTACGTCATCGTCGATTAGAAAATGCAATTATTAATTAATATTCCGATTACATAATAAAAATCCTGCATACACTTTTTTTTAGCATGCCAAAGCCCCGCTGTGTGACTGATTAAAAAGTCGTTACAAGTTCTCCCGGCCCTGCCCCTATACCTTCACTGAACGAGGTGCATGCAAAGCAGACATTTTACTGGTAGAGAGTGCTTTTCAACCATGGAAAACCTGACTTGTGCTATTACATTGGTTTTGGTATAAATAGTGTCTGATATTTTATAAGATAATTACCATCTCATGCAATTCAACGATATATGTACATGTATAATGCACAATGAAATTAAATTAAAATGCGCGGGGGGGGGGGGGGGGGGGGGGGGGTCCATAGTCACACATGAGATATACATGTTTCTCCTCCGTGGATATGTAAATCGCGAAAGTCACATCTGTAACCAATCGGCTTAAAGTCTCATGGAGATTGGCAGCGAGACTTCAGAGGAGAAAAAAAAACAAACCAAAAAACCAAAACAAAACCCCACATACATTGAGAAAACCATGTCAATATACTAAAAATAAGTGCAATAAATGAGTGTGAAGCACACCGGCAGTAGCAATCTCACTATGCACACACTATGCACTCAATTTTTATGTATGTATTTTGAAATTTTACGTCACATAATATCACTCCTAGTCATCTATTGGATGTATAAACCGAATTAAAAGGGTCTGGACATACAAGCTTTCAAAAACTTACCCCAACAACCTTAAAGTGAGTTTTGGTGCCAAAAAAGTTAAGTCCACAAAATGGTTAAATGCGAAAATAAAAAATCACAATAAAAAAAAAAATCTGCTGGATTATGCTATAACACCACTCCTAGACCTCTAATGAATGTATAAACCAAATCAGAATTGTGTGAGGTGTATACGTTTGGACTTACAAGCTTTCTAAAAACTTACCCCCAAAACTTTAAAGAGGGTTTTGGTGCCAAAAATGAAAAGTCCACAAAATGGTAATATGCGAAAAAAAATCGCATTTGTTTTCTGAATGATATTGCCATAACATCGCTCCTGGACCTCCAATGAATGTATAAACCAAATTAGAAGGGTGCGAGATGTATACTTTAGGACTTAGAATCTTTCCAAAAACTTACCCCACAAACTTTAAAGTGGGATGGGACGCCGACGCCGACGCCGGGGTATAGCTCACGATTACTCGTAACCGGTGGTCTAATAATAGTGATCTTATCTTGTAAAGTATTTTGCTGCATACTCATCAAAGTCACGGACAGTTTATGCATGTTTTGATATGTATTTTATCCAGAGACATAGAATGGAGGCCTCAGATTTTATCTAAAAACGTACGTATCAATGTTCAATCAAGGTATTTTTTATGTGTTATGTTTGTTCTGTATGCAATTAAAAACACAAAACAAACAAACAAACACAAAAAAAAGAAAAAAGAAAGAAAGAGAAATTAAAGAAAAAAAAACCACTCGATTTACATCATTAACTTCACGGGATACCATTTCATGCCAGGCGCGTATCTTACATGTTTTCTTTAAAAAAAAATAAAGTGTTATGATGTATATCATTACTAAAGAGGAGTTGTGTTTTTTAGTTGGACAAGTTCGAGCATGAAGGGACAGCCATCAGGGACTCACAGATCATACACACGTGTATGTATTATTATATTTACCATTGTATGGCACTGCCACTATATAACCCTACCAATTCAGTTGCGAGTTCACCAGCTTATGAACTGCCAACTAAAATTTGAATTTGAAAATTTCAAAAAAAAAATCGCACGACAAATAAAAAATCACAGATGGTAAATATAAGCATTGAACGGCTTTCAGTTGGTATTTATAGTCAATATGAATGCCAACTGGACAGAGGCAGATTCCATGAAGCGCACTAGCGCTTCATGGAATTTGCCTCTGTCCAGTTGGCATTCATATTGACTATGAATGCCAACTGAAAGCCGTTCAATGCTTAAATGATACCCACAGGGATTTGACACGAAAATTTCAATTAACCCACTGTCTACATACACCTATGTATTATGACTTCCCACAGGGATTTGACACGAATTCTTAATTAACCCACTGTCGAATTCTCAATTAACCCACTGTCTATATACATATATGTATTATGATACCCACAGGGATTTGACACGAATTCTCAATTAACCCACTGTCTATATACATCTCTGTATTATGACTTCCCACAGGGTCTTGACACGAATTCTCAATTAACCCACTGTCTATATACACCTATGTATTATGACTACCCACAGGGACGCGACACGAATTCTCAATTAACCCACTGTCTATATACACAGGGACTTGAAACGAATTCTCAATTAACCCACTGTCTATATAATAAATACACCTATGTATTATGACTACCCACAGGGACTTGACACGAATTCTCAATCCACTGTTCACTGTTCTCGGTCCTGTGTCGGACACCAGATGTGGGTCCTTGGACTCATTTGTAAAAATCCACCAGAAAGTTTTTGTAATCAGATCTTGCAGGACAAATGGCCTTTCCCCGTCACATGGATTACGTCATGCAGTGAGGTTTGTTCAGGATCCACAGTAGGACTTTCCACATCCCAATAAGACGCAGTCTCTATAATTGTTCGCTCCAGACACAGGGGGTTGTAATGAACGTTTATGATAAAAATAAAAAATAGAGTCGTGATCAGCATATATACATAAATATATATGCTGATCATAGCTCTATTTTTTTTTATTTTTATCATAAACATTCATTACACTAACCCCTGTGTATATATGCTGATCATGGCTCTTTTTTTTTATTTTTATCATAAACATTCATTACAAACCCCTGTGTATATATATATGCTGATAATGGCTCTATCTTTGATTTTGATCATAAACATTCATTACAAACCCCTGTGTATATATGCTGATCATGGCTCTTGTTTTTTATTTTTATCATAAACATTCATTACAAACCCTGTGCTCCAGGTAAGCGCGCTGTCACAAAATATACCTTGAAATCTCGCAACTTTTTTGATAGTTTATATTTTTTCGTCCATTTTCATCTTTACATCCGATATTTATTTTTAGAATTACCAGTATGTCTTTTGTTATCTAAAAATATGTCCCAGATTTCAAAATATTGCAAATGTAAGGATTCCGAGAAAAAAAATAGAATACTAATATAAATCTGTCTCCTTATTTTCGTTTGAGATGTTATGTCAAGTCTCGCAAAAATAAAAACTTCTATGGCTCGTTACATAAGATATATAAAATGAAAACTCATTTAAGATCATATATATAGATCAATTGAAATTAATCTCGTTTCATTTAAAAAAATAAATAAAAGAAAATGCACATGTATTTGTAGATATAATAATCTAAAAAAAAAAAAACCTTTACATTGAAACCTCTCTATTATGACCACCAGGGGATCTGAGTGAAAATGGTCTTAATAGCGAGGTGGTCTTAATACTGAGGTGTACTAGATATTTACTCTCGATTCCCTGCGTGATCATGTGATAGATGGTACTAAAATCATGTAATGAAACCCTATATATGTAAACGAATCCGATATTGTCGATCGACAGCAAAACTTGGTCTCCAGGGCGCATCAAACCTTGCTCAAGTCCGCACGAGTGATCTTTCTTAATGTAAACTGTATTTATCTTACAATAATATTACCGCGCGAGGTGTCTTATCATGTGAAGAAACCAGAGTACCCGGAGAAAACCCAGCGTGAAGGTCAGGTCAAGTCATGTACCTTTTTGCGTCCGAGCCCTAGCCCCGATAATTAAGGGACAAACGAGTCACATCAAGGGTGTCCCGAATATTCTATTCGGAACCTGCCGGCACAGGACAAGGACCACAGTGAGTACACAATATAGACTATTACATTTATAATCGTTTGCGACACGCGTTAACTGACACACATGGTGAAATACACGAATCCTAAGCACACAATTAATTATACAACCAGTTGCACGAGAGAGATAGAATCGTCTGACAGAGGGTCATACGCATAGTGTGCTCATTTACATGAAATTGTGTAAGAAAAAGTGGGTCGCCGTTCTCTTCTTACACTGCCGATAATGACAAGGTCACATGCTGTATTGCACACACACACAAACTGTAAGTTATCTCAATAGATTAGACAGCCACTCCCGAGGAAGGTATACTCAACATTGAGTTTTATATCGGTCTTACGTTTAAGTCCTCAGGTCTATGATATTCATGTGTAAAAATGACGTCAAGTTTTCAGGGAAAAGACTCTCAGGTAGAATAAATAATTAAAGAAATACCTTACAGTAAATTATTTTCGCTGATGTTATCGTAATTGATGATAGTTTTCAGCCTAATAGAAGTTTAGATTTCAAAACACTGGCTCAAAATCACTGAAAAAGTTCGAATATTTTCTTTAAAACGCGTCATAGATGGAAAGAATCGCACAATTTTTTTGTTTATTATGAAAATTTAAAATTAGTTTAAAAATTCAATCGATCAATACATATCTATCTTTTATAGAAACCAGTAGTCCTCATCAACAACTTATAATTATGTACATATGATTTCTAATTTATATGTGCATGGTCGATTGAAAGTAAATAGTCAGAATTTCCATAATGTATGTATTTATATAGGAAAAGTTCTCATATCATATGAGTTTTTATGACTCGAGCAAAATTGAATTTAAGATACTCTTTTGCCGTATAACTCAGAAAATTTCCATTTTGACGGGTTTTATAATAAAACAAATGTGCAGGACTAACAAACGTTGACAGCCATTTTATTGCACTGTTCAAAATTCATGAAGTCACGTCGCTATTCACACTATGACGTCACAATTGATTTCTGACTGTCAGACAGAGCCAATTAAAAACGCTCCAGGTTATCTTACACATGGAATCACTGGATGTAGGTAGTATATGGTCTAATATACCACGGGAACATAGAATATGTACTATATGTAATTTAAGAGAAATAGGCGACCAATTTCATTATTTATTTAACTGTGATCAGCAACTTAAATACTCAATAGTAGACGGAAATATATGTCTAGATGTTATTATGGAAGACCAAATACATTTAAATTTTATACATTATTCAATTACGTAACTAAAAATGAACCTATTTCATTGACTAAATTTATTATTGATATACATGTAATAATAATAATTAATTCACAATACTTATCATTGTTATCCATTTGTCTGTATTCTTATTCTCTACACTGTACTGTTTTCGAGAATAAACAAATTGTCATTGTCATTGATAACAGGGTTATAATGCGATAACTAGAAGTTATTATTTTTTTGATATCACACCCTTTATCAGCCCAAAACCATGATACCAGCCCGACGGCCGCAGGCGCAGGCGCAAGGACTGATATCAGGTCAAGGTTTGGTTTGGTTTGGTTTATTTTGTTTAACGTCCTATTAACAGCTAAGGTCATTTAAGGACGGCCTCCCGCGCGTGCGACATGCATGCGTATGGCGAGTGCGTATGTGTGTTTTGGGAGGCTGCGGTATGTTCGTGTTAAGTCTCCTTGTGATAGGCCGGAACTTTTGCCGATTTATAGTGCTACCTCACTGAAGCATACTGCCGAAGACACCCAGCAGCACACCCCACCCGGTCACATTATACTGACAACGGGCGAACCAGTCGTCCCACTCCAAATATGCTGAGCGCTAAGCAGGAGTAGCAACTACCATTTTTAAAGACTCTGGTATGTCTCGGCTAGGGGCATAGAACCCAAAGCCTTCCTCACAGCGGCGAACGCTCAACTAAAGGCCAAAAGTGAGGCATTGTCAAGGGAGACATTAGGAAGTCAAGAAGAAAGTTGTTCAGAAAGAAGAGAAAAAAATAAGATCCCAAATTTAGTCGCCTCTTACGATCATGCAATGGGGCAGCAGGTACAATTCTTACGCCCTACCTGCAGGTCAAGGGCTGATAAAAAAAAGATTGTCATATCAGAGCCTTTTTCTCTCAAATTTGAAAAACAGAAACAAGCCATACAGTAAATATATTCAGGTGTGATTTGGTTTTCCTTTTGGTGTTTACATTTTTCATATTTTCAATGAATGTCGAAGGTTCGTTTTCGCCGATGTCAACAAACCTCATTTCGGACTCATCCTGCCCTTCACCTGCCTTCAACACCATGTCTCCCGTAACAATATCACACACAGACTTATTTCGATTGTCCTTCTCAATAAGTCCGTCTTATTGGTTGATGCGAGCTGCAAGAGAATTTAAAATTCTCTCTGCTGTCCCAGGACTCCTCGCCATGTCGTCTGCCCCGAAAACCTAATCGGAACTCCTCGGCTGCTCTGTGATGTTGCGTAGTTACATCCAAGGAGTTCCGAGTGCCGAAAACCGAAGCGTCTAAAGTAAAATCCGGAGTGAAGAACCCGGGTGATATATCAGCCCGGGTTGGTGTAAAAACTGTTTATCGGCCCGGGCACTGATATGACAATTAAATCGGACAGCACTAGTATTTTTGGAGGAAATAAAGAAATAATAATGGTCAAAATGTATCATATCAGAGACAAAGGTGTGATAGAAGGTTTTAATTTTCAATCATTAATGCAGAAAGGTGTCTCAAATCTGAAAAAAAAAATTACGATTCACTTGTTCTTTTCTTCAATGTCAGTGATCGAGAACACTGGTCCTATCGGACATACGTATATGTATACTAAGAAGATCAATTGAAATAAGCTATACACTTTTTTTGTAACGTTAGTGAAAATATTTGCTTTTGTAAAACTCTCGAATGAAATGCTGTTTAAACTAAGGAATGACTTCTGTAATACAGGTCGAACAACGTTCCCAGGATTTGCATTATCTATAAAAGACTGCACTGGAACATTTGACTTTACTGTCAGCATGAGTTCCGAGAAGGTCGACGGGAAATATATTTGGGGTAAGTATTGTATCATATGACAAAAGTTATATTACTAAAAACCAATATGATATTCAAGATTGTGACGTTTCGATGACTACACTGTCACCTTCATCAGTCACCTATGTAGTGTTTAAAAGACGTGCATGTGTCCTAATTCTAATCGCCAAATGTAGGATTCACAACACGGAACATGAATAGGAGTGTTTAATCGAATGTTTTAGAGATATAAAGAATAAGCATGTTCAAATATTGAACTTTGCTTTTGACCATTGATTGGGATTATTTATAAAGTTTGACAATTTTGTGTACTGATCGAACTGTGCCGTTTCAACAAAAAGAGTCCGTCATTAAAATAGCTATACAACTTGTTTTGCAATTGTTTTAAAATAAATAAATAAACTGTATTTTAAAATGTCAAGATTTTAAAGATTGTCATTCTATTAAACATTTGTTCTACTGTTTGTCATTTTCAACAGTAATGCTAAACTTATTTCTTCCTTTGTCAATATTTTGTTACTTTGACAATTGAACTAGAATATTTTCAGATCCCACTGGAGAGGGGAGGCAGCTCTTCAGACCTGGCTGTACAATTAAAACAAGAATTTTAAAAACATTTTGCTCTACATGTATTTTCCATATCAAATCCGTATAATGTGACCGGGTGGGGTGTGCTGCTGGGTGTCTTCGGCAGTATGCTTCAGTGAGGTAGCACTATAAATCGGCAAAAGTTCCGGCCTATCACAAGGAGACTTAACACGAACATACCGCAGCCTCCCAAAACACACATACGCACTCACCACAAGCATGCATGTCGCACGCACGGGAGGCCGTCCTTAATTACCTTAGCTGTTAATAGGACGTTAAACAAAATAAACCAAACCAAACCAAACCATATCAAATCAAACCCTGAAAATGCTGTTCAAGATTTTTTGTTATATATTTTTTTCATTTGTATTTCTCTGATATCTTGCATTCAAACATTTTATAGGTAACATATCGGAGTCCGAGATTGTCCGACAATATGACAGGAAAGGCCGCGAGGTGGCGTGTGTCCAGGTCGACGACATGTTTCGAACTTTGTACAACGTTTCTTTAGGCCAAGTACCCGACCTACGGGTAACACTAAAACTCGTACGAGAAATGCGCATGCGCACAGATGACATCTTGATATGTGCTTACGTTAAAGCAGGTATGTTTGTATTTACTTTACCCGTCCCGTTTAGCACGTGACTACCAAAACATAGCTGTACTGTTAAAGTGTTTAGTTAATAATATAAACTCCAGACTTTATAAATACATGAATGGGACCATCGTGTTGAAATCACGAGTCATTGATGAAGCAAAGACGCTAAATTTTCCGGAACACCTGGTCTTCTTAGCCTTGTGTTGTTTTTTTAATTCGTTTTACCTATTTTGAGATAGAATTTTAGAATTCCCTGTTTGGCTTCGAATTCCCTGTTTGGCTTCGGTATAATAACTAAAATGTATTCGCCTAATATTATAGGGACACACTGGATGTGGGAGATTGTCAACATGCTGTTGAAGGGGTCAGCGGAATATGATAAAACTACCAAGGAAGAAAACATGATCGACTTTCACTTTCCGGCAGAATTCGACAATCTGCCATCCCCACGTGTCTTTAACACTCACTTCACCTGGCGCCATCTACCGTCTGAAATCAACGAAAAGAAATGTAAAATCATTTTTCTTCAGAGAAACCCAAAGGATACTGCAGTTTCTTATTTCCACCATCTATACAATTTAGGAGTTTACGGTATTCCAGGGTGACTGTGGCGACTTTATAGATCTCTTCATGAAAGGAAGAGGTGAGTGACGTCATAACTTATCAGTATGTAAGTTTTATGATCTGGATTTTTTTTTTTTTTTTCAAATTTTTATTTACGGGGCTCAACGCCCTCGCAACAGCCAGGGTCATATGAGGACGGTTGTCAAAGAGACACTGACATCCATGGTCATATAAAGAAGGTTGCCATGGAGATGCCGACAGCCAGGGTCATATGAAAACGGTTGTCAAGGAGACACGGATAGCCAGGGTTAAATAAGGACGGATATCTGGGAAACATCAAGTTTCTGCTTTTCAAAACTGTATTCATAACCCTGTTCGAGGGGTTTCGGAAGCTAATCTCTTTCTAATTCCGAATATCAAATCACATCTATACTGCTAAGAGGTCAAGTCCTAATGTATTATTGAGGCTTCGTCAGCCATTACAAAGGCAAAATTCCTTCACATTAAACTCACATGAGATTCCCGTGAAAGTTTTATTATAAAAGGGCCGAAAAAGTGAAATTCACATGAACATTTTAAGTGAAATTCATGTAAAATTCACAAGAAAAAAATATTATATGAATTTCACATTAAAAAAAATCACGCGAATTTCATGTGAATTTGTGAATGTGATAAGCAAGTTTGCCTTTGTTGTACCGAAAAAGTTGAATCTTATGTCCACATCAGGAGCTGCTTTCTAAGATAGGGGCTAGATTCTTAGATTGTTTTGTTTCATTCTACTCGTCCCTGAATACAGACACATGTAACTACATGGCTGTGAGCAGTAAAGTAATTCACAGAATAATGGGCAGACGAAAATTGATGTTAGTCTCACAAGGGCTTGGCACAATTTTACAAATGATGGTCCATATGCATGTATTATAGACACTTAAATATATATATATATATATGGACCATCATTTGGAAAATCGTGCCAAGCCCCTGTGGTTAGTCTAATCTTCGTTTCTCTACGAACATACTGTAAACGCAGATATTTTAGCGGTCATATTATTTTAGCATTTTTTTACAAAGAAAACATTGTACTAAATCATCACTTCATCAGTCGAAGTTCTCTTGCATTGTGTTGGAGTGCACGGATCAGTTTTATCAATGCATCAAACAATCTGTTCAAATGTTGACAATACGATATACTTCTAATCCGCAGAATATGTTTTTGACAGTATATTACTTGGCTCCAAACAATGTTAATTGATAATGTGTACATTCGGCTCACCTCGGCAGATTCCGGTACCCTAGATTTTAGAGTACCGGAATCTGCCGAGGTGAGCCGAATGGTATGTGTAGACATGGCAGTATATATACATTGTCTATAAGGACGTTCGTCTCCTGAAATATTTCTAGGACCTGGGTACAAAAGCTGGTTCGACTATACATTGGAATGGCAGCAGTTTACTGAGGATAACCCTCACCAGATTCCTATACTCTCTCTGATATACGAGGATCTCAAACGGGTACGTATCACCCTCACCAGATTCCTATACCGTCTCTCATGTCGCCCTCACCAGATTCCTATACTGTCTCTAATGTACGAGGATCTCAAATGGATACGTATCACCCTCACCAGATTCCTATACCGTCTCTGATGTACGAGACTCTCAAACGGGTACGTATCACCCTCACCAGATTCCTATACCGTCTCTGATGTACGAGACTCTCAAACGGGTACGTATCACCCTCACCAGATTCCTATACCGTCTCTGATGTCACCCTCACCAGATTCGTATACCGTCTCTGATGTCACCCTCACCAGATTCCTATACCGTCTCTGATGTACGAGACTCTCAAACGGGTACGTATCACCCTCACCAGATTCCTATACCGTCTCTGACGTCACCCTCACCGGATCCCGATACCGTCTCTGATGTCACCCTCACCAGATTCCTATACCGTCTCTGATGTACAAGAATCTCAAACGGGTACGTATCGCCCTCACCAGATTCCTATACCGTCTCTGATGTACGAGGACCTCAAACGGGTACGTATCACCCTCACCAGATTCCTATACCGTCTCTGATGTACAAGAATCTCAAACGGGTACGTATCACCCCCACCAGAATCCGATACCGTCTCTGATGTACGAGACTCTCAAACGGGTACGTATCACCCTCACCAGATTCCTATACCGTCTCTGATGTACAAGAATCTCAAACGGGTACGTATCACCCTCACCAGATTCCTATACCGTCTCTGATGTACAAGAATCTCAAACGGGTACGTATCACCCTCACCAGATTCCTATACCGTCTCTGATGTCACCCTCACCAGATTCCTATACCGTCTCTGATGTACGAGGATCTCAAACGGGTACGTATCACCCTCACCAGATTCCTATACCGTCTCTGATGTACGAGGCTCCCAAACGGGTACGTATCGTAAAGTTGGTATACATTCAAAAGAGTCGGAACGACGGTCTGTCTTAAAGATAATACATCGGCGTCAGCCTTAAACATTGTATATAGTGCTTCTCACAAAAATGGCATCCGCGGAAGAGAAATATATCAAACATCAACAAATGAAGGAAGACAGCGTATTTATAATTGAAATAGGAATTAAATTATGTATCATATATAAACATTAACATTTAAAAATCGGCAAGCGTGCTTCATAAGAGTGGTCGTTTTTCGTAACGTCAATGGGTTGTTTAATTTCTCTAAACATTTCAAAAACTATTGGTTCTCTTTTTCAAGTAAAATGGAGAAGACAATTAAACTCCATGGTAAATTTGTTATGTATCACTTCGTTATTTCAGGATCCTGCGGCTCAAGTCCAAAAACTTGCCGAATTCCTTAACATACAAAGAAATCCACAACTGATCGCCGCCATAGCAGAGAAATGTGATTTCAAATACATGCAAAAGGCTGCACGTGATAAGAACGAGGTTCATCAGTCTATATCCAACTACCATACGCTGTATAGAAAGGGTAGGTCATTAATTCAATTGTATCTCCCCGTCCAGATTCTGATTTTTTTTTATACCTATTTCGAATTCCCTCACACGACCACCGGTGTCAACACTTAAGGACCGTAGTATCACTAACGATCTCGGAAGGACAAAACATCTGTATGACGTAGTTTAATTCATATTTGGCATCTCTACCCATCTCAATGAGTAAGTATTTAAGGCATTTTGTTATTGAACAAGAGTTCGCCCCTGTGATGGAGGCTTTGGGTTCTGTCCCCTGGCCAAGACATACCAGAGTTTATAAGAGTTGCTTAGCATTCGGCATTTTGGAAGTGGGACGACTGGTTCATCCGTTGACATTATATAAATAGTGCCCTTGTCTGAGGGGAATATGGAGGATTGTTTCCCCGAGGGAACATTACAATGTATCTTCCCGAGCCGATAGGCGAGGAAAGATAATGTTCTCGAGGGGAAACAATCCTCCATATTCCCCTCAGACAAGGGCACTATTGATTTTATTATACCGAATAGAAGAATTTTCTAGTGAAAAAATCTGTATTAAACCTCTTGGACGTCTGCTCCATGTTTACAAGTTGTCTGTGTCACTGTTGCGTTTGTAAGAATTGTCTCCCTTCTCAATGTTCGGGATTTTCCGTAAGAAGCAATCGTGCGTTTTCGGGCGGAGCGGGGAACATTGCAATATCCCACGGCAATGTTGACCGCTGTTTCTGACACTGCATATTGTTTCAGGTCATGTGATTAGGAATTGACCAAAAATAAGGCGAGAATCTTACATAAGGTATAATAATATAATATAACCGGGTGGTATGTCCTGCAGGGCGTCTGCGGCAGTATGATTCAGTGAGGTAGCACTATAAAGTCGGTAACAGGTCCGCGCTATCACAAGGAGGAGACAAACACAAGCACATCGCAGCCTCCAAAGACACATACACTGCATACGTGCATCTTGTAGACAGTAGAAACCGTCCTGAATTGACCAAAGCTGTTGATAGGACGTTAAACAATACCAAACTAGTCATAAGCTCAATGCTATCTAAAGTGTCAGTTTTCTGTCAGATCATCTGTATTGTAGATAGGGTTGCCGGGTGGCACAGTGGTAACCAACTTGCCATTCACCTACATGTATGCGACCGGGGTTCGATTCCCCGATCGGACGTGAAAAGATATGGGTCACCTGCCCGACCACGGGGGTTTTCCCCGGGTACTCCGGGCGCGCTTCCACCCGGGCAAACACGTGTGATTAATATGAATTGATATAACTTGTTTGGCCATTTTTATGAACTAAATAAATAAAGTTTACATCTGTTTAAAAACAAAAATCTGTTTTACACTATGTTTACGAGATGTTTTCATACTTTTATTTCAGGTCTGATCGGAGACTGGAAAAATTGGTTCACCGTAGCCCAGAGTGAAGAGTTTGATGAATTGATGAAGCAAAAAATGGAGAAATGTAAAACGAAGTTTGTTTATGAATGATTTACTGCTACATTATAATGTAATTTGCCTATTACATGTAGGACCGGTGACATACAATGTTACGTGTTTTAAAGCATATTTGTGTCTTTTTTTTTTAATTATCAACTTCCCTCAGTGAAATGCAATTATTTGATATATTAAAAATCTGTCCACCCTATTCCAAGACTTCTGTTGTTTTTTCTTTCTGTTTTTCAATAATAATTAAGATGATTTTAAATATTACCGGATTTATTTTTCAGACAACGAATCGTATAGAAAAATAATTGACGCAATGCAATTTTACACGAAACATGTATTTGTTAAATACACAAATAACAAAATTTCCAATCAGACATTATTCCATGCACACGTATAATTCTATATTCACGTATTCATACATTCTAATTAAATTTAATGAATTTTTATTCCCATATAGCATAATTTCTGGTCCGTGTATACACACTTCGAAATTACAGTACATTACAACTCATTAAATGTCTATGTTCACATTAAATGTTCGAGAAAGTAGTGGTATTTTCATTCCTTGAGAACCTTTGTAATTTGCACTATTTTTAGGGAAAATCCTTGAATTTAATGTAGAAGGATTTAACATCTACACAAAGCAGGCCATGCCGGATATCAATAACTTTCTTTACATACAAATGTATATTTGTCCGTTATCTAGGAATTTTGATAATCCCAATCTGCAACAAATAGTATTCTGGACATTTTAGAAATCTATCGTCATTATCGGCTGCAGTGATTTTCGTTTATAAATAAAAGACGATTATGATTGAACACATTTCTAGCAAATTAATTGAAAATACGCTTCCGCTAATTCCACCAGGGTAATGAAAAATTAAAACAATTACTCAATGAAAGCCGTTATAATACTGGACAATTGCAGTTTGTCATATTTCTTAATAATTCAATCTTGCTTCTAACAACCATCATCATTTGATTACAAATTATGTTATCAAACAACGTTTGTGAATAAAAATGGATTTCCACATGGATTGTGCATAGTTACTTTGATTAAAGAAAGAGAGAGTGAACTGTCATCAATTGCTTCACAGTTTATTTAGAGTACACTCCGTTTTTTTCCATATTCGATCTCCGTAACATGAAAATATATTCGATATAATCCTTAATTTAAAGAGAAAATATATTACAATTATACGTCATTTTAAAATGCACCATACAGAAAAATGCTGCCTATATTGTGATAAATACAATTGAGCAATCATTAGAGCATATCACTACTAGGATATGCTAACACGTGTGGTTATATGTGACGTCACTGATGACGTAATTTATATAGCTGCAAGGTTGATTTTCACCTTATTTGTGCGTCTTCAGATAATGTACAATCTTCAGATAATGTACAGCCTGTATTTTGGACGTTATCAATTTACATGTATGAAAAATATTTATGAAAATGATGTCACCAATGAGGTATTGTATACATAAAGACATTTCATCTGGGCCGTTCTCCTGACAACAGCATAAGTAGGATGGTCGGGTGGCACAGTGGTAACACACACGCGCCTTTCACCTAGCCGGCCGGGTTTCGATTCCCGATCGCACGTGAACAGGTATGGGGTCACCTGCCCGACCACGTGTGTTTTCTCCCAGTACTCCAGTATCCTTCCACAGATATACATCTCGTGCACTTCAATCCAGGTCAACAAGAGAGTGATTAAAATAAGTTGATATAAATTGTTTCCCAATTGGGGTAAAATAAATAAAGTTTAGAACGTTTACGATATGTTGATGCCGATTGTTATAGATGACGTCACTGATGACGTAATTCATGTATTGCAAAGTTAAGATTCTGATAGGCGTCCATAGATGATTTTGTCTGTATCTGACCATTATGAATCTGTTCATTGGATGCTGTATGACGTCACTAGTGACCGAGTATTATTTGCATGTACTTATCAACGCATTGCCTTATTTGGTATTATTGACCCTTCAGTTGACGACGGAGTATTTTTCCGCTAGCGGTCTTAGGAATGGCGTCCATAAACTTTACTCCCCCTCTCAGTCTCTTGTAGTGTGTCACATTCTCTGAAATGACAACAATGGTATTTATATTAAAATAGATCCATAAAAAAATAGTTGATAGGACCTTATATAGCTCAAATAATCTTAAAACTGTGGAGGATGACGTTTCGACCGGTTTATATACTTTTTAAAAACGGCTTGGAATCGGATATAGGGAGTTATTATGAGTTCTTGTGTATTCATGGAACAAATCTTAATTCATTATCCAGCAGTTGTTATATGTGAAGTATAACCTCTTCTTTACATTTTTATTTTTTAAGCACTATGTTGCGGTTACGGCGACAGTATTTATTTCACTCGAGTAAGTTGGTTGTGATGCTTCCTCGTCTCCTTATATGGAATTGTATGATTAGCGGAGGAAATTCTCAAAAATTTAACTCTTCCAACTACCCCATAGTACTTCTAAGATGTAGACTTTGATCATTATGCTTGTAGGATTTACATACTTCCCTTCTATTGATTACAATGTATTTGGTTGTAATCTTGCAACAAAGAAAATAAAACTTTGATTTAAGAGCTTGTTATGTAATTATTACTGGATGTTTGGAATGATCCTGGAATAAAGAAATAAAAATGTAGATAACGTAATTATCTTTCAAGTGTTTCATTATCATTAATGAAATAATATTCATCTTAGGTAAGAAGAAATAAATAAAATCGTTTGAGGATTGGATAAATTGTTACCAATTTCATTTCGTAACGTCAAAAAGGTACTTCAGCTTTCAAGTGGTTTCCTCTAATGATCTTATTGTATTAGTATTTACCTTTCACGAATTTGATGACGTCTTCCTCCGAGAGTTGGACCTTTGGTTTTGTGACGACAAACGCGCGAGGAACTTCTCCCACGTCCTCTCCGGCTTCTACACCAATCACAGCCGCGTCCTGTATACTTGGGTGGGTAAGTAACAATGCTTCCAGCTCCGCGGGGGGTACCTATAGATAAACGACAGAAAATTAGTGTGGACTGCACATACTGGAGCTGAACGGGTACCAATATACATCACCATATATACAAAACATATTTTGTAGTCTGGACATATTAGCATGGTCGCATTAAAATCGCTACTATGGGTGTATGGACATTTTTCAGAATAAAAAAAAATCTCTCCTATGAATATTTAAAATGCAGATATAGAAATTGCACGCAAAAGACCTTAAAATATTAAACTAGCTGACAAATTCGATTTTGCTCTCGGAATATTTCAATCAAATGTATGAAACACGTGAAGTCCACGTGGCATATATTGTGGTAATGGATGATAGAATGAAAGGTCAAATCGAAAGTCACTTTTGGTAGTGCTTGTAGTAAGTGAGGACGATTAATTAAAAATATGGAGATCAAGATAGCTGTTCTTGTGTTAAATTGTGGTATTAATAACAAAAATGCCCCCCCCCCCCCCCCCCCCCCCCCGACAACAATGCAACAGTGTAGAGACTGTACAGCATTGTTATCGTAGAACAATAGGTCATATCTACCTGGAATCCTTTGTACTTAATGAGTTCTTTGAGGCGTTCCGTAATTGTGATGTACCCTTCCTCATCATAGTGGCCTATATCACCTGTAGAAGATATATACATACTCGGCACACAATAGATATATGCGTCATAGAGCAATAAATATGTGATGAAATGACTTCTCTGAATATGTTTGTTTGTTTGTTTGTATTTGTTTAACGTCCTATTAACAGCCCAGGGTCATTTAAGGACGTGCCATGTTTTGAAGGTGGAGGAAAGCGGAGTACCCGAAGAAAAACCACCGGCCTACGGTCAGTACCTGGCAACTACCCCCAGGTACTTTGTAGGTTTCGAAATCGCAACCAAGAGGTTTAGTTTAGTTTATTCAACTTGAAGCCTTACGGCTCATAAATATAACATAGAAGCATCAACATACACATATATACAATACGTAACTAATTGTTATAGAGGATGAACAAAACAGTAGGCGTAACTGGTGAAAAGCATCCGAAAACATTGATTTTAACAACAAAAACACAATCAGAGTATTCAGGGGGTGGACAAAACAATAAACATAACTGGAGACAAGTACCTTAAGTCATTAATAAAAAGTAAATAATACAGTTTGTAAGAGTAGATAGATAGTAGTTACCAAACAATAGGTATAACTAATATAAGTATATAGGATTTTTCAAATGCAAATATATACTTCGTGAGAATAATTACATGATGAACAAACAATATATATAAATAGATATAAATAGAGATAAGTAACTAACATCGTTAATACAACACTAAATACAAAGTGTACATAATTTAGATGAATAGTTAGGGTATGAACAAAAAATAGGTATAGCTGGAGATAAACACGTACAATACGATATTGATCTATATACTAAAGGTTGGAATCTCGACCGTAGTAACCAGCTTGACTGTAAATATTTTCCAAGATTACATAACTTTTTTTATTGTGAACAGAAAGCAATTGGACAAGTTTAAAAGAAGACGGGTGATTCCAATAATATTTTTTAATGAGGTGGAGGGCTAGTGATAAAGTGTCGGGACACCTTAACCACTCGACCACCGCGGCACCAAAAAGTGTCAAAACATGCGAAAATGCACACATATTGCAGAACATAACCATGTCGTTATGCTTTATATCAGGCAACAGGGGACATGTGTTATATCGGATTTGACATGGGGAATGTAGGTCAAGTTTATAACATGTTATGGCAGAAATAACCACTAAAAAATATAAATGATTACTAATATATTGGTAATTTCTGTCATAACATGCTATGAATGAACGCGTGTACATTACTTCTGTTATAAATTGAATCTTATCTTAGTAATGCAATGTAATATATATAACACTATTGCATATGAACATATATTTTATACAGTCACGTGGGTAAAGCCACTGCATAATGCGATATGTATTTTGTAGATTTTATCACGAACGTAAATTTTGATATTTTTCATCATCGATGTCTCTTCGTAAGAAAATTGCAGTCATTTTTTATATTTCATCATTTTATGTCTTACGGGAGAAGACGGACCATGTTTTTAAACTTGTGTCTCATCCCATTTGTTTATTTGCAAATAAGATATGTTTGGATAAAAAAAACCTGGATTCGACTTAATACATGTACATGTAAAAACAAACAGATTATTTTTTGACCTTGAAATGCAAATGGCGGTTATGAATAATATCACACAAATATCACTGGATGTGCTTATTTAGATAAATGTTAAGAGTAAGATATATATGATGGATAGCGTACATTAGGTATACAATTGAAGTTATCACTAGCCCTCCACCTCGGGGTCGCGAGTTCGAAACCTACATGGGGCAGTTGCCAGGTACTGACCGTAGGCCGGTAGTTTTTCTCCGGGTACTCCGGCTTTCCTCCACCTCCAAAACCTGGCACGTCCTTAAATGACCTTGGCTGTTAATAGGACGTTAAACAAAATAAACCAAACCGAACCTGCCTAAAGGCTTGTATATACTATGCCCAAATTCCGTTGAATATCTATTGTTCAATACATTCTTTGTCAGATGGAATGTTTTTTGTATGAGAAGGCGTAATAACCTGTATGTAGCCAGCCGTCACGTATGGTACTGTTCGTGGCCTCCTGGTTGTTGAGATATCCCTTCATTACTTGAGGCCCCCGGACCAATAACTCGCCAGTCCCCCCGGGACCGAGGCACGCGCCGCTGTCGACGTCTATCATCTAAAAACAATTCAGACAAAATGTCAATGATTAGTTGACGAGACGGTTATTTAAGGACGACATTTTCTTGAATGGGCCAGATAACGGCCATTTTAAAGTGCATTTTCACTAAAACATTGTGTGGCCGTTGCGAAGACATTTTCACTAAATCATAAGTGTGTGGCCGTTGCGAACAAACAAGAAAATAAACAAACAAACAGCCACAGGCAAATTTAACTAGCTGTCAAATTCGCTGTATGATTAAAGTTTAATCGTAAACAAACAGACTCTTCCTTAACTTAAATGACTAAACTCTGGCTAGACGATTCTCCATTAAAAACTTCCTTTAGGGTTTCAGGCCTTTAACACTCCGAAAACTATCTGCTAAACTTATCTGTAACCACTTTTTCGTCGACACATTTCAAATCGAAAGACAAAATTTATTGTGTATTAGGTGAACCTTATATACCAAACATTACACAAACTATCCATAAAAGTTTATGTGTCGTCTGCGCGGCTTTGACTTTAAACATATTTTATTGACCGAAATTGGAAAATAAGAGTTGGCACAATTTATTACAACTTACATAGGGCTTTGACTTTAATGGGAAACTATGTTTTGTCACGTGTGGTATAAACTGAATGTTATTCAACAGTTGTAATGATTATTTTATGTATGGAAAGTCGAATAAAACCAACTTTTGTGGTAGAAAGTAAAGTTCATATTCGAAACATGTTGCAATCTTTCGCGGCGAACAGTGCATGTTATAAAGAAAACTTCGAATTGCGAGTTTTTGATATGAAAAGTAAACCACCCAACCACGTTTCCTTGTAGAAGCGTTCTGTGAAATTCGATCGGAAAATGGGGGTTTCAGTGTTTTTGGAAACCTCAAGTCAATTACAAGTCTGCGACCATTACTGAACGTCGCTATAGACGTTCATATCGTCTGTCCTTGGTTTGGAGGGTTCGCTGTGCTGTAATCAGTATATGTTATGTAATAAAAAGGCACCTTTGCTTGCGTGTTGGAGACCAATTGACCTATGGTTCCGAGTTTTGGAGGAGCTTGGTCCATCAAGATGATTGGGCTTGTCTCTGTCAATCCGTAGGCTGAAACACAAAGGCATTTCCATAGTTAGGTATTCAAAAATGTACGAAACTATCTCTTTAAAATCAGCACCTATGAGAGACCGCCTTGATAGACAAAGACGCATTTGTAAAACATAAACGAAAATATTGAAAATGGTCTACAATTACAAGACAAATTAATTTTAGACATTTCAATACACAAGTAAAATTTCACTTCCTTTACGTCAATTTATGAGAAATCTCAAACAACCTAAACTACAATATGGCGCTGAAGTCGATGTTGTACATGTATATGTAATGACCATGAACCCACCTTGGATCACGTGATGTAGTAATTACCTTGAACCTACCTTGGATCACGTGATATAGTAATGACCATTAATCCACCTTGGATCACGTGATGTAGTAATGACCATTCGTGAACCCACCTTGGATCACGTGATGTAGTAATGACCTTGAACCCAACTTGGATCACGTGATGTAGTAATGACTATGAACCAACCTTGGATCTCGTGATGTAGTAATGACCTTTAACCCATCTTGGATCACGTGATGTAGTAATGACCTTGAACCCACCTTGGATCACTTGATGTAGTAATGACCTTGAACCCACCTTGGATCACGTGACAATTAAGTCGTGCGGACGCTTCCTCTGTAAGACCTTCCCCTAACGGTGCCGCGCCACAGATAATACTATGTATGCTGCTGACGTCATAATTGTTCACGAGAGGAGATTTTGCAAGGAAGAGCACAACAGGTGGAACTAAATGCAGGAAGGAGACCTATGATAAAATACGAACATATTAACATTCATTAAGTTTTTCGCTGTGTCGCCACAAGAAGACGTTTGTATGTAAAGTAACGTTGTTTATTGTTTCATTTTAATGAGAAAGCTATGGTGTTCGGTTAGGGCCAAATTTCCAATATCGCTCCTTCGCTCCTTCGACATAATTGCGAGGGAGCGAAAAAAGATAGCCAAGGAGCGAAAATACTATGGCGAAGGAGAGAAAACACAATGACGAAGGAGCGATGGAACTTCGCTCATTGTCATCGTATATTCGCTCCTTCGCTCCTTCGCGTTTAGGTCGAAGAAGCAAGGAGCGATATTGGAAATTTGGCCCCAACGGAACACCATAGAAAGCGGTTAAATCGAAAGTGTTCACTATTTAACGACGTTGAAGCTAATAATGTGAGAAGAAGACGGGTGAGTAGAGATAAGCCACCAAAATCAAGCGACAGGAAGGGTAGTAATTCCCAAACAGTGTACCCGCGTCATTATACACAGATCTCTGTTTTGTGCATCTAGTGTCCCTTGAATTATATAGACGGTGTCTACTGACAAGCTTCGGAAACAGAGTAACTTCATTTGTACCATTTTCACAGAACACAACACATGTAGGTCGGTCGTGGTATTTCTTCTATACGAAATTTACATATACTTTATATACATTGTACGTACCTTGTGTTTCTGAATTGCACCTAGGAAAGTTTCGGGTTCGAATTTCGGAAGTGTTACCAGTTTGGTACCAAGACAAGTCGCCCCAAACTGTATCACTACTAGGCCATATATGTGGTAGAACGGAAGTAGCCCCATCAAAACCTCACGGTCGGGATCTAGGGCCATCGGACCTCTGAAAAACGTGATCTTAAAAATTTACTTCAGACACCATTCTGATAAAGTATTCAATGAGGGCATCAGAAAAAAAAGATAAGAAATTAAATTTGTCGAATTTTAGCTGATATTTTTGTATAAATTTCCCAAAAAAAACCTACTTGATAAATTGAAGGATGTTCGCTATGATATTTTTGTGAGTAAGCATGACGCCTTTAGGTAGTCCGGTTGTCCCACTGGAGTAGGGGAGAAACAGGACGTCATTTTCCGGATCTATGTCCACGTTCTCAGGAAAAGCCTTCCCATCATCCTCTAGTAGACCAGTAAAAGGTACACAACCTTCCGCCTGCCCGCCAATGGTGATCATCCACTGGAAGTAAGAGTGTCGCTTTAATGAGTACTTGACATGACGTCAGACTCAGTAGAGCAAATACGTGTTATTTGTAATCGCAAAGACATTGGCGCTGGACGGAATGTCTGCAGACGGTTTTGGACAACATTTGTGTAAGTTCATGCTATAGTTAGGGATTAAATGGACATTTCTGTTTCCGTGCAAATTGCATGATGATTATCTGTTTTAAAGAGACACCCTCGTGCACATATTTCTTGATTTTTGCAATAGAGGTAGCGGATAAATGAATGAATAAAAGCGGTGATCAGAAGGTTCAGTTTAAAGACAACATTCAAGATATTCAAAAGTTGTTGAACACTATAACAAATTAACCTCGAGTTGTCAAGTTACTGAGTTGGTTGTCTGTCGAAATCCAAAGGTGATGGTTTCAATAAAGAGAAACGCGAGGGCAAATACATGAGGGTAGGATAGTCTATTTTGTTCTCTTTCTACATCGTCTTAACATCACATGTCATACGTGCAAAATAGGGGAGAAATCACACGATTAACACAAAGCGATCATTTACCGAAAACTGGCGTGGTTAATGAATTGTTCATAAGTTTTTAGAGTACTGGGCTATTTACCCTGACAGAGTCCGCCAGTTCTTTGGACGAATTGACTGCCCTTTTTGCCGTAGGTACCAACTCCGGCATAGTCACTATGGCTTTTGTCGTAGAGTGGCCGAGCTGTCTAGCTAACTCACCTGAAAAAAAAACGTCATGTGTGTCATATTTCGGTATAGTCAACGTGTACGTCACTTTGTGTGGTTACAGACAACTAAAATTTGTTGGAAACGAGATTATATTAAACCGATACCAGAAATTTGGAATTTGGTCTTCACACATTCTACAGCAAGGGTCTAAAGAAATGAGAATTGCCGTCATTGCTCTCTAAGAGATCACCAAGTGGTTCTTCGTAACCACTGAACAGAGTTTGGGCGAAAGCTCGACACATTCCAAAGATTCCAAAGATTACAAAAGAAAATCTTCCATTTTTGTGACGTGTACTACATGTAATAATGATTGTGAACGGTCGGTAAAATAAATTCGCATGGACAACCGCTCGACAGACATTACCACCAAGTATACAGGCTAAGTTATTAAGTTATTGAAATTGAAAACTAGAATATGAACATACCTACCTACAGTATAGACGGGGTTCGCGGTACTGATGACCAGGCCAAGTGCCGCACAGGCTAAGGTGATGACGGTATATTCGGGAGAGTTGCTACAGAACACCAACACGGTGTCGCCCTGTCGCAACCCCAGTCGCCTTAGACCACTCGCCACTCTGACGGCCGACTCCTTTATCCATGACGACGTGAACGACCGGTCAGTCATATGGTCCACCTGAGGTTAGTGTTGATTTTCTTAGACGTGGTTGTTTGAATGATATGTTTAAGCCATGATAAATATGTAGCAATATCGAATAGTGAGAATTCTCAAAGGAAAATCAGGAATAATGATTTATTAGAATGCACACGACTAAAACAGTGTTACGCGTATAAATATGTTATTAATTACAGGACGGGTATAAAGAATTACGAGTATTTATTAAGATTAAGGTCGATTGCGAAATAAGGAATTCGAAAGATATATTTAGTATGTGGCATATAGATATGCAGAATAAATATCCACATCTCTGTTGAAAAATCTTATTTGAATTGTAATATATCTCATACATATAAATCTCATACGTGTACATGTATATCTAATACGTGTAAATACATGTACATTGTATATATCAAATGTAGTACACGTATTTTTACATCATTTATTGAGAAATCGAACGAAATCTCAATCTCTTTATCGCAATACTACCCAATGTTCCCATGCCTTGATCCTAAGTTTGCACTAGACATTAACTCAAGGTAAAAAAACATATATATACTACACTATTGTCTTTGGTGCTACAAAATGAATTTATTATATATTTATTTACATATTCATTATAATATCCTTTACGTTCCTTCTATACAGAAAAGGTCTACAGCGATAAAATACAGTTAACACTAAAGCACCACTATCAAATGGCGATCATTTACACAAGTTACTGTAGACATTCCTATTTTAGTGGTTATCTTATTTTAGCGGGTTTATTTTTGCTGAAATCATTCCGCTGTTAATTTTTAAAGTGTTAGTTGCAGTTTCTGTGTATTGGCTTCTATGACAAGAACTTTGGGTTCACCAATTTATCATTTACTGATTTGTTGAAATTAAGCCACGCGCTGAAAAACTGAGTTCGCCAAAATGAATATGTCTACAGTAACATTATGTAATATTAGGCTGAGAGAGATTGGGACGTATAACAATGTCCACTTACGGTAGCTACGTTGTCTTTGTGCTTGTCCAAGTAGTGGAAGACAAACTCCGCGAAGGAATATGATGGCATGTTTATTTCCGGACGGGGACTGTTGACAATAGTGCCTTCTGAAGACTTTTCTATAATAGCATTTTTAGATGTTGACATGTGAACACTCCGTTTGTGTGTCGACAGTTGTCCTTCACATTCTGGCCTCAGCCATCTGATTGGTCGTCTCGTACCGGATGTTAAATTTGAATGGAGAATACTGCCCTGTGATATGACGTAGCCACGGCATGAAATCTGTTTCTGCAAAGACTGTTGGAAAAAATTCGGACATCGCCGTAAAAGTTTTCCCATCGCATGATTGGACATCGTCACACGTTCTCACACTATTTTCTAAACACGCACCTGAAACAAACCCAAATACATTCGGTTAAACTGAAAATATTAACATTTGGAATATTAAAGACTGTTTTGTAGGATCATATTAATTAGTTACATATGTCAAATTGAAATGTCACTGGGAAAAAATGACCCGTGCCATGTCCGGGGTTCGAACCTACGAACTCAAAGCACTCGTCTTATCTTGGTAGATTCCGTACCTACATCAGGTCAATCGGCTAACCTCGGCCGATTCCGGTACCTCCGTAGGGAATCGACCGAAGTGTGCCTTGTGACATCAGATATTAATGAATGGTACCGAAATTAGTCGAGTTTAGCCGAATGCATCTTCGGCATGAAATATCCGGAGCTGCACCACGACCTTTTCACAAGCACATGTTGATAGTGAACAGGCTGTTCATACGATGGCGAACGTTCCACAGAGGACACGGCATGGATATTGAATTAGAAATAAAATGGAGTATAAGTAAACAGGACAAAATCATGGACAGTGAAAGAATCCGTGATGGTATTAACAATGTTAAACGATGTACATGGTGAATTTAATATACAAGTGTACATGTACATTTGTACGTCATCGAGTAAAAGTGGAATCAGAATCAAGGGCTCCATTCCTATCAGTGATATGACTATTAAAATACCAAAACCACCAAGCAAAACCCCGTCCTTAATGACCAGGATTTGCTGATATGGGAAGACAAAACAGTATGTCGAGATAAGAGACCGACAAGTCGGACAAGATTGACCTGTCGCGTTGACCTTTTTTGTATGGAATATGCAAAGTTCTACTGTTGGCTATTAGATATGTGATACTTAAATTCTTTTACAAAAAATATGCTGAAGATGGATTTTGGTGTTGCGCCATTCCACGTGTTTCTGCTCCAAGAACAAGGATTTTGCCTGTATGGGTTCCACCGTCCACAGCTCTGCTGACCATATCCGTATACCATTATATACTGGAAGGTCATAACAACATGGCATACTATCGACATCGGGGTCACGCTGACCACAGACGCGTTACACGGCCACTGGTCAGACCACAGACGTGTTAAACGGCGGGTGTAACACGGCCACTGATCAGACCACAGACGTGTTACACGGCCGTTAGTCAGACCACAGACGTGTTACACGGCCGCTGGTCAGACCACAGACGCGTTAAACGGCCACTGGTCAGACCACAGACGTGTTACACGGCCACTGGTCAGACCACAGACGTGTTACACGGCCACTGGTCAGACCAAAGGCGTGTTACATGGCCACTGGTCAGACCACAGACGCGTTACACGGCCACTGGTCAGACCACAGACGCGTTACACGGCCGCTGGTCAGACCACAGACGCGTTACACGTACACGGCCACTGGTCAGTCCACAAACGTGTTACACGTACACGGCCACTGGTCAGACCACAGATGTGTTACACGGCCACCGGTCAGACCACAGACGTGTTACACGGCCACTGGTCAGACCACAGACGTGTAACATTGCCACTGGTCAGACCACAGACGCGTTACACGGCCGCTGGTCAGACCACAAACGTGTTACACGTACACGGCCACTGGTCAGACCACAGGGCCACTGGTCAGACCACAGACGTGTTACACGGCCACTGGTCAGACCACAGACGTGTTACACGGCCACTGGTCAGACCACAGACGTGTTACACGGCCACTGGTCAGACCACAGACGTGTTACACGACCACTGGTCAGACCGCAGACGTGTTACATGGCCACTGGTCAGACCACAGACGCGTTGAACGGCCACTGGTAAGACCACAGACGCGTTAAACGGCCACTGGTCAGACCACAGACTCGTTACACGGCCACTGGTCAGACCACAGACGCGTTACACGGCCACTGGTCAGACCACAGACGTGTTACACGGCTACTGGTCAGACCACAGACGCGTTACACGGCCACTGGTCAGACCACAGACGTGTTACACGGCCACTGGTCAGACCACAGACGCGTTACACGGCCGCTGGTCAGACCACAGACGCGTTACACGTACACGGCCACTGGTCAGACCACAAACGTGTTACACGTACACGGACACTGGTCAGACCACAGACGTGTTACACGGCCACTAGTCAGACCACAGACGTGTTACACGACCACTGGTCAGACCACAGACGTGTTACACGACCACTGGTCAGACCGCAGACGTGTTACATGGCCACTGGTCAGACCACAGACGCGTTGAACGGCCACTGGTAAGACCACAGACGCGTTAAACGGCCACTGGTCAGACCACAGCCTCGTTACACGGCCACTGGTCAGACCACCGACGTGTTACACGGCCACTGGTCAGACCACAGACGTGTTACGCGGCTACTGGTCAGACCACAGACGCGTTACACGGCCACTGGTCAGACCACAGACGTGTTACAAAGCCGCTGGTCAGACCACAGACGCGTTACACGCGCGTACGGCCGCTAGTCAGACCACAGACGCGTTACACGGCCGCTAGTCAGACCACAGACGTGTTAACGGCCGCTGGTCAGACCAAAGACGAGTTACGTACGATAATGGAAGGGTCTTGTTGGGTTTATGCATATGCATGGTAGGGCGCGAGAAAACACCTCACTTTATCATACAATTAAGTCTTCATCAAAACCTAGTACCGACCCTATACTTTCAATGTGTATGCGTCGTTTTCCTCTTCACGAGCTGTCAACTGACCGCTGGCCGATTTTCTTCGACATATACCCAAACAACCTTTCCATGCATCGTATACGTGTGCCTGTGGTCAGACCGACACATAATACTACTTCACCAAGTGATGCACTCTGAAATTATCTACAAACCTTCGCCGGGCAAGTAGGTCAGAAATATCTCTATATTGCCGTCTTAGTTGTGGTCAGATTATCGTAAACAAACACATGAATTACTCACATATACTAATACATCTACAACCCTCAGCCGCACTGGCAATGCACACATGCGCTTCCCATTCAAGCCGATGCAGCGACACGTACACGTATAACATCTACACGCAACAGGAAATCTTATCGTAAGCAATGATTAAAAAAAATTAACAATTATATATAAATAGACTACACATACCTTGAAACAGGCTATATTTACCTTGAACCGTCTCTCCCTCACACCTGGGCTAAACTGCTATGTATACACAAATCCAGGCGTCGTGTATGGAGCGCCGTACGTGCTTTTATCTATTAATTAGTACTGCCTACATCACTAGTGTGGATTTTGCACCAGGTCTAGGTCAAGGTCAAAGGCAAACGGGTACCTAGGGAGACGACGTCAGGTCCCAAGTTATTGCGATAGGACGGTAGACCTATTTCTATTTCTTTAATGGAGTCCGTCAGTTTAAAAATTGATTTTTACGGAAACGTATATGGTGAAACATAATAATATATATTTTCGTGACTGTGAAATAATTTTATGATTGTCGCCACTTTATCATATCTTACGGTGCCGTTTAACTTTCTGGCGGCCACACCATTTTAGCTAGTTTCCTTTATCATTTACCCAAACCATTTGGTTTCAATTATGGATAAAACAATACACATGTAACAAGAAGGAGCACTCTCTCACTTCAGCTTGTAACTTTGCTGTGATACCGAGATGTTATAAACAGAGAACTCAGATAAAAATATGTAACTTATTAATCAATGTAAAAGGTGGAAGTCTACCGAATTATGAACAAAATAGACATTTGTGATAAGAATAATCTACTTCCGCCAAATAACGACACCACCTGAGGGAACAGTAAAAAGATTCAGAAGAAACATTGCAGAACGTTTAGAAGAAAAAACAGTTTCTCACAAAGAGTGGTCAATAATTGGAATGCCTTACCAAATGAAGTGGGTCTGTGCCAAAACTTTGAACTCCTTCAAATCCAAAATTAATGTTCACTGGAAAGAATTAACCATCAAATTCTTACCCAACTGCTTCTCAGCTGAATATAGGGAACTGGAAATTAATAGAGAAGACAACCAAATGGCACGGAATAATAGTTCCATCTTCCTTTCCCACAAAGGGGCTCAACGATGGGACAAAAAGTCACCGACTTCACACACGTGAAACTGGTCTCTCCTCGACAGTATACTATGTACTAGACAGACCTAATTCCCCTACATCAAGGTGCTGGACAGGGACCCAAAATGTCACTATTGAATATGGATTGGAATAAACTCGATAGTTTATTTTACTGTCAAGAAATATTTCACTATAACACGAGACTTGATATTATTTGCAGCGATACTTGAACTCATTCCCCTAGCCGTGCGATGAATTTCATCTTGCCGATTCTTAAGAGCCGTTCTTTCAAACAGTCGTTTTAAACAGCTTGGCTATTTCTATTATCAATATTTTGTTCTTACGGGCGCATCAGCATATTGATTTAATTAAAGGTTACGCTTACTTTTACAAAATGCGCTCATGTCAAATCAGTTAGATATATAAATGGGCATTTAGCAAAATGGCAGAACAGAAAATTCAAACGCAATGAATAACGAAATCCAAACCCCAGTGTCTCATTTTCTCACGACACGCATGCGCAGTGTGATACAACAGACCCGATACAGCCAGGGGCTTGGCACGTTCCTACAAAGTATGATCCAGCCCATTATGGGTCACAGGGACGTGTCAAGCCCTCGTGGATACAGCAGGCGCACTCGATTCTCGGACACACACTGTCAACACAATACAGCTCTCTATATAACGGTATCAGCAATGCTTTATTTTATGTCTACGATACACGCAATGGAAAAGACGGAAACTTTCAATAGGTGCCTCACGTTACGATAATTGAATCCGATAGAGAGTTATGCCATTATGAAGATCAAAACCTTCTTATGAAGACCGATCCCGCGATCGATCTCTTCATCGCCTCCTGTAGATATCACTGGCGGGTCCTAGAAAATTCATCTTGACTCTACTGTATTTAGTTTGTATTTAAATGTGGTTTTTTTAATCTTTTGAACAATCGAAACATTCCAACTAAAACCGAAACCGGTGAGTCGCATCTCTTTATGTGAATATACTACTAAATACGGTGTTTGTTCAGTCGTGAATTATTAATATGTATCTGAAGATAAGTAAAGAAAAAATCGAATGTGTCCATCTAACAACGACCTGCCAATAATAACACTATTTTTATAAAATGTGTAGCTTCATAGCATCCTGTTGTAAGTTTGCTTGGAGATGAATACATTTATAGATGTTTTGACAGTAAAGCTCGGATAAGTCGAAGTCGACGGGACCAAGCAAAATATTCGACTTATCCGATAGTTCGACTTATCCGTGTCCATGTGTACGCAACTACGAAGGTCATCAATGCACGATTTGAAATAGCCGGAATTTCGGCCCGATCTGATAGTATCTCCTAGTGGATGAAACCTCGTATGACCTTCCGTAGGTGCGTTTCGTTGTGTATGTTAACTACAGTACGACACATGTGTACCTTTGCAATGTGGCCATATACCGACAAGACGTCTTCAGGCTCAATTTCTACTTTCCTTAAATATTCCGAAAATCTTAGATTGTAATTAACATACAAGGCAAAACGCCCCTGCAGGCTATATCATAGTATGTACATGTCTAGTGGTGTACATCCTCGCAAGGTCATATGCTGTCGGTCACTCAAGGGTCAAGTTATATTGCTATATCATGCTTTACAATGTACATATCTTCTCTTCCCTCGATCTTTTCGATTCCTCCGACAGGTACATTCTTTGACAAAACCTCGCCTGGGGAACTTGCATGCTGCTGCTGCTGCTGCTGATGATGATAATGATGATGCTGATGATGGCCACACTAAAGATGTCGATAGAGAAAAACTTTCTATTCATTACGTAAAACAAAACTCCTATACTCTGACGACACGTGTAATATTTCAGTACTTCGGGGCGGATGTTGTTCCAGTCGTCCGTAGCAAATTCAGACAAAATGTCAATTATATGTACAGTACATGTAGATGATTACCATTTTACGTACGTCATCAACCGGTAGCTATATATAGCGTTTTGGTTGGAATGGCGGTCATTTTTACCGCCACGCCGGGAAGCTTGCGCATATCAGTCATCTTTAGCGGTTATTAATTGGTATCAAAAAGACAGAGTTCTCACTGAGCCCACACACAGGTAGTGCAGCTACGCCTGTCTTTTCCACACCAATGACCGCTTAAGATGACAAATATGGCAAACTTTCTGGCGATGGGGTAAAGTATGGCGCCTTAAGCTTTCCACATATAACACAACCGGGTGATGACGTAATTGGTACGCCTGGTATGACATGTATCGTGTAAACCACCGCAGTCGGAACCGTCCTTAACATTGACTATTCCATGTCACTTCTCAAAACGAGTTGTCTTAATAGTATACTAACAAATGTATATTATAGAAAGCACAAGAATTCGTAATTAACCAACCGCATTAGATTCAGCACATAGTCCATCCCATACATATTAGCTTATATTGTTTATCACAATTTCTGTCTTATACCGGAATTACATGTATGAAACCAATAGTCAGAGCCTCCGTAGCCATTTTTGATGCGACGAAGGGTCACAGTCAACATGCGTAGGATACCCTTATATCCCGAATGTCCGAAGGCCCGATAGTCCGAAGGTCCGATAGTCCGAAGGCCCGATAGTCCGAAGGTCCGAAATCATGCGTGGCGTGCGCAGAAAGAGTTCTTGGAGCGTAATCACAAAAAGCAAAGATGGCGCACGTAATGCAATATTCATTTTTCTACAATGCTCAGTTGGAGGCAGTTGTTTTTTTTAAATGACCACTCCAGTCAAAATGGCGCCGTCTTGTGACGCATAACGCAATCTAATTAAAATTAGACTTATAATTTCCACTCCTCTACGATACAATGCAATACAAGTATTGAAGTGTATCGTAGAGTATTGTAGAGGAGCGGAAATTACAAGTCTAATTTTAATTAGATTGAGTGTTACGTTTCAAGGACACGACGTCAAAGGTTATACTACCGATACCCGCGCTTTTTGGCACAAATATTGTTTTCTTTCGGTTTTTAATTTCATTTGTTCGTATATATATTCTGCCATACTCTTGATATACATATTACACGCAATAGGAAGCCGTTCATACATGTATAGAATCATGTATCCACGTTACAATATTATGATATTTTCGGATTATCGGGCCTCCGGACTATTAGGTCTTCAGAATATACGCCAGTCACCGTAGGGCGATCTAAATAAATTGTACCTGTATTGCGTGTCACGAAAAACATGGAATCATTCATTTTACCTGACGTTTACCTGTTCACGTACATATATTTTGTTATCCCGAATAAACATGTTTAATCTTAAACAATATATTTATAAATTGAAACTGTCTGTTTAAGTTGTCAGGGACTGTCTATATAACTACTTTTCTGATACATTATTACGTTTTGAATACCTGGAAACCATACATTTTTACCCCAAAATAGGTAATTATGATAACAACAACTGAATTTTACAGACGTCCCATGGGAACCTTTCGTAGTTCTTCTGTCAATAAATTTCCTTTTATGATTAATATTAGATAAATATTGAATTGAGGATTACTAATTCATTGCTAAGGGGGTCCATTTGGAAAACAACATGTACCTACCTGGATTAAAGGAAGCAAATGAATTCCAGGTGAACTTCTTTAATGAAAAACAGAACATTCATAACAAGAAATATCTTTAAAAAAGATAAACGGCATAGTTTTAATGCTGGTGGTTATAATGTAAAACTACTGGTGAAATAAATTAACGAACTACGATGTAATTAATAAATGCGCAGTTTCAGCACGGATAACAAAATTATATCAGTTTGAATCATTTTGGTGATAATAAGACTGCAAATGTGTCATTTGAATAGATGCATCCACTTATTCAGCTTGCATTCAATTTAAAAGGGACATCACGGTAAAAACGTTGCAATTTTCACTGAATGTACGCGTTCTGTTCCTTTCCAGTTCTGTTTCTGTGCTGTTCCAATGTTCACAGTCAATCCTATGTCCAGCTTGACCACTCGGTTTAGTTGGGAATCCCCCTCTAAATTTAGCGCGGAAATTATTTTTAGATCATTACGTGACTGTTTTGAGATCGTGGCAACACAAACACACGATAGTTTACAAGGCGATATCTATATTCCATCTGGGTTAGTTGGATAACGATATTATACACAGTGGTTTAAATGTTAAATAACACGTTCTGTAAATATTACGGCACACATATTTATGTGTAAATAAGTGTAAACACTGTTCATATAGTATAGTGACAGTAGCGATGTACTGGTACAGACTGTATAGATATTACCGAGTTTGTGGAACTATTACCGAGTTTGTGTGAATATTACCGAGTTTGTGTAAATATTACAGAGATTATCATGACCTACATGTACTATCAAACAATCAAGCAGAATACGAGCGGCGTCCGTATGACTGCTGTTTTCATGTTTGAACTGTTACAATCTATTGTACTGCTTCCCAAGTTTAATTCTAGGATTGTGTTTGACCCATTTTCCTATTATTCTCTTCATTGCGGAAGCTGTTATCGTTTTCAACCCCAGTCGATTCACATTGGAAGCCATTTTTGTTTCCATGTGTTTTAGTTTGTTGTGCGCATGCATTTATCGTATATGTCACAAAATTTGCATATTCAGCTAGAGTGATAACATTTTAATAATTGATAATTGATGTTTTTATGTACATACATCATCAAATTTGAATGGTCATTGTTCAGAAGGTTATTTGTTTTAAAGATACATTGTATACCCAATAATATGATAAAAAATACAAAATAGATATTGGTTTACCGTGAGGTCCCTTTAATTTGTTTCGTTTTTAACTGTATATCTGCATTTTGCATTGACCGCTACATTGACCAATCACATACTTCATCTTGACCAGAACGCCACCTGTCGCGTCATATCCGGGGCCAAAACAAAATTAGACGGCTATGCCGAAAAAAAAAAAAAATCAACAAACAAACAAAACAACACTAGATGAATAATTTCAAAAATATGGTTTATTTGTAGTCTATATATTGAAACAATAGATTGAAACAATAGGTACATTCACAACGTGGCTGAAACATGTAAATACATATTATGTATTATAAATCTGAGGCGACACAAAACATGGCGTCCAGATATATAGGAACCAGTGTTGTGTGACCAGGTAGGCATTTCACTTCCGATACTAAATGTGTCCGAGCGCCACTAAACATCTAAAACGTAAAAGTGTTAAATCTCTAGCTAAACTTTAATTACATTAAAAAAAGGCAATTGACATCTCAAATGATCAATATATTGTCTTCTTGAATATTAAAAATAGTCATATTTGCCTAATTGTTTCACAAATTATCTGTTTTTGTCTCCGAAATAAGCATCAAGAAGTCAATATTTATAGCATTCCAGTTAATTCAGAAAGAAAAAAAGTAGAATTTTTTACAAATTTAATGTTCAATCGAGATCAATATAAATTTATTTTAAGAATGTTGTATTGGAAAGAAATATTTCAATGGCTATAGGGGAAAGTGCTGTTACAGATACACGCGCCATCACCTGCAAACAGACCAGACCAGATTTGGGATTGACATCAAGATAATGATGGGTCGGGTTCTACGAAACATACAATATACAGGCTGACATAGAATAACAAAAATCAATATCCTCAATAAATGTGTGATTTAATGATTCAGGAAGAATAACTAGTCTTTCACATATATTCCACCCAATTTGATTATGAAAGGGGAGACAACTCGTCTGTGTATAGATAAGAATAGTCACTACAATTGAACATGAAAGTTTTTCAATGCATTCTGGATTTGTCAAGCTCTGGAATCGAGTGAGTGATACTCTCAACTTGGATAACCTATCAATTTATTAATACATCTCTGATTCATATCATATTTACTAGTGAGATAATAATTTCTTTGCTAAAAAGATTTGAAATCTGAAAATAAAGTTTTGCCGTACTGAATTTTTGCAAGAAATTAATTTACATTAAGTTGGAAATAAATCTTGTTATGACACTGGTAGTGATTTTGAATGAACATCTTCAAGTCAATATTAAGTTATAAAAAGATATCACAGCATATTTCGCTGATATTTAGTTTTATATTTCTCAAGGCCGTAAGTGAAAAAATTTGCAAGTTATAGTTTGTACTTTTTTGTACAGAAAATTTATTCATTCTGTAAATCTTTTTTGGTTCATACAATGTTTATATAAATACAATGTACATATATTTCATACATGTATTTAGATTTTACACATATTTGATAAGAAGAACATATACATTTGTACCAGCATCTTATATCAAAGTAAATTTAGAAACTCCTGCATTGGCAGTAGTTTAAATTTACAAGTCACAAATTGAGACTTTAATTCATAAATTGTATTTTAATGGTCAAATCCCACACTTAAGTCACATAAAAACATCTCATACAGTACCATACAATCAATTTCATTTGCAAATTGAAAATCTAGAGTAGAACAATTGAAATCTTTTGTCCTTGCAATTGTTGTACATGATTCCTTGTCCTGAAATCATGGAAATCACGATTCCTTTTCCTGTGATCATAGAAATCACGATTCCATTGTCTGCAATCACTGAAATCACGATTCCTTGTCCTGTGATCATGAAAACCACACTGACTCTTACATTTGAATATAAATTATGCAGTTAATTTTGCAGCAATTAATGTAAAATGCCTCTATCAATTAATTTGTGATGACAATCTAAGATACTCCTACTTCTGATTTAACCATGAAGGGTTAATAAGTATGGGAACGTTAGAAATGCTTACACCATCAACAATAAGTAAGTTGATATTTTAGATTCTTGAATCTGAATCTACATCGATTAAGTAGTGTTTTATACATGTTGTGAGATAATGCAGCTAAATGTCTATGAACATTATCCCTGGCGATGCCAACAGGGAAAACAGGCACATGTATTATAATGTTTAATATGATGATAATTACAAAGTTGTTAAATGAGCCACATTCATACAACCAAATCTCCAAACATTTCATTCTGACACTCGAATAGAATCACTTACAATCTCTATAACAGACAGCTTGATAACCTTAGCCAAAACTATTTTCGTACACATATATTACTATATCTTCGCTTGCCAAGGGCGCATAACTTCATATTCATCCTTGGCGGATTTAGCTTTAAGCTTGTTTTCATAATTTCTTCCATTGCCACCTTAGCAGGAACTCTTAAAAGAGTTATCGCTCTTTACCAGCAAGCCTTTACTAAACCTTTAAGATTGTAGCACTGGGCACCAATGTTGGTTGTCGTTTACATTTAGAACAGAGTGAATTACCTCTGCCAACTGAGTAGATCAGAAAAATGTTCCGACAAAAAACATGATCAAAAACGCAATTCGGTACAGGCTGCTACCATTACTAGAATTTACTCACAGGGGCTTGTGATGGATTTTCAATCCAAGGGCCAATACTGTAGGATAGAAATTTCTGCCAAGCCCCTGTGTCTATTAAGACAACCAATCCTTATGTGCACTGTAGGATGCAATTTCATAGGGTGGCATCTCCAGAAGCCGGGGCAGGATGATTTTAATGCTCAGAAAACCAGACTAAATCCATCAAGGTTGAATATGAAGTTAGGATCGCGCCCTTGGCAAGCAAAGATGGCATTACTGATGACAAACTGTTTGGTTTGGAAGAATTACAGGGCATCAATGTATGCCAGCCAGGTCATAAGTTACATATGTATATGTAGGTAAAGTAACTCTTCAGACTTTTTCTCCCAAACTTCACAGGTGTTTTTTCCATTTTTGGTAGGGTAAAGAAAAACCCTTTTCCCTGCCTAGGCAAAAGACAGCGAACTTGTATCTTCTCGAGATTTGTCAGTTTGAGACACAAAATGTAATTCATCTTTGAAATCTCTTAAGATTTAAATATTCATTCATTCTTCTAATTTGGAATGAAATCACATACGCCTAGCTCTCTATATAAATACACTATGAAACTCTGACATATTCAAGGACTTCTCAAGGTCAATGGCATGGCTACATATAATGTTGCCATGGTTACCAAGACTTCTGCTATAGTTACCAACACTGTTGTCATGGTTACGTTTTACATTCATGCCATCATAATTGATAGGGCTATGTAATAATGATGAGAGCGTATATACAGTTTGATTGTAATGTTCATATATACATAAATGACATTAATGCACCATAAAAAGACACAAAGGGACGTCCCTATGTCCCTGATATGAGAGGGGAAAAATAACTTATTGAATGACACAAATTTATGAATCAAAGATTAATTCAATTTACACTTGAGAAATCAATTGTGCATTTTTTCCCTAATAGTTGTCTTAGATAAACTTAATAAATGTTTTGTTTCAACTATTTGTCAGTTCCTGGTTTACCACCTACACGACTCCACCTATTGCTAGGTTTCATTTCACAATTACAATATTTGGTATTTTGCCTACTTTTGATGGTTACTGATTACCATCTATATGACTCCGCCTAATTTCTAGGTTTTGTTTCACATATACTATAGTCGGCGTTCTGTCTACTTTAAAGTAAGTTACTGGTTTACCACCTACATGACTCCGCCTTTTCCTAGATTTCGTCTTAATGACTATAAATTCAGTGTTCCCTCTGCGTTTATTTCATTAAATGAATACACTTATGTATACATATCACAATTATAACAGTGTTCTATATATGCTAAACAGTCTCATCACCACATCTAAACAAGCAAAATTAAATCTGAATTCAAATGACAGGACACATGACATTTAAAGATAAAATTCAACATGAAAGCTTTTAAACAGCACCAACTGTACTGGGAAAATCATAGAATTTTGTGTTTATTGACTTGTACATTTGTGCATGCTAAAGCGATGCACCCCTCTTCATTGAAAGCCATGTCTGATATATATTATATATTCAGAAATTTCTTTTACATGTACATAATTTTTTTTAAAACATATGCACAAATATTAATATTTTAGGCAGTTAAGCATGTCCTTCATTTAACTAAGTACATGTAGTTATAATTCTTATAAAGCAAATGTACAAATATTATAATCTTAGATAGCTGAAGCATACCCTTCTTTTAAATAAGTACATACTCATAGTTTTTTTAAATAAATAATTTTGTATTATTTTATCAATATATTCAGTCAAAATATAACAATAATTTAAATTCTAATATATAATTTTCTATTAGAATCAGTTTCTATCTTAAATTATCGTTGTGGGGTTGACAATTTTAAATATTGCAACTTCACCCATTTCGCATCGTACTTAACCTTTCTTTAACCAATTTAAATCTACCAATATATTTTATATCCTTTTAACCAAACATCCTTTGTTTCCATGCCCCTTGGTCCTGATGTTGCCATGGTTACTGGTCCTTGTCTTTGACGTCCCTGAGATCCCGAGTCGAGTTTGACCTTGTCATCCCCATTAGAGATACAATTCGACCCCCTATGGCCCAGTAGTAGAAATAGCTGATGGCGACAAGCATGGTTTGTGACCCTTGAGATATGAACCAGCCTTTGGTGAAGGTTCCTTCCCCTAGGGTTGTAACTGTTATCACTGTAAATACAGCAGAAATATTGATGTCTTAGTCGTGTTATAAAGTTTAGTTAATCATGCATACAAAAAGAGGAAAACAGCCAAAAAAAAAAAAAAAAAAAAAATTAACATGCACAAACCAATTCAATGTGTGATCTTGTTAAGAGCACTAGTTCAGAACTAGGTACTGATAATTTCTAGTTAAAATTCAATAAAATCCTTTCATTAGAACTATAACTTAAGGTTAAAATGGATTTTCAAGATGGCTGCCATGACGACCATCTTGGATACCAGATGGACCCGAACAAATAAGAACACTTGGTCAAGACCACTTATCAAGTATTTCTATGATATCTCATTAAACTATTGTCAGTAGAACTGCAGTTTAAAGTTCAATATAGATTTTCAAGATGGCTTCTGTGTCGGCCATCTTGAATATCTACTGTTCCCCTTATGAATTTGCAGCATGATCACAGCATAGATGCAGTATGAATGCAGCATGGAATTGCAGCATGATGCCTAATTTATCACACTATATATTCTTACTAGTTAAAGCATGATTGCAGCATGTTTAAATTATGCAAATGATGCTGGGATCATGCTGTAAGCATGCTGCGATTGTACTGCAGGACAGCATGGTTGCAGCATGAAAATATAGTCACCATGCTGGGATCATGCTGCATTTATGCTTTAAGGAAGCATGGCTGAAGCATGATCCCAGAATGGATTGTGCAGCATGATCCCAGCATGGTTTGTGCAGCATGATCCCAGCATGGTCTGTAGCATGATTGATGCATGGTTAAAGCATGATCCCAGCATGTTTCAATTATGCAAATTATGCTTCAATCATGCTTCAATCATGCTTCATGGCAGCATGGTTTGCAACATCAATGAAAATCATGCAATAAATTCCCCTCCCCTTAAAAAAATCCCCCAAAATATTGGTCACATTTAGTCCCGTCTATGTACTGAAAATTCCTTTGAACTTTCAAGTTCAAGTTGAAAATGTAAAGTGTTCACTACGCGCAACTCACATTGACAGAAAACATAGGGTCATAGGTCACATGAGCTGTCAGTGTTTATGTGTTAATTTTTTTTAACCAGTATTTGGAATTTCACCAACAAAATGAATTTTCTTTATAAACACATAGACATTTATGATGAAGTGATACATTTAACAGAACGTACGACACATGACAACAACATTCCAATACACATATAAACAACAACGCCCCAATAAATAACAACAAATAAACAACAATTTAGCAATATATAAAATATAGGGGTACGAACACAGCCAGCTACACGTAGAATGTCCATATATGATAAGTGCTGTATTAATTAAAGAAAATAAAGGGAAAATAGAACACATGCAATATTTTTTTTGTTTGCTGGGATTATCGACCCGTGAAAAGCCAGAGTCATTTTGAGGCAGGATCTCCTTGTAGTAGTTGGTGACTACCTCACTGAACATACAGGATGCCCGTTGCAAAAATTGCCATCCAGAGCAATTAGGGTAAAGTGTCTTGTCCAAGGACACAACCACGACAGCACAGACTGGCCTGTTTCTCAGCTTCCCGAGAAACAGAAACCAACATGGGTAGGGAGAGCCGAACCATGCACCTCGGATCACCACCTGAGATTACATGGCCGACGCTCTAACCGACTGAGCTATCGTGGCCCCATACGATAAACCCTTAGCTTGCTTATTGTAATATTTCTGATTATTGATGCTGACCTCAGTTTCCCTGTTCTATAATTCTACTGTTAAAATATTTAATTTGGTTAAGATAGAATAATTATAGCATTTTTTAGATTAAAGGTCTTGAAATGTTTTATTTTTATTTTTCAATGATTTTTTTTTATTTGTGGTTTGTCAAATATTTCAGCTGTTTAAAATTTACATATTTTAAATTTGCTAGAGCAATGGAGGGTATTATCGTCAGGCGGTAGTTATCGTCAGTTTTTACAAAAGTTTTGAATATTTCATTAAATGTTGAAGTCAAATTGCTGTAGTTTTCAATGAACAAATATATAATTTTTTAGAACGTTTCTGGCCTGATTTTCATTCAGACAAAGTTTCCAAACAGATAATATTTACGTTTAAATATTTTAATAATCTTCGCGTCATAATTTTCTGATGTTCTTACGTCACTTAATAAGGTAAGTGCATCATCTTTCTCCTTTCAATATTCAAATCGGGAAGCAAACATTGGAATGTTTGTGATATATGTGAAGTTCCGCCGCGTCTGCTAAGTTGACCCGCGTTGTATGTACATCCGGGCTTCTTCGATGCCGTAAATCGGCGTGATGATAACTGCCACAATTTGGTACACTGGAGGCAGTTATCGTCAGTTTTGCATAATCGAAATAAATAACCTAGTCTTTTAGAAGACCCAATTGTTTGTTCTAAATTAAAGATTTGATTTTAAAAGATCAGTATTTGATCTGTGTCTTTCAAGTTTCATCTGTTATTTATTGATATCGTAATATTGTATTAGCATACGTAACATCGATGCTGAATGTAATGTTCACTGTTGCAAAGTGCTTGAAAGCTCGGGCAGCACGTGCAGAAACCCAAAACATTTCCGACAATGATATTTGCCCGGTTGCATATATTTGTTTAACGGTTTAAATGTATTTTTTTGTTGATCAATACATGTTCTTTAAACGTAGACATGATATTTTTTGTGTTTATAACAAGAAACATTTCAAAACGCATGAAAATATTGACGGTGACGATAACTGCCTCCACCTGACGATAACTGCCTCTGTTCGGCCGGAAATACAAATAAAGTATGTTCCCTCGTATAAGTGATAAACGCTCAACAAGTCAGACTCAGGTAAACACAACACTAGCCTAAACTTAACCTACAACAGTTATTTTATTTTTATGAACAGTATTCACTGGTAATGAAGCAGTCATACTTAACCTGACGATAATACCCTCCATTGCTCTATATGTTTATATATAATGCACTTTAAAAGTCAATATTGGGGATATTTTTTTTACACTTATCATGCAGTTAAACATATTATATTTTGCTTTTCGCTTTGTATGGTTTTATTGGTTTCCTGCTAAATCAGGAATAAATCTCATGGATAAAGGGCATTGGGAAAAAAATTAATAAAAAACTAGGGAAAAAAAAAAAAAAAAAATGGGGAAAAAAAATGCAACAGAAAAAAATGTGAATAACAAAAAAAAAGTGCAGCATGGAAATAAATGAAAATCAAACAAATCGTGTGCGGATGGATACCTTTTTTCGATATAGTGTCCAGTGCTCCCGTGGTTTGCAGTCTTTGGTGAGTAACCAGTAGAAGTAACTACTGATAGCTATGGTTACAAGTCTAGCACACAGCCACAGGATAGGGGCAGTACACAAGCTGGTGGATAGGGGCACACACAAAGCTGAAACTAAACCAGAAACAACTCAGCTTTGCCGTTAACCCAGAATTTGACAGGCCCTCTTGTTGAAATGACCTTTTCTTTTTTATAAGCTGTTTGAAGAACAAAAAGAGAGAATTTTTTTTTTAAGGGCCATTTTAAAATTGTTTGTGAAAATTTTTGAGTCCCTTTTGATATAAAAATGGTGCTATCTTTCAGATAACAAGGAAGGTTGAACTGAAAAAAAAACTTGTTAAAAATAGCAGATTAAAAAATTTCTAAATCAAAATGTTAGTAAACTGTTAGTAGGATTTTTATTGTATGATTTGAAGATTTTTGACGATACATTTAACCAAATTGAAATTTTGCATTGCAATTCAATTTAATTTCTTTTCAAAAATTTGTTTTGAAAAAAATTTGTAAAAGTTGCTGGTATCGAATAACAGGCAAAGCCTATATGTTTACACTGGAAAAAGAGAAAACAATGCATGAATGTGTTGAGGCCAAGGTCAACAAAATGGATACCCAGTGCAACGTACGAACTGGACTGAATCTCAATCTAACCTACTTCAACACTATATAGCTATCTACTACAAGCGGGAACTAATATCAACGACCACCTAATATAATATCAAATCAATCCATGTAACATAACTCCTTAAGTTTTATCTCTTTGGAGTTAAGTACAAATCCTTTGTTCATTTTTTAATGTGCAATTCTAGAGGAGTAGTATTTATTTATTTTTTTAAGTTTGGAATGAAAAGTTTACTTGGGCAAAGGTTATTTTTGAATATGAAATTATGAATGTTCTTGATTTTAAAATTCTATGAAAACAAATGTCATTTTCATTTTAAAAAATAGGTAAAACTTTGAAATCTATTCACAAATTTGTAGATGTATTTAAAATTTCTTCAGAGAAGCATAATTTCCAAAAAAAACTAACAAATGGGTAGACGGCTGTAAGTTTAATGAGTGAGACCAGATATATAGATAAAGATAAGAGATTGAAATGGGATAGTTGACTGAACATGCAGAAATTGCTTTTGAAATTGAAAACACTGAAATTGGAATTGAGATTGATTCAAAATTCATCTAGACAACAAAACGACTGCAACTGGCCAACTGGATGCTATCATGCACCAATCCTGAATCTATCTAAATATATAAATATATATATATTATACAGGTAAAGCCATGACTAATGGTACATGGTTTTTATCATGAATATAATATATGCATGCTATAATTGTAATATCAACATGCTTCAAAATTATTTAACAAAATTAAAAATTGTGATACAAATTTTATGTTGAAAAAAAAAATCAATAATATATGAGCATCTCTTGATAAACACTATTTCCTTTGACAATTAAAGTACATTGTATGTTACAGCAGGCTTTTCTCGGACAACTTATGCAGTGCGCTTTGGAAAGAACTTACACGCCAAGAACATGAAATGAACAACATCACCTAAGTAAAATTTGTTAATTTTCAATAATTGTTTATTTATGGTTTTACGCCTGGCAACAGCTGTGTCTGCAGATGATGTGGCCACCGAGGACGTTACATATATTGATAACATGAATTCACCAAACTCCCATAAATTGGCACAGTAGTATGCCGCTTCGCAAACAGCAACCGCCCTATAATATCACCAATTTAAATGCAAAATGTCTAGTAGCAGGTTGCAGCAAGTGCCATTTTTTTTTATAGACTTAATTATTTTGTTTTTTTCAGGGGAGACAACTCTACCTTCCTTGCTTTGTTGGACACTCAACAAGCAAGAAGAAGAAAAAAAAAAGAAATATTAAAATATATTGAAAGTAAGTATCTCAGCAGCTGTAACAGGTTCAACAAACTTTCTCTGCGGAAATCCCCCAATTTCAAAATGGCAACCCTGGCAACAATTTGAGCTGAATGTCCCAGTTTTTTTTTGTTAAGTGTTATATGAGACCCTGTACTTTTGTTATAAATGATAATTTCCAATTGAATTCAAGAACTTTAATGATATACTCCAAAACATTAACACTGAGGTCTATGAAAAAACAATTGGTTGGTTGGTCCCTAAAAACTCTGGTTCTGACTATGCAGTAAGTATTCATCTAGACTGAATTACATGTCGTACTTTAATTTAGAGGATTATCGTACATTTTATCAACTGATTTATATTCTATTTAAATATAAAACAGGCGAGCTATGTTTTTGCTTGTTTTCTTTAATTCTCTGTACTGATAAAGCTGCTCCAAACAATTTATTAAATTTATTAATTATTTATTAATTTTTTACTGAATCACATATAAATGTGTCTACTTATATACATGTTCAGGTACATTATAAATCTTAGTCTTGTAGAGGACCAATATTTCAATACTATCTTCATTTATAAACAATTCCACACATTCCAATCAGAGTACAAAATTGTAAATAATTTCAAAAAAAGCATGCTTATTAGTAATTAGCGAAATAGTATACATGCTGATATACAAATATATATAAACGTATTAAACAAATTGACAACCATTCCAGTATATAAATACATGACAATTTATGTAAAATTACTCCTGTAACCAATAGCAACCAATCATTTTTAGGTACAAACATGCTGAAGTGTAAAAAAAAAAAAAAAAAAAATTCAAAAGTTCAAAAATCATCTTTAGACATTTACATGCTAATGATGCTTTGTTTTATCAAAATAGTACATTTGCCAAACAAAAACATGTTTCTGTTGCCCAGGTATTAATTTATCTAGAAAGGTGTTTAATATACATATTCTGTTTCCATGTGTGATGAGAAATGTCTGATGAACACAGCATATATGTTTTGTACCTGAACAGCTTGTCACACCTGTAACAACTTGTCACATCTATAACACCTGGTCACACATATAACAACTGGTCACATCTATAACAACTTGTCACATCTATAACACCTGGTCACACATATAACAACTGGTCACACCTATAACTGGTCACATCTATAACAACTGGTCACACCTATAACAGGTCACACCTATAACAACTGGTCACACCTATAACAACTGGTCACACCTATAACAACTGGTCACACCTATAACTGGTCACATCTATAACAACTGGTCACACCTATAATAACTGGTCACACCTATAATAACTGGTCACACCTATAACAACTGGTCACACCTATAATAACTGGTCACATCTATAACAACTGGTCACACCTATAACAACTGGTCACACCTTTAATAACTGGTCACACCTATAACACCTGGTCACACCTATACTAACTGGTCACATCTATAACAACTGGTCACACCTATAACAACTGGTCACACCTTTAATAACTGGTCACACCTATAATAACTGGTCACATCTATAACAACTGGTCACACCTATAATTGGTCACACCTATAATAACTGGTCACATCTATAACAACTGGTCACACTTATAATAACTGGTCACATCTATAACACCTGGTCACACATATAACAACTGGTCACACCTATAATAACTGGTCACATCTATAACAACTGGTCACATCTATTATAATTTATCACATCTATTATAACTGGTCACATCTAAAATAACTGGTTACAACCATAACACCTGATCACATCTATTGCTAGTCACATGTATAACAACTGGTCATTGTTTGTTCATAATACATATTTGGCCATTGTTTCACAGACGTTGAGTTATTATCAACGGTTCCTTTTCATGTCAGTATCCTTGTGTTAATTTAGATGATGCAGTTTGTCATGTTCATGCCTATCAACAGAATAGCATGGTTTATTCCTATGATCAACATACAACAAGCAAACTGGGTATTGTTAAAGCAATGCGTGTCATCTACTGGCCCAGACTCAAAATAGTAACAGTGACCTTGACCTCAGAACCCTGAACCTTTAACTTGTCATAGATATATATTAAGGTCATTTGTCACTGTGCAAAGTTTGATACATGTGTCATACAACTAACCACCACAAATTGACAAAATATATGTGTCATACAACTAACTACCACAAACTGACAAAATATATCAACTGCAAAAAGGAGTACAGACCAAAAATTCAGTGATTCATTTTTTTTTAATGCGATGAAGGCAAAGAGAATGGATCTGCTTTTCCAACAGAAACACCAAGGTGTTTTCACTCAATCCTATTTCAATTTTCATATGACCTCTGATGCTGCTTGGATATGACTTGATCAGAGAAAAATTACTTGTCTTTTATTGCTGTTGCTGAAGCACACTTAGTTTTAAACAAAATGACCTTGATCTCAGAATTTATATTTTTTTTTTTAGAAACAGGTGTTCTGGAAAAGTTAATCAGAAAATGGTACAGTGCTGCTTATGTAGCTGTACAGATTTTAAGAGCAAAAATTTGATTCATTTTATTGATTTCCAGACCTCAAAATAGCAAAGAGTTATATCTTTTGATTAATACAAGAGGCCAAGAGGGCCTGTATTGCTCACCTGGATACATGTATATCAGGGAGTTTTAATGGCAAAACACTCCCATTTAAGTTATATATTACAAACAAATACTTTCCCAGTCTGTGATCTGGAATTCAGTAACATTGTATTATAGTCAACACTTTCCTTTATCTTACATTAAATTTTCTGGTTCCAAACATTTGGACTTAAAAAATAACTGCAAGGGAGCAAAATATACATCATACATTTACTATGATGCAAATCTTAGTTTTCTTCTACTTCAATATTTGCTAGACTAATTGAAATGTAAGTATTATACCAGAACAATACTTATATTGTAGCTTTGATTGGATGATTAAAATCTTAATTACCTCCCCTACCAACAGCCAGTGTCATTATCAGTGATCCACATTGTCATTGACCTTCGGACCCATATGACCTTGACCTCTGATCAAGTGACCTTGGTCATTGGTCCAGTTAAATTCCATGTTGAATTGTTGCTTCATAATGTTATAACAAAACATTCATCAGTGTAAAGATACAGAATTTGACCTTGACCTTTTTGCCCAATGACCTAGCTTACATTTGACCTTGATTATTGACCTCAGTATGTATTTTTGTGAACTGAAAATCTTGACCAAATTGTGTGTAAATCGGTCAATAAATATTGAAGTGAACTACTGATAACACAATCTGTGTGGATAGACAGACAAACGGATGGACACAGATAGAGTGATTTCTATAGGGCACCCATGTCTCCAATATGGGGAAATAATTATAATTAAGAAAAATCTTGTCATTTCTACAAAAGGATTAACCAAATTTTCTCTTTATACTATTTTGCAACAAACATATTCAGATATCCATCTTATTTTGGTGATTATCAGTCACCTAGCCTTGTCAAATTTAACTGACTTGCATAATAATTAACTAAATTGATTTTAGACCTACCGTAATTATGATTATCTGTCCAAAATGAAAACATTGCTCCGTTCCCAGTATCACCATAATGTGACTGATGTCAATTAGCGTGATGGATGTCACCATAAGGGTGACAGAAGTCATGGATGTCAACAATAGGGTGACCGAAGTCACCATTAAAGTGACTAAGGTGTCACCATTAGCATGACTTATGTCACAATTGGCATGACTTATGTCACAATTGGCGTGACTGGCATTACCATTAGGGTGACTGGTGTCATCATAAGTATAAAAGGTCTAGCAGGTCTGCTGTCACTACCCCGGTTCTCATTATGAAGACATGACATTCCTATGATTTTATGAGAATTATCATGGCAGGTGTTATCAAAGAAGCAGAAGACTCTTCTAAAACAACGTACCAGCCTTATTCTGTTCCGTTTTAATGGTCGTAATGCTTATCTTTAGCTTGTTAATATTTTATGCTGGTATTATCGACTTTGAGTCGGAATAACAATTTGTAATATTGATATCACTTGTTGTTTTGGTATTGTTAATGTGTATACGACCCCACTGAAAATGTCAGCGGGATCCCAATGGGATTTCTACTCCAATTTTCAATGGGAGATATCACTCATTATCAGCATTACATTACACTATAAGATATAATGTTCAAAAAAAGTTCATAAGCCGTCACCATATCATAAAATGCATTATATCTAAAATTTGGTTCTTCTGTAAAATTTCAACCAACTACTCCTCATCATGCATAGATTTTAACATGACATAATTGTTGAGTTCCTCTATATTTGATTTTTAGCTCCATATATAACACAAAACCTTCACAGGAAAAACAAAATCCTTTTCATTAACCTTGAATACCCAAAATGAGAAAATGTCTCCTTGATGTATACAACCTCATTCAACTAGAATTGCAGACTCTTAATTAATTACCCTAAATGAAAATATTTTCAAAATGTTCCAGGTGAAAGTGTTTTAGTTGTTCAGAGATTAAGATCAACTGGTGTCATTGATCCTCAAATATAAGTATCCAGACCATTTTGGTGCTGAAATACTGCAACAAATGTACATTCTACACCGAAGGACTGGCGCGGGTCCTCTGGCTTAAATACGGTTTACCATGCACAGCCTAAAACGTTTCCGGTAATTCTACTGAACCTTCCTCGGTAAGGTTTGGAAAAAACTACACATTTTTTATTTTTGTGTGTTGTTTCAAATAATTCCGTGACAATTGAAGTCATTTAAGGGTCAAACAATAATTAAATGTAATACTTGATCAGGTTGCGCTTGAATTGCAATATTTACAAAATATCACAAATACAATTTGCATATTGCTATTCTTCATTTAAAAAAAAAAAAAAATTGCCCAAAAATTACTGGAAACATCATTGGCATTCCATCGTTTACAATCTAAGAGACAAATCGGAATTAAAATGAGTTTTTAAACATGATTGAGTTTCGGTGAGACTTACCTATTGTTTGGAGTGTGAAGAAGATGACGCTACTTAGTAGCACGAGACGAATGATGTCCTTGTCCACCGTATTTAACGTATTCCAGAATATCATTGACAAACCTTGCAATTAAAAAATTATAACATAAATTTCAAAACAAGAATTAAATTAACAATATGTCTCACCTGTCCTATTCTGGTAATAAGATAAATTTAATTTAAATTAAAAAATCTATTGTTTTTTTTCCCGAAAATGACCTCATATATTCACTTGTTAGTATAGAAGCCCCCTGTATACATTAAAGACATGTATAAATTTTGATGCATTGCAAAACAAATATCTGAAATTCTTTTAATTCATCTAAATGTCATTTATTTTTACCCCCAAAATCTCTCTTTTTCTGAAAAGACTTAATTCAAATTTTGATGTAAGCTAATTTGTTAATCAAATGGAGAAGCAATAGAAATGTTACGTCAATTTCTCAAAATCAAAGGTTTTTAACAAATACAGCAAAAAAAATAAAATTCATGGGTGTGTTGAAAGGTCTATACTACAAGGCAATTAGATCAATACTTGAATAACTTTGATACTTTTTGAGAAATTGAGCTAAACATAAAACTTTAAAGCCCAAATTCCCAGCATCCCAAATTTCAAGGTCACTTAATTTGACATACATTCTGTAAATGAAGACTGTGGTGAGATTATTTGATCAAAAGCTTACTGTTATTCCATGGGTACCAGGCAGGCATATTTGTCCCATTAAAGATGAGAAAAAAATTCATGTTTTCCAAACGGAAGCCACTGCTATAAATACTCACATATCAATGCCGTTCCGTACAGTCGTACAGGTAAACGGAGATTTTTTCCCTCGTCTGTCTCAAATGTCGAGTCAAACAGATGTGCGGGGAACATGAAAGCCTGCGAAAACAAAAACATGAAGTTGATTACATACAACATGACATTGTAACAATACTTTTATATGTGACATTGAGTTCGCAAAATTTAATTATACTATATAATCTTATAGTATGAACGATTTATAAATGAATTTTCATGAATTTGTTAATAAGCTGATAATTTTAACAAAACATACTGAAATATTTTGTTTTGAAGTTGCTTTTCACAAAATATTTTCATTATTTTCCTTTGCCAATATCTGTAGAAAAGTCAAAAGTTATTTGCAACATGAATTTTTTGCTATGCCATTTTAACATTACTTTGGTAATTAAGCATGTTAAGGAACATGGTTTTGCAGTGAATAAGGTTTGTAGTTAATATTTATTCCTTCCAACATACATATAATGGTAAATTACTTAAATATCTGGAAGGAAATTCTGAATAAAAAATCTAGAATTTCCTCCCAGATTATTTAAGTAATTAAAGTAATTAAATAAAGATTAAATTAAGTAATTAAAGTAATAAACATCTGAAATTTTCATCAAAATCCATCTTTGAAAGAAGTCAGGGTAATAGACAGAAAAATGTTGGAAGATACAAATGATTTAGTAAAATTCAACGTTGCAAACTCAATCATACTGTTATGGAGTCATTAAATCAAGACTTTCAGGGGTAAGTGATCAACTTAAGGTAAAATGGAGATTGTTCTCTAACATATTACATGATCTAATCATGATACCAGTGTATATAATTCATATAATTTAGCATGGCTTAATTGTTAATTCAACACTTTTTGTTTTATTTCGCACCAAAGACATAATTCAATGACTTCTTCAAGACATTTTAATCAAATTCAAAGTCTTCCAAGGCAATGACACTGAATTTCAAGACTATTTGAGCAAAGGATTAAAATTTGAGGATTTCATATGTATGGGAACCATGTTATAGAAAATTATGGATGCATCCACAAATTCAGCACATTTTTTTCTGAATAAATATATTATAATATACGTACCCATACTGCTATTGCTGAGAATACTATGGCCAGGAATATATGCCATATTCTTAGGCCTGGCGGCAATCTCACATACAGTTGGTCGCTGTGACCTAAAATCTGGCTCAACTGCAAAAAATAACAAGGTCACGGTTGATTTTCATTACAAGTAAACTTACCTGAAAATTATGAGGCAACAAAAATGTTACAAATATTTTCTCAGTGAGTGAGACTTAACACAAAGAATTGAACTCTGAAAATAAAATCAATCTTTTTCTTTTTCCGGTATTTTCTCAGTGAGTGAGACTTAACACAAAGAATTGAACTCTGAAAATAAAATCAATCTTTTTCTTTTTCCGGTTTTCTTAACAATTATCTCATTGAATTATTGATTATTGAATTAAAACTTCTTTAATGGATAGTCTAAATAAAATTATGCTTTGTTATATGTTTTGCTTGTCCCATTTGTCAATATCATAAGCATTTTATGTGGGTATTCAAAGATATATTTGAAAAGACTAATGAAATTCACTGATTTTGAAGTCGTCCAGAAATTTGAGGTTTTTATCCAAAAAGTACAAAAATTGTAGAAATGTCAGTAACGAGTGTAATGCATTCAGCTATACATCCCATGATGCACCTATAAACCAAGTTTGGTTGCTCTAGCCTTTAGAGTTTGTCAGAAACAGCCTAATATGCAAGAGCTAAACGCAAAACCTTATAATGGTGATTTTTTTCTCTAAGTCCAGAAATTTAAATTTTTACCCCAAAAATGCAGAAATCCATGACGTACTTTTAGTTTAGTAGGCTTTACTACCTTTGCTACATTTATGATTGAGATTTTGTTGGTGTAGTTTTGTCAGAAACAGAGATAAACGCAAAACCTTAATATTGTTGATGCCGTCGTCGGAAAGCAAAGCATATCTGCTGCTTTTAAGACATCCGTCAGAGAAGACACAATTACAAGAGTAAGTAAGCAACATTCTAAAATTTATAACCAGGAAGCTTCAGACACTGTAATATAATTAATGGGCGAACATTAAGCAGGCTGGGTTTTACCAGACCAGATTCCTTCACAGAACACATCAAACTGGAGCAGAAATTGTGATATATTGTTACAGAGAGACATGATCTTGTGCTGCAGTATAAATTTTCTTTTAGATGCACTTTTAGCTGTACAAGCAAACTTCATTAAGCGAGATATAATCAATCTGGTTATCAATTAAGCTAATTATCTAGGCAGTGTCTTCAGCAGAAGTGTTTTGAATTGTTGTCTGTATAATATAATGAGGTAATGTATGATGCTACAGTGTAGAAGGCAATGGGCATTTCGGTGTGATAACACTGTAAAGTATTGTTAGTAGCATATAGCCCAATCATCTGTCTACATGAGGATGTATAACCTCAATCAAACAAACAACAACAAAAAAGGGCCTTAAACATCATCAGACTCCATTCCACTTTCGATGATCAATATTTAATATAATTGACAGGTTTTATAAACAAGCCTTAAGTAATTGTCCACTGAGTTTTGATCTATTTTGGCAGATTGTATTCCTATGACATAGGCCGCAGGCCCTATCAAGTCTCTAGACTTCTTAGTTAGTGAGAAGAAATCAGTTAAAGATTTTAGCATATCTGACCCCTGTGACCTTGAATGAAGGTCAAGGTAATTCATTTTAACAATATTGATAGCTCTTTATTCCAGCATGCTTCACTGCCCAATATCAAGTTCCTGGGCCTCCTGCTGAATGAGAGTATGTCATTTCAAATATTTAGCATATTTGACTCTTGTAACCTTAAATGAAGGTCAAGGTAATTCATTTGAACAATCTTAATAGCCATAAGATACCCTAGCATGTTATAAGCTTAATATCAGTTCTCTAGGTCTTTTGGTGAGTGAGAAGAAGATTTTCAAAGATTTTAGCAACCTTGACCCCAGTGACCTTGAATAAGATAATGTCATTCATTTGAATAATCATCCCAAAAGAGAATACAAATGCAAGAGAATTGAGCAATAATGACCCTTTGAGTCAGATGATCCACAAAATATAGTGTTGTTATTGACCAAATCTGGTGGCAGTGTTATTTTTAATTAGTATCTAATTAATAATAATTATATATATAGATTGCGCTGACCAAGAACCAAATTATTTTTGTTATTATTAATTAGTATCTAATTAATTATAGCATCAAATTGTAGTCAGTATGTACAAAATTATAAATATTGAGCTGATCATCGACCAAAATCAATTTGAACCTTGTGTTCATGTTCTCAACTTAATCAATTTACTGTCACCAACGAAACATCAGATTCGCTCAAGTTGTCAAAATATAATGTCATATTGAAATAAAGGATTCAACGGAATCAGGGCCAGAAAATCCAATCAGATGACCGATGAATGCATATTTGTGGACCCGAAGACCTTCATTTGAACACTACATCACAAACCCACATAATGTACATGGAGGGCTTCCTATTGGATAACGGACATTAACTACAGTGACACAGTCATATACATGTAGGGGAAGTGGATCAGATTTAAAGGAGTACTTTCAGGAAATCTACAGCTTAACATTCCATATATATAGAAAATATTGCTACAATTTGCACTGTAATATGTAAAAGTGAGATAATATAAATAAGAGGCCCAATGGGCTTGTATATCTTTCCTCTGCAACTGAAGTTAATCTATGTCATTTATGTGAATGCAATGTTAAATTTCTCAATTGTTAAAGTAGGATTTAGATACTTTTTGAGCAACAGATCTGAACGTAAAACTTTAAAGTGAAATGTTGACAAGGACACGATGCACTGCCGTCGGAAAAGTAGCAAGGGCACCATATACTTTGCTTTGCAAATTGGTCACAGAATCTTAAAAACATGACAATTGTACAAACAAGAGATGTATGGGCCTTTATGGTCATCTAACTCTAAAAGACCACAGTATTATTGTAGTATACATAATCATTAGCAAGTATAATGGTACTATTAGTCATGGTGGCCATCTTGGATCTCAGATCGACCCAAAAATCACAACTCTTGATCAGGACCATCTAAAGATCATTTCAGGAAAGTTAGAACTGAATCCCACAGGTGGAACTTAAGAAGATGTTTAAAATGTGTTTTTCAAGATGGCTGCCATGATGGCCATCTTGGTTTTCAGACTGACCCAAAACTAACAAGCATGGTCAGGACTATCTCAGGTAAGTCTTAGCTGAATTCCACTTTGAAAAGAAGTTTGAAATGTTAACATTTTATAGATGGTGACCACCATTTTATCTCTTTTATACTAGTATATATAATAAGCTGACCCAAATTACTTAACATACTGACCTTTGACCTGTGAACATCCCCATCGTCAGTTTCCCCAACGCCAAGTAATTTTCTTGTCTTTAGTCGGCTGTGTAGGTCTCCACTGCTGTGCTTTCTGAAAAATACAAAAAGAATAAATGAAATTGAATGTCATCCTTCACAATCTAGTCTATCCTGGATTGATAATAGTTGCGCTTTCTAAACAGACGAGCAATTTGTGACATTAATGTTTCACAAAATAGATAATGCAATAAGCTAGTGTTTTTCTATAATAGTTGCAGCAACAAATTTCAGCTGAAAAATCAAAACAGAATTTTAAAATTCTATTAGTAACAAGAGGCCCATTTGGCCTTCATGGTCATCTGACTTTAACAGACCTTAGTACTATCATAGTATACATACTTATTAGCTGTATGTTGTTACCTGAAAACAACTGTGCAATATTGTATGTTAGCCATGGTGGCCATCTTGAATTTCAGACCAAATAGAGACAACTTCCTGGTCACCTCGTTTTCACCTGACCCAATCTGGTCATATGACAGCAGCCATTTAATCTCAGATCTCAACTCTTATTTTACACAATTTTATACTAGAAACTTTCAGAGTAAGGAGAAAGAAGTTTGCACTTTTAAAAAATAATTATTAAGAAATCAATCAGTTATTAACTTCCCAGTACTTTGAGTGGAACTTATGAAGCAATTTGCGATTAAAATCCCATTGATGGATTTAACCTCTTAAATCTGATTCGTTATACAAAATTATTTCCGCTGTGGGTCACCATGTCACAAATCACCCTCTTTCATTGCATACAAATTCTGGTATCTCCTCATTTGCATGAAAACTTTTCTAATTAAATTTTGAATAACTGCAAACATGACTGAAAATTAAACCTAGCAAGTGAATTTCATTGTTCTTCCTGAAGGAAAATTGTCCAATTGTTCAATAAGAATTATCAGTGTGGGGATTATATTTAATGTTTCACAGTCAAGACGTTACAAAAGTCCATAGGACAAATCTGTTGTCCCAGTCCATAGGACAAATCTTTTGTCCCAGGTTTGTCCCAGTCCATAGGACAAATCTATTGTCCCAGTTTTGCCCCAGTCCATAGGACAAATCTGTTGTCCCAGTCCATAGGACAAATCTATTGTCCCAGTTTTGTCCCAGTCCATAGGACAAATCTGTTGTCCCAGTCCATAGGACAAATCTGTTGTCCAAGCCCAAAGGACAAATCTGTTGTCCCAGTCCATAGGACAAATCTTTTGTCCCAGGTTTGTCCCAGTCCATAGGACAAATCTATTGTCCTAGTTTTGTCCCAGTCCATAGGACAAATCTGTTGTCCCAGTCCATAGGACAAATCTATTGTCCCAGTTTTGTCCCAGTCCATAGGACAAATCTATTGTCCCCAAGTCCATAGGACAAATCTGTTGTCCCAGTTCATAGGACAAATCTTTTGTCCCAGTCCATAGGACAAATCTATTGTCCCCGTTCTGTCCCAGTCCCCGATTTGCATCATTATTTGAATTCATAGCCCTCCCATCAGATCAATTTCCCAGAATCTCTCTGGAAACGGACTTCCAGTCGGTTTGATTACAATTATATATGGTTGATGGTGAAAAGGCGAATTCTGTCTGGCAGACACCATCATTTATACGATGATATAGCCGTCACAAGTCCTGACCATTTATACTTAAATCTGCCTCTAGCTGAATGTCCCTTACATCAAGTGTGCTCAGTGCAAATTAATATGTCGTTAAAGGTCCAATTTGTTGGCTGGATGTACGATCGTAATAAGATTTTAACACAAGGACATCCAAAGGACAATCGTCTTTTACCATGGAATATTTCCTTGATCCATCATTGACTACTATAGGTAGCTATTCATAAAGATAATTAGCCAAATTTTGTGGTCATTTCTATTTTATAGATCTGGTCAGATAGATTTCTCAACAAGCTTTAGGCTGTCCTAGGCTAATCACAGTTTTGCCATACTGGAACTTAATTATTCCGACTTTCATCAGCTGAGGTTTGTGTAAGTGGTCATATAGGCTCACGTCTTAGTCCAAAGTCAGACTACTGGTGCCTGACCAGGGTTTCATGCCACTGTGTCCAGGTGTGTTATTTCAGTATGATAGCACTATAAAAATATGACATCATTTGTGGCAATATAATGAATTGTATATATATATATACCTACTACATAATACAAAATTAAGGTTGTTTTTTTTCGAAAAAACAACCAAAAAGCCTCAATCATTTGCGATAGTATGGAAGCACACTGAATACATTAAAGACATGTGTAAATATTGATGCATTGCCAAAAAAATTACTATCAAATTTCACAACCATTCACTTTCAAAATTCACCTAAATGTCATTTCACCCAAAAAAGCATGCACTCTTTTCTGAAAAGTGAGAAGACGATTCATCTGATTTATTATACGTTCCATTTTGGATATAAACTAATTTGTAAATCAATTGGAAAGGCAATATATCAATTTATCAAAATCCAAGGAACCATTCACTTTCAAAATTCGCCCTAAATGTCATTTTTTCCCAAAAAGCATGCACTCTTTCTGAAAAGTGCAAAATGCAGCAAAAACTTAAAATTCCAATAATCTGTAGAGAGTGTTGAGATGTCCATACTTCAATGCAATTTTATCTCAAGTTTAGTTAAAACAAAATTGACACTTTTTGAGAAACTTAACTATTAAATAAGCTGAACACAAAACCTTAAAGTCCAGATTTCCAGCATCCCTAATTTCCAGTCAATGGACCATAAATTCTAGATGATATTCCATAAATGAAGGCTGTGTTGAGATGTCCACTATGTGATCTAACTATATTTATCAAGTTTGGTTGAAATTGGACTTTATCGCAGACAATACATAAATCATTGTGTACAAGTACATCTAGCGCAGGACATGAACATTTTGAGCACAGGTCATTTAAACTTCCTTTAAAACTTTAAAGAATTCTTAAATATTGATTGGCAAGCATTATACTGATCTTGATTTGATTTGATTTGAACACTCAGGACACATTAGAATGTGCTACAAGATCCTCTATCATACTTTTTGACAATTTGTATAATAATGTATTTTTTTACCTGAAAAGCAGCTTCCACATATGATTCACAGCATCAGTAGTCATGATAAAACCTCAAGTAATTTTAAAATAATCCAAAGAACTTTCGAACAAATAAATCTTGATGTTGATGAGAAGAAAATCAAATCTTTATCCACAAAACTTCAAAACCAATAGATTAAATCCAAGTCAGCAGAATGTCAGATGATTTATAATTCACAATTTTCAACAATAATTTCCATTGACCAGCTATCTCTTCACATTGATCTTGTCACTCAAACAAAGTTTGATATCAATTATTAAATCAACCCTTATAAGTTTTACTTTTATTAGATGTGGCCGTGATAGAATTTCCGTGTCAGAACTTTTGAAAACTTTTCCTAACCTCTATCTATAGTACCACAGCTGACCATACCAATAAAACTCCCTCTCTACAGCAAGGTGTGATGGAAAAGCTGACCGTTAAAACTCCCTCTCTACAGCAAGGTGTGATGGAAATTCAGTCCTAGTGGGGCTTGTTTGAGCGGTAATATGAACTGCCATTGGTGGAAATCAATAAATCCGAAGGGATATAAATGTCGCCCAACACTCATAAACTAGACACCAAAGGCAAATGGTGGTCAGTACAATATCTCAGCAGTTATCTTAACTGATTTTTTGCTGATTATTATTGTAACTGGACACATAAAAATGTTTCGATAATGGCCCATGTTTCCGACTGGACATTAATTTCCAGTGGATTTTCCAGAGAGTGTTAAAAGGCAATACTATACAGATCATTGCATGAGCATGACCAGTTAAACAGTTGTCCGGAAGATGGACAGCGGATAATGGACACCTAAAATTACCTTGGACAAGGGATTATGGACACATGAAATTATGGGGTAAACAATAGCTATAGAAATATAGACATCTTATAACCCAGTGATCACATGGACAGTGAAATCAGATTAAATATATCAAAATACATTTAAAAACCTTCTACAGATAAATACATCATAACTATAAACATGAAAGAGAAGAGGTTTAAATTTAATGAACACATCTGAGGTAAACATCTTAAATTTATTCCTTTGATTTATTTCATTTAAAATCCGGTGATTATTTTAACTGCAACATGATTCTATTTTCACTGATCAGTCTTAAATAGTAATTTTTTTTTTTTCTCCATTTTAATTCTAGTTTACCAAAACTTTTTCACTTTTACTTCAGAGAAACGAAAGTAGGTAGGCCTACCAGAAGATTTATTACATATGAGAGGAATAGGGTAAACTCAGGCCCTCGACCAGACTCGACCAGATACACACGACCAGCACCTGTATATACAGTTTAAAATAGAACTTATTTATCACTTTGTTTTCTGAGGCTGTAATGTCTTCATGGATAACAGAAAAAAGGTCCACATGGGCCTGTATAATCACCTCACATGTCTGTGAAGTGAGATGGAAATGTATTGTAATATTGTATTTATAATTTGATAAGAAGTTATATCATCACAGCTTATATAACTTTTACCATTGACTAAGAAACATGGATGAAGAAACATGGATTAAGAAACATTGGCTAAGACACATTGATTAAAACATACTGTCTAAGAAATAATGTCTAAGACACAATGACTAAGAAACACTGACTTAGAAACACTAAGGCACATTGACTAAGGCACATTGACTAAGACACATTGGCCAAGACACAATGACTAAGACACATTGCCTAAGACACATTGACTAAGACACATTGCCTAAGACACATTGACTAAGACACATTGACTAAGACACATTGCCTAAGACACATTACCTAAGACACATTACCTAAGACACATTGACTAAGACACATTGCCTAAGACACATTACCTAAGACACATTGACTAAGACACATTGACTAAGACACATTGCCTAAGACACATTGACTAAGAAACACTGACTAAAACACATCAACTAAGCATTGACTAATTGTTTGTATCTTGTTAGTCGACCCCACTCTAAGTTTGTTGTGATCATAAAGATAGTATAATATGCAAACAACAAAATCACTGTTATAAATACATCATGTTTAAATATTATATGTGGACTATGATCTGCATATATATAAAGGCAGCTTTTGCCTGCCCCCAGAATAAACTAAGTTAAACAAAGTATACATGTTTAGAATTCAAATGTTGTTAATGAATATATCTACTGCCTTTAGACTATCAGGCATTGAAAAGAACAAGAGTTATCTTTCTTGATTCACAGCCTGACAGATGTGAGTGTGCAGTGTAGACGCTTGTAAAAATATATGAACAGTATCATGTCTATTTTGATTTTGTATGATTCCATAGCTGTTTTGAAAGTCCACTATTGATTTCTTGTCATGTTGGAGAAGTTTTATGACAACAATGATTTTTATCCTTCAAAAACGATACATTTCTTTATTGCAGGGTACACTGCACTTCTAGTGTGCGACAGCTGTCCGTTACTTAAAGTAGATATATATATCAATATGATGTCATATCACCCTAGACCGGGGGTGGGGGTGGGGTTGGGGGTGAGGGTGGGATTGGGGTTGGTGATGGGGGGTACAAATACTATCTCTCTATGATCCAACCACACTAACTATGTGTGTTGTTGGTTTAGTTTATTTTGTTTAACGTCCTATTAACAGCCAGGGTCATTGAAGGACATGCCAGGTTTTGGAGGTGGAGGAAAGCTGGAGTACCCGGAGAAAAACCACTGACCTATGGTCAGTACCTGGCAACTGCCCTGTGTGTGTATTTCAATTACTATCATAAAACAAAACATTGATATGTCGAACCAATAAATTATTATTTTTTTTTTTAGCCAACATCAAAATTTTACATCCTGCAAAAAAATCCAGACATCAATTTTATATAATCTTAAGCCACACCTTTACAATCTATAATATTTATGAGAAATGATTGATATTGTTGTAAATATTGGATTTTTACTTTTTCACCAATATGGGCCTCGACAGGCTGCAGAGAAAAATTGAGATGTTGTTTTACATTGTTTGCTATACGGTTATGTGAAGACAGTGTTCTAGGATGCATGATCATCCGTTTAATGATGATTTATAGTGTGATCTCACTGAAATGTCATACCCTGGTAATGGTGCCAGCACCACAAACCACCTGGGTATTATATGGTACGGACAACCAAGGCTCACCAGTTCCCAACCAACACAACTTAAACATTAGAGTAAAATGATTACTTTATTAATGGTGTTGGTCTATCTCAATCTCAGAAGAATGAATGAAGAGGGAAATTTTATAACAGATAAAATTATTTCTATGAAGAAGGATCAAGTTTCATAGTATAAATACGGTAACATAATATGTTTACATATCATACATGTATAAATGTGGCTATAATCATGCTCATGCAGATCTGGGTCAAGTGGTTTTATATAGTATTAAATATACTGTAACAATACACTATGGTTGTAAACAATTAATTTCACACCAACTTATACACAAATTGTTCACATACAGTATTTCAGGCATTTTGATAATTTCAAATATAGGTAACTGGAGTCTCAATTAATATCTTATATGTAATGGTAACCCAAATCAGTTTCTTCACTGAAGATAATCAATGACACTTTTAATAGATTCTCAAACCAATTTATTGTCAATGTCTCGATCTGTATTGTATATCAAAATAAACAAGATGTTGAAAATATTGAACCAAAACAAGAATGCAACTTCCAGCATACACCCCGACAAATATGGTGGTTTTAACAAGCTAGACAGTAGTTTCTAGGATAAAGAGACTTGAGTATCTTGGATTTCTGACCGACCCAGTAAATAATAACACTTGGTCTGGACCATCTAAGGATAATTTCTGGTAAGTTACAGCTGAATCCCACCGGTGGAATTTGAGAAGAAGTTTGAAATAGGTGTTGTTCAGGAAAACCATGATTGCGTAATCATGTTACAAAATGGCCGCCATTGCTGCCATGTCAAAGTTTTTACGAGGCCGAAAAATTAACAACACTTTGTTGGCCCTCCTTCCTTAACATCCTCACCAATTTCCACCTCAATGGCACCAGTGGAACTGGAGAAGATGTTTAAATGTGTTTTTCAAGATGGCGGCTATGGAGGCCATCTTGGATTTCGGACCGACCCGAAAAATAACAACACTTGGTCGGGATCATATCAGAATCATTACAGGCAAGTTTCAGCCCAATAGCATTGGTGAATTTTGAGAAGAAGTTTAAAATCTGTTTTTCAAGATGGCGGCTATGGCGGCCATCTTGGATTTCGGACCGACCCGAAAAATAACAACACTTGGTCGGGATCATCTCAGGATCATTTCAGGCAAGTTTCAGCCCAACAGCTCTGGTGGAACTTGAGAGGAAGTTTAAAATGTGTTTTCAAAATGGCGGCTATGGCGGCCATCTTGGATTTCGGACTGACCCGAAAAATAACAACACTTGGTCAGGACCATCCCAGCATCATTTCAGGCAAGTTGCAGCTCAATCCCACTGATGGAATTTGAGAAGAAGTTTTAAATAGGTGTTGTTTAGAAGAACCATGATTGCGCAATCACTTTACAAAATGGCCGCCGTGGCTGCCATGTCAAAGTTTTTACGGGGTCGAAAAATAACAACACTTTGTTGGCTTTCCTTCCTTAACATCCTCACCAATTTCCAGCTCAATGGCACCAGTGGAACTGGAGAAGAAGTTTAAAATGTGTTTTTCAACATGGTTGCCATGGCGGCCATCTTGGATTTCTGACCGACCCGAAAAATAACAACACTTGGTCAGGACCATCCCAGCATCATTTCAGGCAAGTTGCAGCTCAATCCCACTGATGGAATTTGAGAAGAAGTTTTAAATAGGTGTTGTTTAGAAGAACCATGATTGCGCAATCACTTTTCAAAATGGCCGCCATGGCTGCCATGTCAAAGTTTTTACGGGGTCGCAAAATAACAACACTTTGTTGGCTCTCCTTCCTTAACATCCTCACCAATTTCCAGCTCAATGGCACCAGTGGAACGGGAGAAGAAGTTTAAAATGTGTTTTTCAAGATGGTTGCCATGGCGGCCATCTTGGATTTCTGAACGACCCGAAAAATAACAACACTTCCTCAGGACCATCTCAGGATCATTTCTGGTAAGTAAGAGCTGAATCCCACTGGTGGAATTTGAGAAGAAGTTTTAAATAGGTGTTGTTTAGAAGAACCATGATTGCGCAATCATTTTACAAAATGGCCGCCATGGCTGCGATGTGGAAGTTTTTACGGGGCTAAAAAATAACAACACTTTGTTGGCTCTCCTTCCTTAACATCCTCACTAATTTCCAGGTCAATGGCACCAGTGGAACTGGAGAAGAAGTTTAAAATGTGTTTTTCAAGATGGTTGCCATGGCGGCCATCTTGGATTTCTGAACGACCTGAAAAATAACAACACTTCCTCAGGACCATCCCAGGATACTTTCAGGCAAGTTTCAGCTCAATCCCACTGGTGGAACTTGAGAAGAAGTTAAAAATGTGTTTTTCAAGATGGCGGCCACGGCGGCCATCTTGGATTTCGGACTGACCCAAAAAATAACAACACTTGGTCGGCATCATATCAGGATCATTTCAGGCAAATTTCAGCTCTATCGCACTGATGAAACTTGAGAAGAAGTTTAAAATGTGTTTTCAAAATGGCGGCTATGGCGGCCATCTTGGATTTCGGACCTACCCGAAAAATAACAACACTTGGTCAGGACCATCTCAGGATCATTTCAGGCAAGTTTCAGCTCAATCCCACTGGTGAAACTTGAGAAGAAGTTTGAAATGTGAAAAGTTTATGCACGGCGGACGGCGGACGGCGCACGGCGCACGACGACGGACGAAGCATGATGACTATAGGTCATCCTGACCCTTCGGGTCAGATGACCTAAAAACCACTGACCTATGGTCAGTACCTGGCAACTGCCCTGTGTGTGTATTTCAATTACTATCATAAAACAAAACATTGATATGTCGAACCAATAATTCTTGTTTTTTTTTTAGCCAACATCAAAATTTTACATCCTGCAAAAAGATCCAGACATCAATTTTATATAATCTTAAGCCACACCTTTACAATCTATAATATTTATGAGAAATGATTGATATTGTTGTAAATATTGGATTTTTACTTTTTCACCAATATGGGCCTCAACAGTCTGCATAGAAAAATTGAGATATTGTTTTACATTGTTTGCTGTACGGTTATGTGAAGACAGTGTTCTAGGATGCATGATCATCCGTTTAATGATGATTTATAGTGTGATCTCACTGAAATGTCATACCCTGGTAATGGTGCCAGCACCACAAACCACCTGGGTATTATGGTAAGGACAATTAATTTCCTCACCAGTTCCCAACCAACACAACTTAAACATTAGAGTAAAATGATTACTTTATTAATGGTGTTGGTCTATCTCAATCTCAGAAGAAAGAAGAAGAAGTTTATGAATGAAGAGGGAATTTTTATAACAAATAAAATTATTTCTATAACAAAGGATCGGGTTTCATAGTATAAATACGGTAACATAATATGTTTACATATCATACATGTATAAATGTGGCTATAATCATGCCCATGCAGATCTGGGTCAAGTGGTTTTATCTAGTATTAAATATACTGTAACAATACACTACGGTTGTAAACAATTCATTTCACACCAACTTTTACACAAATTTGTTCACATACAGTATTTCAGGCATTTTGATAATTTCAAATATAGGTAACTGGAGTCTAAATTAATGTTTTATATTTAATGGTCACCCAAATCAGTTTCTTCATCAAAGATAATCAATGACACTTTTTTTTTAGATTCTCAAACCAATTTATTGTCAATGTCTCTGTATTGTATAGCACAATAAACAAGATGTTTGAAATACTGAACCAAAACAAGAATGCAACTTCCAGCGTACACCACACAAATGTGGTGGTTTTAACGAGCTAGACAGTAGTTCATAGGATAAAGAGACTTGAGTACATACATGTATTTTCCATCATTCAATCTAGCAAAAAATTTCCTTAACTCATATAAGATACAAACAATTGTTGTAAAAAATGCCAGATAGTGACACAAGCTGATTCCAGTAAAATCCCCCCTCCCCCCCATTTTGTTCCAGGGGGAAGGAATACTGAAATAAACAAACAGTAATCACTTTTGCAAAAATTGCTGAATCAAAATTCATTTCATGGACACACAAAACGACATATCGTGATCATAAACATAAAGCCTACCAAGAAGAAGATCATTATAAAAAACAAATTTAATCTTTTTCATGGTGATAAAACTTCATATCAAGATCATATTGTCTTCCAAGTTTCAAAGAGATCTGTCAAAAAATGAAGGAGAATTGCCAGACACAAAAAAGATACAGAAATAAACAAAGGGAAATTATTTTTGCAAAAATTGTCAAAACAAAATTCTTCTCAGGAAAACACAACATGTCATGATTATAAAGCCTGCCAAGTTAGGGACAATGTCAAAGTATAGCATGCCTGTCAAATTTGACAGGCGTATAAAAAGTACGAAAATATAATGAGAAAACTACGACTTGTGTCAGAACAGCTTATGTCAGAACATTAAATGAAACTCTCTGACATAACCCATGAACGCTTTGACTTCTATAATTTCAGATATGGTCAAAACAATCAAATATTTTTCAAACAGGAGTTAAAATATTCAAATGTATTGCACTTTGTTTTTCTTTAATGTAAAAACATATATATACAAAATGAATACAATGTTATGTCATCTTCATCAAAACATCATTTCTAACATTGTAATAGGCCGTGAATCACCAGGTGTAAATGTAATAAGAGGAATGGACACTAGCCAACGAAAGAGAAAATAGAACACCCCACCTGTCTATAGCCGGTTTGATCCGCTGCCAAAGGCAAGAGTAGTTGTCATTTTACAAAGTGCATCCAAACTCCATACAGCACTAACTGTTACCCAAACATTGTATATTTATTATTTCATCCTGAAATAAGTCCAGAGGGCAAATCCACATATAATTTCTCAACTAAAAAATAACAGACTTATTGCAGGATGATGGCAGGATGATGAAATAGGGGTTAGACTTACTGCAGGATGAATAAAAAGGGGTTAGACTTATTGTAGGATGATGAAATAGGGGTTAGACTTACTGCAGGATGAATAAAAAGGGGTTAGACTTATTGTAGGATGATGAAATAGGGGTTAGACTTTTTAAAGGATGATGAAATAGGGGTTAGACTTATTACAGGATGATGAAAAAGGGGTTAGACTTATTGTAGGATGAATAAAAAGGGGTTACTTATTGTAGGATGATGAAATAGGGGTTAGACTTTTTAAAGGATGATGAAATAGGGGTTAGACTTATTACAGGATGATGAAAAGTGGTTAGACTTATTGTAGGATGATGAAATAGGGGTTAGACTTATTACAGGATGATGAAATAGGGGTTAGACTTATTACAGGATGATGAAATAGAGGTTAGGCTTATTACAGGATGATGAAATAGAGGTTAGGCTTATTACAGGAAGTCTGATTAATACATTAGACTATTTTTATCAAGCTCCAATGCTGTCAAACAGTTTTAAATTTGATGACACATCTCCATCAATTTATGACACTACCAATATTTCTATATTTCTGTAATCCTTGCATCATGAGCAGCTGATAAGCTATTCTGTAAACACGAACATTGTTTATAGTTGATAGGATCTGAAAATGATCGGTTTAATATCTAATAGAATCATCATCGCCCATATGGAAGTGCATGAGAGAACTTAGTGTGGAAGAAACCTGAGAACCTGGAGAAACCCCAGGTGGTTCATGCAGGTGGCCCTTATATACTGATGTCACATCCGATCAGGGAATTCCATCAGACAATACCGACTAACAGGATTACAACAATTACGTCTAAATAAGTCTGGTTGTTATGACATAACTGTAAGTCAGTAAGTATATTATAGCTTACAATATACCAGATGTCACTTTCTCTATAAATTGAACTTTCCATAATCTGGAAACCTGTATGAACAGTTGCAAAATATTTTAAGTCTGTATCCACCAATTTGATAGATTTTTCTGGGACTCCCTAATATCCCCTATTCACAATATATAGCCATAAAACTGGAGATTTGATATACATATACTCAAAGTGATTTTATCATTTTGAATAAATCAGCTAAAAAATATCAATTGTATTTCAAGATTCTATCCCACATTCCTAATTTCTTTCATCTGAGAGTAACCATTTTCTATAAAATGTTTTTTTTCCAAAAATGTAAAAAAAAAAAAATCTTGTAAGGGTGAGTTTCATAGGTGAAATATTTCATAATTGAAGCTTAAACAATCCTAGTTCCACTAAACTGTATTTACATTGTACATTGCAATTTGTATTTGACAATATATAGGCCAATTCCTGCAGCCCATTTATTGTAATAAGCCTGTGTCTGATTATAAGCCCTATGCCTGGTAACAAGTCCATGTCAGGTAATAAGCCCATGACTGGCAACGACCCCATGTCCAGTAATAAGCCCATGACTGGCAATAAGTCTGTGTCTGGGTAAAAAGCCAATGTTGGTTATAAGCCCAAGTCTGGTACTAAGCTCATGTCTGGTAATAAGCCCAAGTCTGGTACTAAGCTCATGTCTGGTAAATATATAAGCCCATGTCTGGTACTAAGCCCATGTCTGGTAATAAGTCTATGTCTGGTAATAAGCCAATGTCGTAATAAGCCCATGCCAGTAATAAGCCTACCCATTTCTGTCACAGTTTAGTAGAATTACTAACATATACTTTTTCCATTACCCACTCCTCTTCTTAGAATCTGAGTGATATGTTGGTTCCCTGGGATTATTACTGGTTAAAATGAGGTAGTTACATCATAATGTAAGCTAAAAGTTACCTACGCATGGATACGTTAAGGTCGATGATGATTTTCAACATCGAAGTAACGAATCCTATCGTTGGACAAGTAATTGAGAGCTTAAGTTCTGTGACTTATACCATCTTTCAGTTGTTGCTAAATGCAATGGATCCTGAGGTGTTGTCCAGACCTACAGTGGTCAATAATGAAGACTGACTGACCAGTAACTGACCACTAGCTTACAGTAACTGACCAGTACAGATAGGATGACCATCGCTAATTAGTATTGATGAAGGAATTTCTCATCAACACAAAATATTGATGTTATGATCAAGGCGCTGTTATTGACATAATTACTCTGATATCAAATTTCATTAATTATCTCTCAAATCAATAATCTGAAACATCAGATTGTTAATTATCTCTCAAATAACTAACCAATATCATAAATCTGTTTTAATGCTAATGTTGATCAACACCAAATTTTTATCCTGATTTTATCCAAAATGAACACATGCATACACACCAATTGCAAGCTTTTCGATTCAGACCCTAGAATTAGACTTACGTTATCAGTAAAATTACTTTATAATTATTATTTTAGAAACCATCAAGGCTATCAATATGGGAAGTTAAAACAGGTAGTTTTAAAGTATTAGGTTTAGTAATGTTTATTCTGAGTAAAGGAGTTTTACAAACTGTGATAACGCTGACAGACATTTTTTCTTTACATTTTAATTTTTATAAAAGCTACGATATACCTAAGATTTTAAGTTTCTAATAAATCTTTTAATCCTTTGAGAGACCATTTAATGCAAATATACCGTATTTATCCACAAATAAGCCCCTGTCCAGAAATAAGCCCCGTTTTCAGCATTGCAGATTTATCAATAATAGTATTATATAACCGCAAAGTGACTTCTTTAAGTTCAGTATTAAAATTTTACACAAGGGGAGGTGGCTTATTTGAAGATAAATACAGTAATTACTAAAGAGGTGGCTTATTTGAAGATAAATACAGTAATTACTTAAGAGGTGGCTTATTTGAAGATAAATACAGTAATTACTTAAGAGGTGGCTTATTTGAGGATAGATACGGTAATTACTAAAGAGGTGGCTTATTTGAAGATAGATACGGTAATTACTAAAGAGGTGGCTTATTTCAGGATAGATACAGTAATTACTAAAGAGGTGGCTTAATTATTTCAGGATAGATACGGTAATTACTAAAGAGGTGGCTTATTTCAGGATAGATACAGTAATTACTAAAGAGGTGGCTTATTTGAGGATAAATACAGTAATTACTAAAGAGGTGGCTTATTTGAGGATAAATACGGTTATTACTAAAGAGGTGGCTTATTTGAGGATAGATACAGTAATTACTAATGAGGTGGCTTATTTCAGGATAGATACGGTAATTACTAAAGAGGTGGCTTATTTGAGGATAAATACAGTAATTACTAAAGAGGTGATTTATTTGAGGATATATACAGTAATTACTTAAGAGGTGGCTTATTTGAGGATAAATACAGTAATTACTAAAGAGGTGGCTTATTTGAGGATAAATACAGTAATTACTAAAGAGGTGGCTTATTTGAGGATAAATACGGTTATTACTAAAGAGGTGGCTTATTTGAGGATAGATACGGTAATTACTAAAGAGGTGGCTTATTTCAGGATAGATACGTTAATTACTAAAGAGGTGGCTTATTTCAGGATAGATACGGTAATTACTAAACTAAGTTTTGCCCACACTGTCACCTTGCTGAAGTTACGTAGGGTTTGGTTTGAAGGACAACCTCCACTGTGTTCAAGAGGCATGCATGAGGCGAGTGTGTGTTTGTTTTGGGAGGCTGGTGTATATTTATGCCTTGTTGTAATAGGATGGAACTTTTGTTGCCGATTTATAGTGCTACCTTACTGAAACATACCACTGAAGACACCCAGCAGGACACTCCACCAAGCCACATTTTACTGACAACAAGAAAACCAGTTGTTCCACTATCAAAATGCTGAGATCTAAGCAGAATTCGCAACTACTCTACTTATAGACTTTGGTGGTTAATGTCCCAGACAGGGGACAGAGTACAAAGTCTACCTCACAGGGGCGAACACTCAACTAAACGCTAAAAGTGAAACTGAGTGTCGTTATTTGTTTGCTTGGTTTATTTCCCCATGAACAGCTAGGGTCATTTTTAGGCAGGATCTCCTTGTAGTAGTTGGTGACTACCTCACTGAATAACATACAGGAGGCACATCACATGCCACCCAGAGCAATTAGCCCAAGGACACAACCAAGACAGGACAGACTGGTCCGTTTCTCATCTGCCCAAGCAGCACAAACCAACATGGGCAGGAAGGGTCAAACCACTCGGATCTTCACCTGAGGTTATGTGGCCAGCGCTCGAACCAACTGAGCTATCACAGCCCCCTGATGGTCAAGGTAGACATTAGGAAGAATGAAGTTTCTAGAAAGAACAGAAAACAAATGAGATCCCGAATGGTGGCAGCAGGTACAATCTTTATGTATTTCCTAAGCACAACAGTGTGTGTTACTAAGGGACACACAAGATGTAGATGAAGGTCAAGCTAACCAGCCATCAATACCCTGTGTTTGTGCTTCATCACCAGACAATTATCAGCATCAGCTGCTGAGAAATATCATTTCCGCTACTCCATACTTGAAGTGTTTTTCACAAACTGAAGATAAACTCTCTCAATGTAGTTAACAACTGCGATAATTTGTTTACCAACACACTGTAAAACTAATATTTACCCCAGTAGATGTGAAAATTTGTTAAACTCATGCGAAAATGAATCAGAATACTTTGTATACATAATAAAAAGCTGTTGATCAAATTACAGGCATTTTCCAAAATAAAATGTGTTGAATGAGTACATGTTGATATTAGGTACACCTGATATGGTAGAAGTTGTTTCTATATCAAAGCTGTTTTCCTCGTTTGATATACACTATCAGTAATAAATAAATTTTCACGGATATTCAATTAATTTTATCTTAAAATGTACTGAATGTAAATAGCAAACTGTTCACAGATGATAAAGGTTGTATCTGCTAAGATATGCTTATGATGTGGTCACCTGAGACAGGTAGTCTTAAATCTGATGTGGTCACTTTAGACAGGTTGTCTAAATTCTGAGGTGGTCACTTTAACAGGTAGTCTTCAATCTGATTTGGCCACGTTAGTCAGGTTGTCATTAATCTGATGTGGTCCCTTTAGACAGGTTGTCTTTAATCTGATGTGGTCCCTTTAGACAGGTTGTCTTTAATCTGATGTGGTCACTTTAGACAGGTTGTCTTTAATCTGATGTGGTCACTTTAGACAGGTTGTCTTTAATCTTGTGTGGTCACTTTATACAGGCAGTCTTTAATCTGATGTGGTCACATTAGACAGGTTATCTTTAATCTGATGTGGTCCCTTTAGACAGGTTGTCTTTAATCTGATGTGGTCCCTTTAGACAGGTTGTCTTTAATCTGATGTGGTGAATTTAGACAGGTTGTCTTTAATCTTGTGTGGTCACTTTAGACAGGTTGTCTTTAATCTGATGTGGTGAATTTAGACAGGTTGTCTTTAATCTTGTGTGGTCACTTTATACAGGCAGTCTTTAATCTGATGTGGTCACATTAGACAGGTTATCTTTAATCTGATGTGGTCACTTTAGACAGGTTGTCTTTAATCTTGTGTTGTCACTTTATACAGGCAGTCTTTAATCTGATGTGGTCACATTAGACAGGTTATCTTTAATCTGATGTGGTCACATTAGACAGGTTATCTTTAATCTGATGTGGTCCCTTTAGACAGGTTGTCTTTAATCTGATGTGGTCACATTAGACAGGTTATCTTTAATCTGATGTGGTCACTTTAGACAGGTTGTCATAAATGTGATGTGGTCACTCAATATACAGATGATTTCTAATGTGAGCTGTTGGCTACTAAAACAGACTTTCTGGTCTGAAGTTGTCACCTAAGGCTGACAGTCTCTAAACAGAGGTGGTTGCTTTAGACAGGTTGTGTGATTTGAGGTAGTCATTTTATCTGGACGTAAAGCTATAGGTTGAACATTTTGAAGTCTGAAGTTGTTGCTGTAATGGTAGTGGAAAAGTTGGTAATATTTTAGGTAATTCTCTTCGAAATATTCAGGGTCATTATATACAGCACGAAATTATAATACCCACAGAATACACACATATACACTAAAACTTATACATGTGTTGAAGAAATAATTTTTATTTTTTTTATTTTTTTTATTTTTTTTTTATTTTTAAATGAACCTCAAATACATACCTGCACACTATATGCAAATATTTATGGTAATGTTTACAAGGCATGGTTGAGTGAAATTTATCACCCAGACCTTGGTCAGACAGGAACACCTCTGAAATATTAGCCCTGTGAAATTTAACAGCTACACAGTAACAAACAGATACTTTACAAGGAGACTCAGGTCTGTAAATAAGCCTGGGGTTGGATGTTAGATACTCACTTGGAGGATCACTTAGAGGTAACTCAGGGGGCCCCTCCCATCAACATGCCTAGGTAATCAGTGTTTTGGCTGACAGGCTCGTCATAATGTATTTAACAGTTACATATAAACAGGAAAGAAATCTCAAAACACCCCAATCTCACCGACTTCTCATACTCAAAACACCTCAATCTCACCGAGTTCTCATACTCAAAATACCTCAATCTCACCGACTTCTCATACTCAAAACACCTCAATCTCACCGACTTCTCATACTCAAAACACCTCAATCTCACCGAGTTCTCATACCCAAAACACCTTAATCTCACCGACTTCTCATACTCAAAACACCTCAATCTCACCGACTTCTCATACTCAAAACACCTCAATCTCACCGAGTTCTCATACCAAAAACACCTTAATCTCACCGACTTCTCATACTCAAAACACCTCAATCTCACCGACTTCTCATACTCAAAACACCTCAATCTCACCGAGTTATCATACTCAAAACACCTTAATCTCACAGAGTTCTCATACTCAAAACACTGCAATATCACTTGACTTCTCATACTCAAAACACCCCAATCTCACCGACTTCTCATACTAAAAACACCCCAATCTCACCGACTTCTCATACTAAAAACACCGCAATCTCACCGACTTCTCATACTCAAAATACCTCAATCTCACCGACTTCTCATACTCAAAACACCCCAATCTTACCGACTTCTCATACTAAAAACAGCTCAATCTCACCGACTTCTCATACCCAAAACACCGCAATCTCACTGACTTCTCATACTAAAAACAGCTCAATCTCACCGACTTCTCATACCCAAAACAGCTCAATCTCACTGACTTCTCATACTCAAAACACCTCAATCTCACCGACTTCTCATACTCAAAACACCTCAATCTCACCGAGTTATCATACTCAAAACACCTTAATCTCACAGAGTTCTCATACTCAAAACACTGCAATATCACTTGACTTCTCATACTCAAAACACCCCAATCTCACCGACTTCTCATACTAAAAACACCCCAATCTCACCGACTTCTCATACTAAAAACACCGCAATCTCACCGACTTCTCATACTCAAAATACCTCAATCTCACCGACTTCTCATACTCAAAACACCCCAATCTTACCGACTTCTCATACTAAAAACAGCTCAATCTCACCGACTTCTCATACTGAAAACACCGCAATCTCACTGACTTCTCATACTAAAAACAGCTCAATCTCACCGACTTCTCATACCCAAAACACCGCAATCTCACTGACTTCTCATACTAAAAACACCGCAATCTCACCGACTTCTCAAACTCAAAACGAGGTGAACACATTTTATTTTGTAATCAGTATCAATATATAGTGTTTAGAAGCCACCATTTCACACATTGCAGGAATAAATTCCAAACATTCCGAATTCTGTAAAAAATCTGCAAAATCCCATGAAACAACCCTTATGCTGGGAAACATTCTTGTTTTTCACTGATTAAAGAAAATATGGTCTATAAATCTAAAAGGAATCTCAATATCCTGGGGAAGATGTCAGATTATAACCAATGAATTAATCATTTATCTTGAGGAACACTGCAGCAGCACACTTCCATCCGAAGTAAATCACAATGCCCCCACCCACTGGTCCTGGAGGCATGGTACAGACCCAAGGGGTTTGGTTTATTTTGTTTAATGTCCTATTAACAGCCAGGGTCATTTAATGATGTACCAGGTTTTGGAGGTGGAGGAAAGCTGGAGTACCCGGAGAAAAACCACCGGCCTACGGCCAGTACCTGACAACTGCCAGGCCAGTACCTGACAACTACCCCACGTAGGTTTCGAACTCACGACCCAGTGGTGGAGGGCTAGTGATAAAGTGTCGGGACACCTTAACCACTGGGCTCAAACCTGATGTTAAGAAAATTTCTCATTCCTTTACTTTATCTGTACAGTGATGTTGAACATAAACTTGATCATGTCAGGAATTCCTCATATGTCGTAGATCATTAAAATTGTTTCTTGCAATTTTTTATGTTTGAAAATACTTGCGCTTTCCATTTAATTAGTTAAATTTTTTTAAAATTGTTCATTATAGACTTGATCATCAGGTTAAATTAGAAATATGGCACAATAATGATCCAACACAAACACAGTGGTCTAATGGTATGCTGCAGGGTTAGTCGTGACCTAAGGGTCACTAGTTCGAGTCCAGGTATAGACATTGTGTTGTGTCCTTGAACAAGATACTTGACTCTGTTGTGTTCCAGTCGACTCGGCTGTGAATGAGTACGTGGTACAGTGCAAGAAATGTCATTTGTAAGCTTTTAGCTCCGAAATGGCAGCTCCGGCTGTATGCTCCCTTGGGAGTTTAGAAAGACATTGGCTGATTGCTAATTTGGTTTGTTTGATTTTTGTTTCACGTCCTATTAACAGCCAGGGTCATTTAAGGACATGCCAGGTTTTGGAGGTGGAGGAAAGCCGGATTACCTGGAGAAAAATCACCGGCCTACGGTCAGTACCTGGCAACTGTCCCACGTAGGTTTCGAACTTGCAACCCAGAGGTGGAGGGTTAGTGATAAAGTGTTGGGACACCTTAACCACTCGGCCACCGCGGCCCCTTGGCTGATTATTAAAGGACCAATATCCACTGATAATAATTTGTGAACTGCTTTGTCGAGACATCTATGTTACTGAGATGTAGCGGTATATTAAACTCCAAATCGTAATCATCATTTATATACAGCTATAATTGTTTGATACTTCAGCAACATCTATTTCTATCAATATATCTGGCCGATACATTTCACATCAAACTTGCTCAAGCAGAAGATTTCCTCTGTAAAGTACTGTAAAAACGAAACCACACTGCAGCCAATTGGAAACATTTTCATTACCACAACCAAGAACTGTGTAAATATTTATTATAGTCCTCTCCAGTTCCAGACCAACAATCTGAATGAAAATTACATCTCAGACGAAACCAGATATTTATTACCTTCAATAATGGTTTCAAACTACAAAAAAAATGTTTCTGTCAGATGTAAACGATTGACTAACCCTTAACCTGGAATCACTTTTATGACCACGTTGCCATGGAAATCAAGATAGGTATACTTTACTATACTATGAATTCTAGCTGCTTCGAATCTGACCAAGACCTTGCATGGCCAAGATAGGAAATACATACACATCTTTTAAGACTTATAACACTGGTAATCCGTTCCATGTTTTGGTAATATGTAAAACTCTTGGCAGTAAAATTTACTTACAGAATCTTCAATATTACCCTTTCAAAACATGAGCCAAATTTTAACATCTTAATGCATCGTGCAAGAACATGGCATGTATTTATTTACCTTCCCTAATGATTTTTTATTAGAACAAGTCTTGGCGGGAACACAATATTTTTCTTTTTAACTGTAAACATTTTTGAAAGGATGCTAATGCTAAATTTCCAACATGACACAGTACATTGCTCTGGTGTCATGTGAGATTTGTATCCCCCATAGAGAAAGTATCTGGATACATTAAATGGCCATAAGTCTGAACTCTTCAACATTTACAAGAGGCCCAGAGGGCCTGTATCGCTCACCTGGATTTCATGATATATGAAACAAGAATGATATTAAGTATATTTGTCACTGGTATTGCTATGTCAATATATCATAGGCATTTTATATGGGTACGTGAGGTATGCCAAAAAATGCATTAATTCATGAAATGAAATTGACTTTTGGCACAATCCCATAGGGATGATATCCCACAAATGTGAGCGATATCCATTGTTTAGTTTCAGAAAAGAAGTTGTTTAAACCAATTGACCCCTTTTGACCCGGCCCTCTGCACCCGGGAGGTCAGTTCCTTCCTTTATAAAATTTTGAATCCTTACCCAAAATAATGCTACCAGTCAAATATGAGCTGTTTCAGAGAAGAAGTTGTTCATATCAATTTAGCCAAATTGACCCCTTTTGGCCCCACCCCTCAGCCCCTTGGTGGGGTCAACCCTAAAATTTGTACAATTTTGAATCCCAACCCCATGACCATGCTACCATACAAATGTGAGTGATATCCATTGATTAGGTTCAGAGAAGCTGTTTATAACAATTTAACTAAATTGACCCCTTTTGGCCCCGCACCTCAGCCCCAAAGGGGTGGGCCCCATCATTGTTCAATTTTGAATCCTTAACCCAAGGGAATGCTACCAGTCAAATATTAGAGATATCCATTGCTCAGTTTCAGAGAAAAAGTTGTTTATGTCAAATCTGCCAATATGACCCCTTTTGGCTCCGCCTCTCAGCCCCAAGGGAGGTCGGCCCCACTATTTGTACAATTTTGAATCCCGACTCCAAAGGGATGCTCACAGTCAAAATTGAGCAATATCAATTGCTTGGTTTCAGAAGAGAAGTTGTTCATATCAATTTAGCCAAATTGACCCCTCTTGGCCCCACCCCTCAGGCCCCCTTGGGGTCAGCCTCACCATTTGTACAATTTTGAATCCCCACCCTATAGTGATGCTACCAGGCAAATATGAGCAATATCCATTGCTCGGTTTCAGAGAAGAAGTCGTTTATATCAATATAGCCCAATTGACCACATTTGACCCCGCCCATCAGGCCCCCAGGGGGTCAGCCCCATCATTTGTACAATTTTGAGTCCACACCCTATAGGGATGCTTCTGACAAAATTTGGTCAAAATCTGATCAGTGGTTATGAAGAAGAAGTCAATTGTTGACGGACGGACGACGGACGCTACAGTATGGCATAAGCTCACCTTGGTCCTTCGGAGCAGGTGAGCTAATAATCGATATGTTCCAATAGTTATCTACCAGAATTTTTCAAAATCTATTTTACAAATTTGACTAGAATTTTTCAAATTCTGTTCTACAAATTTCACCAGAACTTTATTTTCCAAATTTTCAATTATAGTTTTTCTTGCGAGTAATATAATTGATAATAAATGATATACCTCCAAGAAAAATCTAAATTATAAAAATATGCTCTACTATGATATCTATATGGTTCCAGGCATCTGTGATTATCTGTATAGAATTATGGACTGTTTTGGCCTTGCACACTCAGAATGACCAGACAAAATTACCATAAATGACTTCTATTTATATTTTTAATTAATATCATCTATATCGTATATCAATATTATGAGTTAAATACTGTAAAAGTGGAAATATTCGCGGTGTGGAAATTTTCGCGTATTTCGCTATCAGTAAATCTCCGCGAAAATGTCCACACACGAATATATTAACACACAAAAATACTAAATATAAAAGATACAAGTTAGCGCAAAAATATCTTGACGGCGCAAAAATATCCACATCGCGAACACTTTGGGAGCTGGCTAAGCGAAAATTTCCACTTTTACAGTATGCAAAATGATACTGAGATATCTGTTATTAATATTTTGTACAAGTGAGGTAATTTAAAACAGAGATAGGGCCGTATGCTGTTGATAAGGCTGATTGAAAGGTAAGTGTACACATACATGTAAAAATCCTCATCTGTCAGTAGAACTTCTGACACACATGAACCTGTTTTTCATGGACAGAGAACATTTCTGGCCGATACACTTTTGTTCGTTCTATACCTTTGCCGCTGCAGAAGAGAAGACTAATTGGCAAATGGGAAATATTTGGAGTTGATTAAAGCCTTATCAACTCCAAACATGCAACACAACATGGTTGATTACTAATCACTTTCATTAGGTGAATGACCTTGTGAGCATCTGTCCTTCAGTTCTAAATATACTGAGCCACACAGATTTAATTACTGATAAATTAGTAAAAAAAAAAAAAAAACCCTAAAAAAAACAGATTTTGTTAAGATTCTCCTGAGCTTAGCCTACCCCCTCCCTCCAATTTTTTATTGATTGGCTTATAGAAGAAAAACAAGCATTGTCGAAAGACTTCAAAATTAGTTGTTTTTTTAAGTAAAGGTCACGGTCATGGTCAGCAAGTGTTATACCAATAGAAAGGTTTGGTTTATTTTTCTTTAACGTCCTTTTAACAGTCAGGGTCATTTAAGGACGTGCAAGGTTTTGGAGGTGGGGGAATTAAGCCTGAGTACCCTGGAGAAAAACCACTGGCCTACGGTCAGTACCTGGCATCTGCCCCACATGGGTTTCGAACTCACGACCCAGAGGTGGAGGGCTAGTGATAAAGTGTCGGGACACCTTAACCACTCAGCCAACTGCATCCCCTGAAAGGTCTTGTCATTATTAAGGAACACACGTGTAAACTTTTAATGACAATGTGGGGCCAAAGTGTTGAACGTCTGGGGCCAAAGTGTTGAGCATCTGAGGCCAAAGTGTTGAGAATCTGGGACAAAGTGTTGAGCATGTGGGTCCAAAGTGTTGAGCATCTGGGGCCAAAGTGTTGAGCATCTGGGGCCAAAGTTTTGAGCATCTGGGGTCAAAGTGTTGAGCATCTGGGACCAAAGTGTTGAGCATCTGGGACCAAAGTGTTGAGTATCTGGGGCCAAAGTGTTGAGCGTCTGGGACCAAAGTGTTGAGCATCTGGGGTCAAAGTGTTGAGCATCTGGGACCAAAGTGTTGAGCATCGATCATTACTTGAATGTCTCTGGTACAAGGTTGCATAAGTATGATCATGCAATTCACCAGAGTTCGAGATTAACTCAGTCAGCATTTTGCTACAAAATTATAGATTCTATTACAGATGTTCTCCATATGCTCCAATTGATAAACGATTTACCGTATGCACATGATTTGACGAGAATTTCAACTACCTGAAATAGTTCACATTTCTCGAATGTTACAACCTTGCTGGCACCAGGCCAAAGATACAGCCATTAGACACTGGTTTTGGAATCTGTTTTCCCTATACTAATACTCCTGATGGCTATAAACAATCTTCAATTTCCATATGAAAGCCGATAAGAAATTTGATTTACTTGTGCAAAGTACAAATCTCCGTAATATTAGGCCGAAATGCCATATTGAAGTGCTGTATAATTGAAGTTTGCCTTAGGGTTTAAAATGATATTATATGCACGGCCATAAACATCTTTGCATTGAAAATGCCTCACTTTTAGCTAGCAGAAGTTGGAGAGGATATTTTTTCAAAATTTCTTGAAATTCTTAGAAAATCATGCAATTTTGATACTTCAAAGAATCTCGGATTTTGAATTATTCTTTACCGTTAATAAAGACAATCACGAACAGAGTACCATATTGATGAGAATATTCAGTTTTAAAGTCAAATACTAACTTGAAGTGTGTAAGCACTGATTTTCAAAGCTTTTATTTTCCAAGATTATCTATTTAAATTTTTCAAAACAAAAATGTTTATTCAAACCTGACAAGATTAAAACATATCTGTTTGTCTTAAATCAATGACCATTTTAACGAAATAGCAAGATTCAACATGATAGAACTGCTTAGAATTCCAGCCAGAAATTTAACATTTCAATATTTTGGGAATAAATTTTTTTCATTATATTCTTATTAAAAGAACAAGCCCACATGATATTTTCAAAAAAGAATTCTTAATAAGGTTTGGGTAAAAACAGTTTCTGACTGTGAACCATTGTAACATTATAAAAAATATTTATGCAAGCCATGAGTAATTTTCAGTATATGTTTATGTGCATAAAAAATGAACAGAAGTTACAAATGATGTTTGCGAAATATTATTCCTTCCATTACTTACCAAGAAACAGCATTAACAAACTTCAACAGTCAAATCAAAGATGGCCACCTGTCGGCCATATTGCTTTTTCTGATAAGTCACAAAATCAATCCTGCACAACTATACATACATACATATATGCATTCCGCTTAATCGGGTTGCCTATTTGCGGGGACTTTTTACCCGATTAACCGACTTACCCGATAAGCCGAAATGCACGTCGCCATCTTGGATTTGGTCCGTAATGGTAGTCAGACTTGGGTCGATTTTGGATGAAAATATTTGCGTTATTATTGTTAATAAACGGTGTTTTTGTTTGTGCTTTTACTGATGTCAAATTGTCAGATTACTATTACTAATTGTATAAAAATGTGTGTATTAAAATAACAAAACCTTAATGATTTTCTTATTCGCGGCACAGTACAATCGTAGCACCTCAAATCGGGGGGTCATACATCCCTGTTTCATCCGTGTGTTCCTAATTTGACATACGATCTAAGGACTCGCCGACAATTACATCTAAAATCATTTATGTTTATCATAGAGACATTCTTATGTTCGCTTTGAAGTTTAAAATATTCCATATTATTTCCAATTACCAAAGCACAGAGATCGGAGAAACCGAGTTTATTTAGGTCGTTTCCTGTGGTATAAATTTATACGAACTTGACACTGGCAGTCACTGATAAAACAACACGAAATCCAATGTAATGTTTTTATTAACCAGTTCTAATCCTAACCTGAATAGGAATTATGAGCTAACGTCGGGCGTCTGTCATTTTACTGCTCGCTACTGATTTTTAACTCACCTGTGTATCGGTGTCGTCACATTTCCCCGTGGCGAACCCCTCACTTTGGATTCGCCACATACAGTAAGCGGTGATATCAATCGATCTGTAGCAATATCAGACCCAGGTAAAAACCTATTGTTTTGGTTTTTGCTTCGAAGATTTTACATCCCAGACGTAAAAGTTTAATTGTCTAGTCGCTTAATTATGCTTTTAAAACCCCATTACGTTTTGCCTGCTGCTGACTCTAAAAATAACATTTAATTTTACCCACAATTCTTAGTCGACTTCCTGTTGGGGAAAAACCACACGAGGCAGAATCAACAACAACACAGTTCTGAACATGACAAAACCCCGACATAACATTACCGTTTAAGGTAATATTTAACTGTTTTTTGACATTTGAACCATCAAAATTACACTATTTGTTGATAAATGTCTAAAACTTAAAGAAATACGCGATGACTTTCGTGAAAATCGGAGCATTTCTATTTTTTGTCCCGATTGTTCTATTCGAATAACCGAAAAATACGACTTTTCCAACCCAATTAAACGAATTTTTTTAACATGATTTAAGAGAAAATGGTTTTGGTTTTTAAAATTTTACCCAATTAAACGAAATACCCGATTAAGCGTTACCCGATTAAGTGGAATGCACTGTATATATAAATAAATTTATATATGGACTGTCAGGGAAACCTACATATGAAATTCGAGAAATATCCTTCAAGTACTTCTCATGAAATAGCAATTACAAAGATTGTTTACAGATGGATCAACGACCGGCCACATACGAAAGGCAATTCAAACAGCCATGTGAAGATAAGTGAGCTAAAAAAATTCAACATTTTTTTTTTAAAGAAATCTCAGCTGGACTCTCAGTATGTCTACTGAACAAACCATCAAAAACATAAACATCTTGCTAATAAATACCATTCAATTCCATCTTATCTATCGTGAAGACCCAACCCTCCAATATTATAACCCATCTGCATTAGCTATTATAGTGAATCCCCTTCTGCGTAATGATCCGAAACAACAGGTGGTAGAGTGCCTTAATCCATCAAAATTAGTTACCATCCTATTTTTTTACCTCAATTATAATGCTCAACTTTACGCTAAAATCCTCAAATTAGTGACTGCCAGCTTATATCGGGGGTCCAATGGTTGGATGAAACTTCAGCCAGATTTTGGCAAACCCGAATTCATGGCATGAGTTTTCTGAGCTGAACCGTGAGAACAGCTAAGTGTATTAGATACACCCATTCTCACACCTGCCTTGCGTAATTACAGGTGTGGTCTGGTGCGGTTTAAACAGCAGATGGGGAGGAGATTTGTGGTATTTACATGGATCAACACAAAGTAGTGTTTTGGCTAGGGTTCCAGACTGGCTGTGAAATCTCGAATAAGTTTTCCCCTAAACGTCTGAATACACTTTCAAACTTAATATTACTCTATATTAACAGGAACATATGCAGTAATGCTTTTTCTTTCACAAGAAAAAGGTTAATTTTCAGTGCAATCTACCATATAACTTCTTGATCTAATTCCATAATTCTTTTGATCTTATTCAATTTCAATTATTATGATTCAGATATGATCAAGATTTTTGGGAAAATATGAAATTGGTTAAAATATCGGGTTAATACACTTCCCTGTATTATTTTAACATCTAATCCGGGCTCATTTTTATTTTTCAACTTCTCTTCAGGATTTCCACACTAATGGAAAGAAAGAAGATTATGCTCCTAGCCTTACAGACTAGACCTAGGAAGACGACACAGCGTCACTGACAAGACCTTGAGAAGGATAAAACAACTGTATGATGTCCCTAACATCGCTGACGATACCTAGAGAAGTATGAAACAGCTGTATGATGTCCCGATCATCGCTGACGCTACCTAGAGAAGTATGAAACAGCTGTATGATGTCCCTAACATCACTGACGAGACCCAGAAGGATGAAAAGGCTGTATGATGTCCCTAACATCACTGACGAGACCTTGAAGGATGAAACAACTGTATGATGTCCCTAACATCACTGACGAGACCTTGAAGGATGAAACAACTGTATGATGTCCCTAACATCACTGACAAGTCCTAGAAGGATGAAACAGCTGTATGATGTCCCTAACATCACTGACGAGACCTAGAAGTATGAAACAACTGTATGATGTCCCGATCATCACTGACGACACCTAGAAGTATGAAACAGCTGTGTGATGTCCCTAACATCACTGACAAGTCCTAGAAGGATGAAACAACTGTATGATGTCCCTATCATCGCTGACAATACCTAGAGAAGTATGAAACAGCTGTATGATGTCCCGATCATCACTGACGACACCTAGAAGTATGAAACAGCTGTGTGATGTTCCTAGCATCACTTACAAGACCTAGAAGTATGAACCTGCTGTATGATGTCCCTAGCATAACTTACAAGACCTAGAAGTATGAAACAGCTGTATGATGTGCCTAACATCACTGATGAGACCCAGAAGGATGAAATGGCTGTATGATGTCCCTAACATCACTGACGAGACCCAGAAGGATGAAAAGGCTGTATGATGTCCCTAACATCACTGACGGGACCTTGAAGGACAAAGCAGCTGTATGATGTCCCTACCATCACAGACGAGTCCCAGGAGGACAAAACAGCTGTATGATGTCCCTAGCATCACTTACGAGTCCTAGAAGGATGACACATTATGATATACATATCTGCTTTTTGAAAAGTTTGATATAAGGATGCATACAAAATTTTAATTGCTCTGACTTGCAATATGCTGAAATCTGACCTGGTCTTTAACTAATTTACTTCATTTGGCAAAAATGACCATGCCAAATTTAGATGAAACAACTGTATGATGTCCCTAACATCACTGACAAGTCCTAGAAGGATGAAACAGCTGTATGATGTCCCTAACATCACTGACGAGACCTAGAAGTATGAAACAACTGTATGATGACCCGATCATCACTGACAACACCTAGAAGTATGAAACAGCTGTGTGATGTCCCTAACATCACTGACAAGTCCTAGAAGGATGAAACAACTGTATGATGTCCCTAACATCACTGACGAGACCTTGAAGGATGAAACAACTGTATGATGTCCCTAACATCACTGACGAGACCTAGAAGGATGAAACAACTGTATGATGTCCCTAACATCACTGACGAGACCTTGAAGGATGAAAGCAACTGTATGATGTCCCTAACATCACTGGCAAGTCCTAGAAGGATGAAACAGCTGTATGATGTCCCTAGCATCACTGACGAGACCTTGAAGGACAAAGCAGCTGTATGATGTCCCTACCATCACAGACGAGTCCCAGGAGGACAAAACAGTTGTATGATGTCCCTAGCATCACTTACGAGTCCTAGAAGGATGACACATTATGATATACATATCTGCTTTTTGAAAAGTTTGATATAAGGATGCATACAAAATTTTAATTGCTCTGACTTGCAATATGCTGAAATCTGACCTGGTCTTTAACTAATTTACTTCATTTGGCAAAAATGACCATGCCAAATTTAGAACAGTGTAGTTTAATTTGCGTACTTAAGCCATAAACAGTTTACAGCTAGCCCCTACTAACCATGACTTACTGGCTCAGGTAGCTTTGGTTGTTTTGACGAAGATAAGTCATAGCTTTTACCGCTCCATTCAATCTCAACAGGAGGCACCCTCATGATCATTACAGTTTAAAAATAGCTCTGGAGGCCAAAAGCATAGACAAATTCCATTGGAGTCCTGTTAATTTTCTTGATAATAATTACAGGAAGAATATCAAATTTCCAAAAAAGGTAAATGATCTATTAGCTGAAAGTCCAAACATAGCGAGGAGGATGTTCAAATTAGTTTTCCTGACATATCCTGGAGATTGTGTTGACGTCATTCTCTGTCATAGCCAGGAACGGAAACCTGCCGTGTAGCAACAGAGTATGCCTGGGATTTGGCCATGTCGCTAATGTAAGGTTTCTACAAGATTGATTTTATTAACGGTATGCATACGAAAGGCTGCAGCTCCGTAAAAGTCCTTTAGTGCATGGATTAGCTGTGGAAAATCTGATATAATCCAGATATTTCTCGGCTGTTATCGTCCCTTCTCATTCTGCACTTTTAGATCATTTTGATTTTTGACAGATCTTAATTTGTTTAAAAAACACTGGATTTTTTCTTTCTTTTTTTTTTTATCTAAAACTGGAAAATTTCAGAGATGACAGTCTCGATCTGAAAACTGCAATGAAAATAACTTCGTGTCAAACTGACTGCATGTTTGACAATATGTTCATGACATTTTAATGGTTATCTGGACATTGACATCGATATGAGTTTAACCATTCATAACCTTACCATTGTATAGCTGAATCTAGATCAAGTCAGAAATAAAGATGATGTCACTGAAATGTTGAGTTTTACATTTGACATCATAATCTTGTTAAGAAATATTCTATTTCCTTGTCCGATATGATGTTGGACATGTTTGATGGTTTGTCTCGATCTTTTTGAAAGTTCTTATTTTGAGAAAGTCACAATGCCTGGATTGGCCTTGATTGACAGTTTTGATAAAGTCACAATGCCTTGATTGACAGGTGTCAGTGACAGAGCTGAGGAGGCTTACTCTTCTGGAACACCTGGTCTTAATCTCTCACTCTTTCAAGGGAGACTATCTATGAATCAAAATTTTGTTCATATTTGCCTCCACTTGATTTACTTTCCATTAGAATGAGTTTTGCTTGATTTGAATTTTCATTTCAAATCAGGACTGAGAAATGGATTGAGCGATGTTGTAAGTCTTTTTTAATTGCATATCTCAAATAAAAAAAAACAAAAAAAAACCGAAATCTAGACTTGCTTTAGTTCGTATATTTTTGTATTGAATTGACCCCTAGTTCGAAACTTCAGATAAATATCCATGAGGACAAACTATAAAAATGAATTTTATCAATAATTTTATCATTATATAGAGAGAAGGGCCTGAAGTTGAACTGAAATAATCTATTAATACTGAAATTAGATTCATATTTGTGTACATATCGAGATTTAATTCAAGAATTCAATCTCAAACTAGCACACCCATTACCAGCCATGACAAAGGTCCTTAGCAATAATCAGAAGTGATGCAGATTCTAGAAAAGTGATTTATTGACGAGCCACAAATCACCAAGGCTATGAAAACTCTAGGACATAGACTAATTGACTCAACAAGTCTTCCTCTCACATTTATGGATCCATGCAGAGCGATGGTCAGTATACTGATAGAGATGGTCAGTAGAGGTTCAGTGGTCAGTATAGAGGTCACTGGTGTTTGTTGATCTAGGTACATGGCTATAAAATCTACAAAATATCAGTTCATCACTTTACTTCCTCATGTCAGTAAACATGTTACAAGCTCTGTTTGGTCCTTGTATTGATCCCTGGTGTCTGCGATCTCTAGTTCTATCAATAAACTGGTGTATGAAAAGGCGGCTAAAATACATCAATTTATCGCTTCATCAGCTTATAATGACACTGGAATGGCAATTTCAATCATTGGGGTTTTTGTAGTGATTTTTTTTTTTTTTCAAATCACAAAAATTCCCTGTCAATCAAGATAAGACATTTTTAGATTTTCCCACAGGAAAAATCTGAAATATCAATCTGGATCTGCATGTACACAAAACAGTACATTTATCTTAATATCACACTGCTTAGTATCACTTCTATTAATATCACACATACTGCTTAATATCACATTTGTATGCAGAGTAGTACAGCACATTTCTCTTAATATCACACTGCTTAATATCACATTTGTATGCAGAGTACAGCACATTTCTCTTAATATCACACTGCTTAATATCACATCCGTATGCATATACATGTACATGTACACAGTACAGTACATTTCTCTTAATATCACACTGCTTAATATCACAATAACATAATATTTTTCTGAAATCTTTCTCTTTATATGATTGTACAATAAACAGTGACACAATGTCTCTCAATTACCCTATCCTAAAATTCCAAATTGCTGGGTAAATAATATAGTGACACTTCTGGGTAATTTGTCATACGATATGAAACGTCCCCTAAATACCTTATTTCATCATTAGATGTCCTGAGGTCATGCAAATTACAAAAGTAATTTCACATTTCTCAGTTGTGTGTCGATCTGCTCTAACATAGTTTGTTTTCTGGGAGGTAAAAAATTATATGCAAATTTGGTACATGTGAAAAAATGGCTGATGTTTTAAAAACCGGTTAAATATATATACAACTTGTACTTCTGGTATGGGACTAATTATGGAAGTCATAAAAACGTCAGGCAAATAAGATTTTCTTTGCTATTGCTAATCAGTTTCCAGTTATTTGCCAGGAAGGTTAACAGTCTAATTATGGCCACTGTATGTCCTAAGGGATGTGGATGAGGACGATGATCCTCCACAGCAACGCTGACGGAACAAAAATCTTTCAAAACATAATTACCCATAATACAATGTCATCAGCTAACAGTCTGCTGTAAGATATCTGCCATACAGCTAACATAGTTTTCTTTTGAACATATAGGTATAGCACAGTATATATTTTTCACAATTATAATGACTTAATTATGGTGTTAATGTGTGTTGTAATTAATTTTATAGTAATTATCCTGGCAAATGATTGGGATGACAGAAGCCCATGATATTTGTATAGGCAGACATATTATAGACTTACGACAAATAAACATTTAAAGGTCGCTATAGGCGCTACTCACTCACCCTGTGGAGGAATTGTTGAAATCACACATACTTTTCCCGTTCTGGATCATGATGAATTCATCATTCACACCGATTCTGGGTAAATTCCAATAGGAATCTATAGCAGATTTCCCAACAACAAATAAACTCGGATGTTAAAGAAATCCTGATGGAGACACCAGTGGTGTTCCAGTGTATTAAAGCTTGCTATGCCGAGACAGTATAGTCCCCCATGTAAACAGCTGGTGCCCTATTCACCACCGGGAGGGGACCTGTAGCCCGAGATTTACTTCTCCATGGAGTGATGTTGTGTCGCTGCCAGTCCAACACTGGCTGAATGACTACAGACACTGGGGAGAGATGGACACAACATGAGCAGCTCGATGAAGCCTCCACTACGACTTTCTGTTGATACTAAAGGCTCTCGGATTCCTCTGATACTAAACCCTCCAAGCTCCATAAAGACATTATTAATCTCCAGGCATCTGTTATTAAGATGCATCCAGCTTCCTTGTAAGACGCATACTAATCAAGGCTCAGCTAGTAATTAAGACACCTAGATACATCTAGATTCCTAGTAAGACACTCGCCTTTCAAGGCTATAACTAGTAAGTCGTTATACATCTCGTTTCCCTGAAGACACTCGCCTATCAAGGCTCTGACTAGTAAGACATCATACATTTATATTCCTATTAAGACACTTACCTATCAAGGCCCCGACTAGTATGACACTATACATCCAGCTTCCTGGTAAGACACCTATCAAGGCTACGACTAATAAGACACTACACATCCAGCTCCCTGGTTAGACACCTACTAAAGCTCTGACTTAAAAGACACTATACATCCAGCTTCCTGGTAAGACACCTATCAAGGCTACGACTAATAAGACACTACACATCCAGCTCCCTGGTTAGACACCTACTAAAGCTCTGACTTAAAAGACACTATACATCCAGCTTCCTGGTAAGACACCTATCAAGGCTACGACTAATAAGACACTACACATCCAGCTCCCTGGTTAGACACCTACTAAAGCTCTGACTTAAAAGACACTACACATCCAGCTTCCTGGTAAGACACCTATTCAAGTTCTGACTAATAAGACACTATACATCTGGCTTCCTGGTAAGACACTTACCTATAAAGGTTCCGACTAATAAAACATTATACAACCAGCTTCCTGGTAAGACACCTATTAAAGCTCAGAATAATAAGACACTACACATCCAGCTTTCTGGTAAGACACTTACCTATCATGGCACCAACTAAGTTAGTTTCCCAGTAAGACACTTTTCCATTATATCTTGATCTCAATTATGTTCTTGCTAAGACATTCAATTAAATCTTAAACTCGAAAAAGGCTTGAATTAATTGTTAAGACACTTACATTTAAGTCCTTTTAAGACACCATATCAAGGCAGACTTGACTATATTGCTGCAACAATATCAAACATTGGCCTGGTAATCAACTGATTATCTAACTAAGACACTAGATAGCCAATTAAGACACTATCAAAAGCTTCACAAGACACATGTCCATGTTAATTAAGGGTTAACTGTAATATTTTTTTTACGTTATTGCTTAATAACGTAAAAAAAATATTACAGTTAACCCTTATAATTTAATTTAACGATAAGAAACATTTTCATTAAGTTTAACATGTTTATTTTGCTTCAGATATTTAAAAACGCATTGATAAATACAAAATCCCGTGAACAACGATTACTCCACTGACGTCAGTCATTATTTCTGTTATGAGATGATAACATAATTTTTTGAGCCAATGAAAATGCTTGTTACAAGCAAAATTAAATTATTTTTAATTATTAAGACAACCTTTCAGTAGACTCCTTAAAGACACATCGGATGTGTTTTTACACATTCACACATACAACACAACATCTTAGCAAAATAACAAATTTAGTATCTTACATTTACATAGTGCCTTCTACTCAGTATTTGGACAGTCATTTTTAATTCAATATATCCGTGAAATAACAGAAACAATATCATTGCTTATCATAAGTGGTGATGAAATATAACTTTTGGCATTGACCAATCAGAACAGTACGTGCCTTTATTTTCTTTATTTCATATGCAAATGAAGCAACGGTAGAATATTCTGCAAACATAGTACCACGGTAGTTTTGATTTAAATACAACCCAGTAACAGTTTTATAAACAAGACTATTTTAATTACCAAGATAATAAACAAACAGAAAAATTTAAAAGATGCATAAATGTTCTAAGCAACAGGGATCATGTTATTTAAGAGTGAAAATCATAAAAAAAAAATAAAAAAATCATAAACATTAAACAAAATCATTTTGAGAACAACAGTTCAATAGGGGGGATTGGGTTTAAACCACAGACCATCTATCAGGATTCTATAAATAGATTGTTGGGGTTGTCAATGCTGATTGGTCACAAATCAGGTTCTGGATCCACAGGATACAGCAGCTGACCAGTAACAAAGGCCATGATTGATGGAAGTGGACAGAGGAGAAGATCAATATAGATTTATCTCTGCCAGTCTGGAGTGTGTTATCTCTATCTGGGGTCTTCATCGATAGCCTCAAGTATCTACAGCGTGTGGTCGGTACTCATACACTTAATTTATATATATACACTTCAGGTAAGATACACATTCACACCCCTCCAAAAACCCAGTGTTAGATCTATATACATGTGCAGTATCTTATCATTAAAGTGTTGAATATTTATATTGCATCTGTCCAGAGAGTATTGGTGATTTCTTCATTCTTGAAAAATTTCATGATTTATGAATCAACATTTTAACAAGCTGATCAAGAGTTAGTGTCATTCCTTGCTGTCAATCAAATTTTCTAAACAACATAGACCTTAATTGATGGCAATGAACAGATGTCTCATTTTAACAATCATTTCTTAACTATTTTATGAGGCTGACCATAAAATGACAATATGGTGATGAAAACCTTATTCTCAGTGACAAATGTGTTGGAGTTTTTGACAAACATAATCCTATTCTGTATTACCTCATAAACTAACATTGTATGAAGTTTCAGCCAAATACATCATTTCTTTCTGAAGTTATCATCTTTAAACCAAAATGTCTATTTTTAGCAAGTGACCTTCATAAATGACCTTTTGACCCCACACTCAATCCCACACTGCATTACCTCATAAGCTAACATTGTAAATAACTTTCAACCAAATCCATCATTTCTTTCTGAAGTTATTATCTGGAAATGAAAATTTGATGAAAAATGTCTATATTTAGCAACAGTGACCTTCATAAATGACCTTTTGACCCCACACTCAATCCCACTCTGCATTACTTCATTAGCTAACATTGTATTAACTTTCAACCAAATCCATCATTTCTTTCTAAAATTATCATCTGGAACCCAAAATTAACGAAAATTATCTATTTTTAGCAACAATGACCTTTGCAGTTGACCTTTCCACCCCAAACTCAATCCCACTCTGTATTACCTCATAAGCTAACAGTAAATGAAGGTTCATTCAAATCCATCCATCTTTTCTCAAGCTATCGCTGGGAAACCAACATCCGACAGACAGACGGAGACAAACACTATGATCCCCTCCGGGTTTAATAAAAGAATGTACGTACTCATTCTTCTTTCTTTCAATCTGAAGTTATTTTGTGAAAAAATTTGGAATAGCAAAAATCAGCATTGTCATAATGTGATCAACAACATCAAAATAATGGTCATATAATCAAATGGTCTTATTGTCTTATACCACACAGTCTGTGACTCTTGGATTAACTTTTAATTCTGGGTCACATGACCCCTGTAATATAACGCCCACACATAACATAATCTACATAAAATAACTTTCATTGTAAATCTTTCATGGAAAGTTTAAAACTACTATTCAATACAATTAATAGACATCAGCACCTCATCTCATTCTGTATAAGTGCATCTGTCATTAACAGTTAGGTAGAGCACTTTAATTCAGGCTCTAGGAAATTAGAAACGGAGAGTACAAGGAAGGCATGTACTTGTCAGAGACAGTCATTAACTGAACTCTGACAACACACAGGTACATTGTCATCAATTTAATGACACCTGGTAATGAAGTTTGGACAAAAATATAGATCACAACCGAAAACAGAGAAAATTTACCAAATTATATTAATATATATATCACTCTATTATTTGATTTTACACAATTATCAAATTTGATTTAGAAAATTTATCTTAAAATTTCAAAATTGAAGTTTGTTTAGATTAGTTGGTGGTATTGTGTATTGGATATCACCAGCCTCTGTAACACTAACTGGTGGTGTAGTGTGTATTGGAGATCACCAGTGTCTGTAACACTAACTGGTGGTGTAGTGTGTATTGGAGATCACCATGCAGTGTCTGTAACACTAACTGGTGGTGTAGTGTGTATTGTAGATCACCAGCCTCTGTAACTCTAACTGGTGTAGTAGTGTGTATTGTAGATCACCAGTCTCTGTAACACTAACTGGTGGTGTAGTGTATTGGAGATCACCAGTCTCTGTAACACTAACTGGTGGTGTATTGGAGATCACCAGTGTCTGTAACACTAACTGGTGGTGTAGTGTGTATTGGAGATCACCAGTCCCTGTAACACTAACTGGTGGTGTAGTGTGTATTGTAGATCACCAGTCTCTGTAACACTAACTGGTGGTGTATTGGAGATCACCAGTCCCTGTAACACTAACTGGTGGTGTATTGGAGATCACCAGTATCTGTAACACTAACTGGTGGTGTATTGGAGATCACCAGTGTTTGTAACACTAACTGGTGGTGTAGTGTGTATTGGAGATCACCAGTCTCTGTAACACTAACTGGTAGTGTATTGGAGATCACCAGTCCCTGTAACACTAACTGGTGGTGTATTGGAGATCACCAGTATCTGTAACACTAACTGGTGGTGTATTAGAGATCACCAGTGTCTGTAACACTAACTGGTGGTGTAGTGTGTATTGGAGATCACCAGTCTCTGTAACACTAACTGGTGGTGTATTGGAGATCACCAGTCCCTGTAACACTAACTGGTGGTGTAGTGTGTATTGGAGATCACCAGTCTCTGTAACACTAACTGGTGGTGTAGTGTGTATTGTAGACCACCAGCCTCTGTAACACTAACTGGTGGTGTAGTGTGTATTGGAGATCACCAGCCTCTGTAACACTAACTGGTGGTGTAGTGTGTATTGGAGATCACCAGTCTCTGTAACACTAACTGGTGGTGTAGTGTGTATTGGAGATCACCAGTGTCTGTAACACTAACTGATGGTGTAGTGTGTATTGGATATCACCAGTGTCTGTAACACTAACTGGTGGTGTATTGGAGATCACCAGCCTCTGTAACACTAACTGGTGGTGTAGTGTGTATTGGAGATCACCAGTGTCTGTAACACTAACTGGTGGTGTATTGGAGATCACCAGTCCCTGTAACACTAACTGGTGGTGTAGTGTGTATTGGAGATCACCAGTGTCTGTAACACTAACTGGTGGTGTATTGGAGATCACCAGCCTCTGTAACACTAACTGGTGGTGTAGTGTGTATTGGAGATCACCAGTCCCTGTAACACTAACTGGTGGTGTACTGTGTATTGGAGATCACCAGTGTCTGTAGCACTAACTGGTGGTGTATTGGAGATCACCAGTCTCTGTAACACTAACTGGTGGTGTAGTGTGTATTGGACATCACCAGTATCTGTAACACTAACTGGTGGTGTAGTGTGTATTGGAGATCACCAGTCCCTGTAACACTAACTGGTGGTGTAGTGTGTATTGGAGATCACCAGTGTCTGTAACACTAACTGGTGGTGTAGTGTGTATTGGAGATCACCAGTCTCTGTAACACTAACTGGTGGTGTAGTGTGTATTGGAGATCACTAGTCTCTGTAACACTAACTGGTGGTGTAGTGTGTATTTGAGATCACCAGACTCTGTAACACTAACTGGTGGTGTAGTGTGTATTGGAGATCACCAGCCTCTGTAACACTAACTGGTGGTGTAGTGTGTATTGGATATCACCAGTCTCTGTAACACTAACTGGTGGTGTAGTGTGTATTAGAGATCACCAGGTCTGTAACACTAACTGGTGGTGTATTGGAGATCACCAGCCTCTGTAACACTAACTGGTGGTGTAGTGTGTATTGGAGATCACCAGTGTCTGTAACACTAACTGGTGGTGTATTGGAGATCACCAGTGTCTGTAACACTAACTGGTGGTGTAGTGTGCATTGGAGATCACCAGTGTCTGTAACACTAACTGGTGGTGTAGTGTGTATTGGAGATCACCAGTCCCTGTAACACTAACTGGTGTTGTAGTGTGTATTGGAGATCACCAGTCTCTGTAACACTAACTGGTGGTGTGGTGTGTATTGGAGATCACCAGTGTCTGTAACACTAACTGGTGGTGTAGTGTATATTGGAGATCACCAGTCCCTGTAACACTAACTGGTGGTGTATTGTGTATTGGAGATCACCAGTGTCTGTAACACTAACTGGTGGTGTATTAGAGATCACCAGTGTCTGTAACACTAACTGGTGGTGTATTGTAGATCACCAGTCCCTGTAACACTAACTGGTGGTGTATTGTGTATTGGAGATCACCAGTCTCTGTAACACTAACTGGTGGTGTAGTGTATATTGGAGATCACCAGTGTCTGTAACACTAACTGGTGGTGTAGTGTGTATTGGAGATCACCAGTGTCTGTAACACTAACTGGTGGTGTATTAGAGATCACCAGTGTCTGTAACACTAACTGGTGGTGTATTGGAGATCACCAGTGTCTGTAACACTAACTGGTGGTGTTTTGTGTATTGGAGATCACCAGTGTCTGTAACACTAACTGGTGGTGTATTGGAGATCACCAGTGTCTGTAACACTAACTGGTGGTGTATTGTAGATCACCAGTCCCTGTAACACTAACTGGTGGTGTATTGTGTATTGGAGATCACCAGTGTCTGTAACACTAACTAGTGGTGTAGTGTGTATTGGAGATCACCAGTCCCTGTAACACTAACTGGTGTTGTAGTGTGTATTGGAGATCACCAGTGTCTGTAACACTAACTGGTGGTGTATTGGAGATCACCAGTGTCTGTAACACTAACTGGTGGTGTATTGTGTATTGGAGATCACCAGTCTCTGTAACACTAACTGGTGGTGTATTGTGTATTGGAGATCATCTGTCTCTGTAACACGTACTAACTGGTGGTGTGGTGTGTATTGGAGATCACCAGTGTCTGTAACACTAACTGGTGGTGTAGTGTATATTGGAGATCACCAGTGTCTGTAACACTAACTGGTGGTGTATTGTGTATTGGATATCACCAGTGTCTGTAACACTAACTGGTGGTGTATTAGAGATCACCAGTGTCTGTAACACTAACTGGTGGTGTATTGGAGATCACCAGTCCCTGTAACACTAACTGGTGGTGTATTGGAGATCACCAGTCCCTGTAACACTAACTGGTGTTGTAGTGTGTATTGGAGATCACCAGTCCCTGTAACACTAACTGGTGTTGTAGTGTGTATTGGAGATCACCAGTGTCTGTAACACTAACTGGTGGTGTAGTGTGTATTGGAGATCACCATGCAGTGTCTGTAACACTAACTGGTGGTGTAGTGTGTATTGGATATCACCAGTCCCTGTAACACTAACTGGTGGTGTAGTGTGTATTGGAGATCACCAGTCCCTGTAACACTAACTGGTGGTGTATTGTGTATTGGAGATCACCAGTCTCTGTAACACTAACTGGTGGTGTAGTGTGTATTGGTGATAACCATTATCTGTAACACTAACTGGTGGTGTAGTATGTATTGGAGATCACCAGTATCTGTAACACTAACTGGTGGTGTATTGGAGATCACCAGTCTCTGTAACACTAACTGGTGGTGTAGTGTGTATTGGATATCACCAGTGTCTGTAACACTAACTGGTGGTGTAGTGTGTATTGGAGATCACCAGTGTCTGTAACACTAACTGGTGGTGTATTGGATATCACCAGCCTCTGTAACACTAACTGGTGGTGTATTGTGTATTGGAGATCACCAGTGTCTGTAACACTAACTGGTGGTGTAGTGTGTATTGTAGATCACCAGTGTCTGTAACACTAACTGGTGGTGTAGTGTGTATTGGAGATCACCAGTCCCTGTAACACTAACTGGTGGTGTAGTGTGTATTGGAGATCACCAGTCTCTGTAACACTAACTGGTGGTGTAGTGTGTATTGGAGATCACCAGTGTCTGTAACACTAACTGGTGGTGTATTGTGTATCGGAGATTACCAGTCTCTGTAACACTAACTGGTGGTGTAGTGTGTATTGGAGATCACCAGTCTCTGTAACACTAACTGGTGGTGTAGTGTGTATTGGAGATCACCAGTCTCTGTAACACTTACTGGTGGTGTATTGGAGATCACCAGTGTCTGTAACACTAACTGGTGGTGTAGTGTGTATTGGAGATCACCAGTGTCTGTAACACTAACTGGTGGTGTATTGGAGATCACCAGTGTCTGTAACACTAACTGGTGGTGTATTGGAGATCACCAGTCCCTGTAACACTAACTGGTGGTGTAGTGTGTATTGGAGATCACCAGTCCCTGTAACACTAACTGGTGGTGTAGTGTGTATTGGAGATCACCTGTCTCTGTAACATGTATAGTACTAACTGGTGGTGTAGTGTGTATTGGAGATCACCAGTGTCTGTAACACTAACTGGTGGTGTAGTGTGTATTGGAGATCACCAGTGTCTGTAACACTAACTGGTGGTGTAGTGTGTATTGGAGATCACCAGTGTCTGTAACACTAACTGGTGGTGTAGTGTGTATTGGGGATCACCAGTGTCTGTAACACTAACTGGTGGTGTATTGTAGATCACCAGTCCCTGTAACACTAACTGGTGGTGTATTGTGTATTGGAGATCACCAGTCCCTGTAACACTAACTGGTGGTGTATTGGAGATCACCAGTCTCTGTAACACTAACTGGTGGTGTAGTGTGTATTGGACATCACCAGTATCTGTAACACTAACTGGTGGTGTAGTGTGTATTGGAGATCACCAGCCTCTGTAACACTAACTGGTGGTGTATTGGAGATCACCAGCCTCTGTAACACTAACTGGTGGTGTAGTGTGTATTGGAGATCACCAGTCCCTGTAACACTAACTGGTGTTGTAGTGTGTATTGGAGATCACCAGTCTCTGTAACACTAACTGGTGGTGTATTGTGTATTGGAGATCACCAGTGTCTGTAACACTAACTGGTGGTGTAGTGTAGTGAAGATCACCAGTTCCAGCCTCTGTAGCACTAGCTGTGGCCAGATCCTCCTGTTATGTACAGAGGTTGTACCTACTCGGGGTGTTATGGCCTTTTGATGTCATGAGATAGTGATTTCACCATTAGCAAGGTAATAAAGCTACAGTACCAATTAGTTACACTGTGTTGGTTACTAGACAAGCTCTAAAGGTTTCTGACTCCTACACAACAACCATTAAGGCCTCTGATTCCTACAACTCAACTGTTAAGCCCTCTGACCCCTAACTCAACCATTAAGGCCTCTGACCCCTAACTCAACCATTTAGGCCTCTGACCCCTAAAACTCAACCATTAAGGTAGCTGACCACTACAACACAACCATTAAGGTATCTTACCCCAACAACTCAACCATTAAGGTATCTTACCCCAACAACTCAACCATTAAGGTATCTTACCCCTACAACTCAACCATTAAGGTATCTTACCCCTACAACTCAACCATTAAGGCCTCTGACCCCTAACTCAACCATTAAGGCCTCTGACCCCTAACTCAACCATTTAGGCCTCTGACCCCTAAAACTCAACCATTAAGGTAGCTGACCACTACAACTCAACCATTAAGGTATCTTACCACTACAACTCAACCATTAAGGTATCTTACCCCAACAACTCAACCATTAAGGTATCTTACCCCAACAACTCAACCATTAAGGTATCTTACCCCTACAACTCAACCATTAAGGTATCTTACCCCTACAACTCAACCATTAAGGTATCTGATCCCTACAACTCAACCATTAAGGTATCTGATCCCTACAACACAACAATTAAAGCTCCTAAACTATCAACCATCTCTGCCTCGGTTTTTCTGGAAACAAGACTATTATTAAGCCCTACAGGTTTCTAGCTCTGTATGTTCACTGTGTGGACATTTAAGTACATCTACAGAATAGTATATTCCCACCTCTCAGCTATCTGTCACATCTACATAACCTCACAGCTATTATCTATGTACAGGTAATTACCCTGACATTAATACTACACCAACATGATCCCTCGTGACAGGCCCCTGTGTGTGAAAATCTGTAATCATATCTACAAATGGCATCCAATCACTTCCAAACTCAATTAGGACAAGAATTACTGTGCCATTCAATCTCGCCCAGACTCTTGACCACGTAGAACTCAGCATTAGCAGTTTGTAATGGCCTCTGGATTGCTACAACACATGGCCTGGACCTCAAATGATCTATTTTAGGGGGTAGAAGTGATTTGTGTGTATAAGGTTGAGTACCACAGCTATATGGCACCTGTGTCCAATATCTTGTCAGGATGAAGAAGCACCATAACAATTCCATCAGTACATATTCAACTTCAGAAGAATTGCTTACATCAAGAAATCAAAAAGTCATTTAAAAAAAGCATTACTACCCTCAGTGTGAACACTGAACAAACAAACTCTCCATTAAGAGTTCATTAAGTGCCCTTCAGGGTGGTGAGAACAAGAACCCCAAAAACGGTGACCTGATACTTTTCTTCCAACATATTTTCGTGTTTTCAAGCCCGATGACCTTTAAAGTCATAAAAGGCCTTACTGTACCTACAATTGAAACTATTTTGGGCCAATTAATTTTTCGCAAATTTTAATCGCCTGCAAAATACACAAAAATTAATTGCACTTACAATATGTTGATTAACAGTCTTTGTAATTGAAATTATCTCTATATGATAATGCAAAAAATTGTTTGAAACACTGATTGATATAAGTTTTTATAGTTCACAGATATAAATAAATAAATAAATAAATAATATAAGCATTTTTAGAAACCCGAATATCACTAAGTCTACACTAACTTAACTTTAAATTAGTGAGCAATTTCAGAAATCCGAATATCACCGACGTCTACAACTACATTAATAGACATTCTCCTGCAATACTCCACATTATGAAGCTTCTCCTCATCCACAAGAAATCAATTTTCATTTTGCCGACATGCAATGTGCCAATTAGTTTTTTTTTTTACATGATTATGTAAAAAGATGGAGAAAAGTGATTAATTTGAATTTCAATAAGATCATACACAGCATTTCCTGGCTGCAGAAATGGTATATGGTACATTTGTCTGAGGATGATGAACAAGATAAACGGAAACAGTCAGACTCCCATCTCTGTCTCTGATTTATTACAACAGATATTTATTCACTACATTGCCAATTTAAACTGTTACAGGATTTTGAATTCTGATAGCAGTAAATACAAATATCTATCTCTTCCTCTGAGGGGGGTAAACTTGTTTACAGATAGAATCCATGTATCAATCTGCAAAATTTTTGTCAGAAGCCTTGTGGAAGAATTTACGACTAAAATATTCGTTATATATTTCATATTGAATAAGTGCTACAATCTGTTAATCTTTAGAGATTTTTACAGATTCTTGCACAATCCACCAATTTTCATCATATTCAATCATATAAGCCAATCTATCCGTGTAAGTGAACTCCAACCTTTTCCCTCAGAAAACCGATGGGGGTGCCAATAAAATGGTTGCTTTCTTCACATAAAATGTAGTCTGATAGTTTAACTTATTATTTTATTACTTTTAATTAAGAAAAAAAGAAATTCTATGTCAAAATAAAGACACACTGCTTCTAAAAATACATTTCTTTGTACCCTCCGACCTTAAACTCACTTGAAATATATCCCTGAGATTACACTTTCAAGCACATCCCTTCAGAGTTTTAGCGATCACAATACATACTTTTTAATTGTCAAATAGGGTATATTCACATGTTTACTTATTGCCAACATAAATTGAAATGAACATTTCTGTTTAAAGTTATATTTATAGCAATAATATCTAGCGAAAGTTGTAAGTTCAATTTTCCACGTCCCGTTTTGAAAGAAAGTGGTTTCAATATCTCAGACATTTCCAGCTGCTGAAACAATTTTCTATCTTATGATATAGAAGATAACAACTTGCCAGTGCGGAGATGAGTTTTCTTTATAGATCTTGAGAAAAACATATTGAAGCGGAGAACCCATTCTGGATTCACAGTAATCTAATATCGTATTAAGTTTATAAGCATTGGCCTCCTACAGTTTGATCATTACACGAGAGATGTAGAAGTTTCTGAATGATAAAAAAAAAAAAAATCACTGATTAAAAAGTCTTTGGTGAATGATAAGTGTTAATGATCAACAAACACACTGGCAACACCAGGTGAGTTGGCATCATCCTGACAACACCAGATCAGGTGACATCACAGTGACAACACCAGATCAGGTGACATCACAGTGACAACACCAGATCAAGTGACATTACACTGACAACACCAGATCAGGTGACATTACACTGACAACACCAGATCAGGTGACATCACAGTGACAGCACCAGATCAGGTGGCATCACAGTGACAACACCAGATCAAGTGACATCACAGTGACAACACCAGATCAGGTGACATCACAGTGACAGCACCAGATCAAGTGACATCACAGTGACAACACCATATCAAGTGACATTACACTGACAACACCAGATCAGGTGACATCACAGTGACAACACCAGAACAGGTGACATCACATTGACAACACCAGATCAGGTGACATTAGTGACAACACCAGATCAAGTGACATCACACTGACAACACCAGGTCATGTGACATCAAACTGACAACACTAGATCAAGTGACATCACATTGACAACATCAGATCAAGTGACATCACATTGACAACACCAGATCAGGTGACATCACACTGACATCACCAGATCAAATGACATCACACTGACATCACCAGATCAGGTGACATCAAATTGACAACACCAGATCAGGTGACATCACATTGACAACACAAGGTCAGATGACATCACATTGACAACACCAGATCCGGCGACTCCTTCAAACCTCTGCGATAATTATAGTTTAGAATACCCATTGGAGGTACTGTAATCCCGATTCAGATTCCCGTAAATTAAATTAACAGTTATTTTGCTGAGACATCATTTTGCTATTGATGCAAAAATATGAACAAATTGTTTCTATAAAATTGTATTATACCAAACTGGTAACTAAAACTGTGCCTGTATCACTCCCTTGAGGAGAATTTAAACCAAAGTGAGCTATACTCGGTCGCTAATGACCTTTTATTGGTGTTACTCTTGTAAGCTTAAGGTTAGAACGGCAAAAAAATCAATGTAACAAACATGCTAAAGCAATACATGTCCCTTACCTGCCCCCGCTAAAAATAGTAACAGTGACCTTGACCTTGACACAAAACGCCTGAAACTTGAACATGATCTGTATAGCTGCTCATACTGAGGTTTCATACCAACTTTCACCAACATACCTTGAAGCATGGCTGAGAAAAGTGAGGAAAACTATGTAGATGGATTGACAGACAGACAGACAGACAGACAGACAGACAGACTGACAGACGGACTGACAGACGAATGGGGAGGAAACCTATAATCCCTCCTGTTATCACAAATAAGTTAAATTTATAAAACAAGTGTGAAGCTAGCTCAACACTATATCTTCAATAACAAAATTTAATTTGAAAAAAATTACTGAAGTATTAGAAATTCACAATTAAGACAGGTAAGAATCCCAAACAGTCTGTGCAGTATTGAGTCTGATAGAAAAAGACCACCATATGGTGTTTTTTGTTTTCGGTAAAAATCACAAAACAAATTCCATTGTTGCATTCCTTCAAGAAAAAATTTCAATACATCTGTTAAATGGCCAAACTGAGAAAGCTAACTCTTGGAAATTTATAACATATTATTCATGTCAAAAACACATTCAAAACATCTGAAGCTGAAGGCTGAATACTTTATTTTGATTAGCAAAATATTAACTTAAATTTGATGTAGATGGTAAATTATGAAATCATCCAGAAAATATATATGTTACCTGCCATATTTTCATGGCAAATTATAGTGACCCTATTTAATCCAAACCCTTGATAATCTGATCATTTGTATACCATCACCTCAAACATCAGTACCCTAGCTGTTTCCACTTTGGAGCAAACCATGCAACAACATCTCTAATGAAGTACTCGAGTAGGAAAACACTGATGTCAAATGTTGTTAAGTGACGAAACTACTATTGAGAGTCCACTTCCTAATGTCCCTAGCAGTCGCGGTTGAAGGGTAAATAAACTGAGAAACTAAACAGAAACATAGCTAGATATCACTAGATACGAATTCAACAATATGCCTGAAATGGGTCTCATCGGTCACCAGAGTTCCGATATATCTATTGATATGATGTTTTTACCTTTTAACTAGAATTAAACACATTTAACTCCTGTGCTACCTTTAACATATTTGACCCCTGTGACCTTGAAAGTAGGTCAAGGTCATTTATTTGAACAAACTTGGTAGTCCGCCATCCGAGCATACTATTCAGCCAAATATCATGACCTTGAGCCACGTGGTAATTTAAAAGAAGTCAAGAATGTCACTTGTTTACAAAGCAGGATACCAGACAAGAGACACAATCGCGATAGGTCACTCAACTGAGACTTCGAACCTTAATCAACAAAAGGAACATCAAGATGGACAGATATAAGCAGAATGCATATACCATAATTACTACGAAGGTAAGAAAAAGGAAAGTGTGCTAGGCTAAAAATCAATGACCAACGTAAGTTATTAGCCGACAAGAAACACCAATTTAGCAGAAATGTTAATCTTCCATATTAATGACCGTGCCGATACCGCATTTCAGCCAGCTGTGTGGTGTCTTTGGAGGCGTTTTGTGTAATAACGAATATTGGTAGAGAGCATGAACAAGATAATATCATTATTTTCTATAAAAGATGATAGGTTTAAACCGGTAATGAGTTTCAGGGTGTGGGCTTCTTTCCTGTCAGGTATAAACTGCTTATAGGTGTCAGGGATGCCCCTGGAGTGTCTTGAGTGATCGTTTGGTGTCGGGAAGTTCAAACAACAGCTACATTTATCTTGTTTAATCTAATTAGCTTTAGCTAATTATTCAGACCATATACAAGTCTTGCTCACATAACTGTACAGTTTGCTGGGTTTTTTGCGCTGTGAACAGTAAGGATCGTTTTGGTGTCAGCGTAGCTGGTGGCTACCTCACTGAGCAATATACGAGAGGCCTGTCACATGTTTTGTAGAGGAATTACAGTCAAACGTCTTGTTCATAGACACAACCACATGTACAACAGCACAGAGCAAGTCAATTATCTGAAGCTTCACGAGATACACAAATGAATTCATGGACACTACATCTGATTTTTCCACCTGAGCTTAGAATAAATTTGATGCTTGACCATTCAAAGTATTTTGTATCTAGCAAGTATACAAATATTAAACTCTGATAATATAGTCTATCTTAATTCTTCAGTAACTTTTTTTATGATAATATTTTTTGGTATAGATTTACACAAAAGAAAATATTTTTTGTAGGGTCCTTTTTTTATGTCTGCATTAGCAAATACTTAAAGAAATTATCATAAGTCACAAAATATATTCACAGGTTCTAACTGAATCATGAAAAAACCCCACTTTGTAGCATTAAACCTTCAAATCTTGTTTTAAAAGCTATCAGAGAGACTTGTAAACCCTAATGTTTTACCGTGAGATTTTATCTCACTGCTGTGAGTAGAGCTGACCATACATATATGCTTTGAATTTATAATGTACTAAGATAGGCAAATTTTTGATAGCAATGAGATTGTAACCTGATCAAGGTTTATTTTGTGTAAGAAATTTTATTTTAAAGAAACTTCATTGATGGTCAGCTCACCAATAAATATTTTTTTCTTTTTCAGAGAAACTTGAGACTGTTAGGATAATTAGTTTTTGAACAAGGTTTCCTGGTTTCGAGTTACAGCCCCCTCAGGTCTGATAGCGAATTATGTCACAAACCTTAAAGTGACGCCAGTAAGTAATTTTTGCTTTGCATCAAGTAATTTGTTACACTGATGTTCTGCAGCTTCAGGAGGAAATGGAATGTATACCCACATCAAAAAGTGTTTCTTTAAAATATTGATCTCCTATATCAAAGACAAGCAGACTGCAAAGGGATCTTGGTGCCCACCATGTAAAATCTTAATTACTGGCTTGGCGTGAGTCATTGTCCTATACTGTAATGTATCAAAGGATAACTTTGATCCAAATTTTGAATTCTGTCGTAAAGGGATTGACATTTTCCTCTCATATTCTAATAGCTATAAGACTTATTGATTAAGCTATTAGACCTGTTGATTTAGCTATTAGACCTGTTGATTTAGCTATACGACCTATTGATTTAGCTATAAGACCTATTGATTTAGCTATTAGACCTGTTGATTTAGCTATAAGACCTATTGATTTAGCTATTAGACCTACTGATTTAGCTATTAGACCTATTGATTTAGCTATTAGACCTACTGATTTAGCTATTAGACCTACTGATTTAGCTATTAGACCTGTTGATTTAGCTATTAGACCTATTGATTTAGCTATTAGACCTATTAATTTAAATATAGCACAAAGTGAAAATAAAAGATGGAAAATTTCTTAATTTTGGCCGTGATTAAAATTTCTTCTGATGTCACATCTGAGCATTCTTATAAATGAAATCCTATGTATGAAATTTGAAACAGATCCCTCTCAGAACTTCTTGAGAAATCGTGATAAAAAATTACCATCAGCTGTCAAAATCACTGTGTGGTCAGGTTTTCTTTCAAAAATTTAACATGAATAACTTCAGACTAAGAGAAAACAACATGCGACCAGCAATGATTACGACCACTCCTGTACTTTTTGGGTTAAATGTTAACAAACAATTAGAAGTCTGAAGAGGTACCAAGAAAGAACGTATAGGAACGTTAACATATAAGTGTAATTTTCGAAAATCTTAACTTTTTCAGAAAGACTGAAATCAAAACCTATTAGGATGAGTGCTACAGACAGAGGGTGATGCTAAAAATATCCTCATTCAATTGATGCAATATAACGGGTGTCTTGAAACAGGGGAGGTAATTCTATAAAACTCAAATTACATATATTGATTATCAACCCGTACAAGATCATCAATAAGGAATGGTGGGGTCAGTTGAGAATATTTTAGGTAAAAAAGGGGTTGTATCAAAGACCAACCTGCCAGTAGGGGGCACTAGTCCTTCCACTTCCAATTCATCCCCCGCCATAACTTTGAAAGGTTATTCCTCCGTTAAGCTGAATACAGTGAAATTATCCAAGCAGTGGCTGTCTGTGTTGTGAATCTTGTAGTTTAATTCAATCACAACTTTTGTACCAATAATGATCGAGAACACAGATAATTCCAAAGTACAGTGATGTTTTCTCAGTCATGGAAAATATTTCGTGAATATCTCTTTGAATCATATGACTATATTTTCATCAATATGATATATACTGCCAAACACATGTTTTATCACGGAGATGTGATAATTGTCCATATCAAAACAACCAATGGCTACAGCTGTTTAAACACATACAGATGCTAACCAGCACTTTCAAAGTTTGGGCATAACCTGGCAATTAATGAATTATATACCACCGCTTCCTCCTAAAACACAGGAAAAATTTAATTCCTTGCAGAGTTGCAGCCCACAATGTTCCCAGTATCTTCAGAAAGTCCACTTGTATAATCCACTGGGATTTTTCTTCTGATTCTAAAGCGCCTTCCTGCAACTTGGAATATATACCAGCTTACACAAAACAGTGCTCATATATCACTCCATCCATAAATACTTTAAAAGTCCTCAACGTTATAAAGTTTCCACTTCCTAAGCAAGAATGTGTGCCCTAATTTAGCTGGAATTACCAAAGCAGAGATATATGGCCTGTGAAAATTTTTCTCTTGCAATATATCCAAGGACGAAGTGTTGTACTCGATGATTTGTACTCGAATACTTTAGTCACAATGCTGTATCCATCACACAAGCTCCAGGACTCAATTTCTCTGGTTAAAGACAGATCGTGGCAAATAGTAAGCTCATTATCCTGAACTCGATTTGAATATTGTTTTCAGCTAATTACCATCAAAGCAGATTACAATGACTCCAGTCGCTCTCTGGATCTAAAAATACTCGCTGCATTCGTAAAGTAACGTGATATTTCTCAAGATAAAGATGAAAATTTATAAACATAGTCTTTCTTATCGAAAGTAAATGTTTACAGAAGTAAATAATCCCAGTCGCAATCAGCAACAGGCTGGAGTCCTAAAACTTACCACTATAGTTAAACCTCATATATCTTACACTAGCACTGAGCTATTTATATGTTGGAGCGAAAAATCTCGGGTCAAATTCCGAATTTTCAGATAAATCAAAGAGGAACCACAGACTCTTTAGTTCCTACCATGGAACAATTGGGCATTCCCCGCAAAATGTTCTGATGTTTTTCCGTGAGTGACTACAATGGCTAGAACAAAGGCATCCTACAAACAAGTTTATAATCATTGTCTACATCTCAGAGATGAATTACTTACAGTTTCTTTTAAGAAAACAGCGATTCCATAAAATATTCATTACATTCAGATATCTCTTGACTGTATCACTGAGAAGTAGTATTTGATGAAATTCTTCAGAGTAGCTTCTCGTAACTCAACGCATAATTGGATCCCCCCTAATGAAATATTAAAGTATATATATATATATACATGTATTGTGTTTGTATACACATCAAACATTCTCTTTCATTTCTTTGACAGGACTAGATCTCCAATGCTGATACCAACCTTAGACTGAAATTGATTCATCTTTAATGATCATATAAGAAACTTTTCTAAGAAATATAAGAAAAAAAATCAAGCTTAATCAATTCAAATTAGCAGAAAAAAAATATAAACTTTTAAAAATTTACTTTACTTTAAAAAAAATATTTTTAGATGAAGATTTTGAATTTTCATACTTGTGTAAGTCTAATGGCTCTGATTTAAATCCTTGGAAAAGAAGATAAAGTTTTATAAAACAAATGTAAACTTCAGAATATCATTTCAATCATATTCGAATCTTACAAGTTCCAACCAGAAAACCACTCTTAAGTTTGTAAGCTGCTCTCATACATCGACACCATCATTATAACCCACTGCAGTGAAACAATGCGATATGCAGATCGTTTTGTTTCCAGTAGCATATATTTCATCATGTAGAACAAAGGCGCCTGGGAATTCCATCTGGATTCCAGGTGATTTCACTCGGCTTATAATTACCCCCAAAAGCCCATTACAATGATCAAACAACACCCAGGTTTCAAAGAATATACAAATTATGAAACTTGACGTTTGATTCTTACACAGATAACACATTCATGAGAGTACTTAATAAGATTGATGCTGTCGTGTTGGAAACAAAAATTGCATCAGAATTCAATTTACACAAAAGTTCTTTGAAGAGTTCCGCTTTGTGAACAATTTCCGTCTGGTAGGACGACCAGGGAAATTTAAAAGAGTCCAGGTTAATTTAGATGTCTAAACTCACAATACTTGGACTTGTACATCAATTATTCATATTCCCAGACTAGGATTTGTATTACGCATTTAGAAATTGATGTTGCAATGTACTCTTTCAGGAAAAGAAATGATAACATCAACTTTGTGCTGTTCAAACACTATCTGTTAGCTGTAATGTACTTTTGAACAATAAAAAACACACAAAAAAAGAAAACAAAAACAAATAATTATTCATCTTTCAACAGTGTCTGGCGCTGCACAATATAATATGTATTCACAAATGATAATGCATGTACCTTTGAATTGTCACATCAGAGATAGAGATTGGAATTTGATGTACAGCCATCAATATTTTTTGCAATATTTTTTTTTTTTTTTGAAATGTTTTGATATATGGAAAATACATGAAGACTAGACACACTTACACTCAAGACACATCAATTTTACAACAACCAGAATACTGCCTGTAGTTAGAATGTTCTACAAAAATTAACTTCATGGATTTCCTATATATAATAGAAAGATTTGCAGAAGGACTGAAAAAGGGTTTGATGTCTGCATTTAATGTTGATATTATTATTCCAATAAATCCCTTTCAACAATTTTATAGACCTAAAATCATATATAGATATCAAATTTGCATTTGTCCACAGAAAGATGACTGCATGGGCCAATTTTATAGTGTCACCTCACCGGAATGTCACACATAGGACAATGAAGTGCTAAATACTCCAATTGGTTACCTTGGTAACAGGCTTTCCACTGAACATGTATATATATATCTATATCTGTGGCAATATATATACCACCCTAAAATAAACACCACAAATTAGATTTCCTGAAGTGTATATGTATATATTTTAAACATATATTTTTGAGGACGTATATTATCTAAGCACTTTTCATACTTTAAAACTATAGACCAAACTATGTCCATATAATGAAATCGTTAATTATTATAAATGTTGCCACAATACACCTGTAAATTGTCAGCCTTAGCACATCATTATCGATAACGAACTAAAGATTGAGTGTACTAAATTTCGTATATTTCTAGAACATTTCGACAGCACTTGCTGTTTTTATGTACTTGTGAAGCCCTGTGCAACTATTTTGAATTATAATTGGATTCATGGGACGATAATTACATAAAAGTAAGAAAAAAAATTAATCAATAAACTACTTGGAAGCAGTACAATGACGTCAATGATATGTCACTGTCTGTTGACAAAGCATTCATGGCAGGCAAGTGTCTTGACAATTAGATGTTCAAGCCTTTAAAGGGCTGCAGGCAAGAAGTATGTCATCCGGCCAGTGCCATACTGATGTGTTGTCTATAGGGTCTGAATTGTATAAATCATCCTTGGTCCGAGTTGTGCATATTGTAATTGGTTTGAGTTGTGTTAATTGTCAATTGACTGAGTTGTGTAAATTGTCAATGGTCTGAGTTGTGTTTATTGTCAATGGTTGATTTGTGTAAATTGTCTGAGTTGTTTAATTTGTTAATGGTTCAAGTTGTATGAATTGTCAGAGATGGGTAAATTGTCAGTGTTGTATAAATTGTCAGTGTTGTATAAATTGTCAGTTGTCAGTGTTGTATAAATTGTCAGTGTTGTATAAATTGTCAGTGTTGTATAAATTGTCAGTGTTGTATAAATTGTCAGTTGTCAGTGTTGTATAAATTGTCAGTGTTGTATAAATTGTCAGTGTTGTATAAATTGTCAGTGTTGTATAAATTGTCAGTTGTCAGTGTTGTATAAATTGTCAGTGTTGTATAAATTGTCAGTTGTCAGTGTTGTATAAATTGTCAGTGTTGTATAAATTGTCAGTTGTCAGTGTTGTATAAATTGTCAGTTGTCAGTGTTGTATAAATTGTCAGTTGTCAGTGTTGTATAAATTGTCAGTGTTGTATAAATTGTCAGTTGTCAGTGTTGTGTAAATTGTCAGTGTTGTATAAATCGTCAGTTGTCAGTGTTGTATAAATCGTCAGTTGTCAGTGTTGTATAAATTGTCAGTGTTGTATAAATTGTCAGTTGTCAGTGTTGTGTAAATTGTCAGTTATCAGTGCTGTATAAATTGTCAGTTGTCAGTGTTGTGTAAATTGTCAGTTATCAGTGTTGTATAAATTGTCAGTTGTCAGTGTTGTGTAAATTGTCAGTTGTCAGTGTTGTATACATTGTCAGTTGTCAGTGTTGTATAAATTGTCAGTGTTGTATAAATTGTCAGTTATCAGTGTTGTATAAATTGTCAGTGTTGTATACATTGTCAGTTGTCAGTGTTGTATAAATTGTCAGTTGTCAGTGTTGTATAAATTGTCAGTTATCAGTGTTGTATAAATTGTCAGTTGTCAGTGTTGTATAAATTGTCAGCTGTCAGTGTTGTATAAATTGTCAGTTGTCAGTGTTGTATAAATTGTCAGTTGTCAGTGTTGTATAAATTGTCAGTTGTCAGTGTTGTGTAAATTGTCAGTTGTCAGTGTTGTATAAATTGTCAGTTGTCAGTGTTGTATAAATTGTCAGTTGTCAGTGTTGTATAAATTGTCAGTTGTCAGTGTTGTATAAATTGTCAATGGTCTTAAATAGTGTTAATATTGTCAATGGTCCCATTTATTAGTCACAACCTATATAAGTGTTGTCAATAACATCATTGTTAATGAATGTAATGTTCTTTTGTCACTTATGATCATGGCTGTATATTGTCAATGACTCTTCACTTTCATATTCTGCCAGTATTCACGGAAACAAAGTCATATAGAATCATAATTATCTCCCTTGATAAGAATTCTTGTATTTTCGTTAATAGCATAAAAAATCTGCAATTTCATCAAAAGTAACAAAGACACCATCCTGTCAATTTCATATAGCCTTGAGCTCTTAAGCTTTCAAATAGATATAAAAATTCAAAGCCTTAAAAATCTGAATTGCTTAAGAAATCTGGAACTGTACACAAAGACACATACATTATCTTCACGTACAGATGTACCTCAAAACCCTTCGGCCAAATAACAAAATCATCAAATTTCAAATTACTTCCTGATAAATCCAGCATGTAATTTAGTTTCCGGCAACGCATTCTATACTGACGACTGAAGTCTGAACTGTATGAGAAATGTAGCTATTTTTGGTTTCTAAGGCAATATTTCTTTGGTTTTGTCATCGACCAAAATCATTGAAGGCTATATAAGAGGCATAGAGGCATGGAGTTTGATTTCTCTGAATATTTTCAAAAAAAAAAAAAAAAAAAATACATTACTATTTTTTTTGGATCAATACAACTTATTTTTCAGCATTACAGCACACATGTAATTATAACAAGTGCTGCATTAGAACAGATTAAAAGCATGGTTGTATCGGCACATCTCGTTAATAGAAATAAATATAAAAATAGTATAAATGGATTCCTAGCTGTCAATCGATATAGGATACACTGCATATACTGACAGAAATATGTCAATATACACTACAGAAAAAGTGAAGACATTGTCAATAATTCATATTCTTGAATAAAATTGTTGCCCTGTATGGCGGATTACATACGAAGTTCTAAAATTAAAACACAAAAAGCTAATTACATTTGAGATCTAGACAATTTTTTTTAAATTTTTTTTTTTAAATATGGCACATATTGGGCCAGAGTAACGAAAAGATCATGGTCTTGCAGGCATACACAAATCCTACCTTCTCATATTTGATCTTGGATTCAAACTCGAGTCGTACTGGTCAAAGGACGTGGTTCTGGTATTATCCTTGAAACTCTTACTCATCAATTCTTCCCACAGTTATCCAATGTTCAGTATTTTAATGCAGTATCGTAATTTTACCCCTGGAGTGTACCTCCGACCTTATTTAACATAACTCGTAATCTATAAGAATTTGTGGTATATATGCCTAATAAGTGTTTACTGATAATAGGGTGGTAGGTATAAACGTCCGGGTACTGATAACATAAACGACACCTAAATCTATAAACGATAGGATGAGTCATTTCTTAGCGGCATTCCTAATACACCGGAGTTTAAAGTTACAAGGAATGAATTCAGCTCATTTTCATTCAAGTTAATAACTTGTAAATCATGTTTCAACAGTATACCATATATGCATCTATTTTATTATTATTTTTTTTTTAAAGATCTTGAAATTCTTTTGAGAAGCAAGACAAGTGACATACTACTAGCCAATCAAAAGTGATGTAACAAATAAAACATTGTGACATCACATCACCTGTTATTTGATGAAAACATTGGACATTTTAACCAATAGAAATGCATGTTTCAAAAAGAACTAAAAAATAAGTTTTTGTCAATGAATTGTTAGTTTTATTATAAAGATTGTTTATTACACCTGCCAAAGATTATATAATTTTTATCTTCACTTTAAGTATTTTTGAAGATTATTAATGAAAATGTCTATGAATGAAGACATTCTTTGCTCATATTATAGTTTCTATATTTACACATCCTTACAACCCACAGCTTCTGAGGGTATTGTTTCCATGCTGATGAAACAATTGATTGATTACCAGGAGAAAACTTCCATATTTATAACAGCCGTTCCTCAACAACACAAGCATAGGTGACTGACCCACACAAGCCTAGGTCATCGATCCTCCATAATTATCAATAACCATTCTGAAACATGTGATGTTGATGTTCCACAAAGACAAAATAGTCAAGCTAAATCTGGCAAGAACAATACATCTATAAACAAAAGACACTTCTTGCTTCAAGCTTTTGGTATATTTAGTATGGTTAACCACAATAAGACCATAAAAAAATGCAAACACTGAGATTAAGACAAAAACGGAAAAAAACAAGAACAAAAAAAAAATCAAAATTTTAATATTATCAGGTTCAATTTCTTTTAAAAATTCATTTTGATATTACTGTCTTAAGATATGTCTTAATTTCATTATTAATGTCTTAAGATATGTCTTAATTTTAATATTAAATATATTAAGATATGTCTTAATTTTGATATCAAATGTCTTAAGATATGTCTTAATTTTAATATTAAATGTCTTTAAGATTTGTCTTAATTGATTAATATTGGAAGTGAGCAAATCTGTAAGAGAAACTCCTAACATGTATAGTATATCTATGTAAACATATATACTTACGCATAAGATGTTTTCTCTTGGTTCGTAGCAGTACAGATCTCTACCTCGGGAAGTTTGAGCACACTGTTAACATCATCAGACATGGTCAGGTAAAACCTGCACACCCTTGTACGTTAGAAGTACAATATTCACCTATACAGTTAACTAGGTTGTAGACACTATCAAGTTTAGTCCAAGTCCTGTTTTCTCCTCAACAACAATACCAGTTCTCAACTCAAATTAAAGCGTGATTGATTTTCAATCCACTACTACGTATACTGAGAAAGCTAATTTTGACCTCAAAATTATACTTCTAAACTTTTAATACTCTAACGTGGATAAAACAATGAAATTCAGGTATAACTGCCGAGATCACAAACCCAGAGTAACTCTGACGTGATGTTTCGCTCTTCTTAAACTTGAGATTTATCAAAAAGTTGGTACAGAGGAATCGCCACAAATACAAAATTTCTGATTTACTATATCAGCGCTCAGTTTGGATATCCCAGTTTCACCTGGTCACCAGTGTTCAATGGACCTTTTATACAATATCTCAAATAAGAATCCCATCTCGCAAGATTTTTAACTGTTCATATCCTCTTGTTGTGATGTCATCATACCACGAAGTCATAACTGGTTCCTCTTACATAACTTTCTGATGTCATTATATCGTAATATGGATTCTATTGCGACTATTTTAGAAACGGCTCCTCATCTAGAATCGAAGACGATCACGTACTTCCCATAGGGTTTCCTCTCACAGCTAGCTTACACCTATTCAAGTGCAGGGCTGTTATGGAACTTGCGTCACCAACAGGAAAAAGGTCACCAAAACAGGAATAAAAATTCTAAAACATATTTGTAAACATCATGCATCTTCTGAAAATGTCAATTGATGGTTCTATACCGGTATACACAATGAAAATCGTAAGGATTCGACAACAGCAGAAAATATATTTCCATTACATTGCACAGAAAGATACACATGTACAACAGCAACTATATACAACATAGCACAAACACCAAGTAGAGAATGCATCAAAGCATATTTACCATCATAAAACATGGCATTGTTTAGTTAACAGAGCCCTGAAACACTGATTAAGTTTGAGTCATAAGAACTCTTTAAAGACATTTTCATTTGGTCTAATGTCCCATCGACCAACAAATTTGCTTTGTGATGTCATAAAAACAGCATCAAGCTCCGATCATTACACCGGTATCACAGAAACATGGTGGACAAAATCCATAAAGGGCGTTCATCGCAGGATCATATTCGGTCGGAATTTCTGACCTCCATCAGGTATTAACCCAAATCTAGCCGATCCAGTTTAATGGCAGAGGTAAAAAAAATTGGATTTTCACCATCACAGGCTTTCGTTGAGGCATTTATTGATTAATGTGTCATTCGGCTGAGCCAGAAATCTGATTTACGAAGGTATTATGTAAACTGCACATATCCAAAAAATTCATTATATAGCTTTTTGTAGGCCTGCATTTCAGTCAAAATATTGATTTTTGACAAAAAATATCTTCATTAATTTTTGTACAAAGTTATTGCCCTTTGATCACATTAAGTAGTTTAGCTTGGGGCTAGGGACTTATATAGATCGATTACATGGAGTTATTTCCCTTTGTTCAATATATTACATAGAGTTATTTCCCTTTGTTCAATAAAGTAGTTTGGCTTGAGGCTATTTAGGACTATGGATTGATTATATACAGAGTTATTGCCCTTTGTTCAATTTAGTTGTTTAACTTGCCCTTTGTTCAATTTAGTAGTTTAACCAGAGGTGAAGGACTTCTAATTACATACAGAGTTATTGCCCTTTGTTCAATTTAGTAGCTGGAAGCGAGAGACATGGATTGATTACATAGGAGTTATTTCTTTTTGTGGAATTTTAATACTGTAGTTTGTCTGGAGGCGTGGGACTTGGAATTGAATACATACAGAGTTATTGCCCTTTGTTCAATCTAGTACTTTGGCCTTAGGTGAAGGACCAAAATTGATTACTTACAGAGTTATCGCCCTTTGTTCAATTTAGTAGTTTACCTAGAGGTGAACTACTAAAATCAATTATTTACAGTCATTTCCCTTTATGGAATTTTAATACTGTATTATGTCTGGAGGCGAGGGACTCTGACTTGATTACATACAGAGTTATTGCCCTTTGTTCAATTTTTGATGCTGTTGTTTGGCTAGAGGCAAGGGACTTTGGGATTGATTACAGATCTGCTCTGCTGAGAAGAAACACGCACAGGGAGTTCCATCTCAAGAAAGTAGTCTGGTTGATAATCAAGATAATATTGGTACAGACGTCAGAGTACCAGAAATTGTCTCCTCCAATAAGAAATCTGATGGTTCCGAAAGAGTTGGTTAAGTAAAGGTGTCCGAGCACTCGGGGCGATATCATGCCCTAGGGTGTTCCCCGTAGATCATCTTATAGAAGATGATAGTTGTGAAAATGAAAATCCCGATCTTGTGTAGCAGGATATATTAGCACGCAATTTGGATAAATTGCGACTCTCTTTATTTCCATTATATAGTGCTTTATCCCATTACTTAGAGCCAAGAGAATGATTTCAACTTTCAATCTGATATCGTAATTAAACTGCTACGTCATATAAACAATTTAATAGCCAGGTGAACAAATATTTTAAACCTTCATTTCAGAAGTTATAGTCAAAGAAAAAGTTATTTAAATAGTGTCATAGCTAAAATATCAACATTTTGATAATTGCTCTATTCTATAATAGTCAACAAATTTTTTAAACCTTCATTTAAGAAGTTAGATTTAATGAAAAGTCATTTTAATATTGTCAATTAGCTAAAATATCAATAATTTAAATAATTGCCTAATTATATTAAAGTCAACTATTCTTCTGAACCTTCATTTCAGAAGTTGAATTTAAAAAAAAAGCCATTTGGATATTGTAGAGCTAAAAGATTTGCATTTTGATAATTGCTTAATTTTATCAAGACAGTGGTTAAAACATAATGAAACTTGTATTCAGAAATGATTTTTTTTCGTACACTAAATCTGTTATCACATACATCCTGACAACTAATATGAAGATGGTACATATAAAACTGTATAGCACCACAACACATATCTGTGCTATATGTATCTGAACGAACCCACGGATGGTACTGATTGATTCAGTCACAAGCTAGAATATAGAAATCGATAAACGGACTCGATCAATATTGAACAGTAATGGCGTCACGATCGCTAGAAGTCAGTACAATGCTTTGCTATATCTTACTTCCTGTATGTCGTGAAGGACCCCACCCCTTTTCCTCTGATGATAATCCCGTCATCCTGTCAGTCCGCCAAGATTTTTTTTAAAGCAGCTGCATGACGATGAAAAATGATGAATGGGGGCTGTGGACAATTCAACGGAAAAGTCCATGTTATTACTAGCAAAGTAACAAAGGATCATCTAGATCAAGAATCAGGGTCCTAAATAAGCTTGTATTGCAGAGTTAATTACATTGGACACGCAAAGATTATAACAGAATCAAGCAAATCGCAGCCAAGCAAAAAACTTGTATAATTTAACATGATAGTGTCCAAGCCAGGATCAGTAAAACAAAAGATGACAATCTCGTACATAACACAGACAAATATATATAGAGTGCCCTCCATTAAGTCCAGGGATTCGGTCAGAATTATGGGTTGGTCAGCTTTGTCTGAGGCCTTATGTGTAGTGAGATTATGTGCAGGATAGAAGATATAGACATTTCTGTATAAAATGTTTTTACATAATGGTAATTTTTTTTCTCTAGTTTTGCAAGCTTAACCAAATCAACTTTTCTTGAAACTGCAATGTTAAGCTTCAATACAGGGAATCTGACAGTAACATGGATACCATATATATCCTCAAATACTCCCCCCCCCCCCCCCCCCCCCCCTCATTCCAAGTGTAAAAGCTAAGTACCATATTCATTATCAATCAAGCCCCCCCCCCCAAGCATACAAGTATATCTTCAAATAAGTCTCATCCCCAGTGTAAAAATTTTTGGAGAGCTTATTTGAGAGAAACGTTAAGCTGATAATTCTAAAATTGATGATCCCACCAACATGGGAAAATATGGGGGCTAACTGGTGGGCAGGGTTTTATTTTCAGATAATTACGGTACTGGAATATGTATCTATCAATGACAAAGGTCAAGATCAGTTTTACTTGTGCTCATGTAAAACTCAGGATCTTCCCTACAAAATTACAGAACTGAGAAATATCCACAAGTCTCTGCTGCAAACATCTCAAATAAGGAAGTCTTGAAGTTTCATTAGTGAAGTGAGCTGATACTCGCAGCGTAATTCTAGCAATAATTTCAAGTGGATCAGGCCATTTATTGTATCATATGAATAAGAAATAATTACCGTATATAGTATAAACAAGCATACTAAGTATAGGTAAAGAAATATACGTCCTCTACTGACCCCCACTAAAAAGTAATGACGGTGACCTTGACCTTGACCCAAAAAACCATAAACTTGATCTTGTCCGAGATATTATGGTCCTTTATCATTGTGTGAAGTTTGATCGAAATTCCGAAAGGAATGAAGCCGCTAGAGTGATGACAAACTTTGGAGTTACAATATTACATATGTACATAAAGACTGACGGAAAGGAAACCTAAAGTTCACTCCATGTTTCACCGGTAGGGGACTTATATAAGAATAAAATTGATATGGGTATAACTTCAACATATCAATTGTCCTTCAATCATATAAATTATCCTTCAATCATATCAATTTAAAAATTCAACATATCAATTCAAAAACTTACCCATCATTTTCATCAGTCTCATTTTTCAATGAAAAACATCTGTCTTCCGACATTTTGTACCCAAGATCATCAAATTATTGCCGGAAACTTTAAAAACTGAACTTTTGTGTTGTTTCTGCCTTTTTAAGTAACAATCCTTACATTATACAAATGTAAATATGAGTCGCTTGTTCCCTGTCAACAATGAATTGATTAATAAAGGCTTATGTTATTGTATCCTGACCTTTAACCTTTGGCACTTGTAATAAGTACTTGTAAGAATGTCAAGTTTCATCCTGCTGGGGCTGCCATGAGGAAGTATGGTTTTATATGCAGATAAAATGTTTGACTTTATCATATTAGCTGTGATCAGCACCCATTGATGATTAAAACGCCCTTTATTGACCTTGGGTGAAAAATACTGAAATTTAAAATCATAGATACTATTATGTAATAACTAGAAAATGTCTGTAAGCCCCTGCTACCACTTGACACCTCGAAACCTCAGCAGTTCCTGAGCTATAGCTAGTTACATTGCATCGGGACGGGACGGGACGAACATCGGTACCACTATATACTCCTCCCCACCCCCACCTCTTTTCATGGCAGGGGCATAAAAACTATGAAATTCATGATGAATTACCTGAAAAATTAAGAGGCTCAGTAGTTCTGTTGACCATGGTGGCCATATTGGATTTCTGACTGACCCGCAAAATAACACCACTTGATTAGAACCATTTCAGCATCATTTTTCAGAAAGTTTGAGCTGAACACCACTGATGAAACTTGAGAAGTTAAAAATAGGGACTTGGTCAGGAAAACCATGATCACACAATATCATGTTACAAAATGGCCTCTGTGGCTGCCACTAATTATCTAAAAGAATTTACCAGGCAAAATAATCACAACACTTTGTCAGCTTCCTTTCCGTAATTTTCAATTTTCAGAAAGGAACTGGAAAAGAAGATTGAAATGTGTTCTTCAAGATAGTGGCCATCTTGGATTTCGGACCGACCTGAAAAAATAACAATAATTGGTCGGGACCATCTCAGTATCATGTCAGGCAAGTTTGAGCTCAATTCCACTGGTTAAACCTGAGAAGTTTGAAATGTGAAAAGTTTATGCATGATGGATCAGAACGGACACAGTACAAAAGCTATAGGTCATTCTGACCATTTAGGTCAAGTGATCTAAATATATGTGAAGTGATTCGAAGCCAGAAAGTTTATCAGAAGCTATTAAGTATGAAAAGAAATTTGTCAATTCCAATTATAATGCATGACAAGTTCTGACTGAGCCCCCTCAGCCTCTTTAAGAGTGTATGAGGTAATACACCAACCCGGAAGTAGGACTTTAAGCCCGTGTGTCATGTTTGTAGACGGTGCACTTTTATAAGAGACATGCCCACATATATTATATGTAAGCGGAGATATACCAGATTCTACACACTGAACACCCTGCTACATAATGTGAGCTAGTTTTTCTTCAAAAGTTCAAAATAGTGTAAAAGTTTGGTTTGGTTTGGTTTTATTTGCTTAACATCCTATCAACAGCTAAGGTCATTTAAGGACGGCCTCCCATGCGTGCGACATGCATGCTTGTGGTGGTTGCGTATGTTTGTGTTAAATCTCCTTGTGATAGGTCGGAACTTTTGCCGATTTATAGTGCTACCTCACTGAAGCAAACTGCCGAAGACACCCAGCAGGAGCCCCACCCGGTCACATTATATGGCCAATTGGCAAACCAGTCATCCCACTCCTAATATGCTGAGTGCTAAGCAAGAGTAGCAACTACCATTTTTAAAGACAGGAACAAGTTGGTGTGGCTTGTACAGTGATAAATGTCTCTGTCACTCAGCTGACGGAGCAGAAGGTAGAGCCTGGAATTTTACACTGAATGCCCAGGTTCAATTTTTTTCGTGGCACTTGGCAGGATAAGGGTTATACCTGTTCTTTCACAACATAAACAATTTCTCTTCCTATACTCTATACCATGTAGTTCTTGCAATATACGTACAGATGTAAGTTTCAGCTGCTTCATTGTCCAAATCAATTAAGCCATCAAATTAACGTTGCTAGAGCTGTTAACGATTTCATCACACAGTGTCTAATCAATTATGATGTTTACATCATCGGGACTAGCAGAAAGGTATGGTTGACATGCCATCCAGCAGGTCCTCAACAATAACGACCGGCCTGAATGTGTGTATTGATTATAACAGTCCATCGGCCCAAAATGTGTAATTAAATTTCAATGTACACAAGGAACTTTTTTAAGTTAAACAATTGTTATAAAGATGTTACGTCTCCGACAAAGAGTAATTATGATCGATTGAAAACAAATACATGTTGTTGTATAGTTTCATTACTCTACAATACATACTTCATGCTATTAACATCCTCTTTGATCAGGTTTTTTATTCACTTTTTGATTTCATTAAGTAAACATATAATTAATTGAATCCATAAGAAATTAACCCATTGTCTCCATTTAAGATGGACTTTGTTCGTTTGTGTGTTAGGTTTATCGCCCTGTGAACAGCCAGGGTCATTTTGAGGCCGGGTCTCCTTGTAGTAGTTGGTGATTACCTCACTGAAAAACATATGGGAGGACCATGGCATGCCATCCAGAGCAATTAGGGAAAAAAGTCTTGCCCAAGGACTTAACCATGATATTTAGTAGATATCTAAGCCACTATTATTTTCCCCATTCCTTGATATCAATTAGGTATGTTTCTTTAAGTCATTTTCTGCATTTTGGGAACAACCAGTGTTAACACTGGAACAATGCAGCTTTGTTCATATTGAAATTTTAAGGCAACAGAAACAATTGCAGTATGAAAGGGAGATAATAAAGATATTTAACCAAGGGAGATAACCACATTCCAAATATCAATGTAGGGGAAATAATAACAATATTTATTAAAGGGAGATAACCACATTCCTAGTATCAATGCAGGGGAGATAACATAGATATTTAACAAAGGGAGATAACCACACTCCAGATTAAAAGTGTCATTTTACTGTGTAATAACAGCTATTACAACAATGACAGCTCTCCAATAGCTCAATGACATTAAAAACGCTCTTTGATCAACACAGAGACAATGTTCCAGTATTTCTTTGGGTTCCGGAGCCAATCTCTATTATGAGAGGCTTCCGAAAGATATGACACAGGCTTCCCTGCAGCTTCTCGTATCCCTGGGAGAATAAACAAGCTCACTTCCTACGCCAATATGTCCAAATGGATCAAGATTTAAAGGAAACAGATGAAGGTTATTACCAGCTCTAGTTGTTATTGTTTAAATATGTTTCAATGTTTTCACAGCCTCAACTTGCAATAAACTTAATGTTTTTAAAGATAATACCCTAGTGTCCAGTATTCCTTATAGAGACAACCCGTAGTGAAAATCATTCCTTATAGAGACAGCCCCCAGTGATAACCATTCCTTATAGAGACAGTCCCCAGTGATAACCATTCCTTATAGAGACAACCCCTAGTGATAACCATTCCTAATAGAGACAACCCCCAGTGATAACCATTCCTTATAGAGACAACCCCCAGTGATAACCATTCCTTATAGAGACAGCCTCCAGTGATAACCATTCCTTATAGAGACAACCCCCAGTGATAACCATTCCTAATAGAGACAACCCCCAGTGATAACCATTCCTTATAGAGACAACTCCCAGTGATAACCATTCCTTATAGAGACAGTCCCCAGTGATAACCATTCCTTATAAAGACAGGCCCCAGTGATGACCATTCCTTATAGAGACAGTCCCCAGTGATGACCATTCCTTATAGAGACAGTCCCCAGTGATAACAATTCCTTATAGAGACAACTCCCAGTGATAACCATTCCTCATAGACAGTCCCCAGTGATAACCATTCCTCATAGACAGTCCCCAGTGATAACCATTCCTTATAGAGACAGTCCCCAGTGATAACCATTCCTTATAGAGACAGTCCCCAGTGATAACCATTCCTTATAGAGACAACTCCCAGTGATAACCATTCCTTATAGAGACAGCCCCCAGTGATAACCATTCCTTATAGAGACAGTCCCCAGTGATAACCATTCCTTATAGAGACAACCCCCAGTGATAACCATTCCTTATAGAGACAGTCCCCAGTGATAATCATTCCTTATAGAGACAACCCCCAGTGATAATCATTCCTTATAGAGACAGCCTCCAGTGATAACCATTCCTTATAGAGACAGCCCCCAGTGATAACCATTCCTTATAGAGACAGCCCCCAGTGATAACCATTCCTAATAGAGACAACCCCCAGTGATAACCATTCCTTATAGAGACAACCCCCAGTGATAACCATTCCTTATAGAGACAGCCCCCAGTGATAACCATTCCTTATAGAGACAACCCCCAGTGATAACCATTCCTTATAGAGACAGCCCCCAGTGATAACCATTCCTTATAGAGACAGTCCCCAGTGATAACCATTCCTTATAGAGACAGTCCCCAGTGATAACCATTCCTTATAGAGACAGCCCCCAGTGATAACCATTCCTTATAGAGACAGTCCCCAGTGATAACCATTCCTTATAGAGACAGTCCCCAGTGATAACCATTCCTTACAGAGACAACCCCCAGTGATAACCATTCCTTATAGAGACAACCCCTAGTGATAACCATTCCTTATAGAGACAGTCCCCAGTGATAACCATTCCTTATAGAGACAACCCCCAGTGATAACCATTCCTTATAGAGACATTCCCCAGTGATAACCATTCCTTATAGAGACAGTCCCCAGTGATAACCATTCCTTATAGAGACAACCCCCAGTGATAACCATTCCTTATAGAGACATTCCCCACTGATAACCATTCCTTATAGAGACATTCCCCAGTGATAACCATTCCTTATAGAGACAGCCCCCAGTGATAACCATTCCTTATAGAGACAGCCCCCAGTGATAACCATTCCTTATAGAGACAGTCCCCAGTGATAACCATTCCTTATAGAGACAACCCCTAGTGATAACCATTCCATATAGAGACAGCCCCCAGTAATAACCATTCCATATAGAGACAGTCCCCAGTGATAACCATTCCATATAGAGACAGCCCCCAGTGATAACCATTCCTTATAGAGACAGCCCCAGTGATAACCATTCCTTATAGAGACAACCCCCAGTGATAACCATTCCTTATAGAGACAGTCCCCAGTGATAACTATTTCTTATAGAGACAGTCCCAAGTGATAACCATTCCTTATAGAGACAGCCCCCAGTGATAACCATTCCTTATAGAGACAGTCCCCAGTGATAACCATTCCTTCTAGAGACAGCCCCCAGTGATAACCATTCCTTATAGAGACAACCCCCAGTGATAACCATTCCTTATAGAGACAGCCCCCAGTGATAACCATTCCTTATAGAGACAACCCCCAGTAATAACCATTCCTTATAGAGACAGCCCCCAGTGATAACCATTCCTTATAGAGACAGCCCCCAGTGATAACCATTCCTTATAGAGACAACCCCCTAGTGACCAGCATTTCCTTACAGAGACAGCTTATCCCTAGGAATCATAATTTCTTTCGGAGACAAGCCTTAATTTGAAACAAGGAAGACTGCATGCAATGGATATTTTATCGGAGACAGCCCAAGTTGTAAAGCGAGATGTCAAAAATATACAGAAATTTTAAGACTCAATATACTAACCAAACCACAAAACAAGAATTACATTAATTGTACATGGAGTATATAGAAATGTGAAATGAACTGGAAGACCAATTGTAATTTCATGATATCAATCAGTCAGTAAATATCCTGGGTCATCATAAATAGATCCGCTTGACGATTTCAATTTATTGATTTTGTATTAAAGAATGGATCCTTCTGTAAATGTCTTCCCGGATAGCCAGACTCGCTCTTGCTAGTAGTAATTCACAGTTGCGACATCCCAATAAACAATCAATATAGATAGATATGAACAGCCAGTCCTGACAATCTGATTGGTAAATTGATGTTCGCAAGGTCAGAGTTCAGACCTGTTTTGGTTTTCGCTCTCACAACTTTGATTTAAGTGACAGGTCAATTGATGAGAAGGAAGATCGTGTCTCTGTTCTTCCTGTTCGCAGTCAGCGGCCATTTTGGTAGACTTGTAGCATTGACGAATAAAGCAATAAATGCACAGAGAGTTATCATTAAAACTGCCATGGAATTCTTTGTAGGATAAATGCTGTTTTCTATTTTTGAAACATTAATGACCACCTTTTGAGATTTCTGAAAAATATCTTTCATCAGTCCATGTTTCAGCTGTAGGGATAGAACCATAGTCTGCACTCTCTGACCTCTAGTGAAACCATTTTCTGCATTCATGACCCCATCCAATACATATGACCTTGAACCATTTAAAACTAAATCATATTTTAAAATTTGATTTCAGTGCTCTGTGTTATCATTTTGGCATTCGAAGATTAAAATTTTATTGTACCTGAGCATTCTAAGCCAGGCGTTGAGAAATCCAGTTTCATATCACATCATGAACTCGGCTTTGCAGTGCATTGCACAACGTACAATATATATATAAATATCATAGTGCAAATCTATGAAAAATGTTCAACAATTCAAATATTATGCAAGAAAGAGAAATGGAGTAGTTTGACATTTAACCCCTCGAGTGACCCTGATTTGGATTATATACGGACAAGTGAGACTTCTGCAGTCTACATGTTACTTGGTCAAGGTAAGCAAAGAAGTGACCTTTTGACCTCCTTGTGTGACCTTGACATTAGAAAACTGACCTGTGCATGCCATGGCATCACAAATTGGTCATCATGTATGTACAGATATACATGTAACAGGAGAAGAAAAATGCAATGACCAGACTGGTACTCGAACCCAGGACCTCTGAACTCTAGACAGACACTCTAACCATTGGAGCTACCTGGTCACCAACGTTCAGACTAGTCCAGTTCTGCTACATTCCTCCCTCCTTCAACTAAGTCTTTGACAATGAGGACACACACGAGACCCTATATCACCTCTGTGTGTATTTAGTTGGGTGCCAAATGTAACAGGAGAGGAACAAGAGGCCCAATGGGCCTGTATCGCTCACCTGGCTCTACAGCAACTTTGAAGTTGGTTGAGGTCATTTCTACAGATACTATGCTGATTACTTCTTTATTCAAATATCAGAGTAGGCTAGGTTTATTCATATTAATAAATTTTCTAGTCCTTTATTCCAGCATTCTATTGGCCTAATATCAGGTCTCAAAGGCTCTTGGCTATCGCAAAATTATTATTTACAGATTTAAGCCGATTTCACCCCTGTGACCTTGAATGTAGGTCAAGGTCATTCATTTGAACAAACTTGGTAGCCCTTCACCCCAGCATGCTACAGGCCCAATATCAAGTCACTGGGCCTCTTGGTTATTGAGAAGAAGTTGTTTGAAGATTACAGCCTATTTGCCCAATGTGACCTTGAATGAAGGTCAAGGTCATTTATTTGAACAAACTTGGTAGCCCTTGATCCCAGCATGCTACAGCCTAATATCAAGTCCCTGGGCCTCTTAGTTATTGAGAAGAAGTCGTTTGAAGATTATAGCCTATTTCACCTCTGTGACCTTGAATGAAGGTCAAGGTCATTTCTTTGAACAAACTTGGTAGCCCTTCACCCCAGCATGCTACAGGCCCAATATCAAGTCCCTGGGCCTCTTGGTTATTGAGAAGAAGTCGTTTGAAGATTATAGCCTATTTCACCTCTGTGACCTTGAATGAAGGTCAAGGTCATTTCTTTGAACAAACTTGGTAGCCCTTCACCCCAGCATGCCACAGGCCCAATATCAAGTCCCTGGGCCTCTTGGTTATTCAGAAGAAGTCGTTTGAAGATTATAGCCTATTTCACCTCTGTGACCTTGAATGAAGGTCAAGGTCATTTATTTGAACAAACTTGGTAGCCCTTCACCCCAGCATGCTACAGGCCTAATATCAAGTCCCTGGGCCTCTTGGTTATTGCGAAGAAGTTGTTTGAAGATTATAGCCTATTTCACCCATGTGACCTTGAATGAAGATCAAGGTCATTTCTTTGAACAAACTTGGTAGCCCTTCATCCCAGCATGCTACAGGCCCTATATCAAGTCCCTGGGCCTCTTGGTTATTGCGAAGAAGTTGTTTGAAGATTACAGCCTATTTCACCTCTGTGACCTTGAATGAAGGTCAAGGTCATTTATTTGAACAAACTTGGTAGCCCTTCACCCCAGCATGCTACAGGCCTAATATCTAGTCCCTGGGCCTCTTGGTTATTGAGAAAAAGTTGTTTGAAGATTACAGCCTATTTGCCCCATATGACCTTGAATGAAGGTCAAGGTCATTTATTTGAACAAACTTGGTAGCCCTTCACCCAAGCATGCTACAGGCCCAATATCAAGTCCCTGGGCCTCTTGGTTATTGAGAAGAAGTTGTTTGAAGACTACAGCCTATTTGCCCCATGTGACCTTGAATGAAGGTCAAGGTTATTTCTTTGAACAAACTTGGTAGCCCTTGATCCCAGCATGCTACAGGCCTAATATCAAGTCCCTGGGCCTCTTGGTTATTGAGAAGAAGTCGTTTGAAGATTATAGCCTATTTCACCTCTGTGACCTTGAATGAAGGTCAAGGTCATTTCTTTGAACAAACTTGGTAGCCCTTCACCCCAGCATGTTACAGGCCCAATATGAAGTTCCTGAGCCTCTTGGTTATTGAGAAGAAGTTGTTTAAATGAAAAAGTTGACGCCGGACGGACGGACGGCCGGACGGACGGACGGACGACGGACGCCGCACCATGGCATAAGCTCACTTGCCCTTCGGGCAGGTGAGCTAAAAATGAAAAGACCAGGCTGAGACTCGAACCCAGGACGGACGCTCTAACTATTTATGCTAGCTGGCAACCAGCGTTCAGCCCAGACCAGTTCCGCACAAACATACGATATCTTATCAAATGATATTAACAGTCCAGTAGTTACATGCAGTCTAACCAGATAAAGAAATACGATGATGCATCTCGATAACTCAGATCTTGACAATGGGAATATGGACCCGAGGCAACATGAACCACACTGTCTCTTTAAGAGCCCATTAACCAGTCTATCAAGTTTCAATAAAACAAGGCAGAATATTACAAGCAACACATGGCTGCCCACCTCCTGTCATACCCTGGTACAAACGTCCATAACTCGATACACAGACTAAGACAATGCATCGCATTAAGAGGTATTCTGCAATACATCTTTTTATAAATATAGCTGAAATTTTATGTGGAGGTCCACCTCATCCAAAATGTAGAACACTCATAAGCAAATAGAGAGACAGTCCACTCATCTAACATTAGTCAGGGATTGACGTAATATTAGCAGTTAAATGTTTAGACGATAATCCGTTCAAATAATACAGCATAATCATGAAATATTTGTTCTTAAATATTGAATTTCCTAAATTGGAACCACAAATATCAATGTACATATCTCTACCTGTATGACAAATTTAGGTGTACTTGACTTGACAGTTGGATTTAAAATTGAGTTTCCACTAAATTGTTTAATCAGGATGCAATTAAAGTAGTTTTAACCCATCAAAACACCCACAAACATTTCCTCATGTTAGAGGGAATTGATTTAAGACATACTTTTTGATTTGATGGGTTATATAATTTTTTCTATGTGATAGAAAATTAATATCATAGATTTAATATTACAGGATATCATTTGAATTGTAATTGATAAACTTGCTATGCATACAAAGAAGGAAATCTAATTTCATAAAATCAATCAATAATGAAATTTCAGCAAAATCCAAGCTCAAGTGATCAAGAGTTGTCTTTCTTTAATTCAACTCAAATGGATATTGTTCCTGGAGTTATTTCCCCTGTATCATATCTCTGAATGTCTGCCAGAGACGGATTGATATAGTTACTTTTGTAACATCCGAAGTTCAACACTAGATATGGAGGACAAACTTATCTGCGATAAATTTTTAACTGTTGTGTAAGATACTGCCTTATTACAGATTCCCCTGAAAAGCAGGAAGAAAGATTATTTGCAAAATCTCAAATATTATCTTGAAGGACGACACTTCATTCCTTAATTTTACACACAACTTTGCAGCAGCCCATTTTTGTCTTTCAAGCATAGCAATTAAAAGCTATTTATCTTCTGCATTACATAGTATTCCATAAAATTTTGTAATTGTATGCTAAATACAATTGTCATAATGAGAAATCAGCATTTAAATTCAAGATATTTCCATTTTTCTTGCAAAAACAAAAAGATTTGCTAAAATATTCCTATTATATCTTATGCAAATTTTGTTTATAAGATGTCATGTCTATTTCCAACAAAAACTGATATAAAAAATAGACAAGGGCCCAATGGGCCCAAATCGCTCACCTGCAATGCAGTGATCTTTTCATATATGGATCCTGCAGTTATTTGAAAGCATGCTACAGGACCAATATAATGTCTCTCTGCACTTTGGCTTTTCACTAAAAGTCATTTAAAGATTTAAGCATACTTGATCGACATGACCTTGAATGAAAGTCAAGGTCATTCATTTGAACAAACTTGGTAGCCCTTCACCCGAGCATGCTACAGACCCAATATCAACTCCCTGGGACTCTTGGTTATTGAGAAGAAGTTGTTTAAAGATTTTAGCCTTTTTGACTCCTGTGACCTTGAATGAAGGTCAAGGTCATTCATTTGAACAAAATTGGTAGCCCTTTACCGCAGCATGCTACAGACCCAATATCAACTCCCTGAGACTCTTGGTTATTGAGAAGAAGTCGTTTAAAGATTTTAGCCTTTTTGACTCCTGTGACCTTGAATGAAAGTCAAGGTCATTCATTTGAACAAACTTGGGAGCCCTTCACCCCAGCATGCTACAGGCCAAATATTAGGCCTCTGGGACTCTTGGTTATTGAGAAGAAGTCGTTTAAAGATTTTAGCCTTTTTGACTCCTGTGACCTTGAATGACGGTCAAGGTCATTCATTTGAACAAACTTGGTAGCCCTTCACCCCAGCATGCTACAGACCCAATATCAACTCCCTGGGACTCTTGGTTATTGAGAAGAAGTCGTTTAAAGATTTTAGCCTTTTTGACCCCTGTGACCTTGAATGAAAGTCAAGGTCATTCATTTGAACAAACTTGGTAGCCCTTCACCCGAGCATGCTACAGACCCAATATCAACTCCCTGGGACTCTTGGTTATTGAGAAGACGTCGTTTAAAGATTTTAGCCTTTTTGACTCCTGTGACCTTGAATGAAAGTCAAGGTCATTCATTTGAACAAAATTGGTAGCCCTTTACCGCAGCATGCTACAGACCCAATATCAACTCCCTGAGACTCTTGGTTATTGAGAAGAAGTCGTTTAAAGATTTTAGCCTTTTTGACTCCTGTGACCTTGAATGAAAGTCAAGGTCATTCATTTGAACAAACTTTGGAGCCCTTCACCCCAGCATGCTACAGGCCAAATATTAGGCCTCTGGGACTCTTGGTTATTGAGAAGAAGTCGTTTAAAGATTTTAGCCTTTTTGACTCCTGTGACCTTGAATGAAAGTCAAGGTCATTCATTTGAACAAACTTGGTAGCCCTTCACCCGAGCATGCTACAGACCCAATATCAACTCCCTGGGTCTCTTGGTTATTGAGAAGAAGTCGTTTAAAGATTTTAACCTTTTTGACTCCTGTGACCTTGAATGAAAGTCAAGGTCATTCATTTGAACAAACTTGGTAGCCCTTCACCCGAGCATGCTACAGACCCAATATCAAGTCCCTGGGACTCTTGGTTATTGAGAAGAAGTCGTTTAAAGATTTTAGCCTTTTTGACTCCTGTGACCTTGAATGAAGGTCAAGGTCATTCATTTGAACAAACTTGGTAGCCCTTCACCCCAGCATGCTACAGACCCAATATCAAGTCCCTGGGTCTTTTGGCTATTTAGAAGAAGTCGTCTAATTTTTTTTTAGCCTTTTTGACTCCTGTGACCTTGAATGAAAGTCAAGGTCATTCATTTGAACAAACTTGGTAGCCCTTTACCCCAGCATGCTACAGACCCAATATCAACTCCCTGGGACTGTTGGTTGTTGAGAAGAAGTCGTTTGAAGATTTTAGCCTTTTTGACTCCTGTGACCTTGAATGAAGGTCAAGGTCATTCATTTGAACAAACTTGGTAGGTCTTCACCCCAGCATGCTACAGGCCCAATATTAGGTCTCTAGGCCTTTTGGTTATTGAGAAGAAGTTGCTTGAATGGAAAGTTGACGCCGGACGGATGGCCGGACGGACGGCCGGACGGACGGACGGACGACGGACGCCGCGCCACGGCATAAGCTCACTTGCCCTTCGGGCAGGTGAGCTAAAAATAGAATAGTTTCTAGTCATATTTCATCAAATTTGCCAACTTCTCTGAATTTCAACAGGGAGATTGATTATCTTGCTTCAAATATTAAAACGAAAGAAATGTAGATTTTTAGACCTCTATTTTACAAAACAATGTCTTAATAGAATGACAGTTCTAAAAATAACAGTCTCACTCCTAATTGGCTTCAAATTCAATTGGTTCATTCAAATTGACATTACATACTGATAGTAATGTCTTTCTTTGATATTAATTTTCAAACAAGAGGCCCATGCATGGGCCTTAACGGTCACCTGATTTTTGAAATATTTCAGTAAATTTGAATGAAAGAATGAATTTCAAAACAAATAAAACAAATGATAGTCAAAAATGTGATTTCCCTATAACTATAGTAAAGTTTATCCCCTCCCATGGGGCAAACGCGAGACCCCAGGGCTAGGAAATTCACAATTATGGTAAAGCACCTTAAGACCCTTTGATCTGTGAAGAGTATTTAATTCTACCTTATTTGGGTTGTAAGAAGAAGATTTTTGAAATTTCAGTTAATTTGACCCTTTTTGGCCCCGCCCATCAGCCCCTGGGGGTCAGTCAGGGCCAACATGTACATCAAACTGTCATCCCAAGCTGATAACGTTAACGAAGTTAGAATGAATTCCAATAAAAATCCAACAAATAATAGTCAAAAATGTGATTTCCCTATATAAACTATAGTAAAGTTTACCCCCTACCCAGGGGCAAACGTGAGACCCCAGGGTCATGAAATTCACAATTTTGGTAAAGCATCATAAGACCCCTTCATCTATGAAGAGTATTTGATTCTAACATATCTGAGAGTAGAGAAGAAGATTTTTGAAATTTTAGTCAATTTGACCCTTTTTGGCCCTGCCCACCAGCCCCTGGGGTCAACCAGGGCCAACATGTACATACCATCAAACTGTCATCCTATGCTGATAATTTGAACAAAGTTAGAATAAATTCCAATAGAAATCCAACAAATAATAGTCAAAAATGTGATTTCCCTATATAAACTATAGTAAAGTTTACCCCCTACCCAGGGGCAAACGTGAGACCCCAGGGTCATGAAATTCACAATTTTGGTAAAGCACCATAAGACCCCTTCATCTATGAAGAGTATTTGATTCTAACATATCTGAGAGTAGAGAGAAGATTTTTGAAATTTCAGTCAATTTGACCCTTTTTGGCCCCGCCCACCAGGCCCTGGGGGTCAACCAGGGCCAACATGTACATAACATCAAACTGTAATCCCATGCTGATAATTTGAACCAAGTTAGAATGAATTCCAATAGATATCCAACAAATAATAGTCAAAAATGTGATTTCCCTATATAAACTATAGTAAAGTTTACCCCCTCCCCAGAGGCAAACGTGAGACCCCAGGGTCATGAAATTCACAATTTTGGTAAAGCACCTTAAGACCCTTCCATCTATGAAAAGTATTTGATTCTACCATATCTGAGAGTAGAGAAGAAGATTTTTGAAATTTTAGTCAATTTGACCCTTTTTGGCCCCGCCCCTCAGGCCCCTGGGGGGTGGGGACCATATAATTCACAATTTTGGTTCACCCTCAGCCATGGAAGCTTCCTGTAAAATTTCATTGAATTTAGTTCAGCAGTTTTTAAGAAGAAGTTGAAAATGTAAATTGTTTACGACGCACGACGCCGGACAAAAGGCGATTGCAATAGGTCAACTGAGACTTCGTCTCAGGTGACCTAAAAATGAAATAACACTGAATGTGTCAATAATATCATTAACATATTTTTTTTCATAGAGGTATGAAAAAAAAATCTCCACTAATCAGAAAGCCGCATTCTGTGTACAAACACTGGACAATTAATTTTAAGCAAATAAACAAACTTTTCAGCTTCATTTCAATTAGGGGGCCATACAAAATGAGAGGAAAACACAATAACAACATTACAGAATCTCCAGCATCTGAATCCTTTATCTGCCATGTGACTGAACTAAGTCCTTGGTTCCGCTACATAGGCAATAACAACCGTTTCGGAGGTAAATTATCGATATGTGAAACTACTCATCAGAGACATCATTAATTTTGTGAATTACAGATTGAGAAATGTCACCAAGCAAGACGTAAAATAATGTTTGAATATGGGCCAGATCCCAAGGGGGCAGTCAAGTTGTAGTGCGCCATTTCCGTAACAAATCAGATAGGAAGGGCAACTACCAAGGGGAGGTGATACAAATCTGTTGGACTGCAGCTGACGTGTACAGTTTGTGTGGGCGTCCATGTATATATATCGGTATCCATGGTATTAGGAGCTACAGTACATAACCGGGGTTACGTCAGCAAAATCTATTGCGCATCTTTTATATCTTTTGTTCAGTTTCATCTTTCCTCTTGAATACAGATCTGGGCCTTAAGTACTATAAGTACGGTTGAATTTATACATGGAAACAGCCAGAAATCTAATGTATTGATAATAGGTGATACTCGTAAACAGTTGGGGTGTGATACTCGTAATCAGCTGGGGTATGATACTCATAAACAGCTGGCCCCGGGGTGTGATACTCGTAAAAAGCTGGCGTGTGATACTCATATACAACAGTAACAATCACCTCATCCAATTCTGGAATCATTAAATATATATATATATATATACATATGTATAAAATGTGCAAAATGTAACGTCTTCTTTTGTCAATTATCAGTTTTATATATATTTTACTTGCATGTCGTTAACTTAAACATTTTCTGTATATACATATATATATATGGCAAATTTTTAGCTTGAAGGAAGATCTGACTAATTATAGTTTTTAAAATTGAATAACAAACAAAAAAAATTCAAAATTTTTCAAATACAGCTATTAATATGCGCTATGATAGCTAAAATGATTGTTATAAATATCTAAAATAAAACAGAACCTTCATAGTTCCCAAAGTTTTTTTTTTAAATTTCAGATAATGCCATAGAAACAAAAATCGTTAATAGTTAATGGTGAATGATACCAGGCAATTAGCGGGCAAAAATCACATCCTAGTCTTTAGTCAAGATCATAATCAATGTTTCCAATAGACGGACTGCAATGCCTAACACACACGGGCCCATTTGAGCTGACACTAGTTCCTGTGTAAGCCGTGGCAATATCCTATCACGGAATGGCCACACCACAGGATAGACCAAGGTGAGAATTAACTCTCTCCGGCTAATTGCTGATTCGGATATTACAAGGATGCTACATGTTGCTCGATGAAGCCATGTATCAAGGTCACCTGTCAAGGTCACGACTAGAAACTAGATTCTTTATACCAACAGCATCAACATGTGTATAGAAATTAAACCTGTCCCAAACAAATTAAATTATCATAATGAAAAAAATCTTTTGAGTACTCGACTACAGTTATAAGTAATACATAATAAAGCCCATGGATCCAATGAATAAGACTCAAAGTATGGAGCAGACTTATTCATGATCCATAAAGACTTTGATTCATCAAATTCAGACTTTTCCAGAACTTTCTGTCATCAAATTCAGACTTTTCCAGAACTTTCTGTCATCAAATTCAAAGACTTTTTCTTTAGAAAAAGTCTATTTCAGTTTATTTCAAGAACAAAGACCTGAATTAAATAGACATGGGAGGGCTTATTATCGAGCATTGACCTGTTACTGGGTAAATATTAACAGAGTTGACCTTGAAATGTTAATCAATATACAAAATAGGCATTTTCTATTGAAGATGTAAATGAAAATTCTGATTTGTGTTGATGTTTTAGAAAAGTTTGTGTCCTGAATGACAAGCATGCTGGGTATTGCTGAAGCTGTCCCCTACCGGCCCAAGCTAAAAATAGTAGCAGTGACCTTGACCTTGACCCAAAAACCCTGAAACTTGAACTTGATCTGTAGCTACTCATACTGAAGTTACATACCAATTTCCAATTTTCACCAAAAAAACTTCAAGCATGGAAACCTTTAGTTCCCCTGTTATCACTGGTAGGGGACTAATGACCTTGTTTGTAGTTTGAACATGCAGATATGACGAAAGAGCAGTCCCTATTATAACCTATTTTGCATGTTATGTTGAAGTTTGTTCTCATATCTCTTTGGAGTCTTCCCCAGCAAAACGATTATGAATAATTCGTTAAAAGTTCATGAAGTATTCCTGAATGAAATTCATGATTTATATTTTCTTGATTTGAAGAAATATTTTCATAAAATTCATGAACTTAAACTTAATGAGTATAATCTTGAGCAAAATATTTCATGAATATTAATGAATCGTGAAAGGAATTAAAATATTCTGTTTTGTTCTCAAATAACCAGTAAGCAACTCATAAAGTCATGCATTACCTTAGAAAGCAGTTCATGAATTAATGCATTACCTCAGAAAGCAGTTCATAAATTCATGCATTACCTAAGAAAGCAGTTCATGAGTTCATACAAAACCAGCATTTATTATAACCCGGGGAAAATTTTTATGGTTTTAACACCAAACTAGAGCTTAATTCTATGACACGTACCAGGACAAAAAATTTCTAGTAGCTAGTCGACCTACTCTGGAAATGCAATATCAGCTAATTCCATATCAAACTTCCCCCATATTGTGAAAGATTTAAGGTCAATTAACAAAATTTGTCTTTGTTTGAGATTCATTCCTGACAAAAAATTTCCCATTGCCAATTAACTGAGGTAATCAATGGCTTTAATTGTGGATTTGAGACAACCCACATCATGAATTAGTAGCTAGTGATGTCACCAATAGTTTCGGTGTAAACTGATGTTGTTCTTAACAACATTATATTTTGAAACAACAAATAGCACCTTCTGTTAAGTGAGTTGATGGTATCTATACATAAGCAAAATTGTGTAAAATTTTCACAAGTTCAATTATTTGGTCATGTCTTAGGAGCTTTCTTTTTGTCACATGACCTATTTTTGCTGTTTACGTGTTCCTCACCATGAAGAAAATCAAATCTGTTTTTCTTTTCTGTTACAAGCTGACATTGTAATCTAGTCTAGGTATCACAAGTCAAAACGGACGGACAACAAATAAATTTCTCTGTAGAGTACATTAAATGTGGAGACAGACAGCCCGTCTGCCAATCATATAGCTCATCACTTCTGCTAAAAGGCAAGTCATCAAGAGATATAGGGCAGACAACACAAACATCAGACAGACACGCACCGAGAGTTACACCAGCGAATCGGAGCACTCAGCGTTTAACGAAGAAGCTCCTCGAACACTGGATAGTAGGCATGCACCCTTGACTAAGGTTACATGACACAGCGAAATCTCAATTAATTTGTTTGAAATCTGAAAGTTTCCCCTTCGACTTCCTGCTGGGTAAATGATCCTGTCACAGACCAAACAGGATGCTTTGATCACTGCCAGACCAGTTAAAAGGGAACTTTTTAAATCGGCAAAATGTGATTTAAGTCAAGGATACTCGCTTTAAAGCAATCTGCAAAGGAACTGACTACAGCAATCAGACATGGAACTGACTACATCAATCAGACATGGAACTGACTACAGCAATCAGACACGGTACTGACTACAGCAATCAGACATGGAACTTACTACAGCAATCAGACATGGAACTGACTACAGCAATCAGACATGGAACTTACTACAGCAATCAGATATAGAACTTACTACAGCAATCAGACATGGAACTTACTACAGCAATCAGACATAGAACTTACTACAGCAATCAGACATGGAACTTACTACAGCAATCAGACATAGAACTTACTACAGCAATCAGACATAGAACTTACTACAGCAATCAGACATGGAACTTACTACAACAATCAGACATAGAACTTACTACAGCAATCAGACATGGAACTTACTACAGCAATCAGACATGGTACTGACTACAGCAATCAGACATGGAACTGACTACAGCAATCAGACATGGAACTTACTACAGCAATCAGACACGGTACTGACTACAGCAATCAGACATGGAACTTACTACAGCAATCAGACATGGAACTTACTACAGCAATCAGATATGGAACTTACTACAACAATCAGACATAGAACTTACTACAGCAATCAGACATATAACTGACTACAGCAATCAGACATAGAACTTACTACAGCAATCAGACATGGAACTTACTACAGCAATCAGACATAGAAATTACTACAGCAATCAGACATGGAACTTACTACAACAATCAGACATAGAACTTACTACAACAATCAGACATGGAACTTACTACAGCAATCAGACATAGAACTTACTACAGCAATCAGACATGGAACTTACTACAGCAATCAGACATGGAACTGACTACAGCAATCAGACATGGAACTTACTACAGCGATCAGACATGGAACTTACTACAGCAATCAGACACGGTACTGACTACAGCAATCAGACATAGAACTTACTACAGCAATCAGACATGGAACTTACTACAGCAATCAAACATGGAACTGACTACAGCAATCAGACATAGAACTGACTACAGCAATCAGACATGGAACTTACTACAGCAATCAGACATGGAACTTACTACAGCAATCAGACATGGAACTTACTACAGCAATCTGACATGGAACTTACTACAGCAATCAGACATGGAACTTACTACAGCAATCAGACATGGAACTTACTACAGCAATCAGACATAGAACTGACTACAGCAATCAGACAGAGAACTTACTACAGCAATCAGACATGGAACTTACTACAGCAATCAGACATAGAACTGACTACAGCAATCAGACAGAGAACTTACTACAGCAATCAGTCAGACATAGAACTTACTACAGCAATCAGACATGGAACTTACTACAGCAATCAGACATAGAACTTACTACAGCAATCAGTCAGACATAGAACTTACTACAGCAATCTGACATGGAACTTACTACAGCAATCAGACATAGAACTTACTACAGCAATCAGACATAGAACTTACTACAGCAATCAGTCATAGAACTTACTACAGCAATCAGACATAGAACTTACTACAGCAATCAGTCAGACATAGAACTTACTACAGCAATCTGACATGGAACTTACTACAGCAATCAGACATAGAACTTACTACAGCAATCAGACATAGAACTTACTACAGCAATCTGACATGGAACTTACTACAGCAATCAGACATAGAACTGACTACAGTAATCAGACATATAACTTACTACAGCAATCAGACATATGAAACTTACTACAGCAATCAGACATAGAACTTACTACAGCGATCAGACATGGAACTTACTACAGCAATCAGACATGGAACTTACTACAGCAATCAGACATGGAACTTACTACAGCAATCTGACATGGAACTTACTACAGCAATCAGACATGGAACTGACTACAGCGATCAGACATGGAACTTACTACAGCAATCTGACATGGAACTTACTACAGCAATCAGACATGGAACTGACTACAGCGATCAGACATGGAACTTACTACAGCAATCAGACATGGAACTTACTACAGCAATCAGACATGGAACTGACTACAGCAATCAGACATAGAACTTACTACAGTAATCAGACATGGAACTTACTACAGCAATCAGACATGGAACTTACTACAGTAATCAGACATGGAACTTACTACAGCAATCAGACATAGAACTTACTACAGCAATCAGACATATAACTGACTACAGCAATCAGACATGGAACTTACTACAGCAATCAGTCATAGAACTTACTACAGCAATCAGACATGGAACTGACTACAGCAATCAGACATGGAACTTACTACAGCGATCAGACATGGAACTTACTACAGCAATCAGACATGGAACTTACTACAGCAATCAGACATGGAACTTACTACAACAATCAGACATAGAACTTACTACAGCAATCAGACATGGAACTTACTACAGCAATCAGACATGGAACTGACTACAGCAATCAGACATGGAACTTACTACAGCAATCAGACATAGAACTTACTACAGCAATCAGACATAGAACTTACTACAGCAATCAGACATATAACTGACTACAGCAATCAGACATGGAACTTACTACAGCAATCAGTCATAGAACTTACTACAGCAATCAGACATGGAACTGACTACAGCAATCAGACATGGAACTTACTACAGCGATCAGACATGGAACTTACTACAGCAATCAGACATGGAACTTACTACAGCAATCAGACATGGAACTTACTACAACAATCAGACATAGAACTTACTACAGCAATCAGACATGGAACTTACTACAGCAATCAGACATGGAACTGACTACAGCAATCAGACATGGAACTTACTACAGCAATCAGACATAGAACTTACTACAGCAATCAGACATGGAACTTACTACAGCAATCAGACATGGAACTGACTACAGCAATCAGACATGGAACTTACTACAGCAATCAGACACGGAACTTACTACAGCAATCAGACATAGAACTTACTACAGCAATCAGACATGGAACTTACTACAGCAATCAGACATGGTACTGACTACAGCAATCAGACATAGAACTGACTACAGCAATCAGACATGGAACTTACTACAGCAATCAGACATAGAACTTACTACAGCAATCAGATATAGAACTTACTACAGCAATCAGATATGGAACTTACTACAACAATCAGACATAGAACTTACTACAGCAATCAGACATGGAACTTACTACAGCAATCAGACATGGAACTTACTACAGCAATCAGACATGGAACTTACTACAGCAATCAGACATGGAACTTACTACAGCAATCAGACATGGAACTTACTACAGCAATCAGACATAGAACTTACTACAGCAATCAGACATGGAACTTACTACAGTAATCAGACATGGAACTTACTACAGTAATCTCCAAATAATTTGATGCCGATTGGAATAGACTTGTTCCTTAATTCTTGAACCGATTTTGCTCTTTTATCAGATTTACATAAATGAATCTGGTAAAACCCTAGTGTAACTAAAGAGAGATAAATTAATGAATCCTTGGACATGCACGTTAACCCTGGTCAATCACTGCTTATAGCTCTTGCTATCAACACTTTTAGCTAAAATCTCCCCAATGTCCTGCTCAAATTTGTTATTGCAGAAATCTAGGACAATCATTCGAAAATCTGTCAATGACATCACCTCCGAAGTTCAGGATCCCTGCTCTCAATGTAATTATCTTCCCTATGTCTGAAATATCAGCTGACAAACTCTGTATGTGTCACTTTTCATCGATGTCATTATTACAGGATGAAAGGAATAGACTGATTGACCTGACTTGATTTGGGTGTAGCTCATACGAAATCTTCAAAGGACAAATGGTATCAGTGACTGGCTATCAGATGACCAATCAAATGATTTTCTGTCAACATTAGACTTTGCCATGATGAATTCCATGGCTGCATATGACAAGACAACATGCTAAGAAAGCAGGATGTTATTATTAAATCTAAATTACTGAATCACACAATGTTTATAGATCAAATCAAAAGGTTAAAATCACATCCTGAAATTGAGATCCAGCTTGGTTTAATCCCACACCGAATTTCCCGACTGCACTCACCATTAAACGGCCAGTGTTGCTGTTTGGTAAAAATGCAAAAATGAAAAAAAAAAAAAAAATTCCTTTTTTTTTTTTTTGCAGGAGTAAAAAACTAAAATTGATGGAAGTTTCAAGTAAATATGAAAGTTTATTTGGGCTGAATACAAGAATGTCTTTTATATGTTGAATTTTAATACTATATTTTGTGTTATGTCACTATACTAAATAGAGCATCACATGATTTTGTTTATACACAATCTTACTACCATAGAGGAGGACTCGAGTAATCAGTGAAAAGAATTCCCTTCAGAGCAGTTTGATAAACTGACCTGTTGTCACCAGAGAATAGGCCTATAGAGCTTGTGTGGTTTCAGAAGACATTTTGCAGCATCTTGAGCCGCAGCAGTGCTTAAGTATGACAAGTGTTTCATCAAAGGGGCTATTACTGGATGGTAGTAAATAAATCATGCGGCAGTGATAAAAATCGTAATCAGAGTGACGTTAATAGCCAAGTCTACTTGACTTCCTTATGTAATGGTTGCAAGCTTGGCCGATCTGACACCACGACAATGGGACAAGCTCACCCCCTACTTCCCACCGTAATGTCCGCACACAGTTAAACTGTCAGAGCCGTTAAGTTTACGTAGGAGGACATGTAGAGTTTCTCTTATAAAGACAATACGCACTGTTATTGAAATGAACGAAATGCATCTGTTTCAAATTTCCACAGAGAGAAAAGTAGATCTGTCGGCTTCTCACAAATTGATGAACCACAAATCACTATCCTTTTTCAATGTGCTATTAAACAATGCAACAAACAACATCCATTTTGAATGTCCTCATATCCAATTTTACAAAGCATCATTTATTTTATATGTCTATTTCTACCACAATTGGTTTTTGTTATTTATCACTCCCCAAGACATCAATTTATCATCACAACAGTTGAATAATATTCAGTTCATGCTATACTTGGAATAAACTCTAAATCCATTTTAATTGGCTTGTAGATAGTGAATTTGACTGGGACTACAGTTTAATCATGTGATTCAAGGCATTTGATTGGCTGACACACCAATCCCGCTTCACACTGTTGAGGAAATGTTAATTAACATACAGAAAATAGTTCGCACTTGTTTTTCTGATAATTTTTTTCTATATTGATTTCTATCAATTCTATGCTTTGATGATAATAAAATTGTTAATTACTTGTTATGGTTTATAAGATGTAATATTTCCACAGATTTCTGAAACTGTCAGTTTTGCATATTAATTAGCAGCATTTCACTACAGGTGATATCCTTATACGCCCCAAATGATATCATAAACAAAACACACGAAGGTCAATTCATACGTGTAGCTTTTTTGTGGTATAAACAGGTCACACAAACTCTACAAGAGGCCCATACAGAGGGCCTGTATCGCTCACCTGGATTTCATGAGATATGAAGCAAGAATGATGATTAAGCATATTTGTCACTGGTATTGCTATGTCAATATATCATAGGCATTTTATATGGGTATGTGAGGTTTTAATGCCAAAAAATGCATTAATCCATGAAATAAAATTGACTTTTGGTGCAACCCCATGCTACCACACAAATGTGAGTGATATCCATTGTTAAGTTTCAGAAAAGAAGTTGTTTAAACCAATTGACCCCTTTTGACCCCGCCCTCTGCACCCCGGGGGGTCAGTTCCTTCCTTTATGAAATTTTGAATCCTTACCCAAAAGGATGCTACAAGTCAAATATGAGCTGTTTCAGAGAAGAAGTTGTTCATATCCGTTTAGCCAAATTGACCCCTTTTGGCCCCGCCTCTCAGCCCCAGGGGAAGTCGGCTCCACTATTTCTACAATTTTGAATCCCGACTCCAAAGGGATGCTCACAGTCAAATATGAGCAATATCTATTGCTTGGTTTCTGAGGAAAAGTTGTTCATATCAATTTAGCCAAATTGACCCCTCTTGGCCCCGCCCCTCAGGCCTCCGTGGGAAAAGCCTCACCATTTCTACAATTTTGAATCTCCACCCCATAGTGATGCTACCAGGCAAATATGAGCAATATCCATTGCTCTGTTTCAGAGAAGTCGTTTATATCAATAAAGCCTAATTGACCCCTCTTGGCCCCGCCCCTCAGGCCCTTTGGGGGTCAGCCCCATTATTTGTATAATTTTGAATCCCCACCCAATAGCGATGCTACCAGGCAAATATGAGCAATATCCATTGCTCGGTTTCAGAGAAGAAGTTGTTTATATCAATATAGCCCAATTGACCACATTTGGCCCTGCATGCCACTCAGGCCCCTAGGGGGTCAGCCCCATCATTTGTACAATTTTGAATCCCCACCTAATAGTGATGCTACCAAGCAAATGTGAGCAATATCCATCGTTTAGTTTTAGAGAAGAAGTCGTTTATATCAATATAGCCCAATTGACCACATTTGGCCCCACCCCTCAGCCCCCTGGGGGTCAGCCCTTCATTTGTACAATTTTGAATCCCCACCCCCTAGTTATGCTACCAGGCAAATATGAGCAATATCCATTGCTCAGTTTCAGAGAAGAAGTCGTTTATATCAATGTAGCCCATTTGACCACATTTGGCCCTGCCCCTCAGGCCCCTGGGGGGTCAGCCCCATCATTTGTACAATTTTGAATCCCCACCCAATAGTGATGCTACCACGCAAATATGAGCAATATCCATTGTTCAGTTTTAGAGAAGAAGTCATTTATATCAATATAGCCCAATTGAACACATTTGGCCCCGCCCCTCAGGCCCCTGGGGGGTCAGCCCCATCATTTGTACAATTTTGAATCCCCACCCAATAGTGATGCTACCAGGCAAATATGAGCAATATCCATTGCTCGGTTTCAGAAGAAGTCGTTTATATCAATATAGCCCAATTGACCACATTTGGCCTCGCCCCACAGGCCCCTGGGGGGTCAGCCCCTTCATTTGTACAATTTTGAATCCCCACCCTATAGTGATGCTACCAGGCAAATGTGAGCAATATCCATTGTTTTGTTTCATAGAAGAAGTCGTTTAGATCAATATAGCCCAATTGACCACATTTGGCCCCGCCCCTCAGGCCCCTGGAGGGCCAGGCCCTTCATTTGTACAATTTTGAATCCCCATCCCATATTGAAGCTACCAGGCAAATATAAGCAATAACATTCGCTCGGTTTCAGAGAAGAAGTCATTAATATTTACAGAGCCAAATTGACCCTTTTTGGCCCCGCCCTGCAGACCCCTGGGGGGTCAGCCCCACCATTTGTACAATTTTGAGTCCCCACCCCACAGGGATGCTTCTGACCAAATTTGATCAAATTCTGATCATTGGTTATGAAGAAGAAGTCAATTGTTGACGGACGGACGGCCGGACGGACGGACGACAGACGGACGGACGCCACGGTATGGCATAAGCTCACCTTGGTCCTTCGGACCAGGTGAGCTAATAATACCATAAAGCACCCTTACTTCTGTAAATCCATCATATTTAACCAAGACAAGTGTTAAAAATTAAATTTAGTATTAAATTTTGTTTTAGTTCATTGTATAAATGTTGAGCCTCTAAAGAATCAACAGACTGAAATAGAACATCCTTAAACAACTGATACTAAATGTTAATTAAATTAACGATAACATTTACGCCGTTTATCTAAGTCACAACTTTTTAAAAAATCATGTTGTGTTTTATCCAGCAATAAGCCTTGGTGACCTATCATCACTTATATCTGGGCCAAAGTAAAGGGTGGATTGATCGCAGAATATAAATATTATAAAATTTGTTGGCACTTTATTATAAATAACAATGAACATGGGCTTATAGCGGAGTAAAAACGGTAAGTACCGGTACCTTTATTACTTTATATTGAAAGGACAATACAAGGCCCGAAGCAAACTTTTTTTTTCAGAAATAAATCCAGGCCTGTTCTTACAAGATCTTTATTTAGTTTTCTGAAGCAGGCAGTTGAATTATAATGGGAAATCAATACCTGGAAAAGTCCCAGCATGTTTGTCTGATGTGTCCATGGTCCTGATAAGTAGGGCCTAGTTCACATGTACTGCAACACTTGGAATCATGGTTTATAAATGGTATTTGCAGGCATTGGAGGATCCCGGCTTATTAATAGTGTGTTTGGGGGCATTGGGACATCGTATGGTGTGTTTGAGGGGCATTGGGACATCCTGGCTTATAAATGGTGTGTTTGGGGGCATTGGGACATCCTGGCTTATAAATGGTGTGTTTGGGGGGCATTGGGACATCCTGGCTTATAAATGGTGTGTTTGGGGGCATTGGGACATCCTGGCTTATAAATGGTGTGTTTGGGGGTCATTGAGACATCCTGGCTTATAAATGGTGTGTTTGGGGTTTGTGTCTGTCCGATATGACTGCTTCTGGAGCTTTCAACCCAATAATACAAACCCACCAGTTTATTTCAATAATAGCTCACCACCATATAGATAATAGCGTATCGCCTCCGGCAGCCCATAATTTGCATAACAAAAATGAAAATAAATATCCCGTGAGAGGACCCTTAATGCCCGATACGAACGCACCGCGCATGACCCAAAACCTCACTTCCGCTTATGGCAGCCATCATCCCAGAAGGATTTTGACGACAGCTCGTTTTCCCAGGGTTTTTGTTGCATTTAATTAGTTTTTCTTTTGCTTTGCTTTCCTAATTTGTTATTCTCATCTTTGTTGACAAGTTTTTCATTTTCGTTTGAACTGTCAGTCCGTTTGTGTGTCGTATTTCGTCTTTTTTGTCGAGTGGTTACTGCACACGTGGACTGTCTCGCTACGGTACCGCGGTCTAGTAGACCACTTCGGTGTCTATTTTTCTCGCTTTATTTGCTACCGTTTTGCTTTTGTCAACTCAGTTGTTTTATTTCTTTTTCATTTTGTACTTTTCTGTACTTATTTCCAGTTTACGGGACGTTTTTCCGTAATTTTATTGGTGGATTTTTCTTCCGTTTTTTGGCTGGATTTTCTCGTTTGCTGGAAGCTGCCCGCCTAGCAGAATGCGAGGTAAGAGACTTACTTCGGGTCCAAAAACTCGGTCAGGAGACTGCGGTCATGTCATCCTCGATGGGGATGACCATGACACCTGTTCTACCTGCCGAGGCTGCTCCCGGGACAACATGTGTTCCGTCTGTTTGACATGGTCAAACACTTTGTGGGACAGGGTGTTGTCCCATCAGTCTGTCGCCCGTAATAAGGGTGCTAAGTCTGGGGCAGACAGTAAACGTCAACCTAAAGTCCAGTGTGGTGCTGTTGTCAGCCTCCCACCTGGCAGTGAGGCATTTTTACCCCCTGAAGGGGAAGTAATTTTGTCTCACAGTGGTAGGCACTCTTTGGCTACAGAGGAGCCTATTCACACACATATTTCTGAGGCGGTAGGGCTTTTGGGTTCTATCGGTCATCAGAAGGGCACTCACCCGGGAGTCTCCTTGGAGGTCGAAGGGAGCGAGTGTCCAGGTACCATCTCCGTTAGCGGAATGGTTACCGAACAGGCCAGTCATGCGACCCGGGCCCCATTGAGGGGTGCCGGCGTACCCACTGACAGTAGGCCGGCTGGTACTGCCAGTTTTTACGGTGGTTCTGGAGAGGCTGCACTAGGAGCTGGGAGTGTCTCTGTTTCACTCCCAGGCGTTGGTTTACCGTATTTTGAGTCTGGTTTGGGTTCCGGGGTTATGCACCCTTCGGTTCCTAGGTCTGCCTTGCCTCTATCTGGTCCTCCTCCAGTTAGAGCTCCTGGCTCAGTGGGGTTTATGGGTGCTCCAGGGCATCCCCCACCTTATCCCTACCCTCATTCTGCACCCGGGTTAGGTGGTAGTTTGCAGTCTCCTGGCAATTTTGGCCATTTTCAGCCATATTGGCCAGGCAGGTCTCCAGTAGGGGGCAATTCATTTCCTGGTCCTGCGGGTGTCGGAATGTTGCCTTCTCCCCAGTATTCTGGCTTCGGCCAACACTGGGGCCCCTCCCAGTCTATGGGATTTCCATACCCTGGGTATGGTCAAACCTTTCCAGGTTACACTGGTCAACCTTGGGTTTCCTCAGCTGTCTATAATCAGTCAGGTGTTGAGTTGGGTCCCCCCCCCTTCTCGCTCACGCCTTGTTAAGTCTAAAAGGGTTCACCGTCCCTCGAAGACATTGGCTGAGACTCCCAGGTCATCGCTTCCCAGCAGGGTTAAGCGTAAAGTCAACTTCTCTCATCTTAGTGCTGGCCTTTCTTCTGCTTCTAAGTGTAGGAGAATGGAGGCTCCAGACCAGACTGTGTCTCGGTCAACCTCCAGTTTTGGCCAGTCTCCTCAAACTGATCTTCAGGAGAATGAGGATATGGATTTTGAGGAGTCCGAGACTGAGGATGTTGGTCAGCTGACTTTGCCTGATGATGGGGACACTCTGTCGTTGGATGCTGGGTCTGATGTGGATGCCGAGACTCGCTCATGGCTCCCATCAGTACCTACCGAGGGGTCAGATCATGAGTCTTTTCACTCTGAGGCTGATTACCCCGACTCAGATTTAGGTCTGGCTGCATCTCAGGCAGAGAGGAATCTTGATTCCTTTCGTAGCCTTCGTTTGGAGGTTGCTTCCCTTTTGGGAGTTGAATTTTGTCCCCCTCCCTCTGCTTCTAGCCTCCCAGAAAGGACTTCAACTTTAAGTGCCTTTCTTCCCTCGGAGCCAGAAGCTAAGGCATCAGGTAGGTCTTTGGCTGAAGGGACTATGGTCTCTTCAGCATTGGCCCAAATTGAAAAGGTTCTGCAGGCCAAAGGTTCTTCTAATAGGAAGCAGGATCTTTCTGGTTTGCTTCTGGGGGTTAGCGATATCGAGGGGTTTAGTCCTTCTCGATATTCTGTGCACAATTCCTCAGTTGAACCTACTCCAGCCAAGGTGGATCTTATCTTAGACCATCGCTGGCCTGGGAGATCAAATGATATTGTTCATTTATCTCCTAAGGAGCATAGTCGCATGGAAAGACTGCTTCGTCTTGCCATTCATGTGCTGGCTTATGCAGATTCTTTTTCCTCTGCTTTGTTCGTAGCATCTTCTCATTCTGAGGAGAGCCTACCTAACAAGACTAAGCTTCTGGCTGAACTCAGCAAGGCCATGAACCGGGCCCACATGGATGGAACCGCGCTCATTTTGGCAGTTCTTGCTGATTTTGTTTTGGCCCGCCGTGCAGCAGTTCTGAAGCCCAGACTAGCTGTAGGTGAGCCATTCATTTCCGATCTCATGACTGCTCCCTTGTCTGGCTCAGAAATGTTTGGAGGTATTCTCACCTCTGTCATGGACCGAGTCAACAATGACAAGGCGGCTTCAGCTAGGCTTGAGAAGCTTAGGGCTAAGCCTAAACCTGGCCGGGTGCAGCGTCCAGGTAAGCCTAAGAGGGGTGCTCAGACAACTCAGTCTCAGACTCAGACTCAGCCTCCTGTAGCTTCGGCTGTTCGAGGTGGGCACTCTTCTCGGGGTCGGGGCAGTCAGAGTCACAGAGGGGGAAGGGGTGGAAAGAAGAATCCCAGCAAGAAGGGACAGAGTTCCTGACTCTTTCAGTCCCTCGGTTCCTCATTGTCACTTGTCCTCCCCATTAGACGATCCATGGTCAGGTCTCCAGCTTCCAAAGCCAGATCTGCCCGTCGGGGGTCGTCTATCCTACTTCCTACCAGAATGGAAGGAGCTCACCAAGGACAAGTGGGCAATTTCGGTGGTTTCCGAGGGTCTAGGTATTCCTCTCTTGAAGGATCCTCCTCTGTCTGTGGACCCTATCTTCTTTCCTCCACCAGGCGATGTAGAGAAGGCTCAAGCCCTCTTAGACGAGGTCAATTCCTTGATAGCCAAGGGTGCTGTGGAGGAGCTTCCAAGGTCACTCTGGACTCCAGGCTTTTACTCCCGGATGTTTCTTGTCAAGAAGAAATCCGGGGCCTGGCGTCCGATTATAGACCTCAGTGCATTCAACAAGCATGTAGTCTCGCCACACTTCAAAATGGAGACACCTCGAAGTATCTTGACTTTGGTAGCTCCAGGTATGTGGGCGACCTCAATCGACCTCAAGGACGCTTATTTCCATATACCGATAAAGAAATCGGTCAGGAAATTCCTGAGATTCACTTCTCAGGGCAGAGTGTTCCAGTTCAAGGCCATGCCCTTCGGTCTGACCACCGCCCCTTTGGTGTTCACCAAGCTACTTCAGGTGGTTGTGGGCTATTTACACAGTCGCGGAGTAGATATCCATATTTATTTCAACGACTCCCTGATGCTGCATATAGACCCAGTCTCTCTGCGTTGCAGCACCAGGTCGGTCTTGACAACTCTTCTACGCCTAGGTTTTATCCCTTCACGGGAGAAATCCGAGGTTCTTCCATCCCAGGACTTCATTTTCCTGGGAAACCGTTTCCTTACGGATCGGGGCCTCGTTCTTCCTCCTCAGTCCAAGTTCCAGAAAGCCAAGGAGTTGGTTATTCTGCTCAACAGTCTGGACTATATTCAGGTCAGGTGGTTTCTGAGGCTTCTCGGATTCCTCAATTCCCTTTCGGATGTCGTACCCCTGGGTCGGCTCCATATTCGCCCTCTTCAGATGTTTCTTCTTTCCAAATGGAAACCTGCATCCCTCGAGTGGGATGCTCGGATTCCATTGGAAGCTTCCGTCAAGGCCTCGGCCATGTGGTGGGCTTTGGAGGCCAATGTTTTGAAGGGCGTCTCTCTTCAGAGAGCGTCCCCTACAGTAACTCTGTATACGGACGCATCTATGACGGGTTGGGGTGCCTACCTCAACGGTCAGTGTCGTTCAGGGGTCTGGCAGGGGGCTCAACTCCAGGAACACATCAATGTGCTGGAGATGAGAGCAGTTCTGCTAGCCATTCAGTCCCTACAGCCTCTGCTGCAGGATCAGTCCATTTGTCTGGCTACAGACAATGCTACAGTGGTAGCTTATTTGGAGAATCAGGGGGGTACAAAGTCTCACAAGCTATGTGCCCTCACTATCAGGATTCTTCTTCTTTGTCAGGATATGGGTCTGTCCCTCTCAGTGAGGCATCTTCCAGGGCACCTGAATGTTTTAGCAGACACGCTATCCAGATCACGGAGTCCAGTTATCACAGAATGGACCCTGAACAGGTCTATATTCAGGGCCATCTGCATGGTTTGGGAGACTCCTCTTGTAGATCTGTTTGCCACAGCTCTGAATTTCCAGATTCAGACGTTCGTGTCTCCAGTTCCGGATCCTTTGGCTTGGGAAGTAGATGCTCTATCCCTGAGCTGGGAGGGTCTTCTGGCATATGCCTTCCCTCCATTCAACCTCCTGGGCAGGGTACTTCACAAGGTCAGGAATCACGATTGCTCGGTTCTCCTGATAGCACCTCTGTGGCCCAGACAGCCTTGGTTTCCGGCTCTTCTGGATTTGCTGGTAGATCTCCCCTTTGCCATTCCGGCCAGGTGGAATCTCCTCAGCCAGCCCAAATCCAGAACACCTACACCTTCACGCGTGGAGGCTATCTCGGTCTGTCTCTTGCAGGCAGGCTTTTCTGCAGAAGTTACCGATGGCATCACAAGATCTATTCGATCTTCCTCATCTGCCATCTATGAGTCCAGATGGTCAGGCTTCTGCAGTTGGTGTATCAGCAGGAAGATTGATCCACTCGGTGCCTCTATTCAGTTAATAGCGGAGTTTTTCCTCTACCTTTTTAAGGTTAGGGATCTAGCGCCTAGCACCATTCGAGGCTATCGTTCAGCCTTAGCCAATGTATTTTCTTTTCGGGGTCGTTCAGATGTTGGAACATGTTCCACTCTCTCTAATCTCCTCAGGTCTTTTTCGTTGGAGAAGCCTAAGGTAAGAATCTTGACACCCCAGTGGGACTTGGCTTTAGTTTTGGACTCTCTTACAAGGTCTCCTTATGAGCCTTTGGCTTCTGCTTCTGTTAAGTTCCTTTCTTGGAAGACTGTTTTCCTGATTGCACTTGCCTCAGGTAGGCGGAGAAGTGAAATACATGCTCTTTCTTCTTCTCCGTCATGCCTTAGGTGGTCACGAAACTATTCCCTAGTGACCCTTCTCACTGACCCCACCTTCTTGGCGAAAAACCAGGTTCCCAATTTTTCACCAGATCCTATTAAGATTCCTGCCTTAAAGGCTGTCTCTGGTCCCAATGATCAGGATCTGCTACTTTGTCCTTGTAGGGCTTTGAAGTTTTATCTTGATAAAACTAAGGGGGGGGCGGCAGGGTCCTAGACCTCGTCTGTTCTTGTCCATCAAGGCAAAGCAGTCTGATATATCTTCTCAGACTATTTCCAGGTGGATCTGTGAAACTATTCAGAAAGCCTATGAGGGGTCTACTGCAGAGACTCGTGACAGTGTTCGGGTTAGGGCACATGAAGTTAGGGCTCTATCTGCCTCTTGGGCTTTTCTCAATGGAACCTCATATGATGAGGTCATGGCATCTGCCTTTTGGCGAGGCCGCAACACCTTTGCAGACTTCTATCTGCGGTCGCTGTCCTCCCATGCAGATGGGTTATATTCTCTGGGTCCTCTTGTCACTGCTCAGTCAGTCACTTGTCCCCCAGTCAATCCTTAGGGAGGTTCCATTGCGGTTTCTGTTTTTAAAGAGTTTTATTGTAAATATCCCAGACCCTTAAGGGGTTTTTTAACTGATGTCTTTGTTGCGGTCTTTTCAAGAGGTCATTGTCCTCGGAGACTCCTCTACGGTAAGACAAATTCGCTATTATCTATATGGTGGTGAGCTATTATTGAAATAAACTTGAGGTTTTTGTAGTAAAACCAATGTTTATGATATAATACTCACCACCATATACTAGAGTTCCCACCCTCCTCCCCTCGTCTCCTCATCCAATTTATTTGGTTGCGGAAGTGAGGTTTTGGGTCACGCGCGGTGCGTTCGTATCGGGCATTAAGGGTCCTCTCACGGGATATTTATTTTCATTTTTGTTATGCAAATTATGGGCTGCCGGAGGCGATACGCTATTATCTATATGGTGGTGAGTATTATATCATAAACATTGGTTTTACTACAAAAACCTCAATTTAATTAAGCTTTTTAAACCTGTATCAAAATCCTTTAGAAAATACTAGAGCGATGAAAACGAATGATGAACATATACCAGTAAACAATTTTCTATAAATAGTAAGTAACCTTGACCTTCATATATTGAAACATCAACCCATCTGAAGTATTCTATAATGCGGCTGGACACTGACCCTTTGACCTCAAAAAGCCAAGCCGGACATTGACATAATATTCAACCCAATTTTATCATGATAGATTTTTATAAAGGTTACACTCCCGGAGGGAGAATCAGTGGTGGTATAAAATACAAATTAATTTCCTCTCGTGTAAGCTATCATCGTGAAAGCGAGTAACAATCAGAAATAAGCCATTGTTGATGCTGCTCTAATCCTCACTAACACGTATGCGAGTATAATGACATAGAGTTCATTCTCTTTTTTACCGGATTAAGAATCTCACTGTTATGATAGATTGTAAAACCAGGAGTTTATTCTTCAAACCCAAGCATTAAACCTAATAGCAGTCACAGGTGACCTCTTTATAACCTCTGCTAATGACAAATTGTAATATTCTACCATCCGAAACTTCAAATTTCTAAAAAAAAAAAAGAGTCTAAAAACGAATTATCATTTTAGTGTTTTTCATTATTCTAATCTAATAATACCAATAATAATATATTTCCCCTTTACTTCAAAACCTGAGTATGGAAGAGACTGGGGAGTCTCATGTTATAGTTTAATAAAATTTTGTCAGATTAGTTTTACGTGAAATGATTTTATCTGGATTTTTAAATTGTTATTAAACTGTGCATTAAGATTATCTTAACGTAATTACCTTTTAAACAGCTGGGACCGGCTTAACAGGCTGAAAGTATCAACTAAAATTTACATACATGATATACATACTAGTGACCATGTAGTGTTCTTCTGTATCAGTGGACAACTTTCTGTAGTTAATTAATGCTAATTGCGGATTTACAAAGGGAGATAACTCCCACTTTTATACCAGGTTAGAGCATACGGTGACGGCCAACACAGAGAACGAGGTCATCACAAACACAACGCGAAGGACAAAATCAACTTTGGACTCGACAAGGCTGTCATGAAAATCCTTCACTGTTTCCTGCCAAGTAAATTAACAACTAATTTGTGCAAAAAAATAGAGCAATGTCCTCAACAGAAATCATAGATTCCACACTAACAACTTGGGCAGTAATTGTCATGGACCCAGTTTTCCAGTTTACCACCCGTGGGCTAGGCTGTTTGCAGATCATTATTAGAGAATCGGAAATAAAACACCATTTTGCTATTTATCTACAAGGCCTCCGTCCTTCTGCCTTTTCCGGTAATACTGTAAAATCTATGGAGATCGGGTTATCAGAAACACCAAATAGCCATCCCCATATATGTAATGGTAATGGTCAAGCTCTCTGCTTGTGTAGATACGTAAGGAGAGCCAATCCAATCAAATTATGGCCCCGCGTCCTATGAATATTAAATCGGGATCTCGAGCTCTGCCCGACGGCCTGCTTACACAAATCAGATAACACGGTGGGTGAGGTAGGATACAAACATTCTATTAACCTAAAAACAATTTATCATCGACACTTCCTGACCGCATATGTACTTTAAAGCTTTCCTTGTATTCTATCAAAGATGTAATTCTTACATATTTTGATATTAGATATTACCGCAAGGCTCTCTACTAATAATGTTTTTATTTATTTAAATTGTTAGTTTGGAGTCTCGTGCTGACAGGATACGACTACGGGAGATTCAGGCATTCAGCTAGATTCCTATCCTAACAGATACAGTACAGTTCACCATGTTAAGATGTACAATATATCTGATAAGCCAGTGAATTCCAGGGAATATTTCTGATAGTATCAAAGATTTCACACAATCGCAACATAAAATCTGTTGTAGTTTTACAGTAAAAAAAATCCAATTTTCGAGGCAATTTCTGGCAAAATGTTACTTCCTGTCACAAGATGATCATGAGGTATTTCAACATGACATGTCTCACTATGATCTTTAAATGATAGATAATGAAAAATGATTAACTCTGCTGTAGAAATATGAAATGTTGGAAATCGGAAACTATTATACTTTGAAATTAAGATGTAAAATTCAGCTATTATATATAAAATTATAGTGGCTTGGTAAAAAAATCTGAAAACATAAATTTCTGCACCTGCAAATTTTTGTTTTATTTTTGTCTTTTTTTTTTTTTTTTTGTAAGTTAATTCTCATCCATTTATCTTTCTAAATGTATGAACCAAATTTTTTTCTAAAAATCAATTTAGATCTCAAAATATCATCATGCAATAATCATTTCTTTACATGAAACAAGACAAGGAATGATATTCCTAAAGCGGTTGTAATCTCCTGTCACATTTTCAAGTCTAGTTAAAAGCAAGATATCAAAGTATTGTATCAAGGCCAGGCTAGATACCAATATCTTACATCAAAATTGATTTTTTTTTAATCAGGTTTCATTTCCCAGGGAAAGAAGTCCACTGAGGATAATCTTCCATGTCAAAAAATATCAAAGTAAAGGAAAGTATTAATCCTTGGGATATCTGTATATCAAAATGTACATAAAATTTAATGGCTACTGTTTGCTTCAAGGGGTTTGACAATTTGTGATTTTTTAGAAAACTTATTATCTCAAGAATAGAAAATTAAATTAAATAAATCCAACAAATGATTGTCCGTTTCATGATTTTTGCAAAAAGCGCATTAAGTTAAATTGCTTCAACTATTTGGTAAAACCATGAAAATTTGAATTATCGAGAAAAATTGTAGCTGAGTAGCTCTGCCACATATATCCTCTCTGTAATGTTCACGTACATCTACTAGAGGAACTATCATCATTGTGACAAGACTACAGTAGATTAAACTAGCGTACTTATTACAGATTCACCAATCCATCTTTACTACCCCAGTTATCATTTTGAAGACGTGACATTATCTGGGAATCGTCTAGCTTTGCATGGTTAGTGTTGCTGACCTAGCACATATTGCTGACTTATTGAACACTGGGTCAGTTACTTCTCGCTGCACTTTTCCAAGTCTTCATATAAATCAACATTCTGTTTCTATTTTATCAGTTTTCAGTTAGAGTAATTATTTTGTTTATACATCATGAAACCCATGTTGTTTTTATTACAGAATGTTCATGAAAGTGACGAAATAATCAACCTGAATTTTTATAAAGTATAATGGATGGTCGCCATCACTGAGAGAGAAACCAAAGATGTAACTTATGTATATCAATATCACTACCAATTTACAATAAATTACGAGATAATTTTGCCTCATTTTAGCTAATTTGTCACTGAAAATGTCAGCCATACCATATATATATCTCATGAACAAATTAACAACTGTTACGTATTGATGAGGCCAAATCAAATTATGATCAAAAGCAATATTATTGATTAACCAGGGATGAAGCTTGTTCTGAACCAATTACGACGGGCTAGCTGTCATCATGGACTATCAAAGCACACCTGGATCTCAATTTTCCATATCAGCAGCCATTCAGAGAACTGCAGTGTTAAAACCTTACTCTTCCATCTCGACAATTAATTGCTGTCCTTGGTATCAGAAGTGAAGACAATATGCTATTCACAATTAGTTTCACTTGTCCAGAGTGACACTGAGAAATACAGATCTTGTGACCACAGAAAATGCTGATACAATAATGCTGATTAAAGAGTCGCTGGATAATGGAGTGAAAAAAAAACAATGGCGATACTGACTCGTCAGTTGCTGTCGAAACTATATACAAGGTAATTACCTCCAACAACTGCCAATCAAATTATATAGATTATCTCACGGACATTCAACAATTCTGTCTACCCTTCCTAAAATATGGACATTAAGACCTTATAACATGAGTGAATGACACAAAACACTTACCTGTGTTATATATTAATGTCACATACGACCCCACAAGACCTGTATGTCACAAACATCGCCACAAAATCTGTTTGTCACATACAGCCCCACAAAACCTGTATGTCACATACGACCCTACAAAACCTGTATGTCACATACGACCCCACAAAACCTGTATGTCGCATACAACCCCAACAAACCTGTATGTCACATACAACCCCAACAAACCTGTATGTCACATACAACCCCACAAAACATGTATGTCACATACGACCCTACAAAACCTGTATGTCACACACGACCCCACAAAACCTGTATGTCACATACGACCCCACAAAACCTGTATGTCACATACAACCCCACAAAACCTGTATGTCACATACAACCCCAACAAACCTGTATGTCACATACAACCCCACAAAACATGTATGTTACATACGACCCCACAAAACATGTATGTCACATACAGCTTGACAAAACCTGTATGTCACATACAACCCCACAAAACCTGAATATCACATACAGCCTGACAAAACCTGTATGTCACATACAGCCTGACAAAACCTGTATGTCACATACGACACCATAAAACCTGAATATCACATACAACCCCACAAAACCTGTATGTCACATACAGCCTGACAAAACCTGTATGTCACATACGACCCCACAAAACCTGTATGTCACATACAGCCTGACAAAACCTGTATGTCACATACGACCCCACAAAACCTGTATGTCACATACAGCCTGACAAAACCTGTATGTCACATACGACACCATAAAACCTGAATATCACATACAACCCCACAAAACCTGTATGTCACATACAGCTTGACAAAACCTGTATGTCACATACGACACCACAAGATCTGTATGTCACATACGACCACACAAAACATGTATGTTACATACGACCCCACAACACCTGTATGTCACATACGACCCCACAAAACCTGTATGTCACATACGACCCCCACTAAACCTGTATGTCACATACAACCCCACAACACCTGTATGTCACATACGACCACACAAAACCTGTATGTCACATACAACCCCACAAACACTGCATATCACATACAACCCCACAAACACTGCATGTCACATACGACCCCACAAAACCTGTATGTCACATACAACTCCACAAAACCTGTATGTCACATACGACCCCACAAAACCTGTATGTCACATACAACCCCACAAAACATGTATGTTACATACGACCCCACAAAACATGTATGTCACATACAGCTTGACAAAACATGTATGTCACATACAACCCCACTAAACCTGTATGTCACATACGACCCCACAAAACCTGTATGTCACATACGACCCCCACTAAACCTGTATGTCACATATGACCCCACAAAACCTGTATGTCACATATAAACCCACAGAACCTGTATATCACATACGACCACACAAAACCTGCATGTCACATACGATCCCACAAAACCTGTATGTCACATACGACCCCACAAAATCAAATGACACCACCATATTTGTATGCAAAAACAACATCATAAACACTTGTGTGTTACACACAACATAACAATACAGGACACATTTAAATTACAACAACCCCATAATCTCTGTTGTCACCTAAAAGCTTATTTAAGTAAAGCGGATCTGCCATTGAGAAAATGTGATATGTTCTTCAAGCTGAAAGCATTTGAACTTGAACAACCCTTTTCTTATATTTCAGCTCTCAAAACAGTTACAATTTTCTCTTATGGGATTTGCATTAGCCTCCATTTCATGGCAGAGCAAATCAATACTATCCATTCAACTTGTCGATATTATAGTACACCGCTTTATTTTTTCCCCCCCCGTCCTATCTTTTATTCCTATTGAATTCTCCTAAATAATGAAGGAAAATATATGGACATTGCTGCCTAGATTAAAACGATACTTCTTGAGACAGCAAGCCTACAGCGAATGTTTAACAATCAGTTAAGAATTTTCTTCAATACATCTAGGTTAACAAAGCTTGCCGAGAGTTACGGAGGACGAGAATCGTGATTATCCCGTAACCGCTAACTACATTGTCAGTGGGTAATGAATCCTCTTGTCCCGAGCTTCACGGACCAGGCTAACAGGCCGTAAAATCACATTAATTCAATAACATAAGCTAGTATGTCACTCTCACATGTATACAAGGAACAGGCCTTCTACTGATGGAACAAGATGGTGACTTGGTTTTGACTTCTTTTTTGTATCGGAGAGTTGAGTAAATAAATTACTGGTCCTGTAGAGACCTAATCAAACAAAAAGCTTTGTTTGTGATCATGCAGTCTGGAACGTGACAGGAAACATCAATGATACGTTGATCTGAGAAACTAAAACTAAGTCAGAGCATTTGTGTCTTAGCCACATTTAGGTCGCAGCGATATGTTGAAATAATCGCTCTAGGAAACATACCTAGAAGCTTTAATCTTAAGGACATTCACCAGTCGCAGAGACAGTCAATACAATTTGGGTATACAAATATTGTCATTTTTACATTACCGATGATATATTGGGCTCATAATATTGCTTATCAAAAAAAAATAAAAAATAAAAAAAAATTCAAATATTTCGAGTCCACTTTCAAATATAAATTTAGTATTACAAAGTCTCATTTTTCACTAGTACATATAAATATATTTCAAGGTCAGTATTAAGAGAGCTTGAAGCACAGACACAGAATTTCCTACGTGAGAGTTGTTTGAATGTAGGTCACTATTTTTATAGAACTTGAGATCATGAATACCACAAAGCATGAGATTTAATGATTACAAATCTGTCAATCACGGAACCAATTTTCTCCAATCATCGTCAGCAATCTGTTTCAATTTAAATAGACAAGTCAATGAATATTTAGCATGGAAAAAGAAATCTTCCAATTATTTAACAAAACAAGCATGCTAGCAAGCCCTAGGTTTCTTGTTGATTGAGAAGAAGTTATTTAAAGTTTTTAGCCTATTTGACTCCTGTGATCTTAAATGTAGGTCAAGGTCATTCATTTTGACAAACCTGGTAGTCCTTCACCCCTGAATGCTACAGGCTTAATATCAACTCCCTGGACCTTTTGGTTATTGAGAAGAAAATGTTTCAAGATTTTTTAGTCTATTTGACCCCTGTGACCTTGAATGTAGGTCAATGTCATTTAATTTGAACAAACTTTGTAGCCCTTCACCCCAGCATGCCACAGAACGTTAACAGTAATGTTATTTTAGTAGGACTTATTCCTTTAGTTCAATGCATGTGAACTCATGCCCCAAGTAAGAAGTTCCAGTTACTATGGAGTAGTACAAGGAGATAGAGCCTGGACAAACTTTTTTTAAAGTAGGTCAAAGGTCAAAATGTAGGTCAGAGTGACCCACTTTTGATACATGACACATTGCCTCACATTGGTGAATCCAAACCCTTAGTATAAAGTTTCAGTGATTTGTAATGTAGGAGAGACAAGAGACAGATAGACAAGATAACATTCGGACAAAGAGAAAGGACAGATGGACAAAACTCAAACTACAGTCCCCCACCCTCCTCCAGGCCCAGTTCCCAGCGAGGGAATAATAAAACCGTCTGTTGCAAAATAGACATATTGAATACTTTATTACAAGATAAATCGGACAGAAATTACAAGCTATATGTATCACCAATATCCTCAAGCGCCAAGTTCATTAATTAAAGAAGACGATGTCTTGCTTGTATTAATCACCCAGATGATGAAAATACACGAGTTCAATCAGGCCGGTCACTCAAGTCGCTTCCGGACATTAGACCCTTGCAGAAATACACAATTGTCACATGACCTAATTTGAACCTGATTCCATGGAAGGAGGAGGAAATGAACATTGGGTTTGATCAAGCAGTTAATTTGCTAAAATGCTATGAATCTAAGAAAAAAACAACCAATCGCCATGGAAACTGCCAATGCTACACCTGTTGGAGATGTTTAGAGGGGTTTCTGATTCTTCACATGTATAAATGCCACAATTTACTGGCGTACATTTATCCAATCAATTACCATGCAGTGACCAGAAAAATGAAACCCTGCGCCTGTATAAATCTCTCTACAAACAAAGACGTAAATATTATGTATAAATGTGCTATAGAATTTGCAAGTACAATCTTTTATTAGCAGTACCAGTTATTTCAATAAGAGCTTAAAAGTCATTCGACTATTAAGGCACAAGCTATACTTGAGCTTACATACTCAGTAGCAGTATTGTGGTATATCAGACATTCGGAACTTGAGAAGAAGCTTTGAAATGATATATATTTTTTTTTTTTGCACAAATAATGGCAAAAAGATATTAGAAAGAGCCTAATATCAGCTCCTATCGAGATTACTAATCAAAAAGACAATAGCATTTTGTAAATGAAGATTTCATACTTGTTGTTTAGAACACTGTAGACCAATATTTCACATCTGATTGCAGACATTATACCAAATCTATATCCACAAGTCTGAAATTAATGACCTCTCTCATCGGATGTAACAACGGTAGAACTCCAAGGGACACCACTCTGATTTTTCATCACCTTGGTTACGTGACTTGTCTGCGTTTTCTTGCTATTTTTTCCCAGAAGCTTATTAGCACACTCATATAAGTTGAGGTCAGACGTAAATGGACATTGTGAAGTTATATGGGTTTTTACACCAAGGATAAAAGCTGAAGATCATTGTAAATGATCCGAACGTTGCCTCTATACAGCCAAATCTATCTAAATTGAAGACAGAGAATTTTTTTTTTCAAGATTATATGAAGGCCATTTTGTCTCGATTTCAGCATTTATCAAGTTGCCATTGGTTACAGGGAAAATTGCTATCTCACCAGACACAGTAATAACCAATTTTAAATAATTACCATGGCAACAATGCAATTACAAAGTCATTTTAAACATTTTACACATTTCAAACAGACAGTAATTTCATTAAAAACAAAACCTTAACTAAGAAGGCGTCTTCGCAGCTAGATATCACGTTTAACTACAGGAACAGTTAATTTGTGTAGTTAATATATTACTGAAGCTTAATCAAGTCCTTCAAAACTGCAGCAAAACTGTGAGCAACTTCTGAACACAACCATTTCCCCATATTTTTTTGCCCTTTGCTATGTTAAAGCCTATCTGTCCTGCTATGAAATAATTCTTATATGAATCATGGCTCATGACTCTATCATTATAATTATTTGGTACCTACTTGCATCAGAAAGTGTGTCCCAAAACACTCAGAAAAGGGAGATAATTCTACAATAGGTGGAGTATGTATTTATAGGAGAGATCATTTAAATAATTAAAACATTCAGAAAAGGGAGATAATTTAAAAAAAGGTGGAGTATGTATTTATTAGTGTGAAAATATTAACACACAAAATGTCAGGAAGGGAGATAATTCTACAATATGTGCAATGTGTATTAAAAGGGTAGATAACCGAAATGTACAAAATGCCAGAAAGGGAGATAATTCTAATTGTGTGAATTATATATTTAAAGGGAGATAAATTTTATATACACCATGGATCTACATGCTGAGGATTATGGAGAAGGTGGCAAACATCACACACTAAACTGAACAGGACATGAAGCTGGTCATGAATAATTTGTAAAAATATAAATATTATGAAAATTAATAAAATATAAAATAAAGGCGCACAATCAAAGCCAGCTTGTGTGGCTATTTTACCCTATAAAAATGTAGTCATAATATGAATTGAAACTCCACTGTTTTGCCACAATGGGTGCCGTTCAAAGATACTTTGGCATAAATATATAAAAGCAGTCTGTTGAAGACTGATCCCTCAATCACAGTTTTTTTTTTCTACATTTCTGTCCCAAGGTCAATCTGATGTACCAAATATAGCTAAACGTCCTTGCAGACAAGGTCATTTACGAATAGAAAAATTAGTAAACCAAAACAGGAAATATTCTGATGACATCTGATTGACAATAAATGAAGGTCATATTGTTGTACAATCACTACAGACAAAGCCATGCCGTTGTAAAATCACGTCTCTCTGATAGCTGTATCGTGTTTTAAACAGTCTGGGAGAGATATCTGATCGTTATAATTTAGTTAGGATTAGATTTAGCAGGACAGTGGGCCCTGATTTATATGACCATCTAGGTCTAGGAGGACACAATGGTTTTTCTATTATATCCATCATGTAGAGAATATGGAACAGACACTACGAGATCTTAATGGCTTGTGGCAAATTGCGGAACAACCATTGCGGACCTTCGTATGACAGCGATATTTATTGGAAATCTCAGGAGAACTGAATTACCTAGTAGGTGCAGGAATTCTCTGATTCCAACAAAATGTCATCAAGCTGTAATGTAAATTCTCAGATATATTTGTATATTTTGATACATTTACTTTTTCTTTCCCTATATGTAAATCATAAGATTAGCAAAAGTGGTGTTTTAAATAGATATTCCAACTAAATAATGAATTTGTACAAAAAGGATTTTTTAATCGATCTGTAAAAAAATCCTATCCGTAAAAAAACAACAATTAACATACAATTTAACACTGACCATAATATGCCTTTAATATCATCAAAACCATGATAACAAATTCTGATATGAAAATATTCAAGGTCATATCTAACAGCTATGGTAAGAACAATGGTCACATTTAGAGCTACTGTAAGATCCAAGGTCAAATTTACAGCTACTGTAAGATCCAAGGTTAAATTTACAGTTACTGTAAGATCCAAGGTCAAATTTACAGCTACTGTAAGATCTAAGGTCACATTTACAACTTCTGTAAGATCCAAGGTCAAATTTACAGCTACTGTAAGATCCAAGGTCACACTTACAGCTACTGTAAGATCCAAGGTCAAATTTACAGCTACTGTAAGATCCAAGGTCAAATTTACAGCTACTGTAAGATCCAAGGTCAAATTTACAGCTACTGTAAGATCCAAGGTCACATTTACAACTTCTGTAAGATCCAAGGTCACATTTACAACTTCTGTAAGATCCAAGGTCAAATTTACAGTACTTAGATCCAAGGTCACATTTACAGCATTGCGGTATCTTAAAACCGAGAATAAAAAGAAAACTGAAGTGAAGACTATATATTTCTGCTAAGAGGCCATCATCTTTATACCTCAGTAAAGGCCACTATTTTTATGATTATGGGAGTATATAATTCAGACACAGACACAAGAAATAAACAAGCTAGCTCTCTTGAAACTGTTCTCAAAATAAACACGACTCTTTAATGCTCTCATCAGCCTCCAAGATAACTCTACACGAGGAAAGTTAGCATCGAATACTTTCAGTCAGCATCATAATTGCTGTGGTAAAACTGTCAAAAGTCATTCAAAGTCTGCTTTAATTTTGGTATCAAGCTACATTGAATGTGCTGAACATCCGAACTATTCTCTTACGTCTATTGAAATAAAACCATTGTGAGTGATCTAGCTGGGACTCGCAACATTTACATCCAATACGTTGATTAGGAATTATTACATGTGACTATCTGTCGCAACCTACTTACATGTTGATTCAAGTCTTTATTCGATGGCGTTTTATCACATGAAAGTTGAAAGCCTTATTTTAAAATCCCAGCATTTGCAGTCTTTTCAAATGTGCCATCCTCTAAAATCATGGTCTCGGTGAACATTAAAGAAGATAATTATCAAAGATAGATGTCAAAGATAGCCGAGATGTCACAAAAAGGTAGGATACTGCCTTAACTTAAATTGCAGCCAACAATAGATACAATCTAAGACTGAACATCATTGGGTTAACGTAGCCATACACCATTAGCAAAATGAATGTTTAGTTTCAAACTATGTAATGGGTTGTCTGTAAACAGCCTCAGTAGGAGAGATTGGACCGACAAACATTAATCATGATATAGGTATTTAATGATGGGGGCCTTTAAACTATTCAGACATGTTGATGCTGATCAAACCCCAAACATTTAATTAACAGATAACATTTCTGATCAATCTCTAAGTAATGAAAACAATTTTGATGATATCTTGCCGAACTAAAAATTTTACTAACTGATCTACACGGAGTAAAAGTCAATTAAATTTGCTTCTGTACTTTCTCCCTCAATTTGGTTATTGCTATGAGATAAAAAAACAATGTCTGCTGACTAGTTGCATGTACTTTGTATTAAGACATTGCAGAATCAGTATAGCATCGCAAATGACGATGCAATGTATCATTTTTTTATGTTAGGATCACTCGAAAAAAACAAAAGCCAATCAAAATTACAAGTAAACAATATCCCCATACCCCAAGAAAAACTCAACTCTTTAACAAAGGATTATTACATAAGATGAAATGATCCATATTCCTTATTTGACATTTCCCTACCATAAAAGGTACTCAAACACAGAATCTGGAAGTTGTAGGCGACACTGTGTACTGATAAGTGTATAGAAAATAGAAGTTGATATACTCTGTGGAATTATAGCATGATATATATAGTTAAGTCTATCTCTGGCCTGTGTATGACTGCCTGAGCGTACTCTCAATAGATAGCAATATTTGCTGGCGTATTATTCCACAAAAGACAGATATTGGATTGTTTGTTATTAGTCTGGTTCATCATAACCTTGGTCATTTTGGGGCTGTGTATGCTTGTAGTAGCTGGTGGCTACCTCACTGAGAATTCTGTCACCATCAAGAGCAATAGTGGATAGAGTGTCTCGCTCAAGGACACAAGCACAACAGCGTGGGACTGTCAATGATCTCAGTTTTCTCTCAAGAGCAAACATCACTGGATTGGACGAGTCATACTTCAGTCTGATGCTCTACGGAGATATCCTGGCCGCGGTATGTAAACTAGCCTTTATATCAAGAGTGCAGATTGCACATACACTTGTAGGACAGACTGCTGCAGAACCTGAAGAATCACTGCCAAGACTTAAACATTACAGTATTTATTTCAGAATCAACCTAAGGCCACAGATTATGTCACTGATAGCAAAACATGCAAGTCCAATAAAGGCGTAATATGTACACAGCTGTTCCTGCTGGTGTTCTATGACCAAGCGTTATGTAAACCAACAACTAGGTTAATTAAATCAAAGCAGAAACTAGTGATTTTTATCAAAACACTTCAATAAATATCCGCTTTCCAATATACCACCGCAGCTCGGTTATGTAACAGCATCACGTACAAGGTGTAAGATTTCAATCGCCTCCAAACTTTGTTATACAAGAACCAATATTATGGGAATTCTACACAATACGCCTTCAAAGGAATGCAATATTTAAACAATATTGTGTTCCTTTAATTAAAATACATGTTCTACATATTCCTTGATTTTATAAAGAAATAATTAGGTGTGTTGTTTCTTCAAAGCTTTTTCAAGTGAGTATTCAATCACAAAATCAATGGAGAAACGATAACCACTGCAAAATGCAATGTTTGATTTCCACATTCAAAGGAAAAATCGTTATCTCTGATTCTTAATAGGTAATTTCAATTTTTACCCTTTGTGGACATTTTAATTTGTCACATTTCTGTACACAGTATAAATTGTCAACAAAACAATAACTGTATAACATCCTCACATGGTAAAATATAACAATAACTGGTTAATATCATTACTGGTTAATATCATTACTGGTTAGTATCATTACTGGTTAATATCATTACTGGTTGATATAATTACTGGTTAATATAATTACTGGTTAATATCATTACTGGTTAATATCATTACTGGTTAATATCATTACTGTCATTACTGGTTAATATCATTACTGGTTACTATCATAACTGGTTAATATCATTACTGGTTAATATCATCACTGGTTAATATCATTACTGGTTAATATCATTACCGATTAATATCATTACTGATTAATATCATAACTGATTAATATCATTACTGGTTAATATCATAACTGGTTATAATAACATTACTGGTTAATATCATTACTGGTTAATATAATTACTGGTTAATATCATTACTGGTTAATATAATTACTGGTTAATATCATCACTGATTAATATAATTACTGGTTAATATCATTACTGGTTAATATCATTACTGGTTAATATAATTACTGGTTAATATTATCACTGGTTAATATCATTACTGGTTAATATCATCACTGGGTTAATATCATAACTGGTTAATATCATTACTGGTTTATATCATCACTGATTAATATAATTACTGGTTGATATCATTACTGGTTAATATAATTACTGGTTAATATCATTACTGGTTAGTATCATTACTGGTTAATATCATCATTGGTCAATATCATTACTGGTTAATATCATTATTGATTAATATAATTACTGGTTAATATTACTGGTTAATATCATTACTGGTTAATATCATTACTGGTTAATATAATTACTGGTTAATATCATTACTGGTTAATATCATTACTGGTTAATATCATTACTGGTTAATATCAATACTGGTTTTAATATCATCACTGGGTTAATATCATTACTGGTTAATATCATTACTGGTTAATATCATTATTGGTCAATATCATTACTGGTTAATATCATTATTGATTAATATCATTACTGGTTAATATCATTATTGGTCAATATCATTACTGGTTAATATCATTACTGGTTAATATCATTATTGGTCAATATCATTACTGGTTAATATCATTATTGATTAATATAATTACTGGTTAATATTACTGGTTAATATCATTACTGGTTAATATGCATAATCACTGGTTGATATTTTTACTGGTTAATATCATTACTGGTTAATATAATTACTGGTTAATATAATTACTGGTTAATATCATCACTGGGTTAATATCATTACTGGTTAGTATCATTACTGGTTAATATCATTACTGGTTAATATCATTGCTGATTAATATCATTTCTGGTTAATATCATCACTGGTTAATATCATTACTGATTAATATCATTACTGATTAATATCATAACTGGTTAATATCATTACTGACTAATATCATTACTGGTTAATATAATTACTGGTTAATATCATCACTGGGTTAATATCATTACTGGTTAATATCATCACTGGTTAATATAATTACTGGTTAATATCATTACTGACAAATATCATTACTGACTAATATCATTACTGGTTAATATCATTACTGGTTAATATTATAACTGGTTAATATCAGTACTGGTTAATAACATTCTGGTTAATATCATTACTGGTTAATATCATTACTGGTTAATATCATTATTGGTCAATATCATTACTGGTTAATATCATTACTGATTAATATAATTACTGGTTAATATTACTGGTTAATATCATTACTGGTTAATATCATCACTGATTAATATAATTACTGGTTAATATCATTACTTGTTAATATAATTACTGGTTAATATCATCACTGGGTTAATATCATTACTGGTTAGTATCATTACTGGTTAATATCATTACTGGTTAATATGCATAATTGGTCAATATCATTACTGGTTAATATCATTACTTATTAATATAATTACTGGTTAATATTACTGGTTAATATCATTACTGGTTAATATGCATAATCACTGGTTGATATAATTACTGGTTAATATCATCACTGGATTAATATAATTACTGGTTAATATCATTACTGGTTAATATTACTGGTTAATATGCATAATCACTGGTTGATATTTTTACTGGTTAATAGCATCACCGATTAATATTACAGTTAATATCATCACTGGTAAATATCATAATTTTCAGTTCCAAATATTCTGATGCTGCTGCTGAAAAAAACTGAAAACCAAACAAACAAACCCAAACAAACAAAAACATTATATATCATAGAGACCAACCAACCAATTGTTTTCCCATAGACCTTAGTGTTAACGTTTTGGATTATTTCATTCAAATTCTTGAATTGAATATGACGATTATGGTTTATAACAAAAGTTTAGGGTCTGATATAACACCTAATCAAAAAAAAAAGTTGGGTCCTTCAGCTCAAATTTTCTCCAGGGTAGCCATTTTGAAAATAGGTGAATTTCGCAGTAAAAATTCTCAAAAATCTTAAATGTTTACCTGTTTACTATTATTACGTGAACTTTTGGGAAAAAAACCAATCGGACTTAAGAAATTTATATCAACATTTCTTATTGATAGTTACGTATCAGGCTACATATATATTTTCTCACTTCATAACATACTGGCCAATCAGTGGCTGCCAGACATTTTATCCTTGGCTCAACGTTCTATACACCGGGACCGTTTCAAAAATATATTTTTTCAATTGGTTGGTTGTTCCCTCATAGAATGATATGCATTCCGTGTTATGTCTGTACAAGGATAGATTATTACGGCCCCCTAAAGAATCACACAAATATAAAACTGTCACATTAACTTAAAGAATAATCTGTTTTAACTTTCTGGAACTTATTTTCCATCGGCTGTTAGATAAATATGATACCAGCAGGTTTACTGACATCGATTTTAACTGTTAAAAACATTGGAAAGGGAGAAAAAGTAATATAAAATGCAAACATTGCTGGTTACAAATGATTCAGCTAGCCGTCAAAGAAGACACAGGTCTATACAAAGCAATCTTAAATTTCACATCGAAATTCAAGTTTTATTTCTATTTCAAATATTTTACCTACAGCAATATCTCTCCATTTTATATTTCATATACACACAGGAAATTTCCACAAGAAAAATAAATTTTTGAGATCAATAGTTATTATTCTTTTATTCATGGGTGGTGGTACAGTCTAAAATTGTTTTTCTTTTATGACAAGTCATATTCTATGTGCTTTCCCCTAAATGATGTAAAGAATATTAGCTGAAGTTTTAATTAAAGTTGATCACCAAACATCTATACCAACAATCAGACATCAACATATTATTGAGGTTTACATCCCTTATTACCATGGCAACCATCATAACGAAAGTTTAGGCACCATATCTACATAGCAACCATCATAACTAAAGTTTAGGCACCATATCTCCATAGCAACCATCATAACTAAAGTTTAGGCACCATATCTCCATAGCAACCATCATAACGAAAGTTTAGGCACCATATCTCCATAGCAACCATCATAACCAAAGTTCACAAACCATATCTCCATAGCAACCATCATAACTAAAGTTCACAAACCATATCTCCAAAGCAACCATCATAACTAAAGTTCACAAACCATATCTCCATAGCAATCATCATAACTAAAGCTAACAAACAATATCTCCATGGAAACCATCATAACTAAAGTTTACACACCATATCTCCATAGCAACCATAATAGTTAAATTTACAAACCATATCTCCATAGAAACCATCATAACTAAAGTTTACAACCATATCTCCATAGCAACCATCATAACTAAAGTTTACAACCATATCTCCATAGCAACCATCGTAACTAAAGTTTACACATCATATCTCCATAGCAACCATCATAGCTTAAGTTTACACACCATATATCCATAGCATCCATCATAACTAAAGTTTACACACCATATCTCCATAGCAACCATCATAACTAAAGTTCACAAACCATATCTCCATAGCAACCATCATAACTAAAGTTTACACACCATATCTCCATAGCAACCATCATAACTAAAGTTTTTGCATCATATCTCCATAGCAACCATCATAACTAAAGTTTACACACCATATCTCAATAGCAACCATCATAACTAAAGTTCACAAACCATATCTCCATAGCACCAGCTACATATTGGTTCTATTCAAAGCTCTATAAAGAAATCTGAAAAAAGACATTGATATGAAAGGTTAAATTATGAATAGACTAAAGGTTATTTGACGTTGTTACTTTAATGGCCATGTTCCAGTAATTTTTAATCAATTATTCAGGGTAATATACAATGTCTATGAACAAAAAGGGGATATAACTCTTACGCAAAAAGTTATACTGTCTCAGGTTAATGTGGCATTTATCCTCAACTCAATTTTATCAAACCTAGAAAAACCTAAGCAGCGCTTTAATTGGATTAAAATAAAAACACCAGAATTGTTTCTGTTATCAAAGAAAATAAATCAATATTAAAGCTCAAACAGATTTTCCAGTATAAAACTCAATAATTGGAAATGTCAACCCTAATAAAACTATACTTTGATTTTGCAACATTACTCCAGATTTTAATGACATTTACTTTCAAATTAGACGAAAATTTATTTACCTATTGCTATAACTTCCATTCCCTTGTCAATGCCCCAGCCCTACAAAGGCAACCTTTTATCAATTACTGGTAATTTATTTTTTTTAATTAAGAAAAAATAAATTAAGCCTAATACATACTCTATTCCCATTACAGTGGATTTATGATAATATAGCCATCAGGTCATTAACTGTTTGCCTTTCTACCATAACAATTGATCTTGTCAATATCAGTTTGATATATAACAGACTGGCTCATTAGCCAGCTAATCTTAACGAAGTCATAACGACACAGATGATTCATATCGGAGTGTAAATTACAAGGCAATGCACAAATTGATTAATAGTTTTAAAGCTTATTGTGATCAAAATGCTTTGCAAATTTCAGGATTTAGAATAATTCCATCTGAAGTTCTGATGGGGAAATTACCTCTGGCTGTTGGAAGCATGGTGTGTGTTGTTGTTTTTGTCGATAAACCTCACTCTCAGAATCGTGACATGAACAAAAGGGTCTAATTTAATGCAGAATTTATGATTTATCTCAGAATTTTTTTTTGCTCTCATTGACACTTTTGATAATCAATTTAAATACAGCCATGGGAAAAAACATTAACCACTGATGATGCCAGAGAGATTGCCCCAAGTGTTACACAACAATTTCTGTGTTGACTACAGTACTTAATGACCCTAAAGAATACAGGGATCTCTGCCACTCTGTATCACACACACAGGACTATCTACCTCTCTGTATCACATACAGGACTCTCTGTATCTCTGTATCACACACACAGGACTCTCTGTATCTCTGTATCACACACACAGGACTCTCTACCTCTCTGTATCACACACAGGACTCTCTACCTCTCTGTATCACACACACAGGACTCTACCTCTCTGTATCACACACAGGACTCTCTGTATCTCTGTATCACACACACAGGACTCTCTGTATCTCTGTATCACACACACAGGACTCTCTACCTCTCTGTATCACACACTGGACTCTCTACCTCTCTGTATCACACACACAGGACTCTCTGTATCTCTGTATCACACACACAGGACTCTCTACCTCTCTGTATCACACACTGGACTCTCTACCTCTCTGTATCACACACACAGGACTCTCTGTATCTCTGTATCACACACATGGCTCTCTACCTCTCTGTATCACACACACAGGACTCTCTGTATCTCTGTATCACACACACAGGACTCTCTACCTCTCTGTATCACACACTGGACTCTCTACCTCTCTGTATCACACACACAGGACTCTCTGTATCTCTGTATCACACACACAGGACTCTCTGTATCTCTGTATCACACACATGGCTCTCTACCTCTCTGTATCACACACACATGACTCTCTACCTCTCTGTATCACACACACAGAACTCTCTACCTCTCTGTATCACACACACAGGACTCTCTACCTCTCTGTATCACACACACAGGACTCTCTATATCTCTGTATCACACACAGGACTCTCTACCTCTCTGTATCACACACAGGACTCTCTACCTCTCTGTATCACACACACAGGACTCTCTACCTCTCTGTATCACACACACAGGACTCTACCTCTCTGTATCACACACAGGACTCTCTACCTCTCTGTATCACACACACAGGACTCTCTACCTCTCTGTATCACACACAGGACTCTCTACCTCTCTGTATCACACACAGGACTCTCTACCTCTCTGTATCACACACACAGGACTCTCTACCTCTCTGTATCACACACAGGACTCTCTACCTCTCTGTATCACACACAGGACTCTACCTCTCTGTATCACACACACAGGACTCTCTACCTCTCTGTATCACACACACAGGACTCTCTACCTCTCTGTATCACACACAGGACTCTACCTCTCTGTATCACACACATGACTCTCTACCTCTCTGTATCACACACAGGACTCTACCTCTCTGTATCACACACACAGGACTCTACCTCTCTGTATCACACACAGGACTCTCTACCTCTCTGTATCACACACAGGACTCTCTACCTCTCTGTATCACACACAGGACTCTCTACCTCTCTGTCTCTCTGTATCACACACAGGACTCTCTACCTCTCTGTATCACACACAGGACTCTCTACCTCCCTGTATCACACACAGGACTCTACCTCTCTGTATCACACACAGGACTCTCTACCCCTCTGTATCACACACAGGACTCTCTACCTCTCTGTATCACACACAGGACTCTCTACCTCTCTGTATCACACACACAGGACACTCTACCTCTCTGTATCACACACACAGGACTCTCTACCTCTCTGTATCACACACAGGACTCTCTACCTCTCTGTATCACACACAGGACTCTCTACCTCTCTGTATCACACACAGGACTCTCTACCTCTCTACCTCTCTGTATCACACACAGGACTCTACCTCTCTGTATCACACACAGGACTCTACCTCTCTGTATCACACACACAGGACTCTCTACCTCTCTGTATCACACACAGGACTCTCTACCTCTCTGTATCACACACAGGACTCTCTACCTCTCTACCTCTCTGTATCACACACAGGACTCTACCTCTCTGTATCACACACAGGGCTCTCTACCTCTCTGTATCACACACAGGACTCTCTACCTCTCTGTATCACACACAGGACTCTCTACCTCTCTGTATCACACACACAGGACTCTCTACCTGTCTGTATCACACACACAGGACTCTACCTCTCTGTATCACACACAGGACTCTACCTCTCTGTATCACACACAGGACTCTACCTCTCTGTATCACACACAGGACTCTACCTCCCTGTATCACACACAGGACTCTACCTCTCTGTTTCACACACAGGACTCTCTACCTCTCTGTATCACACACAGGACTCTCTACCTCTCTGTATCACACACACAGGACTCTCTACCTCTCTGTATCACACACACAGGACTCTCTACCTCTCTGTATCACACACACAGGGCTCTCTACCCCTCTGTATCACACACAGGACTCTCTACCTCTCTGTATCACACACAGGACTCTCTACCTCTCTGTATCACACACAGGACTCTACCTCTCTGTATCACACACAGGACTCTCTACCTCTCTGTATCACACACAGGACTCTACCTCCCTGTATCACACACAGGACTCTACCTCTCTGTATCACACACACAGGACTCTCTACCTCTCTGTATCACACACACAGGACTCTACCTCTCTGTATTACACACACAGGACTCTCTACCTCTCTGTATCACACACACAGGACTCTCTACCTCTCTGTATCACACACACAGGACTCTCTACCTCTCTGTATCACACACACAGAACTCTCTACCGCTCTGTATCACACACAGGACTCTACCTCTCTGTATCACACACAGGACTCTACCTCTCTGTATCACACACAGGACTCTACCTCTCTGTATCACACACAGGACTCTACCTCTCTGTATCACACACACAGGGCTCTCTACCTCTCTGTATCACACACACAGGACTCTCTGTATCTCTGTATCACACACACAGGACTCTCTGTATCTCTGTATCACACACACAGGACCCTCTACCTCTCTGTATCACACACAGGACACTCTACCTCTCTGTATCACACACAGGACTCTACCTCTCTGTATCACACACAGGACTCTCTACCTCTCTGTATCACACACAGGACTCTACCTCTCTGTATCACACACACAGGACTCTACCTCTGTATCACACACAGGACTCTCTACCTCTCTGTATCACACACACAGGACTCTCTACCTCTCTGTATCACACACAGGACACTCTACCTCTCTGTATCACACACAGGGCTCTCTACCTCTCTGTATCACACACAGGACTCTCTACCTCTCTGTATCACACACAGGGCTCTCTACCTCTCTGTATCACACACAGGACTCTCTACCTCTCTGTATCACACACACAGGACTCTACCTCTCTGTATCACACACAGGACTCTCTACCTCTCTGTATCACACACAGGGCTCTCTACCTCTCTGTATCACACACAGGACTTTCTACTTCTCTGTATCACACACACAGAACTCTCTACCTCTCTGTATCACACACAAAGGACTCTCTACCTCTCTGTATCACACACAGGGCTCTCTACCTCTCTGTATCGCACACACAGGACACTCTACCTCTCTGTATCACACACACACAGGACTCTCCACCTCTGTATCACACACACAGGGCTTTCTACTTCTCTGTATCACACACACAGAACTCGCTGTCTCTCTGTATCACACACAGGACTCTCTACCTCTCTGTATCACACACAGGACTCTCTACCTCTCTGTATCACACACAGGGCTCTCTACCTCTCTGTATCACACACACAGGGTTCTCTACCTCTCTGTATCACACACACAGGGTTCTCTACCTCTCTGTATCACACACAGGACTCTCTACCTCTCTGTATCACACACAGGGTTCTCTGTCTCTCTGTATCACACACAGGACTCTCTACCTCTCTGTTTCACACACACAGGACTCTCTACCTCTCTGTATCACACACAGGGCTCTCTACCTCTCTGTATCACACACAGGACTCTCTACCTCTCTGTATCACACACAGGACTTTCTACTTCTCTGTATCACACACACAGGACTCTACCTCTCTGTATCACACACAGGACTTTCTACTTCTCTGTATCACACACACAGAACTCTCTACCTCTCTGTATCACACACAGGACTTTCTACTTCTCTGTATCACACACACAGAACACTCTACCTCTCTGTATCACACACAGAACTCTCTACCTCTCTGTATGACACACAGGACTCTCTACCTCTCTGTATCACACACAGAACTCTCTACCTCTGTATCACACACACAGGACTCTCTACCTCTCTGTATGACACACAGGACTCTCTACCTCTCTGTATCACACACAGGACTCTACCTCTCTGTATCACACACAGGACTCTCTACCTCTCTGTATCACACACAGGACTCTCTACCTATCTGTATCACACACAGGACTTTCTACTTCTCTGTATCACACACACAGGACTCTCTACCTCTCTGTATCACACACAGGACTTTCTACTTCTGTGTATCACACATACAGAACTCTCTACCTCTCTGTATCACACACAGGACTTTCTACTTCTCTGTATCACACACACAGAACTCTCTACCCCTCTGTATCACACACACAGGACTCTCTACCTCTCTGTATCACACACAGGACTCTCTACCTCTCTGTATCTCTGTATCACCCACAGGACTCTCTACCTCTCTGTATCACACACAGGACTCTCTACCTCTCTGTATCACACACAGGACTCTCTACCTCTCTGTATCACACACAGGGCTCTCTACCTCTGTATCACACACAGGACTCTCTACCTCTCTGTATCACACACAGGGCTCTCTACCTCTCTGTATCACACACACAGGACTCTACCTCTCTGTATCACACACAGGGCTTTCTACCTCTCTGTATCACACACATGACTCTCTGTATCTCTGTATCACACACAGGACTCTCTACCTCTCTGTATCACACACACAGGGCTTTCTACCTCTCTGTATCACACACAGGGCTTTCTACCTCTCTATATCACACACAGGACACTCTACCTCTCTGTATCACACACAGGACTCTACCTCTCTGTATCACACACAGGACTCTCTGTCTCTCTGTATCACACACAGGGCTCTCTACCTCTCTGTATCACACACACAGGACACTCTACCTCTCTGTATCACACACAGGACTCTCTACCTCTCTGTATGACACACACAGGACTCTACCTCTCTGTATCACACACACAGGACTCTACCTCTCTGTATCACACACAGGACTCTCTACCTCTCTGTATCACACACAGGACTCTCTACCTCTCTGTATCACACACACAGGACTCTCTACCTCTCTGTATCACACACACAGGACTCTCTACCTCTCTGTATCACACACACACAGGACTCTCTACCTCTCTGTATCACACACACAGGACTCTCTACCTCTCTGTATCACACACACAGGGCTTTCTACCTCTCTGTATCACACACAGGACTCTACCTCTCTGTATCACACACAGGACTCTCTACCTCTCTGTATCACACACACAGGACTCTCTACCTCTCTGTATCACACACAGGACTCTCTACCTCTCTGTATCACACACACAGGGCTCTCTACCTCTCTGTATCACACACAGGACTCTACCTCTCTGTATCACACACAGGACTCTCTGCCTCTCTGTATCACACACAGGACACTCTACCTCTCTGTATCACACACAGGACTCTCTACCTCTCTGTATCACACACAGGACTCTCTACCTCTCTGTATCACACACAGGACTCTCTACCTCTCTGTATCACACACACAGGGCTCTCTACCTCTCTGTATCACACACAGGACTCTCTACCTCTCTGTATCACACACACAGGACTCTCTACCTCTCTGTATCACACACACAGGACTCTCTACCTCTCTGTATCACACACAGGACTCTCTACCTCTCTGTATCACACACACAGGGCTCTCTACCTCTCTGTATCACACACAGGACTCTCTACCTCTCTGTATCACACACACAGGACTCTCTACCTCTCTGTATCACACACACAGGACTCTCTGTATCTCTGTATCACACACACAGGACTCTCTACCTCTCTGTATCACACATACAGGACTCTCTACCTCTCTGTATCACACACAGGACTCTCTACCTCTCTGTATCACACACAGGACTCTCTACCTATCTGTATCACACACACAGGGCTCTCTACCTCTCTGTATCACACACACAGGACTCTCTTTACCTCTCTGTATCACACACACAGGACTCTCTACCTCTCTGTATCACACACACAGGACTCTCTACCTCTCTGTATCACACACAGGACTCTCTACCTCTCTGTATCACACACACAGGACTCTCTTTATCTCTGTATCACACACACAGGACTCTCTACCTCTCTGTATCACACACACAGGACTCTCTACCTCTCTGTATCACACACAGGACTCTCTACCTCTCTGTATCACACACAGGACTCTCTACCTATCTGTATCACACACACAGGACTCTCTACCTCTCTGTATCACACACAGGACTCTCTACCTCTCTGTATCACACACACAGGACTATCTACCTCTCTGTATCACACACACAGGACTATCTACCTCTCTGTATCACACACACAGGACTCTCTACCTCTCTGTATCACACACACAGGACTCTCTACCTCTCTGTATCACACACACAGGGTTCTCTACCTCTCTGTATCACACACACAGGACTCTCTACCTCTCTGTATCACACACACAGGACTCTCTACCCCTCTGTATCACACACACAGGACTCTCTACCTCTCTGTATCACACACAGGACTCTCTACCTCTCTGTCTCTCTGTATCACACACAGGACTCTCTACCTCTCTGTATCTCACACAGGACTCTCTACCTCTCTGTATCACACACAGGACTCTCTACCTCTCTGTATCACACACACAGGACTCTCTACCTCTCTGTATCACACACACAGGACTCTCTACCTCTCTGTATCACACACACAGGACACTCTACCTTTCTGTATCACACACAGGCCACTTTGCCTCTCTGTATCACACACACAGGGCTCTCTACCTCTCTGTATCACACACACAGGGCTCTCTACCTCTCTGTATCACACACAGGACTCTCTACCTCTCTGTATCACACACACAGGTCTCTCTGTCTCTCCGTATCACACACAGGCCACTTTGCCTCTCTGTATCACACCCACAGGACCCTCTGTCTCTCCGTATCACACACAGGCCACTTTGCCTCTCTGTATCACACACACAGGTCTCTCTGTCTCTCCGTATCACACACACAGGTCTCTCTGTCTCTCTGTATCACACACAGGACTCTCCACCTCTCTGTATCACACACAGGACTCTCTACCTCTCTGTATCACACACAGGGCTCTCTACCTCTCTGTATCACACACAGGACTTTCTACTTCTCTGTATCACACACACAGAACTCTCTACCTCTCTGTATCACACACAGGACTCTCTACCTCTCTGTATCACACACACAGGACTCTCTACCTCTCTGTATCACACACACAGGACTCTCTACCTCTCTGTATCACACACACAGGACACTCTACCTTTCTGTATCACACACAGGCCACTTTGCCTCTCTGTATCACACACACAGGGCTCTCTACCTCTCTGTATCACACACACAGGGCTCTCTACCTCTGTATCACACACAGGCCACTTTGCCTCTCTGTATCACACACACAGGGCTCTCTACCTCTCTGTATCACACACACAGGGCTCTCTACCTCTCTGTATCACACACAGGACTCTCTACCTCTCTGTATCACACACACAGGTCTCTCTGTCTCTCCGTATCACACACAGGCCACTTTGCCTCTCTGTATCACACCCACAGGACCCTCTGTCTCTCCGTATCACACACAGGCCACTTTGCCTCTCTGTATCACACACACAGGTCTCTCTGTCTCTCCGTATCACACACACAGGTCTCTCTGTCTCTCTGTATCACACACAGGACTCTCCACCTCTCTGTATCACACACAGGACTCTCTACCTCTCTGTATCACACACACAGGACTCTCTACCTCTCTGTATCACACACACAGGACTCTCTACCTCTCTGTATCACACACACAGGACTTTCTACCTCTCTGTATCACACACAGGACTCTCTACCTCTCTGTATCACACACAGGACTCTCTACCTCTCTGTATCACACACACAGGACTCTCTACCTCTCTGTATCACACACACAGGACTCTCTACCTCTCTGTATCACACACACAGGACTCTCTACCTCTCTGTATCACACACACAGGTCTCTCTGTCTCTCTGTATCACACACAGGACTCTCTACCTCTCTGTATCACACACAGGACTCTCTACCTCTCTGTATCACACACAGGCCACTTTGCCTCTCTGTATCACACACAGGGTCTCTACCTCTCTGTATCACACACACAGGGCTCTCTACCTCTCTGTATCACACACACAGGGCTCTCTACCTCTCTGTATCACACACAGGACTCTCTACCTCTCTGTATCACACACACAGGTCTCTCTGTCTCTCCGTATCACACACAGGCCACTTTGCCTCTCTGTATCACACACACAGGACCCTCTGTCTCTTCGTATCACACACAGGCCACTTTGCCTCTCTGTGCTCTGTGCCTCTACTTAATGCTCTATGAACTAAGGATAAAAACTTTGGGCCTCAAAATTCCAAATGCAAGCTTCAAAAGTGATGCACATATTACAATGCCAGTGTAATAAAGTTTGAATGTATTTTTTCAACTGAACCATCTCATATTTCTGTGATAGAGGGAAGAAAAAAACAATATTTATCCTGCAGTTTGCCCAGGAGGCCAATCATTTTTGACTTGGGGTGTGGCTGCAGTTATAGATGGACAATAAATTAATATCTGTAAACTTTTTACTGAGCTACAACACTGATGGACGGGCTTATTACCAGACATGGGCTGACTGCCAGATGTACAGTGAAATATATAGTGAGTATTCAAATACTCAGAAACATCAGCATCTTCCAGTTATTTAAACAACTTTTTTATAATATGTTTACATTTTAAATGAAAACCAAACAAATTCAGCTGTAAATTTTTAGTGGTCAGCTGAATTCAATCTAACACTGAATGGACCTCATCACACATCATTTGTTATCAAAATACACTCCTTCGTTGAACTTAAATAACCCTGAATCATTTATTTGAAGGATCCGGACACGACCTTCACACAGCCAGCCTCAAAACATTTTCAGGATTCTATGGAACACTACCGGTGTCATTCATAGAGACCTAAACAACTGCTGTGTTGGTGACAGGTATTACAGCCTCAAAACATTTTCAGGATTCTATGGAACACTACCGGTGTCATTCATAGAGACCTAAACAACTGCTGTGTTGGTGACAGGTATTACATATCTATCACCTGTGATGATAGAATATATTTCTAATGTAGCACAATGAAAATGTATCAATTAAATAGGTCGAGAGTCTCTTGTAAGGTCATCACTTTCCAGCATGTATGATGGCTTTTATTTGTACAGCTGTGAAAACATCCCGAAATAACACAATCCATCATAGTAGTACTTCCCAGCATATGCTGGTTATAATTTGTACAGCTTGGTTATGCTGGAGTAGCTATGGTTAAAACATCCTGGAATATGTCTATTACAGAAGTACTTCCCAGCATATGATGACAACCATTTTTGTACAGCTACATATACAGAACCATTTGGGGTAAGGTCCCCAGGATTAGGCAAGGGGACAGTTATTCCTAGGAATACTTCCCGGAACATGATGGTACATATTTATGTAACTTAGTATACTGGAGTAACAAAAAATTAAAAATCTCCTTAATAAGACAATTAGCCAGTCCATCATTATGCAATTAGGCAGACAATATCCCCAGTCCAATGAGTAAACTATCATAATTGCTGGTATCCATTTCCACAGCTACATTGACAAAGATTAGGCTCAGATATTTTATCTAACTATACAATACATGGTACTGATAACCAAGGGTATAGGTTTCAAACAAGACCTTCTCGATCGGACAACAGGACTAAACAATATTTGATCTGGCATCCTGGTTCTGTTCCGTCGTGTTCAATTATATTTACATGAACAAAGTCGGTGAAGCAAACAAAAGTAACATGTAAACCAGAAGACAGGAAATCACAGACAATCAGTTAATACAGGGAAACACTTAGGATATTAACTGTCTCTTTAGCGCCTCGACAGAAAGTTAATTAGTCTAACATGTTAGCTAATTTCTATAGCAATCAATAAAAATACTAAAAATTGATTAGTCCAACATGTTAGCTAATTTCTAGAAATCAATAAAAATACTCTCACAAGTGTACCTAACTGTCAAGTGTACCTAAATGTCAAGTGTACCTAACTGTCAAGTGTACCTAACTGTCAAGTATACCTAACTGTCAAGTATACCTAACTGTCATGGTTTAGCCATATAAAACTTCTAGAGTCAAGTCTGTTGGGTATCTCAGCCATCAGCTACATCCCCATCAAGGCCTATGTAGGAAAGTGGACTATGTGTTGGTCTTTAGTTGGGAGGTTTCTGGTTCGAGTCCCAGTCTGGGCCCGAAAACATACTTTTTTTAATGTACTGAAATTTTAGCACAATTCTGAATTTTAACAGATTAGCCCATTCGTGAATTGGCGCTCAAAAATTATTTTATATGGAATCAGTGTATAGAAAGTGCAATTAGCTCAAGCATGATTTAGTGTAATTCGTTAAGAGTCAAAAGTGCTAAAATAACAAAACCGCAAAAATATGTACATTTACTGTAATTTGATTGCAAGGATGAATGTTGGTCAAACTTCTGACACATTTTCAGTCCCCAGTATTTTTGTGGCAATAAACCCCATGTCTTGGAATTAACTTTGTAAACAGCACGGACAATTTAAATGCTGGGTGCACAGTAACATGCAATATGTTCTCACCAACATCATTTTTTAAACTAGTTATAACTGTTTTCTGACATAAAGAACAAGACTGCACCAGTAGCATGTCTCTGGTTTGGAGAGAAACACCCGATGATTCAAACAATGATTTCTCCCAAAGGAACGGAATCATTAAGTGAAAAAATGGTCAATTTTAAAAACGATCTCACAATGTTAATGCTATAACATTATCAAAGGTAATAAATAAAATCAGACTTACTTCTCCAGTTTGTGTAGGTGTGGCATCCTACGAGTGGGCTGTGGCTGTGTGGTGCTGCCCCCCGGGGAATGTCCCCCGGCCCCCGAGGATCGGGTCAGGGGCGAGTCACCACTTCCTGAAGCTTCCTCCTTGATCAGGGAAGACTTACTAGAATCCTTGATAATATTGCCCAAGATCTTTTCAGCTTTAGATTCACTCATCTTGTTGTTATCCATATTTAATTTTGGTTAAACACACTTTAACAAATAAAAAATTTCAACAACTGAAATGTAGACTGATAATTCAAATCCAAACAGAAAGGATTTGTTCAGTATGAATGTAGTATCAGAGTTACTAATTGAGAAATCACAGTTTTTCACACGATAAATAATCACAGATCCAGAATAATCAGCATTTCACACCATACTCACGGATACTGTTTTAAGGCTTTCACAACCTTCCCACACAAATTTCCAATAATATGAATCCAGAACAGATCACAAGAGAAAAGCCTCCTGCTTCAACTTGAGCCACACACTGTTGTATGCTATTGAATTTTGTCAATGAAAACCAAAAACACCAGTTTGATCCCGGAAATCTTCCTTTAGGGCTTTATTTTTACTTAATTTGCTTCATGCAGAATCGGCAGTACTATTTTTCCTAATATTTATCTCTCGTAAAGCTGATAGGTCTTTCTCCGTTACAGAACAAGAGACCACTGACAGCAAGTATGGGCACCTTTCCCCTGTGACAAACCACCTGAGTCAGGCTCTCCGATAACGTAGTCCGAGGACATTCCCTGGCTGCGATCGGTTAGCCTCATTCCTATGGGAGAACCTGTATGCCATATACCCAGCAGTGATGACGGCACAAGGACAACTTTCTACTATGTGTTTACTTGAATAAATACGATGTTATAACCATAGGCTAATGAAGCCACACTACCGCCGTCTTGATAGAGTTTGTATAGGTGCCTATGAGCTCTCCAACCAACATTATAGGTATACACTTGAGTTTATATTGCAGTCTGTCTCTGAAGCCACAACTCCACGAGTGAGGCGAGAATACAGAGAGAAAAAAAATCTGACTGGATGATTGTCCTGGTTCATTTGACATTAGCATGGTGACAACCTCCAATCAGTTTTCATCGTGTCCAATTAATCAAAGCAAGTCAATTAAATTTAATGGAAGAGACTCCGTGTGATCCTGGGTAATTAATGGTCGATAAGATGCAATTATACCGAACATGTGCTGTAATCATGTATACTACAATTCAACCTCCATCATGATTTTCAAATAATCAAAGACTTTCAATACATTTCAGATATCTAAATATTTTTGTCCTTTTATAAGATCAGGGATACCTTTTAGCGGCATCAACTACTTCAAGCATCTTGTAACAACAGCTGCTGGACCACACATATTTATTTATTATTGCAATATATATATAATATAATAATATTATATATGATATAATATAATATTATTATGGTTTTCAAAACAATATATCTTACTTATAATTCTTATCAAACCTAAACGGACATTTTGGCCCGACTTGAGTTGCATCTGTAAAGCCAGTGATTAAATTTATAATGTTCTTGGGTAAAAAAATAAATTTCAACTTTTTAACCAGAATTTATGCTGATTGTACTGGTAAAGTTTTACATCAAAAAATCTAAATCAACTTTAAATGGATGCATCATGTTTGAGCATGACATTTACCATGAATCTGTGCAACACAATTTGAGATAAAAGTGAAACACAACATTTGCCGCATATAACATTAAATCAGATCCAAATCAAAATTAACGAGCTGTATAGGGCGTGCTATAGATTCACAGGTGGGGAAATTGATTTCTGAATTGCTTATTGATTAATAACCAGTTGTAACTGCAGGGCAGGTTTGTGGGATGACGATTTGAACTAGACAAATACATGTCTGACATGTGACAGAATGCTGTAGAGTTTAATTGATCAATGTATCATCAGTGTTGATGATATTTCTTTGTTATCAATATGTTATCATTATGATATCAATGTTATCAATACGTTATAAACATGTTATCGATATGTTATCAATATGTTATCAATATATTATCAATATGTTATCAATGTTATCAATACATTATCAATATGTTATCAATACGTTATCAATATGTTATCAACATGTTATCAATATATTATCAATATGTTATCAATATGTTATCAATACGTTATCAACATGTTATCAATATATTATCAATATGTTATCAATACGTTATCAATATGTTATCAACATGTTATCAATGTTATCAATACATTATCAATATGTTATCAATACGTTATCAATATGTTATCAACATGTTATCAATATATTATCAATATGTTATCAATATGTTATCAATACGTTATCAATATGTTATCAATACATTATCAATATGTTATCAATACGTTATCAATATGTTATCAATATATTATCAATATGTTATCAATATGTTATCAATGTTATCAATATATTATCAATACGTTATCAATATGTAATCAATGTATTATCAATATATTATCAATATATTATCAATATGTTATCAATACGTTATCAATATGTTATCAATACATTATCAATATATTATCAATATGTTATCAATATGTTATCAATACATTATCAATATGTTATCAATACGTTATCAATATGTTATCAATATATTATCAATACGTTATCAATATGTAATCAATGTATTATCAATGTTATCAATACGTTATCAATATGTTATCAATATGTTATCAATACTTTATCAATGTTACCAATGTTATCAATACGTTATCAATGTAATCAATACGTTATCAATATGTTATCAATGTTACCAATGTTATCAAAACGTTATCAATATGTTATCAATATGTTATCAATACACTATCAATGTTATTAATACATTACCAATACAATACATTATATTTACTTATGTAGTCACTATATACTGTTAACAATCTAGTTTATCGTGGTAACTATGTCTGTAGTACTGTTAACAGTCTAGTACATCACGGTAACTAAGTCTGTAGTACTGTTAACAATCTAGTACATCGTGGTAACTAAGTCTGTAGTACTGTTAACAGTCTAGTACATCGTGGTAACTAAGTCTGTAGTACTGTTAACAGTCTAGTTCATCATGGTAACTAAGTCTGTAGTACTGTTAACAATCTAGTTTATCGTGGTAACTATGTCTGTAGTACTGTTAACAGTCTAGTACATCGTGGTAACTAAGTCTGTAGTACTGTTAACAGTCTAGTACATCACGGTAACTAAGTCTGTAGTACTGTTAACAGTCTAGTTCATCACGGTAACTAAGTCTGTAGTACTGTTAACAGTCTAGTACATCATGGTAACTAAGTCTGTAGTACTGTTAACAGTCTAGTTCATCACGGTAACTAAGTCTGTAGTACTGTTAACAGTCTAGTACATCACGGTAACTAAGTCTGTAGTACTGTTAACAGTCTAGTTCATCACGGTAACTAAGTCTGTAGTACTGTTAACAGTCTAGTACATCACGGTAACTAAGTCTGTAGTACTGTTAACAGTCTAGTTCATCACGGTAACTAAGTCTGTAGTACTGTTAACAGTCCAGTACATCACGGTAACTAAGTCTGTAGTACTGTTAACAGTCCAGTACATCATGGTTACTAAGTCTGTAGTACTGTTAACAGTCTAGTACATCATGGTTACTAAGTCTGTAGTACTGTTAACAGTCTAGTACATCATGGTAACTAAGTCTGTAGTACTGTTAACAGTCTAGTACATCACGGTAACTAAGTCTGTAGTACTGTTAACAGTCTAGTTCATCGTGGTAACTAAGTCTGTAGTACTGTTAACAGTCTAGTACATCGTGGTAACTAAGTCTGTAGTACTGTTAACAGTCTAGTACATCATGGTAACTAAGTCTGTAGTACTGTTAACAGTCTAGTACATCACGGTAACTAAGTCTGTAGTACTGTTAACAGTCTAGTTCATCATGGTAACTAAGTCTGTAGTACTGTTAACAGTCTAGTACGTCATGGTAACTAAGTCTGTAGTACTGTTAACAGTCTAGTACATCATGGTAACTAAGTTTGTAGTACTGTTAACAGTCTAGTACATCATGGTAACTAAGTCTGTAGTGAGACCCCAAGAGACACAGGTGTCCCCAGACCTCCCTATAAACGTAGAGAAAGCTGGCTGGTGATAATTGATACATGTATGACATCTTGGATACACGCCTCAGCAGGGTGATAAAGGAGTTAATTGCGTCATTTCAGCCTCAATGATTCATTAGCCAGGTTAAAAAAAAAAATATGTCTGATTGCATATTAGCTATATATATTTTTATGTCTGATCGTATAATAACGATACATTTTTATGTCTGATCGTGTATTAACGATACATTTTTATGTCTGACTGACAGACTGACTAAAGGATAACAAGGCCATGGAAGAGGAGTGATATTCCCAGCCTTCATTGTAATGTTTGATACTGGTTGGCTGTAAATACATTCACAACTAAAGCAACAAGAGGCACATGGGGCCTTAATGGTAATCTGACTTTCAAGACCCTACTTACGATTAAAATATTATCATTGTAATCCTGTTATCATGTGGCCATCTTGGATTTCTGACAGGCCCATTTATGGATGACAACAGATAACACAAACATGATGTCTATTGGCCCTTCAGGTCAGATGACCTCAAAAAAACAAGCATACCAAGTACTGTTTAAACAATACATGTATCCTACAGGCTATCGCTAAAAATAGTAACAGTGACCTTGACCTTGAAACAAAAATCCTACAACTCAAACTTGATATGTTGCTATACTCATACTGAAGTTACATATCAACTTTTAATTACCAACATAAACTAAGTGGACGGACAGACGTCAGACAGAAAGGGGAGGAATCCCATGGTCCCCCTTATTTCACCAGTAGGGGACTAAGAAGCATATTGAGTATTTTTTAAGCAATACATGTCCCCTACCTGTCTTTGCCAGCTGTTACACTAATGATTTTAAAAGAAAATTCTCCAAAATATTATGATCCTTTATAATTGTGTGAACTTTGACCAAGATCACTGAAGGAATGAAGCTGCTAAGAGAGTGCTTACAATGGATTTTCTAAAAATAGTTAAGATGTGACCTTGACCCAACAATTGTGAAACTCAACTTGTCCAAGATTTTTTAGCCCATTATAATTGTGTGAAGTTTTATCAAAATCTCTCAGGTAATGAAGTTGCTAGAGCGTTGTCGAAGGATTTTCTAAAAATAGTAATTGTGACATTGACCTTGACCCAACAATTGTGAAACTCAACTTGTTCAAGATATTTTAGTCATAACTGAGTGAAGTTTTATCAAAATTCCTTAAGGAATGAAGCCGCTAGAGTGCTATTGAAGGATTTTATAAAAATAGTAATCTTGACCATAACCCAACAATTCTGCAAAACTCAAATAAGTTCACTCATTATTGTCTGAAGTTTGATCAAAATCCCTCAAGGAATGAAGCTGCTAAAGTGCTCACAAACTTTGGAGGTCCGTACATACTTAACAGACAGAGAGAAAAACTATAGTCACCACCGGTTTCACCAGCAGGGGACTTAATATCAAATGGAAACTTTTTTTAAAAGTCTCCAAAAGAGTTCTAATTTAAAAAGCTTCTGACAACATCTACAAAGGCCTAAGCCATCAGAAACAGCAGCAGTGCTGTGTATTAAAGACAGTGTCTGATATGGCACTGTTACAATATTGGTTTTCCAGTCGAACGGCTTCACAGATCATTTTGAATGTCCAATACCATGTTGATAGTATAGCCACAATGTTTCCTTGATACCTCAAATGAAAATGTTTAAAGACAATTCTGTTTGAAAACAGCATGAACTTCAGTTTCTCTCAGATAGTTTATCATGCTGTGTCGCCCTGTCATCTGCTTGTGATCATCAAACCAAAAGACATGTTTGTTTTGCTAAAGCGGTCTGTTTTTGCTAATATTTTTTAGCTGTTATTATTGAACAACAATATCAAACAAAGAGCATATTGACCAAATTTAATGTATTAACTATCACACAGTTCCAATATTAAGCTTCAGACTACAGAACACATTTTCCAATTTTTACCAGATCAAATTTGCTTTAAGTTCTTTTGCACTATGTCAGTAAATTATCATGACTCCAGGCCTTTCAGCTCTATATAAGAAGACATTTGATATTTTTCGATAAATTGAACCCTTTTGATATCTGTTACATGCCTCAAGATGATTATTTTTACCAACTTTCTAGAACATGATTTATTCCAGATACTTCCATAATGTCATGCTCCATTGTTTTCAGTTCCATCAAAAAAACGACCTTGAACTTCAATATTGCATGGTCTATGTCATTGTTTCTTTGAACTTTACAGCACTTCATGGCAACAAATTATTGATAATCCTAACTCAATAGACCTTGAAAACTTTAAAATTGCCGGCAATGATGAATATTTTGGAAAAGGTATGAGGAATGTGACCGACTTAATTAAGTTAATACTTTCCTTTTGCAGATATCAGGGTCAAAAATGCTGATTACTACTTGTATTTCATAAACACCATCAGAAACCAATTGCAGCATAATGCTTAGCACCGTCAGAAACCAATCTCAGCATAATGCTTAGCACTGTCAGAAACCAATCACAGCATAATGCTTAGCATCTTTGGAAACCAATCGCGACATAATGCTTAGCACCATCAGAAACCAATCGCAGCATAATGCTTAGCACCATCAGAAACCAATCGCGGCATAATGCTTAGCACCATCAGAAACCAATCGCAGCATAATGCATAGCACTATCAGAAACCAATCACAGCATAATGCTTAGCACCTTCAGAAACCAATCGCAGCTGTCAGAAACCAATCGCAGCTGTCAGAAACCAATCGCAACATAATGCTTAGCATTGTCAGAAACCAATCGCAGCATAATGCTTAGCATTGTCAGAAACAAATCGCAGCTGTCAGAAACCAATCGCAGCATAATGCTAAGCATCGTTAGAAACCAATCGCAGCATAATGCTAAGCATCGTCAGAAACCAATCGCAGTAAAATGCTTAGCGTCGTCAGAAACCAATCGCAGCATAATGCTTAGCATCGTCAGAAAGGAATCGCAGCATAATGCTTAGCATTGTCAGAAACCAATCGCAGCATAATGCTAAGCATCGTCAGAAACCAATCACAGCATAATGCTTAGCATCGTCAGAAACCAATCACAGCATAATGCTTAGCATCGTCAGAAACCAATCGCAGCATAATGCTTAGCATTGTCAGAAACCAATCGCAGCTGTCAGAAACCAATTGCAGCATAATGCTAAGCATCGTCAGAAACCAATCACAGCATAATGCTTAGCATCGTCAGAAACCAATCGCAGCATAATGCTTAGCATTGTCAGAAACCAATCGCAGCTGTCAGAAACCAATTGCAGCATTATGCCTAGCATCGTCAGAAACCAATCGCAGCATAATGCTTAGCATTGTCAGAAACCTGGCAATCGCAGCTGTCAGAAACCAATCGCAGCATAATGCTTAGCACCATCAGCAACCAATCGCAGCATAGATCTTGGCACCATCAGAAACCAATCGCAGCATAATGCTTAGCATCGTCAGAAACCAATTGCAGCATAATGCCTAGCATCGTCAGAAACCAATCGCAGCATAATGCTTAGCATTGTCAGAAACCAATCGCAGCTGTCAGAAACCAATCGCAGCATAATGCTTAGCACCATCAGCAACCAATCGCAGCATAGAGCTTGGCACCATCAGAAACCAATCACAGCATAATGCTAAGCATCGTCAGAAACCAATTGCAGCATAATGCTTAGCACTGTCAGAAACCAATCGTAGAATAATGCTTAGCACCGTCAGCAACCAATCGCAGAATAATGCTTAGCACCTTCAGAAACCAATTGCAGCATAATGCTTAGCACCATCAGAAACCAATTGCAGCATAATGCTTAGCACTGTCAGAAACCAATCACAGCATAATGCTTAGCATCTTTGGAAACCAATCACAGCATAATGCTTAGCATCTTTGGAAACCAATCGCGGCATAATGCTTAGCATCTTTGGAAACCAATCGCAGTATAATTCTTAGCACTGAGACTTAAAATTACCAGAAAGTTAACAATACCAACATCCGTCTCGAGTTCAGAGATTTCAGGTTTGAATCTAGACCGAATGCCAATGCATTCCCTCCTCGATCCATTTCCAATTACATATCTAATTATTGTGCACAAGAGGTGTTATGATAAGCAAAAATAAACATAGAATTCGCTTAAATCATAATATTTTGAGAAGATGTTGCTATGATAACGCAGCGTGAATCAGTCTGAATTAGGAATTCAGCAAAACTCATGACACACTAACATCTAACATACAATAACTCCCCTAGGCTATATGACAATGTAAAAATTGTTTCCTTGGTGAAAATCAATCGTGATAATTATGATGAAAGAAAAACATTTCCGATTTTTCAAGAATTTAGGTCTATAAGAGCAAAGCATGACGCACACCATCAATTCCTGTCGGAAAACAAAAATGTACGTAGGACTGATAGCCGATAAGTGGAGCTGACGATGTCGTTTGAACATCAAGGTAGATTTCTGTGATAGCTAGCAGCTAATCATTGGGAGATGAATGTTTTATGAGAATTTTTTTTTTTTCTTCAATTTTCACAGCTTTTTATTTTCTGATCCAGTATGACTAAAATATCTTACCTAAACATAATGCAAACATCTTCATTTTTTTTTTATTAAATGTAAAGGATGCATATTGCAATACCTGGATGCTGATCAACGCGATATGAAATTAATTATCAAATTGTTATCTCGCTAACAATCATTATCAACGCGATATGAAATTAATTATCAAATTGTTCATGATTCTAACAGTGTCTAGTCCATGTCCATAACCGTAATCAAATTAATTTTACCAATATGATATTGTAATTTATATCTTCAAAGGCCTAAATGATAATTTGCAATTCACAACAATACATGGATTCAAATACAGGATTTTTTCATCAAAGTAAGGCTATTCTTTTGACCAAATCTAAATGTTAAAGCCCAGCACGTCAGGATTAGGAAGGAGATGTAAACATTGCTCCGGGTCACATCAAAGATATTCAGATTAGTGGAAGTGTTTAATGAACTGGTACATTATAACGAGATCTCTTTTTGAAATGAAAAATCCTGTAAAATGATTGCTAGGAGGTATTATAACTCTCTACAACCTGATAATTTTTCCACATGGACAGCCTGATATGATCAATATCTTTAGGAATCTGATCAAGCTAGTTAAGGGAACAGGTCTTTGTGGCTTGAGCAGTGTAAAATATGGCCTCTGTCACTCAGCTGCCAAAGCATTAATTGCTGCTTCGGTTATGTTGGTAGAGCCTGATAATTCATCGCACCAAAGACATGGGTTCAATTCCCATCAAATCATGTTGTTTTCTCTGTTCTTTCACTCTTAAAGAACCAACAACAACCTTCTTTGTCCCTGTTCTTTCACTCTTAAAGAACCACCAACAATCTTCTTTTTCTCTGTTCTTTCACTCTTAAAGAACCAACAACCTTCTTTGTTCCTGTTCTTTCACTCTTAAAGAACCACCAACAATCTTCTTTTTCCCTGTTCTTTCACTCTTAAAGAACCACCAACAACCTTCTTTTTCCCTGTTCTTTCACTCATAAAGAACCAACAACCTTCTTTGTTCCTGTTCTTTCACTCATAAAGAACCAACAACCTTCTTTGTTCCTGTTCTTTCACTCATAAAGAACCACCACTAACCTTATTTTTCCCTGTTTTTTTCACTCTTAAATAACCACCAACAACCTTCTTTTTCACTGTTCTTTCACTCTTAAAGAACAACCAACAACCTTCTTTTCCCCTGTTCTTTTACTCTTAAAGAACCACCAACATGCTTCTAAGTCAGTCTGATAAACAAATATATAAACATCTTTATGTTAAGAAGGGGTGTCTAAGTATATACCTAGGTAATTATGGCTGAAATGCCCTCATCACATCGTTTTGATGGTGAATCTCTTACCAGATTCCTTTGACAACAGCGCCATGCCTTATAAGTGATACGGCCACCAATATCTATCGCTATTCAGTAGAATTACCAACAAATGCCAGTCACCTACATTATTTGACATTGAGGCATTACCATATATTGCCCCCTATTGGCTTATTGAAGAATAAGTACTTAAATAGTAAGCCTGTTTCTGATGCTTATACAGGCAATAGAGAAGTGAGGTCAATCTCCTTGCAATCTATATGTATATTACAAATCCAGTACGCCTTTAAAGTACAAACGACATCACATGTTTAAGGAATACACTTTCCCTATCGTGAAATACATCAATTTCTCTGTCTATCTCGTGACGTTTCTTGTTTTTCTATGGGAAAATTGCTTATAGTTACAGACTTATTCCTTTTCACAAATCATGCACTGAGCGATATATGTTTCGTTTACAAAGTCACATAATGATGATCAACAGACTGCATTCAACCCATCAGTCCTGTTTCGCCGGTCCCCAGGTATAGCACGGGGTTGATGTATTGGACTGGTCGTGGAGATCCCTGATGGACACAGTGGAAGTGTTAACTTGTAACCTCGACTGTTTATCTGTACCACTCTCAGGTCTAACACGTCAATTACTTCTCGGCATGTTTACGCTACAAATCACAATACCCACAGACCATGTGATGGCTTTTATGGTAATAGCTAGGTAGGTTCAGGGATCGGGAGGATGCACTGAGTCTCGTTAACAATAACATATTCTTTTAGAGTTCTGAATTGTTTGACAGAAAACTGTTGCTTTAACAGCAATGTCCAGTGTCTGGTAAGGTGGACATTTTTTTTTTTGCCCAAACATCATTTGAAACGCAATATACCCATTAGTCCAAATAAGACTAGGTTGTGTGAAATTCCTGTTACATTAATATCACCGCTGCTACAGAGGCTGGGAATATCCTAGAGCACAATACATAATCAAAAATGTTTATAATACCTGTAGCCTTGGGTTCAACCTCAGTGGAGCTGTCTAGAATTACCTCTATAGCTACATACATGCATAACTATAAATATCTGAAGTTTCTGCTAACAAAATGTCTATTTTATTTATTTTACAACAATTGTGAAATGTAAACTTTATTTATTTTACAACTATTGCGATCAAGAAGACAAATAAATTGTTGCATATGCTAGATATAGCAATGTGCACTGATGCTAATGTCAGTCTTGTTCTGAAGCTACAGGCAGTTTTTTTATTTCTTTGGTAACTAGTGTTAAATATAGTGTGCAGCAACTGTATAAACACTTCCAGCTACCGTATTTGACCTAATAAGGGCGCAGGGCGTGGGTAATTGACAGTGGGGGCGCCCTTATTAAGATTAGTTATTCTGAAGTTTTATGAAACAGACTATACCTTATAGCAGAATACCCAAGGTTGTGGAACGGTAAAATATTCAGTCATAAAAATATTCCAGATGAAGATATATATAGCTATTCATTATCATATATTAAGCTTAAACATCACTTGAATACTCCTGTAAACTTGTAAACCATGCCAGCTGATCTTTAGACCAGAGAATGTGTGTTCCACCATTTATGTTCAAATGGAACTCTTTTGTGTTCTATTTATAGAAACAGGTGATTTCCCAGATCATATCAGACATCGTTTTCTTTGACCTAATAATTGATTTACAATGTCTTTTACTAGCTTTCTGTTCTGAACAAAAGTTATTTATCAACAAGAATGAAGTCTTTACTTTATCTTCAAATAAAAATGGTAAGTTATTATTTGTATGTGTGTTTAGTTTTGGGTGCTCTTTGCACTGACAAGTCATCTGTAGCCTATAGGAATACACAAAATGTGGCGAAAACATGTGTTCCAGTTACTTAATTTGCTGAAGAAAATTGAACACATAAAGTAGCAAAATATTTCACATGAATTATTACTTTTGAACACCATTTTGACACTCAGTCAAAGATTTATTTCCTTGAAAAAAGGTAGGGGCGCGCTTATTAGGTCAAATACGGACCCCTGACCTTGAATGTAGGTCAAGGTCATTCAACAAACTTGGTAGCTCTTCCCCTCATCATGCTACAGGCCAAATATTAGGTCTTTGGTCCTTTTTGCGAATGAGAAGAGGTTGCTTAAAACAGTGATGAGAGATGCTGAATATCAAAATGTCTGAAATCCAAATTTTTTGTGTGTTTTCTATGATGAAATATCAAAATTAATATTACAGCCAACACGGGAAAAAAGTCAGAAATCAGACTTTTATCTGAAAATTCTCATGCTTGTTAAAGAAATGTTGACACTAGATGGACAGACAAAGGTCATTGCACTACCGTAAATAAGCTCACTTGCCCTGTTGGCAGAGAAGCTACAAACATTTCTGAGAAATAATGGTTTCAAACTTCAATGTATCAAAATTCAAATGAACAGAAATTGGCATCTCTTCTTGTACATAAAATGCCAGATATTTCTCCAACACAGACAGCATCAGGCGTATAGAAACACGGTATATCAAACATCCATCAGGGATTCCTTTGGGCTTTTTTTGATAAGAGATTTATGGCCTGTAGACTTGATAATACAATTAGATTGATCACACAAGTTACAAATCACAAGACATGTTAGACTTTCATCTCATTAATTTTCCAAAATGAATTTTTTTTTTTTTAAATCTTCAAATACTACCTCAATTACCACCGAAACCTGTATTAACTGGTTTAAGACAATTGTAAGATCAACTGATTTAAAATCTAATTTATAGCATTCTAGGAATTTTTAATCCAAGAATTTCAATGGTTTTTTTTTTTTTTTTTTTTACTTGAAGATTCTGAATTGTGGTAGTGCTGGTTTTGTAAACACAAGGCTATAACTTTTATAACAAATTTAGCAGGCAATAATGTCCCTGCCTGGTAATAAGCCCATATTGTCTGGCAATAAGCCCATGTCTGGTAATAAGCCCATATTGTGTGTCTGACAATAAGCCACTGCCTGGTAATAAGCCCATATTGTCTGACAATATGCCCCTGCCTTGCAATAAGCCCATATTGTCTGACAATATGCCCCTGCCTGTAATAAGCCCATATTGTCTGACAATAAGCCCCTGCCTGGTGATAAGCCCATATTGTCTGACAATATGCTCATGCCTTGTGATAAGCCCATATTGTCTGACAAGATGCACCTGCCTGGTAATAAGCCCATATTGTCTGACAATATGCCCCTGCCTGGTAATAAGCCCATATTGTCTGACAATATGCCCCTGCCTGGTGATAAGCCTATATTGTCTAACAATATGCCCATGCCTGGTAATAAGCCCATATTGTGTGTCTGACAATATTCCCCTGCCTAGTAATAAGTCCATATTGTCTGACAATATGCCCCTGCCTGGTGATAAGCCCATATTGTCTGACAATATGCCCCTGCCTGGTAATAAGTCCATATTGTCTGACAATATGCCCCTGCCTAGTAATAAGCCCATATTGTCTGACAATATTCCCCTGCCTGGTGATAAGCCCATATTGTCTGACAATATTCCCCTGCCTAGTAATCAGTCCATATTGTCTAACAATATTCCCCTGCCTGGTGATAAGCCCATATTGTCTGACAATATGCCCCTGCCTAGTAATAAGTCCATATTGTCTGACAATATGCCCCTGCCTGGTGATAAGCCCATATTGTCTGACAACAAGCCCCTGCCTGGTAATAAGCCCATATTGTCTGACAATATTCCCCTGCCTGGTGATAAGCCCATATTGTCTGACAACAAGCCCCTGCCTGGCGATAAGCCCATATTGTCTGACAATATCCCCTGCCTGGTGATAAGCCCATATTGTCTGACAACAAGCCCCTGCCTGGTAATAAGCCCATATTGTCTGACAATATTCCCCTGCCTGGTAATAAGCCCATATTGTCTGACAATATTCCCCTGCCTGGTGATAAGCCCATATTGTCTGACAACAAGCCCCTGCCTGGTGATAAGCCCATATTGTCTGACAATATTCCCCTGCCTGGTGATAAGCCCATATTGTCTGACAACAAGCCCCTGCCTGGTAATAAGCCCATATTGTCTGACAATATTCCCCTGCCTAGTAATAAGTCCATATTGTCTGACAATATGCCCCTGCCTAGTAATGAGTCCATATTGTCTGACAATATTCCCCTGCCTGGTAATAAGTCCATGTTGGTTGGCAATCAGTCCATGCCTGGTTATAAGCTCAAGTCAGTCAATAAGCTCAATAAGTTCTACTTCAGTAGAGTAGAATTGCTAACACATGCTAATTGACTGTCTTGTAATCAACGCCCGATTCTATTTCAGCTTATGCAGTAGAGATGTTCCATGGCGATAGTCCTATAATAAGTTTTCCCTCGGTTTTGCTTTCTGGACTCATTGCGGGAATAATACGGTAATGCTTTCACATTTAGAGTTGGTCAAGCAAATTGCCTTAAGAAACCTCTTGAATATCAAATCTGTTTTGTAAATCTCTTTCTATTTAAATGATTACCTGAAAATCTTTAAAACTTTTCTTTTATAACAGAAAGCCCTCTTTATCAATAACATATCCAATTTTGTTTTAACCAATTAAAACACTTTAAACTGTGACATCTTAATTGTATGTACAACTAATTGTACGATGCCCTCTCCCTCGAATATAACTAATGGTACTAGTCGCTGGCAGAGGCAAATATTTCGCTTGGAATTTTAAACTTTAACAACCGACCTTGAAGACATTCATGAGACATAATGTTCCGAGATCAGATAGCTGTCGAGTATTTTACACACAGATCGTGCTGCTATCATCAACATCAAAAGAATTACTTCACCGAAGTTTAATGCTCATCTGAACAAATAACCTTGACGAACATAATCCAGTCTGACACAATTAATCCTTATACCTGGTAGATATGCTATCGATTTTCTTCATGGAACACATTTTGACCTAATAAATATTTCGTAGAAATTCTATTTTAGATCTTAATTCCGTAAGAATGATTGTAATTCAGTTACTGGTGTATCTGTGGTGGATGCGAGTTTAAGTATATGAACCAACAGTTATTTAGGTCTTCCAAATGAATCAACAGCTGATTTGCCGTAGCCTTGAGATTCCTGGTATGGAAATAGCTGAATCCCTTCCCTGGTTAGGTGCAGATAAAGAAAACCTTCCATAACAAGGCAGTTTGGGTTTATCCCAGGAAGCTGGGTTTATCAATCACCCTGTGCTATCATGACTGTTAATCCTTGGACAAGACACTTCGGCTGAATTGTTCTTGTTGTTATATATGTTATGGACCATCCAGATATACTGTTCAGTGAGCTTTTAAGCTGGTATCAATCATCTGCTATAAGAAGAGCTCGCCTGATCATCATATCACAGCATTTATTCTGGCCCTTAATGATGACAATAAATTAGTCACAGCATGCATTTTAAGTGGCCTAGCTTATAAATGACAACAAATTCGTTTTTTTCTGACAGTATGCATAATCAACTAATATTAACAAATTGACTTCTTTGATCTCAATCTTTCTATAATCGTCAACAAGAGGCCCAGTGGACCTGTATTGCTCACCTGGATATTTCGGTGATTATGACAAAACCTCCATTGGACCCTGACATTTGACCCTAGTGACCTTGACCTTTGGTCTGTTGACTCCTTGTCTAATCCTGACCAACAAAATGTTAATCAGTGACAAAATTTGACGTTGACCTTTCAGAATAATGATTTTGACCTTTGACCTTCAATTCTGACTTTCTGTATTTTTGAGAATTGAACATCTTGACCAAATTTACTGAAGTTAATGACTGCGAACCTCTATATACTTCCAGTCAAATATAAATGAAATTGCCCCTTTTTGGCTCTTGCATGCCCCTCAGCACCACCATTTGTACAATTTTTAATCACAACCACGTCGGGATACTTCATTTAGTCAAAATATGATCAAATGATATATCCAGTGCATAGATCTAGAGAAGTTGTTTCTAGCAATATTAACCGAAATACTCCCTTCTTAACCCACCTTTCAGCCCCCTGGGGGTCAGTCCCACCATTTGTACAATTTTGAATCAAACTATGCCACAAAGGGATGCTTCCAGTCCAATATGAATGATATTGAGTGCCCACAGTGAGTAGTTCTAGAGAAGAAGTCATTAACAGTAACATACATGTAGCCAAGTTGTCCCTTTTTTGACCCATGCACCCTTCAGTCCCCTGGAAATTCAGTCCCACCATTTGTACAATTTTGAATCCCCACCACTTGAAGATGCTTTTAGTCAAGTTAAATTCCAATCAATGCTCAAGAAGAAGAAGTCATTTCAAGAAATTGTTGATGTTATGGACGACAGATGATGGATGCCACAGTATGGTATAATACACCTTGGTCCTTCAGAATAGGTCAGCTAATAACAATTAACTATTGATCAATATAACATTACTCTCCAGATGCTGGTACCCATTTATACAGCTATTTAACAAAATAGCACAGTAATTAAGACTATTAAGAACAGAAGTCTTATTTACCAAAAGCAAAACACAGCTAGTGGAGAGAAAATCGATAAAGATTTTTTTTTTTTTTTTTTTTTTAATTTCAAAATAAAATTCCCAAGAAACCCAAATTTTTATCTCAGTACAGTGAAACAGTCTCTCCAAGTAAAAAACTTCCACAGAAAGTTTCCAACACCAGGGTGATCAATACCAGCACATGAAAAGGTCATAAGGGCCATTTCAAATGTGGGATCTCCAGATATCAAGAATTTATTTCGGTCCCAATTTTTGGAAGTCAATGCTTTAACGATGGCTTTGTTAGGGTTAATCTATTCATGTTTGAAATTATCCGAACACATTTATTTCTTTGTGTTTAAAACAACAAATGCTAGCACGATTGTCAAAGATATCTAAATAATTTGAACAGTTAAATATGTCAATTTGCCAGTTCCCGATAAAATTCTAACGACCAAAACACTAGATTATAGGTGTTTGCCTGAATGCACAACAACATTGATTATTGAGAAATGCAACATAAAAATAAAAGATCTGTTTAAGATACATGCTGAATATCATAGCATATATATATATATTTAGAACTTGCATCAACACTGAGCATGCCCAGGACTACATTGAGCATGCCAATGACTGCAGGCGCTTTCTTCGTGTGATATATTACCTAGACAAAAATTCCATTAAACGGCTGGTATGTGTTTTAATTTGAAAATTACAGTAGAGTACCCTGGGCTAATTTAATAGTAAATCTGTATACATGTTTGAATGAGTGTAACAGTGCTTGATTGAATTGTTACGAAATTTGCTCAGAGCAATAGCATTGATTTCTTGTCTTCATCAGAATCTTGATTTGAATTTGATTGTTTGCTTTATTTTGTTTAACGTCCTACTAACGGCCAGGGTCATTTAAGGACGTGCCTTGGTTTTGGAGGTGGAGGAAAGCCGGAGTACCCGGAGAAAAACCACCGGCCTACAGTCAGACTACCAGGCAACTGCCCAACGTAGGTTTCGAACTCGCAACCCAGAGGTGGAGGGCTAGTGTTAAAGTGTCAGTACACATTAACCACTTGGCCACCGCAACCATTAGAATTTGATCTCTATTTCTATTTGCCGCAAATAATGGTCAATATCTGGCCAATGGGTTCAGAGTAAGGGATTTTGAATAGCCATGACCTTGACCTTAGAGATATGACCTTTGGTCTAGGTCAGATACATGTTTGGCCCCACAGATAAATGTATCAAACTTTCTGCAAATATGCAGTATGTCAGTCTTGAGATTTATTTAGACATCAAGATGTCTTTGAATGTTATAAGAAAATTAAACCTGTTTTGATATTTTTGAAATCGTGATCTTGCTGATGTATCGTTGAGATAATTGCCATTTCTCGTGTAGTCGTGGTAATTAGATGTCTATTGTATATCGGAAACATAATAAAACACAGTCAATATTACATCATTTTTGTCTGGGTACTGGAAGTGAAATAATTAGTTCTCAGAAAACTGCATTACAACTCTATATTGCTATGTATTACATAAGCCAAAAGGGGAGATAACTCCCTAATCATGTGTTTGTAAGTTTGTTAGATCACGATAGGTCTGACCCAGACGTTCTTTTTTGGAATAATCACCTCGTAATTTACAGTGACAGCAATCTGTCCTTCAACAGCCGGTCCAAGGTCAAACAGCCGGATATTTGTCTTTCAAGCAATTCCTGGTCGCTACAACTCTTAAAATTGCCAATAATTCACAAATACTCAGCAAACATGGTCACTATCTAAAGACATCAATTTAATTTTGAAAAAGAGGTATTGATGATATCAGAAACTTTTAACTTTGTACATCTTTAACAATTTATTGCATTATTTATCCATACACAGACAGAGAATTTAAGGTTAATCATATTTAAGAATGACTTAATTAACCTTCAAAATATATTTTTCATTATCTTAAAATGTGAATGCTTTTTGTTGACACTATTTGCCTAATAGTATAATAAAATGAAATTATAAAATCTATTTCAAAATTAAATTAAACTTGCAATCAATGAAGATATTGAACATTTATATACAGTCAAACCTGGTTTAACGGCCACCTCTATATAGCGGTCACCTGTCTATAACGGCCATCTCATGGTCCTCCCAATGCATTTTGCTATACAACATGCCTCCATATAACGATCACCTGTCTAACGCGGCCAGCGGTCACTAAAAATGGCTGGAAATGCCAGAAAAACTGCTGAATAACGGCCACTGGATCATAAAAAAATCTTCGACTCCGGCGAACATTACAACGTCCATTATGTGTATTGGCTATATCAAGAGAGGTAACTCTGGGTGCGTTCGTTAAGAACGTGGTTTTTGATTTCCGGCTATTTACGATACATATTGGTACTTCAAACGTATATCAAACGATATTAATACAGTACATAAAATAATTGTATGACATAGTCAGTTATTACATTCAGCTGATATTATTTTAGTTTCGTTTGTTTTACTGTACAATTTAGTTATCTTACGGACAACAAAATAACTACCTAAACGAACGCACTGCCGAAATCGGAAGCGACACTGAGTAGTGTTTACATAGGTTATACGTAGATTTGTGACGAGAAAAAATGTTCATTTCAAATCGGCATGCCTCCCAAAAGGATCGCCCTCACTTCAGACCAACAGTATGATGTCATTATGAAGTCAGAAAAAGCTGGTTTGAGTGCACGTAAAATTGCAGACGATTTAGGCGTAGGCAGGACGCAAATCAATAATATTTTGAAAAGAAAATGTGACGTTCTCACGGAGTATGAACAAAATTCTGCACCGGAGAGAAAGCGGACGAGGAGACCTACCGGGAATGAGGAAATCAACATGCTAGTTTGGAAATGATGATGACGATGTACCCCTCTCAATGGTTGCCATGGCTAAGGAGCTGTTCGGCTGCAAGTTTTCGGAGTTGGAGGAACTAGATTGACAAATCAAAACGTGTGACACTATACTTTTGTGGACTGGGAGAAACCAGCGTCGGACATTCTGGCCGACCTCCAGGAGGAATGTGAGAGTAACGATGATGATGATGATGATGATGACGATTCTCAGGATGCCCCTAAGGTAACACGTACTCTAAGTGAAGCGGAGAGTTGCACAGAAAAACTCAAAGAGTTTGCCCTAAGGAATGGACATTCTGACATCTTTTCCCAGACAATAGAGTTAGAGGGACTTTTGAATAACTTAAGAGTAGGTACTGGAGTGTCACAGGCAAAGATAAGCGACTTTTTTCAAAAACAGTGAACAGTATACATGACAACTTGTAAATCAATATTTATTTGTTACCTGCTAATAAAATATGCATTGTACATGTACCTATTTATTTATTAACATTGAATAAAAAATATAAATTCAATTGAAATCCATTTTAATTTTATTGAAATTTCAAAAGCACATACAATGTACTGTTCATTTAAATGATACATGTACATACAGTATACAAATGTATTTTTTGTTTACATCCACTGTCGAAAAACTGAACCTGTATATAAAGGCCACCTGTCTATAAAGGCCACTTTGACCGTATCCCTTAAGTGGCCTTTATAGACAGGTTTGACTGTATTCAATTAATATATTTGATTTCCAAAATGAATTCCAATTGTTTTACAGTATTTGCACAATCTATAAAGACACCTCCTATTATTGAAACAAAATAACTTCCAATGTCATAAATTGTGATGACTGTGTCAGATCTGCTTGATAATGTTCCCCAAATTATGACTCTAAAACTTTTCAAAATGTAACTTTTTTCAGTTTTTGTATAGGTGATGAAAAACACCTTCATCATGTCTCAAATCTTTTTTTACTTTTAATTCCAAAGGCTCCAAAAATACACTCTAAATTTTGTATGACTGGCCCATGGACATTAACAGTCACCTGAGTTTTGAAATGTTTCAGTTAAATTGACCCTTTTTGACTCCGCCCATCAACCCCTGGGGTCAGTCAGGGCCAGCATGTGTAACCCATCAAACTGTCATCCCATGCTGATAATGTTAACAAGGTTAGAATGGATTTCAATAGAAATCAAACAAATTATAGTCAAAAATGTGATTTCATTATATAAACTATGTTTACCCCCTCTCCAGGGGCAAATGCGAGACCCCAGGGTCATGAAATTCACAATTTTGCAGGGTAAATCACCTTAGACCCTGATGGAAGGTATTTGATTCTATCTTAATTATTTGTATCTTGAGAAGAAGACTTTTTGAAATTTCAGTATGACCTCTTTTGGCTACGCCCCTCTGTTCCGTGAAAGGTGGAGACCATGCAATGAACATTTTTGGTTGACCTTTGGCCATGGAAGGTTTCTGCAAAATTTCATTGAATCTGGTATAGTCGAAGAATGTGAATTGTTTACGAACAGACGATCGATGCATTACAATGGCAAAAGGCGGTTAATTCTAATAGGTCACTTGAGACTTTGTCTCAAATGAAACGAAAACTCATTAAAGATCGTATCAATACCATTGTTCATTACTAAAAGAATTTATTAGAAAATAAAGTATTATATAATTTATTAATCTATATGTCTTGGATCCATTCTACAGGTTTGCGTGTCTGAGAGCAGTAGACCATCTCTTGCTTTCAAGCAAAAAATGTATGTTATAAATCAAATAAACGGATGAAGAATGAATGTGTCCGTCGATAAAACAACTCTGTCAGGAAACTTCTGTTTAGCTGGCGTGACCATTACAATCATCAGTAAATCAACTTAAAACACAGCCAATACGTAACATCATTAAGCATTCCTTGATCAATCAATTTCTAAAGTTTCTTACCCAAACATCATTAAAATCTCAAATGCCAATGGGGCAACCGATGAACATTATCGTGAATGGTCTGCAGGTAACTTATGGAATAGCAGATCTGTTCTTTTAACATTTAAAGGGTACAGATGACCATAACAACGCCGTGCTGGGTTGATCAGCTTTAATCAAATGGTTGACTAGTGTCAACATTTAGGCATGTCGTCATCAGAACTAATTTAAAATACAAACATTCAGGTATAAGGTATAAAATGCGATGCCTAGTGACAATAACAACAAGTTGTTATGAGTGACGTAATGCATAGTACACAATAAAATGACGTCATCAATAACAGTGACAGCTGGTAGCGGGAAAATTACATTGAAATGTTCCGTACGAGTTTCACAGTCTATATTTATATACCATATGCTCAAAAATTCACAAAAAATAAAATCCTATAACATTGCATAAAGCTGAACTATATATAGTTTTATATAGTTAATTGTCAAGTAGTAATAACGACAGTACAGACAAGTAAATTGTCGAATTTTCGAGGCAATCTGCCCCTTTATCAAGACACAGGTAAATTACATACGATCATGCACATATAGACATAGAAGTTTCATATAGTTATATCTAATGGGTATGGATGGAATTAAACACAATATAAGTATATTCTTCTTACATTTCATTCTGGTTAACTGTTTGACCAGATGTCAAGCTACAGAAATAAATATTTCATTTTCTTAAATGTGGGTGAAGAGTTTGTTATGCCACAGGATATAATGGGTTCCAGTTCTGTATTTCATCATCATAATGCATTGTTTTCTTCGGTCCATCAATAACTTCTATGACCGAACCGAGTGACGGCGGTGACACCTGCTTTCTACAGCTGACATTTGTATTCATATCAAACGTTGAAGTGATTGTCACTTAAAAGCCATCATCACCATCCATTCAGGAAAAAACAAGAGCATTTGACAAGCTTATTTCCTCCGGCTGATATTGCCAATATTTTCTCTTCCTTTGTTATCATTAGAACAACGAACAGGAAATATAACGAGACTGGCTTTTCCTGTGATGTAATTCAAAGCCAGATTGGTATTAGTTATGATAATAATTATCATTGGTTATGGTAACAGTATCCAAATTTAAAATTCAAAAAGAAAATTATCAAAAAAAAAAGGGGAAAAAAAAATCACACATGACAGGGCTACTTATTAAGGGTGCATATTGGTTAGCTTAGTGGATAGCATGTTTGCCATATACAAAGACAGCGGGGTTTAATATTACCTGATAACAAATGTAATGACATGTCCATGGCATGGGATGGCATGACACAGACTTGCTGGGCCCTAACTTAATCCACTGGTGTCAACCATGTATCAGGGTATTTTTGGTAAGGGAGACAACTCTTATAAACTGGTCAACTACTAACAGACAACTCATATTTATTCTAGATAATAGATTGAGCAATATAAGTCAATTTAGATAAAGTTTTCTGCTGGTGCATGTAGGTGTAGCTAGGTTGGTGAGTGTAGTTTTTCTTGGTGCTGTCACTGTGATAAATCACTGTAAGTTTGGGGTGCCAGGGCAGTCGTCAGATGATGTGACTGGTATAGAGAGAAATCTACATTGTACCAGACTTACAAAGTATAACAAACGACACACTGGAGAGAGAGAGATCAATTTCTCAGTAAACAACAGCATTAATATTAATCAAACTAAATTTATAAGCAAAAAGTTTAGTACCAATAGGAAAAAGGATAGCCAAAATGGATGACAATAACGATTTAAAACTTTAAACCTCTATTTAATGTTAAAGCTTGCCCAATATATATAATGTTGAAACTTGAGGTTTTTAAAGTAAAACCAATTTTCATGAGGTAATACTTACCATAACTTTAGTATGCATATTCATCACTTACACCCATCTTTGTATCCCCAAAAAACAAGATTAAAAAATCCCGCCCTCCCTACCGTCACGTGACCTGTATCTTAATGATTACGCAACAGAGTGATCTCCCATCCTCAAAAACCTTTATGGAGCCACATGGGCAGCCAGGATAATGAGTTAAGGGGAGGAATAAAAGGGTGGGACTCCATAAAGTTATGGTAAGTATTACCTCATGAAAATTGGTTTTACTTTAAAAACCTCTATTTCATTTCAGTAATAATTATCATAACTTTAGTATGCGAATTCGTCTTACCGTAGTGGAGACTCAAAGCCAGGCAGCCCATAACGACGGCACAGCAACCCAGACGCAACTCCAGGTAGGTAGGGAGATAAATAGGTTCAAGGAACCCCCCAATTTTAGCCGACAATGATTAAAAAATGGCAACTACCTCCGCGTATGCAGAGCAGGTGTACCATTGTGATGCCTGATCGCATGATAAATTAAAAAACCCTACAGATTACTGTGGAGGCACAGCCACAGACTGCTACCACCACCGGACCAAGAGAGTACAACCCATCTGAATGCGAAGCCAATGACCGGAGATAAAAATCTGTAAAGGTATTCTGCCCACGCCAGAAGGCAGCGGACATGACATCCTGAAAGGAGGAGCCATTGAGAAGAGCCCATGATGTAGCAAGGGCCCTAACCTCATGAGCACTCACCTTGTAACGAGCCTGAACCTGATCATCAGAATGGTCATAAGCAAACTTGATAACCTGACAGATCCATCTGGAAATGGACTGGGAGGAGATCTCCTGCTGACCCTGCTTGATGGACAAGAAAAGCCGGGATCGAGTACCCCGCCCCCCCTTGGTTTTCTCAAGGTAAAACCTAAGTGCCCGACAGGGACAGAGCAGTTTATCCCGCTCCACAGAACCCATTGAGCCCTGCAAGGAAGGGATCTTGATAGGCTCAGGCAAGAAACCAGGAACCTGATTCTTAGCCAAAAAGGCAGGATCAGTGAGAAGGGTCACGGCAGAAAAGTTCCTAGCCCAACGGAGGCAAGAGGGGTGAGAGGACAAAGCATGGATCTCACTTCTCCTACGACCAGAAGCCAAGGCGATGAGGAACACCACCTTGAAAGTAAGAAACTTCAAGGTGGCCGACTCCAAAGGCTCATAAGGAGCACGCGTCAGAGAATCGAGCACCAGAGCCAGATTCCATTGAGGAGCCAACTGCCGTATTCTAGGTCTGTCCAACCCAAACCCCCTAATCAGGGCAGATAGAGAAGAGGATGAGCTCACCTCTGATCTACCCTGAAAGGAAAGCACACTGGCTATCGCCGTACGATAACCAGCAATTGTGCCCGGGGCAAGATTGCGATCTCTAAACAACCAAAGCAGAAAATCAGCAATCAGTTGTACAGATGCCTTGACCGGATCAACCTTCCTGCCGACACACCAATCACAGAAGATCTTCCATCTTGATTGGTAGACGGCAGAAGAGGAAGACCTAATCGATCGAGCGATGCGAGCTGACACGTCTCTAGAAAAGCCCGTCTGAGCGAGGCCTCCTGAGATAGCCTCCACGCGTGAAGGTGGAGTATCTCTGGACGAGAGTGCATCGTCCTGGACCGAGGCTGGCGAAGGAGATTCGTTCTGAGTGGGAGAATCAGAGGATCTTCCACCAGAAACGACAAAAGCTCCGGAAACCAAGGCTGCCTCGGCCACAGGGGTGCTATCAGGAGCAGGGAGCAATGATGCTTCCGAAACTTCTGCAACACCCTGCCCACCAAATTGAAGGGGGGGAATGCATAAGCATGCATCCCCTCCCAGTCCAGAGATAGAGCGTCCACGGCCCAAGCCCTCGGATCTGGAACCGGAGAGACAAACGTTGGCAACTGATTGTTCAGGGATGTGGCGAACAGATCTATGTGAGGTCTGTCCCACACCTGACAGACTCCCTCGAAAATCGAAGGATTCAGTTGCCATTCCGTCAACACCGGTTGGCGGCGCCTGGACAGAGTATCCGCCAACACATTCAATCTGCCCGGAAGATGCTTGACAAGGATAGTTAATTGCATCTCCTGGCACAGAAGAAGAACACGGATAGCGAGGGCACACAGGATGTGGGACCTGGTACCCCCCTGCCTTTCCAGATACGCGACAACTGTTGAGTTGTCCGTAGCCACACAAATCACCTTGGATTGCAAGATCCCCCGAAGAGACTGCAATGCCAATAGAACAGACCTCATCTCGAGCACGTTGATGTGCTCGGAGAGCTGTTCCCCAGACCACTCCCCCGACCGGCAATGCCCGTCGAGGTACGCCCCCCAACCCGTCATGGAAGCATCCGTGAACAGGGTCATAGTGGGAACGGGCTTGGACAAAGGAACCCCACGGAGAACGTTGTCCTGAAGGGTCCACCAACGGGCAAACTCCTTGACCAACTGGTCCAGAGGAATCCAAGCTTCCCAGTCCCTTGACGAAGGGACCCAATTGCCAAGAAGGAACATCTGGAGAGGTCTGATGTGAAGTCTCCCCAAGGGGACCACATCTGCCAGGGAGTTGAGAAATCCCAGGAAACTGAGAAACCAACGCACCTGGACCCGAGACCAGCCGATGAAAGTCAGGGCGAGATCCCTGGCTTTCTCGAACTTCTCCATTGGTGGAAGGGCAATGCCCTGAACCGTGTTGAAACGGTTTCCCAGGAAAACGAAATCCTGAGATGGGGTCACCTCCGACTTCTCCCTGGATGGAATGAAACCGACCTTTAGGAAGAGTTTCAGGACCAATCGGGTGTCCTGCAACAAGGATCTCCTCACTAGGTGAAGCATGAGGGAATCGTCGAAATAGATGTGAACATCTATTCCCCGAGAATGCAGGAATCCCACGACCACCTGCAGCAGCTTGGTAAACACCAAAGGTGCAGTCGTGAGTCCGAATGGCATGGATTGGAACTGAAAGACCTTCCCGTTGCAAGTGAACCGGAGGAACTTCCGTGCCGACTTCTTGATGGGGATGTGGAAGTAGGCATCCTTCAAATCTATTGAAGTGGCCCACATTCCATCTCTCACGGAGGCGATTATGCCCCGAGGAGTCTCCATCTTGAAGTGAGGAGAATCTACGTGCCTGTTGAAGGCACTTAGATCTATGATCGGGCGCCACGCCCCAGACTTTTTCCGTACCAGAAACATTCTGGAATAGAAGCCGGGGGTGCACTCCGTCAAAGGTACCTCCTCGACCGCGCCCTTGACAAGCATGGTCCTTACTTCCTCCTGGAGAGCCAAAGCCTTTCCTGGATCCCCGGGAGGAGGAAAAAAGATTGGCCTTGACGCTAACGGCGGATCCCGCAAAAGCGGAATGCCTAGCCCCTCCTTGACCACAGACAAGGCCTAGGCGTCCTCCGTGATCTCCCTCCACTCTGGTAGGAAGGCGGATAGACGCCCCCCCCACAGGAAGATCTGGCCGTGGCAGATCGAGCCCTTGCCAAGCAAGAGAGTCGTCTGCCAAGCCTGATCCTAATCCTGTGAGAGACGGACCGGAATCTGAAACGGGAGGACTGCACTCCTCCCGTACAAACTCCTCGTCTGAAAGGACCAAGGAGGTTAGAAGAGAGTCAGGAACTCTTCTTCTTACCCCCAGGAGGGTTCTTCCCTTTCTTACCTTTCCCTCTGTTGCCCTTGAAGGAAGGCTTCGCCTTTGGCTGAGCAAAAGATTGCGTAGCCGAAGGTTTTGCCTTCTTCTTAGGAGGCGCTGACCCCTGCGAGGTGCGGGCCTTCTCAGCCTGAATCCTCTTCACCAAAAGTGCTGAGGCGACTGAGTCCTCCTTCAAATCCTTCTGAACAGAAGGAAGGGACCCTCCAAAAAGAGTGGACCCAGAGAAGGGGGCAGTCAACAACCGGGAGCGGTAAGGTTCATCGACCGGGCGGTTTTTCAAAACTGAAAAACGCCTAGCCAACAAGACATTGACCAGCAAAGACACCTGCAAGGCTGCCAGAGCTCTCAATGCCCCGTTCAGGGCAGAGGTCATCCTGTCCTGGATGTCGGCCGGTTCTGTCTCGGAAATCCGACCCTCAGGCACATCGGAAACCCTATACAGACAAACTGTCAGAAAGTCGATATATGACAGAATCTGGATGGAAAGACGCAGCAGTCTCTCCATCTTGTGGTGCTCTTTAGATCCAAACACCACCTGATCCACTGACTTACCGGGCCAAGCCGCCAGCTCTCCCGATTCCAGCCTAGCTGGTTGAGAGACAAGCAGGCCATCATGTGTGGCATAGTCAGAGGGATGAACCTCAGACAGGTCACCAACACTGAGCTGCAACCCAGTAAACCCAGGCGTACGGGTTGAAGACGAATTCTTCTCCAGAACCCGTGACTGGGCAGTGGCCAGAGCTGAAGACACAATAGTGCCTTCTGGCAGAGAGCGGTCTGACTGGGCGGATGCTCTAGGAGCCACCAAGGAACCCAAAAGGGTGGTGGACTCCGGGATAGATGACGCAGAAGGAGGTGGGCAAACCTTCTCCCCGAGAATCCGGGAAACGTCGGCCCTAAGGGCCCGCATACCGGACAAGACGTGCTGGGCCTCAGCCTCAGCAGCCTCAGGGTCACCCTCATCCTGGGAATCCCCACCTTGAGGATCGTCATCAGACGACCCGGACAGACCAGCGTCTATGTCCGAGCACCCAGGAGAGAGATGAACGACATCCTCCTCATCTACCATACCCGCGTCCTCACAGTCCATAGCCTCCACACTAGCGGGACATGAAGTCTCGACTGCATGGAACGGCCCAGCCATAGGAACCAATTCAGGAGAATCTTGAAGGGGCTCCACAAAACGGCGTTTTACAGACGACAGCGAATGCAAAACAATGGCGGACCACGTGGTACACCGCCCGCACACGTGGAATGTAAACACCGGCCGAAAAAGGCACAAAACAAAAATATGTATATACAAAATGTATGTAACTCAACACAAAAGGGGAGATGGGCAAAAAGCAAACAAGCGTTGCCAAAATTTGACCAAATAGTCAAAACAAACAGCTAAATAACAATGTCGGGATATCAACAAACTATGAGCCGTCAGCTATCAGCAAGCGCCATAAAGGAAAGAGGATGGGAGATCACTCTGTTGCGTAATCATTAAGATACAGGTCACGTGACGGTAGGGAGGGCGGGATTTTTGAATCTTGTTTTTTGGGGATACAAAGATGGGTGTAAGTGATGAATATGCATACTAAAGTTATGGTAATTATTACTGAAATAAAATCATACTTTTATAAAGGTATATATAACTATATTTGACTGACCTACAGTACAAATAAAATATATAATATCTTAATTAGGCATGATACGGTGGTGTTATAATCTGCCACTATGAAAAAATTAAGTGGCTTAGCATTACATGGTGGTAGTTATGATGTCATTATAAAGTGGCTTGGCATTACATGGTGGTTGTTATGATGTCGTTATTTAGTGGTGTGGCATTACATGGTGGCTGTTATGATGTCACTATAAAGTGGCGTGGCATTACATGGTGGCTGTTATGATGTCGTTATATAGTGGCGTGGCATTACATGGTGGTTGTTATGATGTCGCTATAAAGTGGCTTGGCATTATATGGTGGTTGTTATGATGTCGCTATAAAGTGGCTTGGCATTATATGGTGGTTGTTATGATGTCGTTATATAGTGGCGTGGCATTACATGGTGGCTGTTATGATGTCGTTATATAGTGGCGTGGCATTACATGGTGGCTGTTATGATGTCGTTATATAGTGGCGTGGCATTACATGGTGGTAGTTATGATGTCACTATAAAGTGGCGTGGCATTACATGGTGGTTGTTATGATGTCGTTATATAGTGGCGTGGCATTACATGGTGGCTGTTAGGATGTCACTATAAAGTGGTGTGGTATTATATGGTGGCTGTTATGATGTCACTATAAAGTGGCTTGGCATTACATGGTGGTTGTTATGATGTCGTTATATAGTGGCGTGGCATTACATGGTGGTTGTTATGATGTCGTTATATAGTGGCGTGGCATTACATGGTGGCTGTTATGATGTCGTTATATAGTGGCGTGGCATTACATGGTGGCTGTTATGTCGTTATATAGTGGCGTGGCATTATATGGTGGCTGTTATGATGTCACTATAAAGTGGCGTGGCATTACATGGTGGTAGTTATGATGTCGTTATATAGTGGCGTGGCATTACATGGTGGTAGTTATGATGTCGTTATATAGTGGCGTGGCATTACATGGTGGCTGTTATAATGTCGTTATATAGTGGCGTGGCATTACATGGTGGCTGTTATGATGTCGTTATATAGTGGCGTGGCATTATATGGTGGCTGTTATGATGTTACTATAAAGTGGCGTGGCATTACATGGTGGCTGTTATGATGTCACTATAAAGTGGCGTGGCATTACATGGTGGCTGTTATGATGTCGTTTTATAGTGGCGTGGCATTACATGGTGGCTGTTATGATGTCATTATAAAGTGGCTTGGCATTACATGGTGGCTGTTATGATGTCGTTTTATAGTGGCGTGGCATTATATGGTGGTTGTTATGATGTCGTTATATAGTGGCTTGGCATTACATGGTGGTAGTTATGATGTCATTATAAAGTGGCTTGGCATTACATGGTGGTAGTTATGATGTCACTATATAGTGGCATGGCATTACATGGTGGCTGTTATGATGTCACTATAAAGTGGCTTGGCATTACATGGTGGTTGTTATGATGTCGCTATAAAGTGGTGTGGCATTACATGGTGGCTGTTATGATGTCGTTATATAGTGGCGTGGCATTACATGGTGGCTGTTATGATGTCACTATAAAGTGGTGTGGCATTACATGGTGGCTGTTATGATGTCGTTATATAGTGGCGTGGCATTATATGGTGGTTGTTATGATGTCACTATAAAGTAGCTTGGCATTACATGGTGGCTGTTATGATGTCGTTATATAGTGGCATGGCATTACATGGTGGCTGTTATGATGTCACTATAAAGTGGCTTGGCATTACATGGTGGTAGTTATGATGTCACTATATAGTGGCATGGCATTACATGGTGGCTGTTATGATGTCGTTATATAGTGGCATGGCATTACATGGTGGCTTTTATGATGTCACTATAAAGTGGTGTGGCATTATATGGCGGTTGTTATAAAGTGCCATATATATGGCATTACATGGTGGTTGTTATGAACTGTCAAAAAGTTGCCAGGAATTATGCGATGGCTCATATGAAATTGTGGTAAATGCTGACCTCCAAACTTATCTCTGATACAGATGATGGGCACTTTTCCAACATGATTGCAATATCTGACACACATAAATATATTTGAGATCTCTCTGATCACACGTCTGTCAGTCTGTCTGATATATGACGTTGTAATTTCTTTATATCAATCTCCGGCTGGGATAGGTTTACTTTTTAAACTATTCTTTCTGCATTAGACTTGCAATGACATGTAATACCAGAGTTTAATTTCAACCAAATGCTGTCTCCAGTTTAAACAATTGATATTCAATCTGGAATCCTCAAAAGTAACTGAGATTTAAACAATCTAACCAAGACAGTGAGATATTGTGATGTCTGCCAAGCGTGGTACAAGTAAAGCAGTATGATAGTATCCACAGGAATGGTGGTTTGAATAGGCTGCATTTGGCAAGTTGAATTTCAATGAGATCATAAAGGTTTGACCCCAGTAAGAAGTCAGATCACACAGGTTTCACCCCAGTAAGAGGTCAGATGACACAGGTTTCATCCAAGTAGGAGGTCAGATCACACAGGTTTCATCCCCAGTAAGAGGTCAGATCACACAGGTTTCACCCCAGTAAGAGGTCAGATCACACAAGTTTTGACCAAGTAAGAGGTCAGATCACACAAGTTTTAACCCAGTAAGAGGTCAGATCATAAAATTATCCCAACGCATATGGTTTACATATCAAAATCCCTAAAATCAACTCCCACGTAATACTTGGTACTTTCCTGAAGAAAACCACACAGAGACTAGCGACCCTAATTCGGTTACGTAAGAGCCCTGCATCCTACCACTAGACCACTTCCCATACCAAAAAAAGGTATAAGAAGTTATAACTTTTTTGTACCTTTTTAGTACCTTTTCTGTACCATTTTCAAAAGGTACAGAAAAGTTATAACTTTTTTGTACCTTTTTGAAAACTTAGAATTTATGAATGTAACTTTTGATAACTTTTTTGGACTTAGACAATTTTAGATGTAACTTTTTTGTACCTTTCTAGACTTGGAAAATTTCAGGTATAACTTTTTTGTACCTTTTCTGGACTTAGAAAATATTTACAACATCTGAAAAGATTGATTAATTTTAGCAAAACTTTGCTGGACTTAGAAAATTGCATGTATAACTTTTTTGTACCTTTTCTGGACTTTGAAAATTTCGGGTATAACTTTTTTGTACCTTTTCTGGACTTAGAAAATATTTACAACATCCTAAAAGACTGATTATTTTTAGCAAAACTTGTCTGTATCTTTTCTGGACAACCATAAGATAACTAAATAAATCTTATGTTTGCTTATGACACATAATAATTACTGTAAATGTAATCACAAATAATTATACAAGACAGTGACAGTGAAATTCTATTACAGGTAATTCAATCAATATAAGCTCAATCCCCATTTAAATGGAAATGTTAATTTAATAATGTACATACAATTGATTAAAATACAATTATCAGTGAACTGTAGGGAATTTGTGATGGGTCAGAGAGGCGAATCACCTTTAGAAGACCTCAACGACAGGTAAGCTAGGTAACAGGTGATTGGAATCCGAAATGTGTGTTGAATTGTCCATGCATAGATAAATTTTACATTCCAGAGAGGCATCAAAAATATTTTGATAAATAACATACATATAGATTTAGAATTAAACAAGAGATCCAAGAGGGATCTTGGCGCCCACCATTGAATGATCTTCATAGGTTCCATGTTAGATTGATTTTTTCTCCTTTTTTTCCCTTCCTCTTACTAATCTGTATAAATTAAGAAACATCCCTCCAGTGCTTTTTAAACAAGGGAAACTTATATATGAAATTTGAGATTTGGCGATAATGGTTGTCTGTCGACAATGTTTTTAGATTGGTCCAAAAATGCAATACGACGGACCAAGGAGAACCTACATATGAAAATTGAGAAAGATTCCTTCAGTTCTTTCTGAGAAATCTCGATACCAAACTTCAATTGTCAAAATCCAAGATGGCTGCATGTCGGCCATCTTGTTTTCCGATCGGTTCCAAAATGCGATATGCATAACTAGGCACCAAGGGGAACCTACATATGAAATTTGAGAAAGATCCCTTTAGTACTTTCTCAGAAATAGCGATAACTACTTCAATTGTCAAAATCCAAGATGGCTGCCTGTCGGCCATGTTGTTTTCCGATCGGTCCCAAAATGCAATATGCATAACTAGGCACGAAGGGGAATCCACATATGAAATTTGAGAAAGATCCCTTTAGTACTTTCTCATAAATAGCGATAACAAGAATTGTTTACGTACGGACGGAGGGACGGACCACGGACCATGCACGCAGGGCGATTTGAATAGCCCACCATCTGATGATGGTGAGCTATAAAGGTCTTCACTTTTAATTTATTGCATTTTTAGTACAATATTCACACCCTTGAAATGCGGTTTTTTTTTTTGGGGGGGGGCAGTTTTTTTTAAGTTTATCTTTTTATCTCAGAGGACCAATCATTGCTCAGAGGACGTGAATAATTACAACTTAGCATTGATAAGTCACGACATGAACAAACTCAGTTGTTATAAAAGATAAGCAGTTCGTTAATCCCAACACAGACGTTCATAAACGTACGTACATAGAACATGATGATATAATTTACTTCACGTGGGACGATGGGTCACTCGCCCACAAAAACATTTTTTTTGGAAAACCCAAGCTTCATTCATCCCAATGGGATAAACATAGCATGGTCTTTGTCAGTGCATCGCATATTTTCTGGATGTTTGCGCTTTTGACATTAAATCTTGTAGTAGCATGCACAATAATGCCGCATTGGACACAAACTCCAGCGGTAAACAAACACACGTGTGGTACACTTGTGTCATTTTGATCGTCCAAACTCTCAGACGCTTTGATTTAACTTCATATAAGTAAAGCGTTTTTATGATCTCGATATGACGTAAATTGCAATAAACATTTTAATCTGAAAACAGCGCACACGATGTTTTGTCAGTGAACACATTAACAAAACAATCAATTGGTCATATATCTTTAAGCCAGATCGTCAGATTATTCACAAAGGACATCTGCAGGAGAATTGATCTCGTAGCATTACAGTAGCCTAGTGCTGTTACTGAAACGTGCACATCATGTGTGTAGGCTACCTCACGAAAAGTGGGACCACGCACCAAAAGTTAACCGACACCGTCAGACACAAGCTGATCACCGAAGACCTCATCCTCGGGGCATTAATTAGAATATAATTAGCGGCAGTCTACTGTAACGAACTCATTGAATTTTGTAAATACCTGTGTACCCGAGGAGTGTCCAGTTCACTTGCTGACATAGCGGTGTCCTGGGGCGTTAATTAATTAGTTACATCGTTGTCATGCCTGACTGCCTATGATTTGTTGCATTGGCCAGTTTACCTGGGTATCTCACCTGTGCACAATATTATCGGTATCAAGAATATAACGGATCAAATGACACGTTAGTTTCTCTGTACAGACACTTATGCATGTGTGCGATCATGTGCACTGTGAAAGAGTACGATGTTGCTGTAATCATAATAATAATTAAACAACAACTAAAATATATATATATAATAATATCGATAGGATTTCTTATGATATCGTAGGCGGCCTAATAACTTTATTCGACATTTTTCTTCTTCGTTCACTAGGCCCTTCTGTACACATGTATACCCACCGCCAGGCGGCGCTCCCTTCAGTGTAGCGGGAGATTTGTATTACAAGTGGCGGCCATTTTGTTTGTTTACGGAAACGTGACATGCCTAGAACAAAATCACGTTATATATATATATTGGCGACATTTAATTTCCCCACTCACGGAATACAATCGACAAACTGGGAACAGAATATCAAATTTCGTCTAGCTTTTGGCGACTTATGATACCCCTTTCACCGGCAAACACTGAATTATCGGACAACATGAAATCAGGGTAAGTTATGTTCTAATTTGTCTTCGAATCGCAGATTTTGTCGCTCTCGCGATCGTCATACATTAGGCCTAAACAACATTGAGTTAATTATGTTCATATGAAATACTTCATGTTTCAGGACTAAATTAACCAGCATTCATGATCCTCGGACCACCCGCCCCCTACGCACAGCCGAGTGATTATTTTTTAATCTTATGATATATTTAAAATGGATTCACACATATATGTGGCCATACACGTTTTTCGTTTATGGCGTTTGGTATGAACGTCCCAAAGTATATATAATATACTTCGTTTTTCAATGGATTTTCTTGAAATTCGATACACTATATATTGGGGTAGGCAATAATTTTGTCAGCTATTTTACCTGATAATTTTTTTCATGTTTTCCCGTACATTTGTTACTATTTTTTTACTGAAATAGACGAATATATGCACTATAATTTATGGTAAGTATGAACATTTTGTTCTTTATTCCTAATTATACGCACAACACTAATTTTTTTAAATGTAATTAACATGCAATTAATATCTACGGAATCGGCTACGGTAAATTAAATATATATAGAAATGAGAGGGATTGTTACTTGTTGTGTGCGTGAAATTTCAAGGAAATCCAATAAAATAAAGTCCTAATTGAAAATTTGTCAAAGTATTTAAAATACATCTACAAATTAAAGTAAAATCTAGAATTCTATATACAATTTTTAGCACATTTCATTTATTATACATAGACCATTGGAAAATTTGAGAAGAATCTTTCTTCTTTTATTTGATGTGAATTCATTTAAAATGTTTTATTGCTGAATTAACACACATTGATTACTTTCACCATCAGTTTCCCTTTTAAGCCAATATATTAGCTTGTATGCAATGCAAGATGGCTGACAGGCTGTCATTTTGAATTTTATAATTTTGAAGTTTCTCAGAAAGTTATTTATGGATCTTATTCAAAAGAAACATTTTAGGCTTCTGTTTTCAAATTAATAAGATCTAGAAGAAGAGAAAAGTGATTCCTTATTTAGGAATCACTTTTCTCTTCCTTCTTAGGCTAAAGAACAGTCTTGTATATATGATATATATAAAATTGATATTTATATAATAATCATACAATTACATGATATCTCTGGGGGTATCTTCTTTTTGATTTGACATGATAAGTTGTGTTTGTTAGCCTATAGTAATTACCTCTGTCTCCCAGCCCTCTAATTTTGCTGCTGTCTAATAATTCTAGAATCTATTGACAAATTTACACGAAATGGGCCAGGTACAGTTCACAAAATTATGTCAAAACCCAGGGTCAAAGCTCATTAGATTGAAAGGTCAAGGTAATTTTTTTTTTTTTCATCAATATTTTGTTTTGGCATGATGAAGCAAATTTAGTTGGAATTAAACTAGGTGTAAACTGACAAAGGTCAAGGTCAAATTTTACATTTTTTCACTGATTGAATATTTTGTTTCAAGGCTAAAGTAAAGTTGGTCAGAATTAAACATTATAATAATGCATGGAGTCAACTGACCAAAGGTCAAGGTCACTTGGTCAAAGGCCAAGGTCAGATTTTGTTTCACTATAATTCCAACCAATATTACTCAGTGATTTAGGCAGATGGGTTCTTGATGATTATGGGAGATATATATTATTTATTGCCTCATGATGAAATTGATGGGGTCCTTTAAATTTTCAGTGTTCTAGTTAATAAATTATAATAACCCAATTAACTCTAAGCCTGTCCTAGTTATTAAGTTATTACACCGAAACCAGAGTTACAATATGTAAATAGATCACTAACTGTTTTGTTTTCTTTTCTTTTTGATGGACTATAGAGTGTCAATCCGGAAGAAGAACCCTGATCAGCTCCTGGAAAAATCAGTGATCTTGCAGTATTGTCAGTCAAATCTCAAGGAAAGGATCCCAGAAGAGGAACATTTACATTATTTCAGACTTTTTTCTTTCCTGTGTAACAATGCCTCAAACAGCTAACACATTTTATATAGTATACAATACTATAAGACTCTATCATATGTGGTCATGTAGGATAGGGATATTCCACCCGAGGGGTCACAAAATGTGGTAAAACCCGAGGCTCCGCCGAGGGTTTTACCACATTTTGTGACCCAGAGGGTGAAATATCCCTATCCTACATGAACCACATATGATTGAGTATTTTTCTCTCATTCCCCAACCTAAAATATGCAAAAATAGGCACTATCTGTTGATAGCTTTCTCAGATAGACGCCATTTTTTCTCAATCCAAACTTTTTTTCTACTGCATATAATAAAAAAAGAACAGCGCCCATCGATTTACCATACCCCATATATGCAAACAACGTTTGCTGTTCTAAAAACGAAGGAAACCATTCATTTCCACAGTCTAACGTTGTTTCAGCAGCCCTGTCATTGCAAGCGAAGCCAAATCACTTGATGTCGGCCAAGCTAGTGTGTCCTTTCGCGTGAAAATATAGTTCCATGTTTTATTAATAAAAAACAATAAAAGAACGTGTTTTTTTTACATAATTTATATCATAAATAAAAAAAATTATTGTCTGATTACATATCTTAATTCAATATATTGTTGAAATGTTTAAATCATGGAGAGATTTAAAGAACCGGCGACCTACTTTTGTATCATTGCGCGCGCGTGGCTATCCTACACCGGAAGCGAGGTAATACACACACAGCAATCATGGGTGTATTTACCTGGACAGACCAGTATGATACCGGTAGGGATGAGAGAAAATGTGTATTAATAACAGTCCAGTTAGAGTGCTGTGTTATGCGGTAAATACTTAATTCTTGATGACATGTTGGTTTTATGTTTACATTAAACGGTAGTTATAATATATACTAAAGAAACATAGTGGATAATGCCTTGTACAGGAGCAGGAGTATGACAGTGTAATAGTACGTGACTGCTGCGTTCATCCATGGAAGGAATGTGTTATTCGAAATAAAGTTTTCCATGAGGACGAAAAATAGTGCTTTTGTTAGTCTTTCAAGAAAATGTGCAAAGTGAAAGGAGATTTCTGTGATGTTTTATGGATAGTAATTCATTGGTCTAGAAGACATGTACTTAATAAGTATATTTCTGGATAAAAAAACATTCTGAAGCAAAATCTTTTTATATTTTTCTGTACCTTTTCCATACTTTTTCTGTAACTTTTCTATACCTTTTTTGTACCTTTTCAGTACCTTTTTCATACCTTTTTTTGTACCTTTTCAGTACCTTTTTCATACCTTTTTAGTACCTTTTTTGTAACTTTTTAGTACCTAGAAAAAGTTATAACTTTTTTGTACCTTTTTCATACTTTTATAGTACCTAGAAAAAGTTATAACTTTTTTTAAACTTTTTAGTACCTAGAAAAAGTTATAACTTTTTTGTACCTTTTTCATACCTTTTTCATACCTTTTCTGTACCTTTTTAGTACCTAGAAAAAGTTATAACTTTTTTTTAACTTTTTAGTACCTAAAATATACCTATTTTTGTGTGAAATGTAACTTTTTTTATACCTTTTTTGTACCTAATAAAAGTTATAACTTTTTTTAGGTACAGAAAAGTTATCAAAAGTTATAACTTTTTAGTACTAGATTGAAACCGCTGTTTAAACATGGTTCCAATCTAGCATCAAAAGTTATAACTTTTTTGTACCTTTTTTCGGTATGGGTTAGCCTGGAGGATAATAAATTTTTAACGACAAACCATGCCACATCACTTATCCTCATAAAATGTTATACAACATTTGATATTTTGTATGTTATCTGGTGTATGACAAATTAATATAAATATCTGCAATTTTCAGATAAAAAATCAAACCATTTCCATACATCTTGTTTTTGATTTTTTACCATTTTGATATGATACCATGTCTATTCAGACAATATGATCGACTGCTGGGTTAATTTTTAGGCCTAGTAGATTTATCATCCCACAATACTGTTGAATTTAAATGTTTAAAAAGTTGAATCTTTTAATAAACACATCAACCTGCTTTTAATGTTCTATTTTCTATGATATTGGAAATCAAAACAAGCCCACAACAGACAATTCGGCGACTAGTGTAACTGAACTGTCAGCATCTGTATCGGAACGAAAGCCATGAAGTGAAGTGTTTCTTCGCTAGCATTCAGACAAAGATAAGGAAACATCATACCCAAGTATGCTGCTTGTAATGTTATTTTTTTTCAAAATGATTCATGTAATTGGTAAAGAAAATGTTGTATCACCAAACACAATGTATAAGGACACAGGCAGAATGGTGAAGATTAATTGGGTTGTGATGGCCAGAACTCCAGGCTATATAGGGAAAGAAAGAAAGAAAGAAAGAAAGAGAAATAGAAAGAAAGAAAGAAAGAAAGAAAGAAAGAAAGCTGTTTTCATTGGCTACATGTCATGTGTTATGATTTCTTGCTGGTAGCGATATTCACTTTATACCCATTTAGAAGTTGTATACCCAGGACATCAGACAATCCGCCCACTCACGATGTGATTATATTGGGTCTCTTGGACAACGATCCTGCTTTATGTCTCTTTAACTACCACTAGACGTCATTCATGTGAATATAAAAACAATCACCTTGTCTCAATGTGTAGACTTCTTTGCTATCTGTTTTTACAACATGATACTTCACACTTGCCAGTGCTGTTACCACCTTAAGATTGATTTTATTACACAGCATTCAAAGAGTCATTTTATAAGTTTCATGAATAGGAGGTAATTTAATGCACTTTTAACAGGTTCAATGCCCCCTACACCAACAACGGACCACATATGGAAGTCTAATGCTGATAATGATACCTTGTATGGCACAGCATGATGGAAGGTTACCATAACTGATTGTCAGATAGTGACTAAACGATATGACCTCTAAACTACACGACCTCTAAACTACACGACCTCTCATCACATAACTGACACAACATGAACTCTAACTCCAATCTTCAACAACATGACCTCTAACCCCAATCTTCATCAATATGACCTCTAACCCCAATCTTCATCAACATGACCTCTAACCCCAACCTTCAACATGACCTCTATACCCAACCTTCAACAACATGACCTCTAACCCTAACCTTCAACAACATGACCTCTAACCCCAACCTTCAACAACATGACCACTAACTCCAATCTTCATCAACATGACCTCTAACCCCAATCTTCAACATGACCTCTTACCCCAATCTTCATCAACATGACCACTAACTCCAATCTTCAACAACATGACCTCTAACCCCAATCTTCAACAACATGACCTCTAACCCAAATCTTCATCAACATGACCACTAACTCCAATCTTCAACAACATGTCCTCTAACTCAAATCTTCATCAGCATGACCTCTAACCCCAATCTTCATCAACATGACCTCTAACCCCAATCTTCATCAACATGACCTCTAACCCCAACCTTCAACAACATGACCTCTAACCCCAACCTTCAACAACATGACCTCTATACCCAACCTTCAACAACATGACCTCTAACCCCAACCTTCAACAACATGACCTCTAACCCCAACCTTCAACAATATGACATCTAACCCCGATATTCATTAACATGACCTCTAACCCCAATCTTCATCAACATGACCTCTAACCCCAACCTTCAACAACATGACCTCTAACTCCAATCTTCAACAACATGACCTCTAACCCCAATATTCATCAACATGACCTCTAACCCCAATATTCATCAACACGACCTCTAACCCCAATATTCATCAACATGACTTCTAACCCAATATATTAAACCCTTATTTTAACACCGTTCTTTAAAATTACGGTATTAAACCCCATCTCCTAAGGCATTCTCATGCTGATATTTTGACATCTGACATGATGAATTTATATCTTTTCCAAGCCAGTATTAAATGCAATGCATTCTTCATCATTTGTGAGGAGAGTTTGGATTTTTCATGCTTGAACCCAAATTTAATTCATTTCAGAGCCATTGAAATGACAATTCTCTATTTCACAAAATACAGTGACAGTTACATTTCACACATTTGTCAATTTGCCTTGCTCTAGCGCTTCCCAATGAAAAATTTAAATATTGCCACCAATTCGGAAGACTGAGGAAAATGAGACGATGCTATACTCAATCTTATTTCAGAAACAAAATTAGCAATTTTGAAGAAGTTTTACAGTTGAGAGTTAACTTCTGCCATCAGTACTCTGGCGAAGGCCATTACTATACCAATGAGAGAGAACTCTAACACAATAATTCAAAACACACCTTTTAACTGCCATGGCTAAATTGCCAATTTGGACATTTCGAGCATTTTGAAATTGACCAGGTACTCCCAAATTAAGTTCTGATGTTAACCCTTTAAGCCCTGATGATGCATTAATGCATCACCGGGCCGGGGCCGAATGATGCATTAATGCATCACCGTGCCGGGGCCGAATGATGCATTAATGCATCACGGAAGTAGATTTTTTTCTGCATTTTTTTGAAGTGATGATACAGCGATTTAAATAATCATGACTGATTCTTACTTGAATGAGATAATGTTTGGCAATAAATAATGAAATTAACAATACGTAACACAACTTTAGATGTCTAAATTTACGTATAATGTCCAACTTGTTTTAAACTTCTGCTCTCGAGAACTTCCGGTCAGACGGGAGCGAGTAAACAACTGATTCCCGAAAAAATATATAACGAATCTAGTTTTTTGTCCTGTGTAATAAAGCTGGGAATGTTCAGGACAGTTTGCAATATGTATTTATATTGACGTTTTGTACAAATGGTTAACATATTCGTGAATTAAAAACACAGAAACAACTATACGTTTGATTAATTAAATGAACCACTGGTGCATCACGTCAGCGGCGCGGCAGTGTCTGCCAACTCGCTAGCTTTTATGATCAAATCTCCACCATCTATCAAAGACACGGTTCCAAAACTACTTGCATGGTTTTATATGTATGTTTCATTGTATTTCTGTTGATACTTTATCGGGAAAACGAGCTAATAATTCGGATTTTTAACACAAACAGAAGACCGAGTATTCTAATTTTAGTAACACAGATCATGATCACATGACCATATCTTATCCAAGATGGCTCTATAAACACACACATGTGAGTAACGTCGATTGATACGTATTCACGATTTGGTTTATATTTAATTGCGTGATTTTTTAAAAGATTTTGAACTTGTAATTCATATCGTTTTTTACATTCTCGTTACAATCATGGAAAAGTATTATATCTACCAATAAAGTAGCGATCTTTGTTGTCATGTAGTTATTTTGCGTGCTGTCAAAATCTGAAAATGTCTACGGCTTCGATTATTTTGAGAGAAGGCTACGACATATTTTTACATCAAGGGGAAACACTAGGTCCTTGACTTAAGATAAGGAGTCAGTGGATTATCTGGCATTGTTTTTAGATCAGGTATTAATTGATACACTGATAGAGGAGATCGGAATTATATGCTCAACACTGCAAATTCGAAATTGACACAAGTGACAAATCCGGAATAAAACAAAATTGCAAGCAACCTCGGAAGGGCCGCCTTGAAAGGCTGTTAGTGTTGTTAAATGAAAGCTTTCCTGTGTCTTTGTATGGCATTGAGTGTGGTCATGAACCAGGCTGTCAGTAAAACTTTATGGTAATGAATTGACTACTTCAAAAGTTCATCAGATACAATATTATCAGCTGATTATGGTATTTTTGCTCCTACATGTACTTGCATTTTTTGAAAACACATTTTTTTTATAAAATTCATACTGAGTTGTACTCATTGTGAATACATGTATATCTCAAACTTCATACAACATCCATAAAGGTGCATATGTAATGCTGTCCCAATCACAATTATAGTGCAAAGATAAAAATTTATTAACACTCAAAATGTATCCACTCATAACAAATAAATCCCTATATTATAATGACATTTTCTGGTGTGTTCATAATAAATTAACTGGAGGAAGATGCCATCATGCAGAAGGAACTCTAGCCAGTGTTGTGAAGAAATGTTTACAGGGGACTGGTGTATACCAGGATGACTCTTATTAACATCACTTTGAATGAGAACACCTATGACTGTTGTACAGTAATTATATATATATAAGGTCTATAGTAATTAAGGTCCAACTGCCATGATCTACCAAGGGATATCATGCAGAAAAGGCCAGATGATATTGTACAAAAAAGGCCCATTGGTATCTGTTGTATGGAAAGACAAAAAAATTTGTCACTGCACTCTCTACTTTTCATATCGAACCTGCCACAGAGGTATAAACAGACTCACAGATTATTAAACAAGAAGATGACAAGTTTGCCAGGGAAATATATCTTGCCCAGAACTAATAACAGACTACATTTCCCATATTGGTGGTGTAAACAAGGCAGATCAAAACCTGCAGTATTTAATTAATCATAAAAGCTGAACTCTTATCAGGTGTTCCTTCAATGTACCAACAACCTTCCTGGACAGGGCAAGCAATAGTTGTCATTCCTGCAGTTTACATAAAGCATCATATGGGGACTGGTTGATAAATTCACCTCAAGAAAGGATTGTCTGACCCTACCTTGGACAAGTTTGCATCTCGGTCATGGTATCATGTTTGTTACATGTGTTGCACAAAGAGACAGCAGGATAAATCAGTCAATATTTTGCTGACCATTTCATTTTTCTGACAGTATTAATTTGCTTGAACTACTAAGTTGCAAGCAATGAATATCATTTACATTGTACCTCATTATGAAAATTAAAAAATAATGAAAACAAGAAAAACGAATTAAAAGAAAGGAAGAAAAATTGAAGAAAAAAAAAACAAAAGAAAAAAAGTCTTACGAAAATGCGTTTTTGTAATATTGCATCAAAATATAAAAAAAAAATCATGTATTTGAAAACACAACTTGTTAAAAAAAAATGGAAAAAAAACCAACAAAAAACAAAGAAAAGGTTGCCCTTTCATGCTTGCAAGTGACTACCCACCCTTGATGCAAGCGTTTAACACTTAATTCACTGTGTTGTTCATTGTATTGTTTTCATTTTCTTTTCCCCTCGTTTATATTAAATGTTAGAAGAGCTCATTCAAACTGTATTTTGCTTCCTAAGTTTTCGTTGCGGCGAGAGTTATCCTTCTTGATGTTGGAACCGCGTCGTCAAAATGGCGGCTAACAACCAAGATCGAGATTTGCTGTTGGTACTGCATGCTACCGCTGACTGTACAGAGCGGTTTCCAAAAACAATATCCAATCGTTAGATTTGTAAATCTCGTTTTTAAAAGTATAATATGATGCTTGTTTCCATGACGAATGTACGTTTTGATCGCGCTGCAAAACGAAAGTACACATTCCCAAATTTGGAATCGTGTTCTCCGCTAGAATTATACGCAAGGTAGGCAAGTCACAAGCCAATTTGTTGTTTTCGACTGTATTTTTCACGCGTATTAAATCTATAAGATATTCTCGATAATCCTGTTTACTTATGTGCGTCTGTATCATCAATTCTGCAATGCATTTCTCTCAAAAACGTGCTTTTAAAAATAAATGTCAAATTGAACGTCAATAATCGTAAATTAATTCAGGCCAGGAAAAGCCACGTGCATATTTTCTTAGGGCCACAATACCCATCATGCAATTTATTCAGTGACGAAAGTGTTAAGATTCTCTTTGGTTATTTGCACAAGCTAGATGTTTCACCGGTTCGGGACCGCATAAATATAGCTACATCTGACCCCACAGCATCCGTACCTTCCGATGGACGAAGAATCAATAAGATAACACAGCATGTTTGATTTTATGTCCATGAAATACGTACATCAAAAACCAAGCAAAGTACTGCATGCATCATATATTTGTTTTCCTCACGTTTCAAGTTTTTAACAAAAATATATTTGAAGGAGAAACTTAATTGACATGACTCGTCATCAAAGATATTGATGCAGTTTAAACTTCCCGATATGTTCTCCCTTTCCCCCTTTAAGTTGAGCATTAGCCTCTGTGAGGACGGCTATGGGTTCTTTCCCCAAGTCATAATATACCAAATTAATCATTCATCACGGAACCTGATGCTCCCTGCCGAACGTGTTCCCCACTGTAAGTGACGATGATAAAATACAGCCGGTCGGTTCTGAAGTCGGTGTTATGGACAGTGGAGTGATGTCACCAGGACGGTTAATGTGCCTGAGCTTCCTTACATTTCAGTGAAATTACACAATAAACAAGCCCTCAAGTTAGTCCCACAAAAGTTTGAACAGAGTCTCTAATGACCTCTGTGAACAATAAACAGCAACATCCAAGAAATCTGAAGGAGTGCCAAATATTTTTCGTCATTGTTCTAGCAAAATGGCCATTTAAAAAAGAAAAACAAAAAAACCCAATAAATTGTCCCTCTAAATGTCGGACCAAAACTATTACCCTTGTCAATTGACGACAATAACTTCAAGAGAGTGCGAGTGCAATGAACTTTCAAGATGTAGAAGCAGACTTCCCTGAACATTTTGTACTCTTGTTCAGACTTTTCCTACACCTAACTGGCTGTTGACAGATGTATACATGTATAGATCCATCCTTCCAACCATTTATTGGACCACACCTCTCTCCCACGGAAGTTCCGGGAATATACCAGAATTGCTCGGAAATTGGCTATTACATATTTTAACTGCTTGAATACTCTCAAAACAGATGTAAATTCTCTCCGAACCAGTCATTTAAAATCAGGTACCTGAAATCATAGGGAAGCATGTACAAGGAGTGTATTATAGATTTCAAAAGTCATCTACTTGCCGACATTCAAACATGAGGGAGAAGACAATTAGCAAACCAAAATATTTGGAATAAATACACAAAATATTTGCAAAGAACCCTGAAAAAATCAATGATTCAAAATGCCATAGTTTATTCCAACTTTCTTGTTACATTCAAAAGTTAGAATGATTTAATGGCGTTAAATCTTCCAACTGGAGTTACAAATCAAAGGAAAAAGTATGTGATTCAAGTGGAGGTAACAATTTATTGCATATGTTTATTTTCAAAAGAGGACAAATCTCAAAATTCATGTAATCAAACAGGTTTGCTCTTGCCAGGGAATGTGAATATTAAATTTAGACAGTTGCAAGCAAATATCTGGATGTATCTTTAAAAAAAAAAAAGATCCACGAGGCCTGGAGTGGATTTTACATATGATATGTGATCCCTTCGTATGGACCCTGAGTTTCCTCTCATCCTACTGGCTTCTGTGTTCAACGTTTAGTACTCATTCAAAACAAACTGATATATTGATTTAGTCTGTTTAGTCATAAAGGGTCCCATCAGATCTGGGAAATGTCATTACAGCTCCTGGGTCCAGCTCCAAGTAAATAACTGGAACAGAATCATTGTCATATATATCAGATTATTGTTAGCACCAACGCTCGGAGGGAGGTTCAGGACAATGCCCGCTTCAGACAATCAAAATCAGATAACGTCATATATTTTGTCATTGTGTTGAATTTCTCACAGTTGTGGATTACAATAGTGACTGATTCGTGCTATACGATGTCTAATTTACTTCCATCTATGTAGATAATCTTGGGAAGTTTACATATACAATAATATGGTCACAAATTGTACAGGATTCCCATACAGATTGTGTATCACCCAGAAAACTGGCTCTTAATGTCAAACACCGATGATTTATCAGAGCTTATTCTATCATGGTGATGGGATTCCGATATAAGAATAGGAATCACGAACGTTATTCCAGAAATATGTGAACGGGATATTTGTTCAATTTTCTCGGCAATATAAACCTAATCAACTGTATTAGGTCTTATTTCAAAAGAAATAGATACATCAAACAGCTTGACAAGGGGCCCATGTGGCCTGTACAACTTCTTGCACCAGAATAGAATTACATTGAATCGGCAAGTGGACTATCTATGGCTAGAGAGTTTAGTAGGTCATATTGGCTGTCTAATGTGGACAGGTCTGAGGTGCGAGTCAGTTTTGTTCCATTTTTTCTCTCCATTCATTACGTTTGGTGTCCGACAAGATATACCCACAGATGGTAGGATAGAGTCCAGTGTGTTTAAAGTCAAAGACTTTTGTTGAATATAAAGGATATTGCATGAGCACAACTGGGCTGGACAACACTGATTGATTGCCAGTAGCTCTGCGACTCAGCTAATCAGAATAGCCGTCAAAGAGTTTGGATCTAGAGTTTGAATGCTATATGAGTTGACCATGTGGAAGCAACATAGGTGACCTTGACCTCAAGGTCAACACTTTGAAATGTTAATTCATCTGACATATCCATTTACTTGGCATAAATGCACCGAGTAAGTTTTAATAATATGACAATTAAACATCTTTTAAGACTAACTGAAATTCTTTTGCATCATTGTCACTTGACCTTGATCTTTGGGCAAGTTACTTTACAGAAATTGCCCAATATGATTTACCTTGAACTTGGCTACTCTATGCAAGATCTATAGATAAAGAAGATCAGTTTTATTTCTGTGAAGGCTATATGTTTCAGAAACTGACAGGAAACAAAGATTTAAAACATGGACACAATCCTGACCAATAATCACTGACATAAAGTCTGTTGGATAGGACTGACTCAAATGGTGCTCCATGTAAAAACTCTCCATTTTCCATGAAAAAAGAACCCTCTAGTTTGTCGGTTAAGAGCAAACACAATAGTGCCAGCCCGGAGGTTATAGGCTTATAAGCAACTCTTGGGGATATTTCTTAGGGAACTTTTGACAGACATCCAAGTTATGGCTAAACCAAATTCAATAGCCCCGACCCCTGATCCTTGCTGCACCGGGTCTGAATTAATACAGAATTGGAAGTTAATGCATATTTCATCAAATTCCACGCTCAATTTTCCAAATTCAAGGCCTGTTTATGAAATTTAAGGCCTTTTAGGGCCTTTTTCCTCATTTTCAAGGCTGTTTAAGGCCAGGTGTTATTTTTAGGGCCTTTTCAAGGCCTGTACGAACCCTGGACCATCACAATGTTACATTGTGGCGAGTTGTAGCAATGTCATATACCAGGCTAAAGGTAGAATAAGGCATTTTTAGGAAAGGAGACTGTCTTCTAAAACTGCTAACAAAATTATTACAGGACAGACGATCCCAAACAGAGGGCTTCTCCCTCACGCAGACAGAACACTGTCAAAGAGTCGGCAAGACAAAGTGGAGTCATGTAGGTGGTAAACCAGTAACTACCTAACACTGACAGAACACTTACTATAGTCGTTGAGATGAAACCTAGCAATAGGTGGAGTCATGTAGGTGGTAAACCAGTAACTATCTAACGCAGACAGACACTGGCTATAGTCTTAATTGGGATGAAATGTAGCAATAGGCGGAGTCATGTAGGTGGTAAACCAGTAACTACCTAACACTGACAGAACACTAACTATAGTCGTTGAGATGAAACCTAGCAATAGGTGGAGTCATGTAGGTGGTAAACCAGTTACTAATGCAGACAGAACACTGGCTATAGTCTTTGGGATGAAACGTAGCAATAGGCGGAGTCATGTAGGTGGTAAACCAGTAACTAACTAAGGCTGACAGAACACTGAATATAGTCGTTGGGATGAAACCTAGCAATAGGTGGAGTCATGTAGGTGGTAAACCAGTAACTATAACTAACAAAAGATCTACAGGAAACCATCCAAACATTATTCATCAATTAGTAAACCAACACGGAGACTTGGGTTGACAGCTTTGCATGCTATAAAGCCCAATACATCAATTCTCAGTTATTATATATACAAGCTACGCTAAACCAAAACTTTCTCCGATGATTAATGCTTAGTACGTGATGCACAGCTTAGGTCATCAATCATTGAAAAAACTTCTAAGGATTTCCTTCTTTGGAGCTTTCAACACGTGTTTAATGGCTACTGGTAAGGCAGGACACCAAACGAGAATAAATCATTATATTCCGTATGGAATATTACATAGCTCCAGTTAGCAGTTTACATCGATATTCTTATATTAGCATCTCCATCATTTATCATTGTGATCTGGGAAAATTTCCTGAAACATTTTCATGTCTCTGAATTTTTGAATATTTTCCTTTTTTTTTTTTTATTTATTAAGGTCCATGTACGTTTTTGTGATATTTATGTAATGATGCTTCCCTTTGGAAGATATCTATGGAAATCAAAAATTATTTTGCTTGTAACTCTTATTTTCCGAAATTTAGCTCCTTTTCTTCCTTCTCTCCTTCTTCCAAACATTATTTCAATAATGAGACAATGGTATTGTATCCATCCTGTAATTTGTACAGATGGCACACACCATATCTTCTTTGGCTCAAATCAAGGAGGGTGAATTACTGCATGACACTGAAATTGTTTTCTTATCTTAACTGAACTGCAATAGACATGGGTGGGCTAATAATTACAGGAAACACACAAAACATGGAGGAAAAAAGAAACAAATACAATATTTCCCACAACATTTATATATAGAAATTGATCAATGATCGTTTCAAACCAAATTTAGTTAAATTCCACTTTGGCGTTAGGAGTACCATTTTTCATGCAAAAATTTACACACTATGGAGAGTGTGACAGACAAAGCATGGTGTCTTTGTAAAATTTATTTCTCTTTATAACAATTGTGAAACAAGTTACATGTATATCTACTTATATTAATCACGCTTGTTGGCTTGGATTGAAGCATGCGAGGGGTCTTACTGTGGGAGCTAGGAAACCGGAGTACCCAGGAAAACCCACATGGTTGGGCAGGTGACCCCAATATTACCTTTCCACGTCCGATCCGGGAATCGAACCCTGGCTACCTAGGTGAAAGGCAAGTGTGTTACTACAGTGCATGGTGTCTTTAAAAGTGATCTTGTCATTGCAGTCTCAAGAACATCTTGTAAATAAATATTGCATGTTGTTTCTGAAATATTTTCATATTCTAGACACGTATAAGCCTTGAAGCTTTCTGTAGTAATTGTATTCTAATTCCCCACTACCAACATACCAATATCCCGCTAGCCTTACCATACATCCTCATTTTCACTCTCAGTTTTCATTCAATTCATCACTATTAGAATCTAAAATTAAATTCAACAAAAACAAGTGGAGTCATTGTGCTACAGTCTGGCATTTTGTGATTGGTAAACAGGACATTAAAATTTTAAACAGCCTGGCCGGTTTTAATGTCTGCAGAATAAAATCGGTTATCATAAAAGTGAATTCATCTTGGAATTGGACATGTTGGAATATAGAGTGATATAGCAACACAAATGTCAAATGAAACAAAGGACTTTTTAAGAATATCTGTCTATCAATACTTCCAACAACAGCCATGAAGAATTTAAAGCACAAGAAATTGGTACCGATTTAAAAATGATCAGATTTCTTATTCTGGGAGAGAACAGAAATACATAGTTTTATCCCAGTAGTGTATAATCCTACAGATATTTTATCCCAGTAGTGTATAATCCTACAGATATTTTATCCCAGCAGTGTATAATCCTACAGATATTTTATCCCAGTAGTGTATAATCCTAGATATTTTATCCTAGCAGCGTATAATCCTAGATATTTTATCCCAGTAGTGTATAATCCTACAGATATTTTATCCCAGCAGCGTATAATCCTACAGATATTTTATCCCAGTAGTGTATAATCCTACAGATATTCTATCCCAGTAGTGTATAATCCTAGATATTTTATCCCAGCAGCGTATAATCCTAGATATTTTATCCCAGTAGTGTATAATCCTACAGATATTTTATCCCAGCAGCGTATAATCCTACAGATATTTTATCCCAGTAGTGTATAATCCTACAGATATTTTATCCCAGTAGTGTATAATCCTAGATATTTTATCCCAGTAGTGTATAATCCTAGATATTTTATCCCAGTAGTGTATAATCCTACAGATATTTTATCCCAGTAGTGTATAATCCTACAGATATTTTATCCCAGTAGTGTATAATCCTACAGATATTTTATCCCAGTAGTGTATAATCCTACAGATATTTTATCCCAGTAGTGTATAATCCTAGATATTTTATCCCAGCAGTGTATAATCCTACAGATATTTTATCCCAGTAGTGTATAATCCTAGATATTTTATCCTAGCACCGTATAATCCTACAGATATTTTATCCCAGTAGTGTATAATCCTACAGATATTTTATCCCAGTAGTGTATAATCCTACAGATATTTTATCCCAGTAGTGTATAATCCTACAGATATTTTATCCCAGTAGTGTATAATCCTAGATATTTTATCCCAGTAGTGTATAATCCTACAGATATTCTATCCCAGCCCTTATCAATTTGCAGCATGGACTGCAATGCAGCATATGCTGCAATCATGCTGCTTTTATGCTGGCATCATGCTGCTAGTTTCACAGCATGATTGCAGCATGTGCTGCATAGCAGCATGGTACCATGCTTCTGTACAGCATGTACTGCAACCATGCTTTAAAAATTGAGGTAATTGAATATCTGAACTCTATCATGCTGCAATCATGCTTTGTCGACTTAGTTAATTTATCATATGCACTGTATCATGCTGCAACCATGCTGCAATAACTTTGCCAGTTTGGATATCGAATTATATCATGCTGCAATCATGCTGTGTGGACTTAGTAAATTTATCATATGAAATGCATCATGCTGCAACCATGCTGCAATAACTTTGTCATTTTAGATAGGATCTGTACCATGCTGCAACTATGCTGTATTAACTTTGCCATTTTAGATACAAACTGTACCATGCTGCAATTATGCTGTATTAACTTAGTTAATTTAATGAACTGCACCATTCTTTCATGTATTAACATGAATTGTTTAAGTTGAAATGTGTATATGCTTGGCCATTCTGCATGTACTTTGTTTGGACATCACAAAATTTTATGTGGGTGAAATGTAGGTCCAAGCGAGGATCCAAAATCTAGGACCAAATTTCCCAGGTACCAAGATTAACCTAAACAATTATTAATTAATAAAATAAGATACAGAAAATTAACAAAAGTTGGTATTAGATATTTTAGTATCTTTTTTTTAATTTTAAATAAAATATAGAAAATTTCCAGGTATCAATGGTGATAACAAAATAATTTTTAAAAACATGTTTGTGTTGCAGAATTTCCTTTTTATACTTGATCAGTACCATACATATTTATTTAAAATTCAATAACAATTATTTTAATTAAGTATTTCGTTTATAAGTATGTTCTTTGTTAGTATAACGGTTCACAGCTTTTAAATGTGATATTTTGTCAGCTTTCACTTGTAGTTCTATCTCAGAAGGAATTAACTTAAACATTGATGAATGTTGCAAGTTAGTACATTCGTGTGACGAATTAAAACTCATCCCTATAAAAATTTCATTCAAATTTTCAGAGTTTAGATCGTTTTTTGAAGAACCAGTATATTGACTTTTGCTTCGATTATACACTTTTTATCGGAGATAGAATCCGTCACTTTATCCAAACACTGACATAAACCAAGACGTTGCCATTTACCATGCACCAGCTTACTACCAGGTAGCCATACATGTAACATGTTCGCCAAAACAAAATCGGGGTCACTCTACCAACAGTTACACATGTGCTTGGAATAACGCTTTTAATTCAATCAAATAAGATTAAAATCACCTGCTCTTTGTCTTTGTATCGCATACTTTCTGGATATATGCGGTGTTAAGATTACATCTAATAATAGCATACGAAATCACGTCGTGTTTGACACAACATTCATCGCTATAAACTCCAATAAACATGTGTCGAACTTATGTTGTCACTCGGACGCTTCCTTGTAAAACGTATACTGAAGTTAAGCGCTGTGATGATCTCGACCTCGACATGAGTTTACTAACAACAGACGATATTCCCGTACTTTAATCTGAATTATTTGAAATCGTGAACATAAAAAGAAAACGTGCATTGGTCGGTTCCTCGTCTGAAAATACATCCATATTCAACAATAGGCGTATGACAGACGAGGCCAAAACCTCTGGTCAGATTACATGTTTATCGTTCGGTTCACCTATGACCTCGTTTGTTTACCTTGCTCCCGAGATGTGACGAGAGTGCTCCTCGAGTTCGTGCGATCTAAATGTGCACGATGCAAGTATTAAATACTGTAATATTTATCTTAAAAGTATGAAACAATAGAAGTTTATGATTTAGAATAAAAAACACGCACAAGTAAAATGAATCGTGTTAATCTCTGGCAGTAAAATATTTATCCCATGATGCAACACACACGAGTTTAGCGGGAAGTCTGATAGCCATGTTTGAATTCACCGGATGTTTATTTCCAGAAGAAAAGTATAAACAAACACGACGATAGCCTAAAAACGAAGTTTGTTTCCCGTCTTACTGAAGAAGATCGACTTACTTCAAGTTACCGACGAATGAATATCAGCTTTCTCGTTGTTTTTGACGACCGATGCATATTTTTACCGACAAACATCGTTACGAGACAGGGTAAGTTTTAATTATATAATCTTCTTCACGTTCTGACATCGTTTCACATTATACGACGATGAATTTGATATAGATCTATTCATATCAATAACACCTAATTATTTATTTTTCAGGGTTTTGATGATTAACTTGAGAAAATCGAAAAATATATATTAATATAAACCAGCTGTTTGGGTATCAATTGTTAAAGGCATATAACATGCTCTGTGCTTTTACCTAATGACAGGTCGAAACACGCTGAAATTATACCCATCCTCAATTTAGTCTCCTCACGCAAAAAGAACTAACTATTTCCTGAGGAAAAATCAGGGTGACAAATGTCTTAATGTTTTGAGATTTTCTCAGTTTAAGATAAAATCACATCCTGGTTACTATGACTCCGGGCGATTGGTCATGCTGGTAAGAGGTCAACTATACAATAATTGCTAGAACACAATTCTGTTCCCAGGATTTTGACATTAGAACTCGACTATGACTGAGTTCCATTTCTGCTTGTCAAAAAAATGATCAATCTGTCAGAATGTCTATCTGGGGCAAGGCGCACCACAACCAATATTAGTCCCTAGGGATATTTACTTTACATACAGTTCCATGTGGGGGTTTTCTCAGAAAACCAGTATACGAGTCATTAATGAATATATCTGGTCACAAGGTGACAGACAGGAAATATAACACCGCTCTGATGATTTGGTAGATTGTAGGTCGTGTAAGCTGTAACATACATATTCAAGCTGTCAATCAAAATTGTGGATGTGATCCTTCCATTGCCAATGTACATAATCTTGCCAAATTTAGCCAGAGTTTTATCAACACTTTTCATCAAATCAAGTTGATTGGTTAAGTCATTAATTTCATAGTAATTTAAAATCTGAACTCATATTTTTTTATCAAACAAAAGACCTTCCTCTTATTGTCAAAAATATGGTCAAATAAAAAGATAATTTATTTTTCATCAACAAGGGCCCAATGGGCCCAAATCGCTCACCTGCAATGCAGTGATCTTTTCATATATGGATCCTGCAGTTATTTGAAAGCATGCTTCAAGATTTTAGCCTTTTTGACTCCTGTGACCTTGAATGAAGGTCAAGGTCATTCATTTCAACAAACTTGGTAGCCCTTTACCCCAGCATGCTCTACACCTAATATCAAGTTCCTGGGTCTCTTGGTTATTGGGAAGAAGTCATTTAAAAGATTTTAGCACATTTGACCCCTGTGATCTTGAATGTGGATCAAGGTCATTCATTTGAACAAACTTGGTAGCCCTTTCCCCAGCATGCTACAGGCCCATATTAGGTCTCTGGGACTGTTGGTTATTGAGAAGAAGTCGTTTAAATATTTTAGCCTTTTTGACTCCTGTGACCTTGAATGAAGGTCATGGTCATTCATTTGAACAAATTTGGTAGCCCTTTACCGCAGCATGCTACAAACCAATATCAACTCCCTGAGACTCTTGGTTATTGAGAAGAAGTCGTTTAAAGATTTTAGCCTGTTTGGTCCCTGTGACATTGAATGAAGGTCAAGGTCATTCATTTGAACAAACTAGGTAGCCCTTCACCCCAGCATGCTACAGACCCAATATCAACTCCCTGGGACTCTTGGTTATTGAGAAGAAGTTGTTTAAAGATTTTAGCCTTTTTGACTCCTGTGACCTTGAATGAAGGTCAAGGTCATTCATTTCAACAAACTTGGTAGCCCTTTACCCCAGCATGCTACAGACCCAATATCAACTCCCTGGGCCTCTTGGTTATTGAGAAGAAGTCATTTAAAGATTTTAGCCTTTTTGACTCCTGTGACCTTGAATGAAGGTCAAGGCCATTCATTTGAACAAACTTGGGAGCCCTTCACCCTAGCATGCTGCAGGCCAAATATTAGGTCTCTGGATCTGTAGGTTATTGAGAAGAAGTCGTTTAAAGATTTTAGCCTTTTTGACTCCTGTGACCTTGAATGAAGGTCAAGGTCATTCATTTGAAAAACTTGGTAGCCCTTCACCCCAGCATGCTACAGACCCAATATCAAGTCCCGGGTCTTTTGGCTATTTAGAAGAAGTCGTTAATTTTTTTTAGCATTTGCCCTGTGACCTTGAATGAAGTCTACGGTTTTGATGATTAATTTATCACAGATTACACGGCCGAAGGAAACGCAGTACCGATCCATGTGTTACAATCGTAAGTTTTCAATTTTATTTATTTATTATTAACGATCTTCGGCCCGACTTTAATTGCATTTTTTCCCCACTCACACAACCCTTGACGTACATACGTATTCACAAACAATGGTGAGGAAAATTTGTGTTTTGGATAATGAAACCTTTCGTGAAAGATCTTTACCTCCACATTCTTTTGAGGATCGATGTTTGCAGATTATTGCATCAAATTGAAACGATTAAATGAAATAGGTGAATTAAGATGAATTATAAGTAAGTAACATTGTTTTATGTATAGTATATTGCAGTTTCACATTGATATGAACTGATGGAGAATTCGGGAGTAGCTTGATTTAATTAATAATTAAGTCATCCTGGCAAGTTTTATTTTGTAGCTTTGTGTGGCTGGCTTAAATTTTCTTGATAAAAATTAAGGCTTCCAAAGCAAACATAATGAAAATGATAGCAAAGTGATCATGAAAAGTACATAAGTTAAATACATACATGTACATTATCTTCAAAAACTTGACAATTATTCTAATTTTGAAATAAAAGAATATTCTAAAAGTCTTTCTTTCTTCCAACAGAGACTGAGTCTGCATGCAGTACATTCTGGAATGAGGAACACCGCATGCATTGTGGTCCAAATTGATGGCATTGACTTAACACAAAGCAGAAAGGAATGAAGAGAAATTAAGAAGTTTATGTTTCACATTAATTAAGATTATTCGAGATATGTTATCTGTCGAGGTATACAACATTTCCTTTCATAATAAAAGTGTAAACATTAATATATATACAAAAAAAAATCATGTATATAATCTAAAAATCCTTGTTAGTTATTTGTTGTACTAGCAAAAAATATAATATAGTCGTCTCAAGCTTGGTTGTATTGAAATCCCCGGGGACAGTGACAGAGATATATCACTACAGTACGTGCTACATCAAACAACACACCATTGTTCAAATTGTCAATCAACATTTCATTTAGTCAGTATTTAGAATTGATCCCAAAATTATGATAATCTTTTCACAGTTTATTAGAAATAATGTTAAATTCGATAGAAGTCTTCGACTGTTGCTTGTTTTTGTTTATTTTAAGTTCACAGACACACATGAAAACAGTTTCCAGTACATCTGGGCTACTTCGAGGAAACTACGTATACTGTCTGAAATCAGTCTTGTGCGTCGGTGACAAAATGTATACATATCCTACTTTAACTCTGCTGGAAAATATTATTTTGTACTATTTTCCTACTATTTTAGAAAAAAAAACAACAGAATTATAAATACATACTGTAGTATGTACTGACATTGAACTTGTATATCTTGTTGACTATTTTTGTTGAAACAAACCACTTCTAACTAGGATGAATTGATATTAGTTGTATTTGAAAATTGTACTAGAAAAAGATAGTTGTGTTGTGTATGTGATGGAAGTTTTGAGAAAAAGAATATAAGAGGCAAATAAAATAAGTACCATGGGTAAATTAGAATTAAAATTTGTTTTGTCACATTCTCATTTCATTGATAAGTTTTAAATGTTTGAACTAGAAAAAACAGCCTGTATGAAAAGTTTTATACCATGTTAATTACCAAATAAAATGTAATACAAAAGTATTCTTCAAGTTTTTATTGCATGATTTTAATTGATTTTGTAAACCATGCTGCCATGAAGCATGATTGAAGCATGATCCCAGCATAATTTGCATAATTGAAACATGCTGGGATCATGCTGCAGACCATGCTGGCATCATGCTGCAGACCATGCTGGCTTCATGCTGCAGACCATGCTGGGATCATGCTGCAGACCATGCTGGGATCATGCTGCAGACCATGCTGGGATCATGCTTCACAGACCATGCTGGGATCATGCTGCGGCCATGCTTCCTTAAAGCATAAATGCAGCATGATCCCAGCATAATTTGCATAATTGAAACATGCTGCAATCATGCTTTAGCTAGTAAGAATATATAGTGAGGTAAATTAGGCACCATGCTGCAGTCATGCTTCATTCATGCTGCAATTCCATGCTGCATTCATACTGCATCTATGCTGTGATCATGCTGCAAATTCATAAGGGAGTAGTGTATAATCCTAGATATTTTATCCCAGCAGTGTATAATCCTACAGATATTTTATCCCAGTAGTGTATAATCCTACAGATATTCTATCCCAGTAGTGTATAATCCTACAGATATTTTATCCCAGTAGTGTATAATCCTACAGATATTTTATCCCAGTAGTGTATAATCCTACCGATATTTTATCCCAGTAGTGTATAATCCTACAGATATTTTATCCCAGTAGTGTATAATCCTACAGATATTTTATCCCAGTAGTGTATAATCCTACAGATATTTTATCCCAGTAGTGTATAATCCTAGATATTTTATCCCAGCAGCGTATAATCCTACAGATATTTCATCCTAGCAGCATATAATCCTACAGAAAACATATTAGAGAGGCGGACTACAACGATGTTTTATCCACTAATGACTTTCATTTCTTTTCGATCATATTATTAATATTCTGCAAAAAGTAGAGGAGCCAATACAACTGATCTGACTCAAAGTCAAGAATTGTGCTTTAAAATATCATGGGACAATAAAACCATCACCATTTCCTGGTAATTCTATTGAACGTTTATAAATATCGGTGGGCTTATTACCAGACATGGGCTAATTTCTAGGTCAATATTTTATACTAAGATCCTTTAGGTGTGTGTGGTAACTTTGGCATCTGCAATATTAGCCTGTTTCTTTCTGTACATTCTGCTGCATCATTACAAGTTGAATAATTTGTGTGGTATGTTTCTTGCTGAAATAAAGGATTCCTTTTGTGCCTTTATTATTGAATTCTTGAGAAAATCGAAAAATATATATTAATATAAACCAGCTGTTTGTGTGTATCAATTGTTAAAGGCATATAACATATGCTCTGTGCTTTTACCTAATGACAGGTCGAAACACGCTGAAATTATACTCATCCTCAATTTAGTCTCCTCACGCAAAAAGAACTAACTATTTCCTGAGGAAAAATCAGGGTGACAAATGTCTTAATGTTTCGAGATTTTCTCAGTTAAAGATAAAATCACATCCTGGTTACTATGACTCCGGGCGATTGGTCATGCTGGTAAGAGGTCAACTATACAATAATTGCTAAAACATAATTCTGTTCCCAGGATTTTGACATTAGAACTCGACTATGACAGAGTTCCATTTCTGCTGGTCAAAAAAATGATCAATCTGTCAGAATGTCTATCTGGGGCAAGGCGCACCACAACCAATATTAGTCCCTAGCGATATACACTATGCATACAGTTCCATGTGATGGTTTTCTCAGAAAACCAGTATACGAGTCATTAATGAATATATCTGGTCACAAGGTGACAGACAGGAAATATAACACCGCTCTGATGATTTGGTAGATTGTAGGTCGTGTAAGCTGTAACATACATATTCAAGCTGTCAATCAAAATTGTGGAAGTGATCCTTCCATTGCCAATGTACATGATCTTGCCAAATTTAGCCAGAGTTTTATCAACACTTTTCATCAAATCAAGTTGATTTGTTAAGTCATTAATTTCATAGTAATTTAAAATCTGAACTCATATTTTTTTTATCAAACAAAAGACCTTCCTCTTATTGTCAAAAATATGGTCAAATAAAAAGATAATTTATTTTTCATCAACAAGATTGGCTCAGTTTTGAAAAATTGAAACAAGATGCCCAATGGGCCTGTATCACTCATATGTTATTTGCTGCTTTCATGATTGAAGGCCATTCAAGTAATCAAAAGATGTTTCAGCGAAGTTGATACCTACAAGCTAAATATTAAAACTGTAATTGCGTATGTGTTTCAACAAATTTTACCCCCTAACTTTGTATAGGGGTCAAGGTCATTTTTTTTCACAAACTTTGTTGGGCTTCATCAGAGGTACCTTCGACAAATATCTTGATGCTCAATGCTTGTTTATTAAGGAGAAGTAACTTAAGTGTTTCAACAAATTTGACCTCCATGGCCTAATATATGGTTCAAGTTCTTTTTCATTCGCAATTTTAATAGGATTTAGCCCAGGGGGCAAGCAATAAAGTATCTTGATTCCAGAATGTTTGGTTTTTCAAAAGAAGTCATTTAAGTATTTCAACAAATTTTATCTCTGTGACCTTGAATATGAGTTAAGGTCATTTTTTCTCAAACTTTATCAGTCTCATAAAATTGAATCTAGTGATTTTGGTTTATGAGGTAACTTTGTTTCAGTATTTCAACAAATTTGACCCCTATGACCTTTAATATTTGTCAAGGTCATTTATTTCCACAAATATTTTGGGGTTGACTGCCAGAACATCTCAGTCAAATGTATTTATTCTAGGACCTTTTGGTAACTGAGAAGAAATTGATTTAGTGTTTAAACAAATTTGACCCCTGTGACCTTTAATATGGGTCTAGGTCATTTCTGTTTGCAAATTTTGATGGGCTTTAATCACCCTAGAAACCTATCAGGATGATGATGGTGAATGATATGATATTATGAAGACGCTGTTTAAAGGAAAACCTTCCTGGCAGTCAGACTATGAACAGCAGATAGCAGATGGATGCCACACAATGCCAGCTCACTTGGCCCTTTGGGCATGGTGAGCTAGAAAACAAACTGTTTCTTTTGTACACAGCCGCTTTGAGTTGAGCTATTCAATGTATTTGACCCAAAAACTCAACTAAGGCTATCAGCTGAATTTCCACAAACTTATTTTTGTGTAAAAAGAGTGGTAGTTGCTCAAACCATGAGAATGTACACTCGGCCTTCTACATGAGTTACTGAGGACACATCTGGTGATGTAGCGGAAGTAATTCAGTCTAGCGAGACCGAAAAATCCATTACCACCATCAGGAGAACAGAATCACAGATTTCCTTAAATAGTTCTCACAAATGTGATAGGCACCTAACAGAAATGTCAACTCTGGTGACCTTCGTCTCCCCTTCCTCTGAGCCAGGTTAGTCTATTGACGACATCTGATAACAGTCTAAGCACTTTATAGCCAAGGTATTTCAACAAACCAAAAATGTTCTTACTTAAGCATTTTAGTAAAGATGAAATCTTTACGCAAAGCACTTCTATCAATAAATTTTCAGCATTTCATAGGTAAACAAACAAGAGGCCCATGGGCCTTAACGGTCACCTAAGTTTTGATATATTTTAGCACATTTGGCCCCTGTGATCTTGAATGAAGGTCAAGGTGAACAAACAAAGGTGAAAATTTGAACAAACTTGGAAGCCCTTCATCCCAGCATGCATATCAGGTCTCTGGGCCTGTTGGTAATTGCGAGAAGAAGTTGAAAATGTAAATTGTTTATGACACATGACGGACGACGCCTGACAAAATGGCGATCGCAATAGGTCAACTGAGATTTGGTTTCAGGTGACCTGAAAATTTGCATGAATTTGTTGCGAGGGTTCTCTTGTGCCTTTAATGACATGTCCCATTGGAGTTTAAATATCTGCGAGAGCGACAAATAGAACTTCGCAACTTTAAGGTGACAAGCATCATCCTAGCTCTAAAGCAATCCCAAGGTGAAGATGTTGGTAGAAACATTTAAATATTTTAATACCTAGATTGCAGGCAATTAGCTTCTAGAATCCTGATTGATGTTTGTGGAAGTCATTTCAAATGAAAAATAAACACATTCAGACGTGGGGGAGTTCTTGAAATTCACAGTGCACAGTTAAGCTCTATCAATCTCATTGACTCCAAGTTATTTGGTGACCCAGATTTCATCATTGACTTCAAGCTAAACAACAAAATACATTAAAATTAAACCCAGATCTCATCAATGACTCCAAGCTATTTGGCGACCCAGATCTCATCATTGATCACTCCAAGCTATTTGGCGACCCAGATCACATCATTGATCACTCCAAGCTATTTGGCGACCAAGACCTAAAGAGTTGGTTTATTTCAATAATAATAATAATAGCTCACCACCATATACTAAGGGGTTTTTAACTGATGTCCTTGTTGCTGTCTTCTCAAGAGGTCATTGTCCTCGGAGATTCCTCTACGGTAAGACAAATTCGCTATTATTTATATGGTGGTGAGCTATTATTGAAATAAACTTGAGGTTTTTGTAGTAAAACCAATGTTTATGATATAATACTCACCACCATATACTAGAGTTCCCACCCTCCTCCCCTTGTCTCCTCATCCAATTTATTTCTCACGGGATATTTATTTTCTTTTTTGTTATGCAAATTATGGGCTGCCGGAGGCGATACGCTATTATTTATATGGTGGTGAGTATTATATCATAAACATTGGTTTTACTACAAAAACCTCAACTCTATGTTAACTCCATGGGAATCATACAAGAACTTATTTGAATTAATTACTAATTTGGTAATTTTCTCTCAGTTTTTTTTTAAATATTTTACATCAATTATTATTGTAGTAAAATTATCTTAAAAGATGTCCTTTGGATTTTGTTTCATTGGTTGTTTTTTATTGTTTTATATTCTTTAACGTCCTATCAACAGCAAGGGTAATTTAAAAACGTGCCAGGTTCTATAGGTGGATGAAAGCCAGAGTACCTGAAGAAAAACCACTGGCATATGGTCAGTACCAGGCAACTGCCCCACATGAGTTTCTAACTCACAACCTAAAGGTGGAGGGCTAGTGATAAAGTGTCAGGACACTTTAACCATTCAGCCTCTGAAAGCAGTGTAAGTAAATCTAGAATGAATTTTAACATTACTGAAATAAATGAACTGTTTTCAATTCATTTCAAAAGTACCCAATGATACTACTTGTATAAGGGAAATCAGTATTGAACATTAATCCAAACCCCAAATTGCTAGCACGTACAACTTAGAGAAGCTGAAGACTTTGTAGAATTTTAAAGTCACTTAGGTTTTCAAGAATAAAACTTCTATAATTTGTGCAGCTTCGAATATCCTAGCACCCTGCTGAGAGATTAACCTGTCAATTAAGACAAATTAGCATTTGTCTGCTCAACAGTCCCAAAGACATTGTCTTTACAGATTACACATCCAGTCTCTGATTGGATAATTTCACAAGATATAGGTCGAGAATTACCTGAAATGTATTTCATTTCCTTGGACACAATATTACCACCCCAAAGTCTGTGGGTCAGTGTGTTGTCAGACTAAATTACCCAGAGTACTCCAGACAAAAGGTTCACTAGGTGTGAGCTGCCTGGACATTGCCATGGCAACCAACACACATTAACCAATCAGATAGCGCATTACCTGACGGAGTGGAATTTATAAAATAATATCGTAGTAGGTCCACCATTATCGATGACAATTCTATCACCATTAATTTGCATAATTCTATCACCATTGATTGACAGGTTAACTGGTTATGAGCAATTTAAAATCACAGCTTCAATACAAAATGGGCTTTTTCTAATGGAAAAGGTAGTTTTCTATTACTGATCTGAACAAGATATATCGATTTGATGAGCCATTTTGTAACAATGTAGAAAAACAATGGATTGAGATTCATCCCTTTCATGATCATGACCTATGGATTTTAAACCCTCTGTCTAGACACTTTACAATTTTTAACATATTTTCATCCACAATATTAAATATTCATCATCACATTCAACTTACTAATCCTTTCTTGTGATTTATAAGGATGTCATTGTGTTGAATTTCTTAGCTTTAGCTGTTGCAGTTCTGACTTCAGAAGAAAGAATCTTTGGTATTCTTTTTTTATAAAGTCGTTCTCCATTCATTACCAAACAAGAGGCCCAATAGACCTGTATCACTCATTAGCTTCAGATGAAACTTTGCTCAGCTGATTACAACATTATTCAAATTATCATTTTAAGATCTTAGTACATATGACACATGTGACCTTCAAAGCAGCATGGCCAATGTCATTTGTTTGGTAGTCTTCATCAAAGCAAGCTACAGGGCAAATCTCAAGCCTCTAGGCCTTTTGGTTATTGAGAAAAGGCTGTTTTGAAGATTGTAGCACATTTGACTCATGTGACTTTAAATGTAGATCAAGGTCATTAATTTGAGTGAAATTGGTTGCCCTTCAACCCAGGATGCTAATGAGGTCTCTGTGCCTCTTTTACTGGGAAATATAACAGGAGGCCTAATGGGCCTGTACTGTAATGCTCACCTGCTTCTATTCATACTCACTCAGTATCAGGTCTCAAGGTCTATTGATTATTGAAAAATTCATAATTTGAATACTTTGACACATTTGACCACTGTGACCTTGAGAGTAGATCAAGGTCATTCATTGAACAAGCTTGTTAGCCCTTCACCCCCAGCATGATGCAGAACCAAGATAAGGTACCTTCAGGGCCCCTTGCATAATGAGAAGAAGCCATTTAAATACTCCCAACATATTTGACTATATATTTGACCTTGAATGCAGGCCAACATCATTTTTTGAAAGACTTGGTAGCCTTTTGCCCAGCATGCTACAGGCCCAATATCAGGTCTTTGGGTCTTTAAGTTAATTAGAAGAAGTCATTTAAAAGAATATTTGGGTACTTGAGCCGTATGAAAGTTCATGGAGTCATTAATTTGAACACACTTGGTAGCTAGCCCTTCACCCCAGCATGCTCTAAACATAGGCCCAGGTCTCTGGACTTCTTGGTTGTTGAGAAAAAGACATTCAAACATTTCAGCATATTTGACCCCTGTGCCCTTCAATATGCATCAAGGTCATTAATTTGTATCAAAAAGAACTTGTTTGAATAGAAAAGTTCACGCCCAAAGGCAAATGGATGGATGAACAGATGCTGCACCAATGCATAAGCACACTTGCAACAAAAAATCTGACCCAGAAATATAACCACTGCTATAAATAAGGCAAAGTTTAAAATTTCAAGATGAAAAATTGAAGAAAACATAAAGTAACTCAGTCAGCTTCAAATAAAATTCTTGAATACTTTGCCATTTTGATTTGAACCACCTATAATATCTAAACTTTACTACAGCGTTAATAGTGAAACTATGATCCTTTTAATGACGACAGCAACCTTTGATGGCATTCTCAATACGCCAATAAAATGGCTTCGACACATGAGATAGGTAATTTCACTCTGCCAGAGATAATTAGGTAATTTCACTCTGTCAGCGATAATTAATGAACAAGTTGATAATAGCTCATGTCTTCATGTTTATATATAAATCCCTATAGCCCTTTAACAAAAAGTTTACCGAGAACATCTTTGATGTCAAAAGAATCTACTTAAAATCACACAATTATTTCATCACCACTGACTAATGACTAAAAGTTTTGATACCAAGCACCAGATGTATTCAATTCATAATCGAAGGAAGCAAGTCAGATTAGATGAATATATCGGCAGTCGCATAGGCCATTAGGGGATGTCATAGAGAAAATGGCTACGGTAGGATAAATATCTGGCAATATATCTATGAAATAATGAATGGTTCTTTACGATGTGTGAACGCCGCAAGACTTCAATGAAAAATTAGTCCTGTCCACTTTTATCTCAACAAAAGGATTTCTGGTATCAAAGGAAGATTTGCACTTTTCCTCCTTTACAATGTTTGGTTATTTTCTTTCGGAATCAATATTTTGCCTGTGGATATGTTATCGAGGTAATAAACCGGTCCCCACGGTAACAAATTCAATATATACAGGGACCAAAACCTTAACATGATCATATGTACATCTTAGAAATCCGAATGAGTCCTGCGACACAAATAATATTGCATCATTTTCATATTGCCCTACATGCAGTATAATATGTCTGCAAACGTGGACTTGAAAAGAGATTAATTTCACCAAAATAAAGAGAATATGACCATTCTGTGAGAGTTTCACACATAAGAATATCAAAGCCGATAGAAAAGTGTCAGATTTAATACACTTTTATTTCACCAACCATTATCCGGTTACAGGAAGTTGTTTATCCTCCAGCAATAAAAAGATTTAGCATTGAGAATTAAGATACAAATATGTGTCCTGATCATATGGCTGAAAGTTTTTATACCGCTGGAAGGTTTTGTTTTCTATTTTTTGTAATCAAGACAGACTTACATATTATTATGTTCAGCTTGCAGCAAATCCCAGTTTGATATAGTTGGTGTCATTCTAATTATTTCTATTTTCAATTTGTTGGAACTATTTCGACAAATATAATCATAGAAATAGCTGGAAAGATCCTAGATATACTATAGGTTCATTTTCTTCATAACTACAAAATTACCAGATCTTGGTGGTACATTTCCAAAGGCAAGTGAAAGTGTAATCACTAAAATTCATGTTAAAGGGACGTGTTTCGATCCAATTTGCTCAAAAAGTGCAATTTTAACAATATAGTAAGATAACTTAGTAGATATCTCGATCAGCACACACACCCATCAATTGCAGAATATCATCCAAATTTTATAGTCCAGGGCTCTGGAAATAAGGAATGCGGGGAAAATGTACTCTAAAGAAATGACCAGCTGCTTGCAACATTGTGAAAAATATAAAGACACAGAGCTGACTTCTATTTGATAATTCTTCATATGTACAAAATTCAAACATGTTGATTGTATTTTGTCCCTCCGAGCAAACAAACAGGAATTCTTTTGGAAGCAATATCTTACACAACAATTTACCCATAATGCACCAAGGTACTCAGATTTCTGCAGTGTCACTACATTGGATGTCATTGAAACCGGCAGGATATCTAATTATGGCGTGGATGAGCATGGATTGACAAAATGAGATTTTCGGATTCCAGGGAGATGAAAACTGAAGTGTTGCCACCTGGAGTCTCCAAGGCCAACAGGAGTGGCAGACTAAGCTGTGTGCATTCTTGTTTAACCTTTCTGAAAGGAACTTTTCTGTCAACAACATAAATGTTACAATATATATCGCAGATGTTCCTTAAATGCGAGAAAAACATTTACGACAGATAAGACCTGAAGGCAAAATTTTCTTATCATAGATACGCTGTATCACACCCACACAATAATTAATTAATCCAAGGTATTATTGCAAGAAAATCAACAACTGTATGGATACTGTAGCATACTAATTATAATGACCACCCGTCTTTACATATATCAGACGACTTGTCTTAATTTCATGCCTGAGAAACCTAACTATTTCTCAACAGATTATAGATCCATCTATACTGATGTAACCCAATGCCTAATTAAACCATGTATAGGCAACTCTTGTCCGTATCCAAATATCCATCACTTGCATGACATTTAGCAACCATATTGAACATAATTCTGGTCTCCTAAGCAGATTTTAGGATCAAATTGAATGATCATTTAGTTGATGTCTCATCAAAATTAATTTTACGACATGATGCAATTTTTTAGAAATTCTTCCAGCTAATCTGGAGAAGAAGACTTTAAATGTTGAATTAGAAAACAAAAAATAAAGAGAATAATAATAATAACAATAGACATACAATAATGATAAATTGCATGAAAGCAATGACACTAATTATTGACTCTGCAAGATAATCTACCAAAAGGCCCATAAGGCCTGTATCACTCACTAGAATGTTTCAGTGATCATGAATAAGTTTGATCTAAATCCATACAGTTGTTAAGTATTAGTATCGAGTTAAGTGTAAATATCCAAAGAAATCTACCCCATTGGCATATAAACTGCCTGCAAATTGGTCTGAACAGGTGATCTGAAATTATTGGATAATCAAACATTTGTTGTGGCGATACAGTTTTCTGTTATTGGGCATTAGAGACATATTAACTGGTCACTCATTTTGTGTAAAACATATAAACATCAATGAAATCAACAGAAATTATGGTTCACAGTTGTACGTCAAATCTGTTCCACATATATACGATATTGATCCTGGTAATCAGAGAGAAGGCTCTAGGGGTGCTAGTCGAGGAGGGACGTAGCGATTCAATCTACTCCACGTATTAATTACTCACGAGCTTCTCACACTCGTGTCGGAAATATCACTCAAAATCATTTTTTTAACAAATCGCACAAATTGCTAAAAATTCACTCATGTATATGAAACATCTTGTTGATAATGAGGGGAGATGTTGTTAGTGTCCTCAGAAATAGGCCAGCGAGGACATGGAACTCTCCACGCTCAATCCCGTCAACAATACACAGTCAACACTATCAGATGGGATCTGATAGAAATGTATTATCTACTGATTTTTAACATACTGTAGTTTTTATTGGAGTGACATATCCGAAGGGACTTAACAAACTAATTCATAAAGCTATATAAACATTTTGAGTTAATTGAGCCATATAATTTGTAACATATTCATTACAGCCATTTCTATAACATGTGAAAGAATTTTCCCTCTGGAAGAATTATTTCCTTCTTTACAAAATGAATTTTTTATATAATAACTAATTTTCTTGTCAATATTTTATCATTACTTAAGCTTTCACATGTTTCCAAAAACAATTTTGAATCATATTTTATTTGTTAATCTCATTTTCAAACAAGGGTAATTGTTAAAGCAAAACATGTACCCTATGAGACACCGCTTGAGAATGTCCTATCGCTCATTGGAACAGAGAACAACAGGATCTGCGAGGCCTCTGGAACAGCTCAGAAATTGTACAATAATTAAAATGTCACTGTGTTGACTTATCAGGAAACAAATGATATTGACATAAAATTGTCAAGGTAGAATTTGTTGTTAATATAATTGTTTTGGCAGACAGATACATTTGTAACTCAGGAATTGCATCTGTCATTTCTGAACGATTGCGTAAGATATTGCGTTGCATGATCATTGCAATGTGCACCAACTTTTGGTGAGTATAAACCAAACCATTATGAGCATTAATTAGTGCAGATCTCGCAATTCATGTCCTAGTCCCTCGGTGCCACCATCAAGAACATTTAAAATTGGATAGCTTTTAATTTTGAAACTTCAACCATTTTAAAACAACCCAAAAACATGAAAAGTAAATCATGTTTCCAATATTTATTAAATCACAGCAAGGCATTGACTTATATATTACATTTTTCTTTTAATTATCAAGACAGAATGTCTGAAGGATTTGTTTCTTCTTTTCTAGCAATAGATTCTTCTTCAGAGAGCTGGCTTTAATCCTGGAGTTCAATTAAAAGTGACAGGTGCATTTTCACTATATCTCAAAAGGTTCAATAAGATTATACACTTTAAAACTTCAATCACATTGCAGTGAGAAAGCATGCCTGCAAATCTCCTGTATTACAACAGCAGATCGTTATCTATATTGCTCATCAATTTTGGTCATGACCAAGTAAAACTTGTTGATAACAAATTCCACATAACAAGAAAAAATGCTTGCTATACTGTATTACATGACGTTTTTTTGTGTTTAAACTTTCATTGTTTTCGTCATTGCTATGAATATAAATATAACAAATATTATGGTATGTATTTATCATTATTGTTGCATTTGCTCACCACGAAAGTTTGTAACCATAAAGCAATTTGTAATCTCAAAACCACGAAAGAAAGTACAGAAGAACATTTCATATCATTATACAATATCTGAAATTTGTTACAGGTATTAAAATTAATCAGGCTTTTACCTTGACCAAATAAACCTAAAACTCAAACTTGTCTGCGATTCTATGGTCCTATATCATTAGGTGAAGTTCAGTAAAAATCCCTCAAGAAATGAAGCCACAAACTAGAGTGCCAACAAATTTTGGCATTACATATACAAGATGGACGGAACGAAAACCCAAACCTTCTCTAACAACAGTCAACAATTGTCCTGCAATAAGCGCCATCCTTTGTTACAAATCACATTTTCAAGGACCCCGGGCTTATCTAAGGGCAGGGCATTTCTGGCCTGGTGAATTTCTCCTCTTATCTTTTTTTTCAAATTTATCACTCAAGTGCAATTCCCAGCCTGTCAAGTGTAAAAGGAACAGGAGTTTTTGTGTTCAATTTCATCAGAATTCATATATTACTTCCTGAAAAAAACGTATTGAAAACTGAACACATTCGAATGTCTATATATCATTCAAGAGATGAGCTCTTGAGAAAATTGCTTTGAATCTCAAGATGAATATAAATTTCAACTTCCAAAACCGTACCTCGTAAATCTAAAAATAAAAATTGGTTAAAGCACTTACGCACTTCAGTCTGTCCTTTCAATTCAAAGAAGAATCTGAAGCTCGAAAGTCTGGCTACAATTGACCTTTCGTTCAATATTTGAAGGTTAAAGTGGAGTGCAAATCAATGCATGCCCTTCGGAAATGCCACTCACATACCAACAAATACAACAGTGTTCCCAATCAGAGCAACCTTTAGGAACAGCCCTTCCAGAGTTATATTTAGGAACAGCGATGCTTTTACATGAGACTTCATATTTTCCGCACTCTAAATTCACATTTTCCCCAAACAAGTGGCCAGTTAGAAGGTACTTCAATGTCTAAATATATATTACTTGAATGTGGACTTCTCACATGCTCAAATCTTCAAGAAGCAAAATGTAACACACAGTTTATGCTTCCTTGATAAATGGCAGATATGCGTTTCAGTTCCAGGATGATTAATTATGATATTGTTCACCTCACTTAATAACAAGAGGCCCAATGGGCCTGTATCACTTACCTACTTCTAATGCAACTTTGAAAATGGTTCATTAAGTACAGTATGAAGATCCTCTCAGCTGATTAATACTTTATTCAAATATCAGAATAGGCTAGGTTAATTCATTTAAATACATTTTGTAGCTATTCATTCATATCTACTGTTGTCATTGTGAAATTGTTGTTTAAAGATTTTTATTTTAATGCATTTGACCCCTGTAACCTTGAATGTAGGTTTAAGCAATTCATTTGAACAAACTTGATAGCCTTTTACCCCAGCAAGCTACAGGCCCAATATCAGGTCACTGAGCCTCTTGGTTATTAGAAAGATATTGTATAAAGAGTTTAGCATATTTGACTCCTGTGACCTTGAATATAGGTCAAAGTCATTCATTGGAACAAACTTGGTAGCTATTTACCCCTGTATACTACAAGTCCAATATCAGGTATCTGGGCCTCTTGGTTGCTGAGAAGTCAATTAAAGATTTTGTCATATTTGACCTATGGCATATCTGATCCCTGTGATCTTGAATGCATGTCAAGGTCATTTATCTGAACAAACTTAGGTAGTAAGTTACCTCAGCATGTTACAGGTGCAATATAATGGCTCTGTGCCTCTTGGTCACTGAGAGAAGAAATCATTTAAATGTTTTAACCTATTGACCCCGATGACCTTGGAATTTTATGTACAAGAAGTTCGCAAGAGACTCTCAAAAGCAAATGCAAAAAGGTGAATTTGATCTCCAAATCTTAGATATGGTTTAAGGTTTCCGACTTCCTGATAACAGATGGTAAGCTGTTCCACAAAGTGGCCGCTACTTTCCAAGCACCAGCTACCATAAGTAACAGTACAAGAGTTTGGAATGCATAACAAGGATTCTGTCTCCAATCGTAGTGATCATTACAGCTGGTGGAGAGCGACAAGTTTCTACAGATACTCTGGTGCTATTCTATTATTGCCTTATATGGGTACATCAAAATCTTGTACTGTGACCTGAAATACACAGATACCCAATGGAATGAGTAAAGCACTGGTGTTTGAGTATGCAGGTAACCAGAAGTGCTGCAGTATTCTGGAACCTCTGTAGGCGTCTAATCAGTGCATCAGATACACCAAAGATCAGAGCATTCTCATAGTCTAATCAAGAAACAACGACTGTACCAATGTCTGACATGCATCTGTTGTGATGAACTGCCAGCTATTCCCAATGTTTCTGATTTGGTGATAACAAGAACATTCAATAGTGTTGATATGTTTCTCCATGTTCAGAGAGCTCTCAAAGTGTACACCAAGGTTCCTCACAGCTTGGACTGCCTCAATATATTTGGCACCAACATTTTAGCCGTAGACCTTGGATGTGTTGACACTTATGAGAAAAGTCAATCAGCTCCATCAATTCGAGATTAAGCTTGAGCATATAAGTAATTAATGTAAGCCTGGACCTAGATAAAAGTGCCCATGGGTCCTGATGCTGAACTGAATCAGATTACCTAGATAGAAGCCACAGTTGACCACGATCACTATTTTTCCAGAACTCAATTTTTAAATTCAAAACCATATTATTTAAAATTTCTCTGAACATTGATTTCGAAGACATTCCAGCAATTGCATGCACTTTTTAGGATGCCTCTGTCATAACTTGAAGGAATTTACAAACGCAGTATGTATGAAGGTATCACTATAAACGAAGTAACAATATTTATATAGATAAGTCCGACATTACTTACCTATCTCCAGTAATTGGTTGCTGTCTATTTTAATTACCTTCCTCCTGCTGCAAAACTACTTAAAGTGAAAACCTACGAGATCACTAGAGACTTTGGCATCTGCTAATTTCAACCTTTTAAACATTTTAAAAGACTGCATGTGGGGCATAATCACCATATCATCTGCAATGTAAACTGGAAGACCAGCACATGAGTTCTATTTGAAATTGGCCTCATCACAGGACACTGGAATGGAATTCGTCCACAAATCTTCCACGCTACAAAAATGGGGGGCTTAATTATCACTCAGCATTTATCATTTCATTCCAGTTTCTGTACAAGGTTTATTGAAAGTAAATTAGTTTCTATGTCATATTTAGAGTTTAGTTAAATCAACAGATAAAATATGTGTGTACTTTGCTCTTTTGCCATCAACCTAATGATGTGGCGTTTTAAACCTTGATTAATTTATTAATATCAGCAATCAACCCTAAGGATTATATCTTTTTTGTGTTGAGACCTTTCTTAGTAAAGAAAGCCCAGAGAAATTATTTTCTGTGAATTATGAGGTTGTCTGCTTGAACTTGAGCGACTCGTCAACATTGTATCGAACACATGCAGTAATTATGTGGCTCAGTAGGCTCCCTATCATCACACTCTACAGCCTGGCAACAGATCAATATTGGCAGCTCACACAACGGCCATCACTAAACAGGGGCAGATAACCAGTATTTACACAATGGTTTAGACTGGTTCCCTCCCTTAGTTTTCTACTCTCCACCAGGGGCTGTGCTCAGCTCACAAAGGACAGTAGTTGCTTTTTCATTGGTTCATTTCTTTATCTGGTGATGTAGATACATGTATTTACTATCGCTCATTCTTGTTTGCTCAATAGATCACAGTTGTATGATGTTGTTTGTTTATGTTTTGGTCAGAATCAGCTGGGAACAGTATTACAGAAATTTGATAATGAAGAAAGAGCTGAATCAGACAAAATATACTTTCTCTATCCACCAGACACGTGCAGCTTCTTCAATTATAACAAAAGATTGTTAAACTCATTTGCGTTAAATTTTTTAACAGATACTACACTTTTAGTTTTCAAGATTACCGTTGACAAAACTTGTAACCAATTTTCTTGGAAGTGTCTTTTCTCCATATCACACCTTAGACACTGTCATAGAATGGAGAATGGAGCGATGACTACAGATTATTTCTGGTATAATCTAGACAACCAGTAATGTGTGGGTGGGCTATGGAACTGCTATTACAACTTGTTTGTTTTGCAAAGCTCGACAAGGTGTTGAATTCCATATCATGTCACGGATCAGTATTAAACTTCAAATATAATTATACAAATGTGGTTTCCTTTTTTTAACTAGGAAAACAAACATGAATCCATTAATCAGAATTTTTTAACTAGTAAAACAAACATGAATCCATTAATCAGAACAAAATCAACACGATAACATCCTATCAGTGGTGCAACATCTTCAGGTAGTTCTGTCACTGAACAACATCTCTTCTGTCACTCAACAACATCTCTCCTGTCACTCTACAACATCTCTCCTGTCACTCAACAACATCTCTTCTGTCACTCAACAACATCTCTCCTGTCACTCTACAACATCTCTCCTGTCACTCTACAACATCTCTCCTGTCATTCTACAACATCTCTCCTGTCATTCTACAACATCTCTCCTGTCACTCTACAACATCTCTCCTGTCATTCTACAACATCTCTCCTGTCATTCTACAACATCTCTCCTGTCACTCTATACAACATCTCTCCTGTCACTCTATACAACATCTCTCCTGTCACTCTATACAACATCTCTCCTGTCACTCTATACAACATCTCTCCTGTCACTCTACAACATCTCTCCTGTCACTCTACAACATCTCTCCTGTCACTCTACAACATCTCTCCTGTCACTCAACCACATCTCTCCTGTCACTCTATACAACATCTCTCCTGTCACTCTACAACATCTCTCCTGTCACTCTATACAACATCTCTCCTGTCACTCTATACAACATCTCTCCTGTCACTCTACAACATCTCTCCTGTCACTCTACAACATCTCTCCTGTCACTCTACAACATCTCTCCTGTCACTCAACCACATCTCTCCTGTCACTCTACAACATCTCTCCTGTCACTCTACAACATCTCTCCTGTAATTCTACAACATCTCTTCTGTCACTCAACAACATCTCTCCTGTCATTCTACAACATCAATCCTGTCACTCTATAACATCTCTTCTGTCACTCAACAACATCTCTCCTGTCATTCTACAACATCTCTCCTGTCATTCTATACAACATCTCTCCTGTCACTCAACCACATCTCTCCTGTCACTCTGCTTTGACTATATGTCTTGCCTACTTTCATTGATATATCTATCAGACATTCAGACAAACTGTCCATGTAGTTTTTTTATAATTGGTTGTAGATTAACAATTTGTATTAGAACTAGAACCGATAATTGACTGTTGTAAGGAATCAAGAAATGTATACATCAGGTGAACACCAGACAAATGACATGGTCATCATGTTTTTGTTTTGTCAATATTTCTTGGACAAAAGATTGGCATAATGAAGAGAAATGACTGGGCTTTGTACACAGAGTTATGATATACACACATATATATATATACACTTCTTCAGTTATCTTTTCTGTATACATCGAGACAGTGTTGTATTGCCTTGATGTAACTTAAGACCTCTTACCAAATATACTTATATTGTAGCTTTTTCAGAAACAAGTAACTTTGGAAAATTTTCCAGGAAGAGGTTCTGTATTACGATTTATCGTAACCGCAAAACATACTCCTCAGTGAGGCAGCTATAATGATATAATGATGAAGATTTTCATGATAACACATTTCACTAAAAACAATCAATGATTGTATAAGATCACTGTTGGCAGCCATTGCAAATTGCTTATAGTAACATTTCAGGAACTGAATAGGATATAAAAATTCCAAATTAACTTATTTGATACAAAAACATTAAATACTTAATGTATGTGGACTTGATTCAAATTCTGAAAGTATATGATCTCACAAATTCAGATTTGTTGTCAAACAACTAAACTAGAACTTTGGCATGTCAGCAAGGGCACCATGATGTGGCAATATATCCCCTGTATATTTGTCAAGAAGCCATCTGCCCATATTGCTGAGGTTGATGTTTGACATTTGGACTTTAAAACCAATCATAAGGAAAGCATCTCTTTTTTTGGCCAACCTGTATATTTGCTGAGCAAATGGAAATGAAAATACAAGTTTAAGACTCTTATGTCAGCTTTGAATTGTTTTGTTAAAACAATAAACACCTTTTTAACAAGAACCAGTGTGATAGTCAGAGATCCCTTTAGTCCTTGACATTTGCACCCAAATGAATTTTGACCTTTTAACCATTGACCTTGATTTTTTGGTCTGTCGACATTGCGTAAAATTGACCAACTTTTCTTTCATAATGTTAGAACAAAATCTTCATCAGTGAAAGATACCAAATTTGACCTCATGACCTTTCACCATGATTTTGGATCTCAGTATGTATTTTTGTAAATTGAACACCTAGCTGAAATGTCATGAAAATTGGTCAAAAATTACTGAAGTTATCAGCTGATAACAACATATGCCTTGCCATGGCATAAACTCCTGTAATTTAGTCCAGGTGGGCTAAACAAAAGATCAAAAGGAGATCTTGGCATCAGTATGACTGTGTGATTTACCTAACAACAGTATGACTGTGTGATTTACCTAACAACAGTATGACTGTGTGATTTACCTAACAACAGTATGACTGTGTGATTTACCTAACAACAGTCTGACTGTGTGATTTACCTAACAACAGTATGACTGTGTGATTTACCTAACAACAGTATGCCTGTGTGATTTACCTAACAACAGTTTGAATGTGTGATTTACCTAACAACAGTATGACTGTGTGATTCACCTAACAACAGTATGACTGTGTGATTCACCTAACAACAGTATGACTGTGTGATTTACCTAACAACAGTATGACTGTGTGATTTACCTAACAACAGTATGACTGTGATTTACCTAACAACAGTATGACTGTGTGATTTACCTAACAACAGTATGACTGTGTGATTTACCTAACAGCAGTTTGAATGTGTGATTTACCTCACAACAGTCTGACTGTGTGATTCACCTAACAACAGTATGACTGTGTGATTTACCTAACAACAGTATGACTGTGTGATTCACCTAACAACAGTTTGACTGTGTGATTTGCCTAACAACAGTATGAATGTGTGATTCACCTAACAACAGTATGACTGTGTGATTTACCTAACAACAGTCTGACTGTGTGATTCACCTAACAGTTTGACTGTGTGATTCACCTAACAACAGTTTGACTGTGGGATTTACCTAACAACAGTATGACTGTGTGATTTAACTAACAGTATGAATGTGTGATTCACCTAACAACAGTATGACTGTGTGATTTACCTAACAACAGTATGAATGTGTGATTCACCTAACAACAGTATGAATGTGTGATTCACCTAACAATAGTATGACTGTGTGATTTGCCTAACAACAGTATGAATGTGTGATTCACCTAACAACAGTATGACTGTGTGATTTACCTAACAACAGTCTGACTGTGTGATTCACCTAACAGTTTGACTGTGTGATTCACCTAACAACAGTTTGACTGTGGGATTTACCTAACAACAGTATGACTGTGTGATTTAACTAACAGTATGAATGTGTGATTCACCTAACAACAGTATGACTGTGGGATTTACCTAACAACAGTTTGACTGTGTGATTTACCTAACAACAGTCTGACTGTGTGATTCACCTAACAACAGTATGACTGTGTGATTTACCTAACAACAGTATGACTGTGTGATTTACCTAACAACAGCATGACTGTGTGATTCACCTAACAACAGTATGACTGTGTGATTCACCTAACAACAGTATGACTGTGTGATTCACCTAACAACAGTATGACTGTCTGATTTACCTATCAACAGTATGACTGTATGATTTACCTAGCAACAGAATGACTGTATGATTTACCTAAAAACAGTCTGACTGTGTGATTCACCTAACAGTTTGACTGTGTGATTCACCTAACAACAGTTTGACTGTGGGATTTACCTAACAACAGTATGACTGTGTGATTCACCTAGCAACAGTATGACTGTGTGATTTACCTATAACAACAGTATGACTGTGTGATTCACCTAACAACAGTATGACTGTGTGATTTACCTAACAACAGTATGACTGTGTGATTTACCTATAACAACAGTTTGACTGTGTGATTCACCTAACAACAGTATGACTGTGTGATTTACCTAACAACAGTTTGACTGTGTGATTTACCTAACAACAGTTTGACTGTGTGATTTACCTAACAACAGTTTGACTGTATGATTCACCTAACAACAGTATGACTGTGTGATTTACCTAACAACAGTCTGACTGTGTGATTCACCTAACAACAGTATGACTGTGTGATTTACCTAACAACAGTATGACTGTGTGATTTACCTAACAACAGCATGACTGTGTGATTCACCTAACAACAGTATGACTGTGTGATTCACCTAACAACAGTATGACTGTGTGATTTACCTAACAACAGTATGACTGTGTGATTTACCTAACAATAGTATGACTGTGTGATTTACCTAACAACAGTATGCATGTGTGATTTACCTAACAACAGTTTGAATGTGTGATTTACCTAACAACAGTATGACTGTGTGATTTACCTAACAACAGTTTGAATGTGTGATTTACCTAACAACAGTATGACTGTGTGATTTACCTAACAACAGTATGACTGTGTGATTTACCTAACAACAGTATGACTGTGTGATTTACCTAACAACAGTATGACTGTGTGATTTACCTAACAACAGTATGACTGTGTGATTTACCTAACAACAGTATGACTGTGTGATTTACCTAACAACAGTATGACTGTATGATTCACCTAACAACAGTATGACTGTGTGATTTACCTAGCAACAGTATGACTTCATGTATGATACACAAATCAGGAGCATGATTCTTTGTGTAAATCACCAAGCAACAAGTTGATTATATGTACAATTCACTAAGCAACAGTTTGATTCTATTATACAAATCACCAAGCAACAATTTGATTCTATGTACAATTCACCAAGCAATATTTTGATTATATGTACAATTCACAAACAACAACATGATTCTATATACAAATCACCAAGCAACAGTTTGGTGCTATGTACAATTCACTAAGCAACAGTTTGATTCACCTAACCACATCATAAACTATTATCCCCTTCTGATCAGTATATCTTTGTGGCAGCAGTATGACAGGACTAACTGAGCAGCATCTGTCATGGAGAAAGTCAATGACCAACAAAACCTTGACCAATCCATCAGCTGATTAGCAGACGACAATGGTGACACAAAGATGAATGTGAGGGGACAAATTGTCCATTATCTCTAGCGCAGTAGGGACATCTCAGAAGTACTTAAATCCTTTAATGAAAAGGTTCCATCATCGTCATACCTGCCTGTTAAATATAGGCAGGTCTACATATTTAAATATTTTAACTCAAAATGACAACAGGGCCTGTACAACACCAATGCTTGTTTTGTGGTCTGAATTTCAAGAGTCCTTGAAGATGAATTAAGATGATTCAAAAGGACCTGATCCTTCTGAGGAAATTTGGTTGAGATCTGTGTATGTTGTGGGGATCTTCTTTATTTTAATGCCATAGCCTCTGGTTACTCTCCATACCAGTAAGAAGATCTTTAACTGTATATGGTTATATGGTGGAATTCTAGAATATTTCCATAGCACAAACATACATGCCCTAAGGCAACTGTAGGACTGGAGGCCAATCCTGATAGAACCTTCCTGTCATGCCCAGAAACTGTATACATTTTTGTAAATGTTTCCCTGATATGATTTTGGAATTATTCAGTCCCAACAGGCATGAGTCAATTTTTTAAAACATTGTTCAAAGATGGAAATCCTCAAGTCAAATACAATCAGTAAAAACATGTCAGTGAAGCAAAACTTATAACTAAAAGGGTGAAAGTCACAAAGATACACAACACATGAAACGTCCTTGCCCTTTTTGTCCATTATCGTGACCTTGACCTTGTACATATACATAATTCTGAGTCTCAGCAATGTCACTGTGTTGATACAAACCATTGTCAGTCAAGCTAAATGTACAAAAATGTCATCAGTTGGAACAGTCTCGAAGTCCACATTGGCAGGGCAAATGATGTTAACAAACATATTCTATTAAATTACCTGACATAACACCTTAAATACACGTTCAGTATACTGCTTTGGTGTTCGAAAGGTATAAGATCACCTGCAGCTATGTTTGGGATAAGACAGTTATTTCTACATGTTTAGTAGCAGGTGACAAATATAAACAGCGACAAATTTTTGTCGGCAATAAAATCACACTTCAACAGCACATCTTGGAATCCTTCAATTTTCCCCCATAGACCTATTTCTAAATGTATCTGCTGTATAAATACGGCTTTGTCTATTTATCTACCATAACTATTTAGCATCACACTTTTTGTCCATTATCGTGACCTTGACCTTGTCCCTATACATAATTCTGAGATATTGGCCTTGACCTTGTCCATATACATAATTCCAAGAGCTTCTCTCATCAATGTTACGGTGTTGATACAAAACATTGTCAGTCAGGCATAATGTACTACAATGGAACATAAGTCCACAGTGGCAAGGGAAATCGTGTTAGCAAACATATTCTACTAAATTAACTGCCCTAACACCTAAAACGAATGGATAAACTTCTTTGGTGTTCAAAAGGTATATATTAGGTCACCTGCTGCTATTTTTAAATAAGAAAGTTATCTCTACATATTAAGTAGCAAGTGACACATCGTTTTTCCAGCAGTAAAATCACACTTCAACAGCTTGACCTTGAAAACCTTCCTTTAACTCCTCTTATTTTATTTATTTCTTCTCCACAGACCTATTTCTAAATATATCTGCTGTATAAGTAAGGCTTTGTCTGTTTATGTACCAGAACGATTTAGCATCACACTTTGCCCTTACATTAAGATTCAGAACTGTAAATCTAACTGTTCAAAAAATGTCAATCCATTTATAGAACTAAGGCATTAGAATACCACATGGTGCGCTGACGCACAGCAAATGCTTACGGAATTATTTAATACAAATTTCCTTATTTCTATTTTGATGATCTGTATTCAGGTTAAGGTCTTGTCAAATCCATTCGGAACCCCTTCAGGGTTGCAACTTTAATGAAATTCAAATGCCATAAAACTACAAATGATGCTGATCTGTATTTAATTGCCTCAAAACCAACAACAACAGCATTACATTAGAAAAGTATTCAATACTAGAAAATTTTCTGAAAAAGTGTATCTAGTATCAAAGTTAGTAAAAGGCATTAAAATGTATGTATGTAAATAAACCCGCTGACTAAATATCTATATCAGGATTTACCTGAAGGAAGCAATTCTGCTTTGTCACAAGTAAAAGATGACAATAACAACCTAGCTAGGTATCACTGCTTTAATCAATATGTTGACTTACGTTTTGACACTAATGTAAGTCATCAATTGGTTCTATTGACAACATGCCTTGCTTAGCGCTGAAACCAGTCAACATATGGATTAAAGCAGAGATACCCAGTCAGAAGTTGTTATGGTCACCTTTAACTTCTGATTACTCAACTTCACGGCCAGACTCTTGTATTCCTTGTGGAATCCGTCGGCTAGGAAACACTGAAACTTAACCTTCATGGACATTGGATCGCCAACACCCCGTATATTTTGCTTCACATTCAGCTTTATACTGAGTTTGTTTTCAGTATAGTATGGTCGGGGAAGGTGGGATGATGACACACTTTCACAACCAGATATGACATTTCAGTGTGACCACACTATAAAAGTATACAACAATGGTCGCAAAACATTTGTGGAACCCAAGAAACCGATCAAACAATACTGTAATACATTAAACACTGTTTGTCACTAAAATATTTCTGTGAAAGAATCCCTCCTTAAACAGACATAGCTATCAATAAGAAGTGAAACCATTCCATATCATAAATGGGATGATTTGCTCAGTAAAGAACAAATGTTGTGATAGCTTATGAATCCACTTTTTGTAGGTGGGGTATAATCTTTTTGGGCTATAAAATATTGTGCGTAAAATGGAATGTCAGAAAAGCGTGAGTTATCTTTGCTTTAAATCCAGCTTTAACATTTATAAAGCTTCTTTTATTATCAGAAAACAGATTAAACCTAATGATCGCCTGGCATTTGAAAGTCAAATTATTTTATCAATTACTTTAAACAACATCGCTGTATGATTCCAATTCCCATACAGAAGTTTTAACTTGATAGCTTTCCGATATATCTGACATCATTTTAGCTGGATTCAAAATTGTTTTGCATATTCACAAAAGAGTGCTGACAGAGGCTATCATTTGAGGAAATTTATTAAAAATCAATACTATTTTCTTCTAAATCAATATAAAAAATATTGTTTTTGGACGTTAAAAATAATGTATTCCTTTAAACAAACATTAGAATACTGGTAATGATTCCTCTGGGTTTTTTTTGGTTTTTTTAAATGATTCTTCAATTTCTTGTCCTCTGTTGTTTATTTAAATGATTCTGTTGTTTTTTGTCTGACAATTATAATGCAAGCTCATTGTCCATCTTTGTACAAGAAAAAATGCTGTTGAATTAGAAGCAGCCATGGAACTGAAAAAACATCTTTAGAAATCACAAGAAAATATCTGAGAATATCTGAAGATTTGAATTCTCAGCATTCTATCACCACGGTAAACATTCATGCCTGAAGTCGTAAAATTACAACATTGGGTTAAATACAAAAAATCAATATTTCTTTATTTCTTCTTAAAATATTTTAATTTGAGTATTTGGGATTATTTTTTAGTTCATTGCAATTTAGATTGAATTTCCTTTTTAAGTATTTAAGAAGCTTAAACCAAGACTCTTGACAGTTTAAGATGTTGAACTCTACAAATTTCTTTTTTTTTAATTTGCAGTTCAGAATCTTTTTCGATTAGAAGCTAAAATGCCACAATCTTGAAATGTTTCCCAGGATAGCTATCAGGGTTGCAGGCCGGGCTTCTGAATCACGTGATCGATTTGTTTTCCCAAATACAAAATCCCCCAAAAAATTATATATAAAGTAATCAGCAGTGTTATTGGATGTTTGCAGGGACAAGATGAGAAGTACTTCAAATTCTAGCAAGTTAACGGTACAACCAGCCTTCATGGCACTTTCATTCCACAAAATTCCGTTTTAACTCTGGAACCAGGAATAACTTTTCTAGTTATTTTTTAAATATCCAAGGAAGAAAACAGGTGATTGAAACAACTTGGAATCACCGAGCAAGATCATAACGGATGTTGTAAAAGTTTTCAATTTAATTTTCATCAGCTCCATTAAAAACCTAACATCAAGGGTGTTGACGAGATGTGTTTAACTTCACATCCTGGCAGTTGAACACTATTTTAATCTGAACGAGTTGACAGGATCATGATTGCTTTGTTGGCACTGTTGGGTTTTTTTGCCACAAATTGATAATAACCCTTTCAAAAAATTTTGAAACACATTGCTGCCTAGAAAAACAAAATATGATGTTGATAAGTTGTACAAAGCTTCAAGGAAATTATTTGAAAGTTTAGTGATCTAATCTTCAGACAATATTTCAGAAAAAAAAAAAACAATGGGCAATAACTCTTTCAAAAATTCCTTGAATCCTAGCGCTGCCTAGAAACACAACTGGATTTCATTATGATTAACTGTACCCCAACCCACATGACATAATAAAACCTGCAATAATTTTCAAGGAATGTTTTGAGAACTGAAATTGATGTTCAGACAAAAATAGCTAATAATGGGCAGATTGACAACACAATCAAATAATTGTCCCATTAAATATTTGAAAATAGTGAAAGAGCATTAAATATAAATTATATACATTTGATGCATTGATAATTGCTTCTAATTCTGAAAACCACCTGATATTGATCTGATTTTGATGATATTTAGTTTTAAACTTTGAAAATGAATTTGCTGCATGATTTACCAATACAGGTATAACCAGAAATAACAGGGACATTTAAGAACCAACGCATGAGTGCACTCTGGTACCATGGAAACGAGAGGCTTTATTCAAACTGTATTATCATGCAGCGGAGTGGTGTCACTATTTGTGGAGGCAGAAAGCCCTTTTATCTTTAACACTATTACCCAACATAGCTAGCCCAGGAAGCTAAAGAAGAAGCAAATCCAAACCATGCTATAAAACATGATTTTAGTGGTACCGACTCCTTCCTGGATACTTAATTATCAGTTAACAATTGTCAGATATCAAATTCATTTTTAATTAATGATGGAATAATAAGCTAGAAATTTTCGAGAGAAAAAATAAGTGGATGAATAGGTTCACATGTTTACTAGTCTCTACAACTACTAATGCCCAATAGCCTCAATAACAAAAAAAAATCAATGTAGATTTTGGACAGTTTTGCGACGGTTCATATTTTTGCATTTTTCAGCAAAAATTTGAATGATAAATTAATGACAGCTGGAATTATAAAAAGAACAAAGATTTGTCTTTCTCAACACTTCATTCTTCTCAGGAAAATAGTGAAAAACAGAACACATGTATTACAAGAACCAAACAAAATTTGACCTTTGACCTTTGCATGGGTACTACATATACGTCAATGGACAACATGTGCTCAACACTAGCATGTGTGTAATTCACTGAAAGCACCATTTCCATTTTCTGCCAAGATCAATCTGGAGGCGTCTAGTTGCCTCTAACACAACAGTGACACTTTAATGGTTCGTAAATCATGTTTTTGAGTTCTTTAAATGCTGTCCTAGAAGTGTAAGCTGTTCTGAAGCACACAAGACAATACTGTATGACATAATTGATTTGTAGCCTGCCTGTAGGACTAACAAATGGCTTGCTGACGTGAGCAAACGTAACACTGGAGTCTTAAGTTTCTGTCTATATAACTGGGAACGACTCCATTCCCATACATTTTAGCCTAATTTTTTCAAAAAGAAATAAATAATTCATAATTGTTCCCATAATATGAACAAGAGGTTCATGGGCCTTAACGGCCCTATGCAGTGTTGTCCATGGTGGCCATCTTGGATTTCGGACCGACCAGAAAAATAACAACGCTTGGTCAGGATCATTTCTGTTAAGTGAGAGCTATATTCTGCTGGTGGAACTTGAGAAAAGTGTAAAATAAGTGTTGCTCAGAAAAATCATGATTGTGTAATCATGTTACAGAATGGTTGCCGTGGCTACCATGCCAAAGTTTCTACAAAGCTGAAAAATAACAACCCTTTGTTGGCTCCCTTTCCATAACATCCTCACCAATTTCCATATCAATGGCACCAGTGGAACTGGAGAAGAAGTTTAAAATGTGCTTTTCAAGATGGCTCTCATGGGGGCCATCTTGGATTTTGGATCAACCCGAAAAACAACACTTGGTCAGGACCATCTCAGGGTCATTCTAGGTAAGTTTCAGCTCATTCTCACGAGTGCAAGTTGATAAGTTTGAAATGTGAAAAGTTTACGCACGGCGATGACACACTGCGCACAGTGAACAACGACAGACGAAGCACGATGACTATAAACACAGAAAAATATAACAGTAAAAAATTTATAAGAAATTGGAAAATGTTTGTAAGATATAAATGCCCCCACTACCACCTGACACTCCGAAACACCAATTGGTGAGGATCACATCACCAGTTCATGAGATAGGCTAGTTATATTTCAATGGGACCGGACCAGACCAGACCGGACCGGACCAGACCGGACCAGACCAGACCAGACCGGACTGGACCGGACCGGACCAGACCGGACCACACCAGACAGGATGGGGGCATAAAAAGAAAACGTCTGTAAGACACAAAAGCTCTGCTGTGATGCAACACTATTTTCAGTGTTCTATAAAAAGTTACAACCACTTTGTTCTTGATACCTTGAAACATACACAAGGTACTACACTCAAAGGTGATAGTGACCTTGACCTTGGAACCTTGAAACACAAAGATATCAGTGGTATACACATATCAGACCTTTGAATAAAGTTTTACCAAAACCTGTTATAGTATGAAGTTGCTAAGTGTTTACATTGAATTGGGACAGGACGTGATGGGATGGAATCGGTGATGCTACACAACAGAATGGGACAAACACGGGCAACACTATGTATGATCCATTTTATAGCCTAGGAATAACAAGAATTCCACGGAAGTGGATATGTCACCTGCACAGCAAGCTAGGAGATTAATTTAATTGTATCTATTCCAAGTGTATAATTTGTATGATTTGTCGGATAGATTCCCATGCAATGAATGAACTCAGGAATGATACAGTGCATTCCTCTTTAGATCATGTTGCATTTGTCAGACAGAAACATGATATTAACAGGTATGTGACATTAAGAGAAACATGCTTTTTCCACTAAATTTTAATCCCCATCTCCATAATTAAAAGTAAGCTATTCAATAGTGACCTTGACCTTTCACCTTTGAACATCGAACCTGAAAGCAATCCCAAGAAAGCACTTCCTGGAAGAAAGCAATACATCAAGTTTGCGTTTTATTGACCCCCAAGTTATCGCAAGCAAACCTATTTTCTATCTATAGTAAAAATAACCTTTGACCTTTGAACCTGCAAAGCAATCTGAGCATGCACTTTTGGTAAGGAAGCACTGTATGAAGTTTGAGCCTGATTGGCTAAGGCGTTTTATTGACCCCCAAGTTATCGCAAGCAAACCTATTTTCTATTTCTAGTAACAGTGACCTTGACCTTTGACCTTCAAACCTGAAAAGCAATCGCAAATAACCAGTTTTGATAAGAAAGCACTATACAAAGTTTGAGTTTGATTGGCCCGATGGAACTTGAGTTTTTGCATGGAAACCAATTTTCTAGTAACATTGACTTTGACCTTTGACCTTTGAACCTGAAAAGCAATCCCAATCAAGCAGTTTTGGTAAGGAAGCACTGTATGAAGTTTGAGTTTGATTGGCCCAGGGGAACTTAAGTTATCACATGGAAACCTCTGTGTAGATGACACCACTGCTGACGCCGACATAGTGATACCGTAGTAATATGTCGCCTTTTTCACCAATCCCCTAGCTTTCTCATCATTCCCCTTTATCATCAATCCTCTTTCTCATCATTCCTCTTTCTCACTATTCTCATTTCTTACTATTCTTATTTCTCACCAATATCATTTCTCACAAATCCCCTTTCTCACTAGTCCCCTTTCCACCAATACACTTTCCCTTCAATTTCTTTACAGTATCACCAATGTTTTTTTTCTTCCTAGAAATATTTCTTCAATTCATATAATATTGGTGATTTTCCCTACCTATATACCTATATTTACCCTATTTTTTCCCAGTAATAAGCCATGGATATAAATACAAATCTCTCACTAAAAGTAGGGAGTAGGCATATTGTTAATAAAATTACCTCAAAAAGCATATTATTTGCCATCAATAGACAGACAATGGTGATCGAGCTTATATAACAAATGTGCCAGACAAATCAATTCAAGGTCGATTACAGGAAAAAAGTTGGGGAAAAAATAATAAAAAATTTAGTATTCTACACAGATGAGAAAGTTGAATAGGATTTTTTAACATAAAAAAAATGTGTTTTTTTTTTTGCATTTTATCAGATTACAGAATTTCACAATTTCCTTATATAGATATAAGCTGGGGTCAAAGTTCATCAGTCCAAGGTCTGAAAGACAGAAATTGATATATAAATCATTTAATGCCAAGTCTATTTAGACTTTTCATGGCCAGACTTCTGGCTAGACAGCAGAGATCATTGGATGGTCATAATCGTAAATCTTTAATGAGTTTTGTTCTGTGTTGCAAACTAAGACAAAAATGCTGGGTGCTCTAAAAACAATATATAATCTCCTGTAAAAGAGTCTCAGGATGATTTATTATAAACATATCTATTTCTTCAATATTTTAGTTATTTTTTCTAGATATCTACATCTCCTGAACAACATACCAAGACATCAAACCAGCCACAGCATGCATGGTGTCAGACAGACGTTTGTTCAAGAATGACAGAGTTATCTCCCTTACATTTGTAGTACTGTAAGTCTCTTGAACCAGGAATGATCGATGGCACACTTCAGTTTTGATTGTACAGCTGATTATTGTAAATGAAAGCATGGTAGTGTTACTGTGTATGAATTGTCTAGATTTAAATGCATGGTGATAATCATCATATTTCAGCTATACTGATAAAAAAAAAAATAAAAATCTTGAATATTTTTTTTTTTATTCCTTAATTTAGGCACCAAAACACATGACTATACAAAGCTAGGTGTCCAGGCAAGATCAGACAATTATAACACATCAATCAAAATGAAATAATGAGTGTTAATCATTATTTGTTAAACTATCCAACCATCAGGCATGATACAGTGAGCGCTTTAATAGCAAGATAAATGATTGTATCTAGATGGAACGCCATTAAACCCTCACATATGGTAGACAAAATACTTAGAGCATTATCATTATCATTAACGAGTTTTGTGTCTGCTATTACAGCCATTTTACCTTTCAGTGGAAGAATTTTTTTTTCTGTATTTGAATGTCTCATTGATGTTCGTTACTTCCCTATCCAGTTTCCTCACAAGGGAGACAACTCTGACAATGTTCAGCAGAGAATTCAGCTACGTCTGCAAACAGTATATAGTGCATGTCCATACACAGTGTACATTGACTGTACAAGGATAATTTACACCTTGTAACAAAGGTTTCAATGTTAGGTATAGAGCAATAATACTTATAGTGATAGAAATGCATGTTCTTTTTTAATTTATTAACTGAACTGTACAAGAATATTGGCTTAATCATGACATATAACGGCAAATCATATCTACTATTTTTATACATGTACAATAACAGTTTATACATCAAAGTATGAGAAATCAATTTTATTGCTCTACATTTTCTTTCTTCACCTCCCCCCCCCCCCCCCCCCCCCCCCCCCCCCCCCCCTCTTAAAAAAAACACCATATAAAACAAATTGATACACCTTTTTGATGTTAACAATCAATAACATTTTGGCCTCTACAAACGCAGTAGGCTTACACGGCTGTCTCCCTTTGACTGTTAATCTAAACAATGAAAAATGAAAAGAAAGACAACTCTATCAGCAATCAGAATTCATAGTTATATATGATCGACGCTTTTGTTTTAAACTAAAAGTAGCATTTCTCTTTGTACATCAATTACCTCCCTCAGTATGTAGTCAAACTTGATTAGGATATCTGTGTAAATCTAAAACATATTAATTTGTATAAATTTAAAACATCAATAAATTCAAAATAAAAAGTATCGTAAAGGCTCGAGTCTGTCGACAGTACCTAATCAACCATGATTCACTGTAATTCCGAACTAGCAGTGCATAAAAAAATCACCATAATTTGCGTTGATCACACCAGACACTAGGATAATGTCTCCAGGCACCAGACGGTTGACATATTTGTATGTGAGAACATGAAGGGATAAAAAAATAAAAACAAAAACCAGCCAGATAATTGATCAGCCATGATCAGCCTTTTTATGTTCCACCTTTGTTTTACATAATGGGTTACAGCAATCTGTCTTCTGTCACATATCCTTCCTAAAGGTATTCCTGCATAAAATGACCCCCCCCTACCAAAATTCTTTGATTTTAACTTGATAAATTTAAAAGGGGGGTGTCATTTACAATGTTTCTGACCCCTCCCCATCAAATCCCCATCCGGGGCCAAAGAAAGGTGGGTTTTTTTGTTGCTCCAAACTTCAAATATGACTTAGGATCAACAGATATGTCTCAGCGAGTGTTTGTTTTGTGTATATGATGTATAGAGATCTATAGCTTATTATTTTTCATTGCATGTTTTACAATATTTATTTTAAACATCTTCTATCAAATAAATATGAAGAGTGAACCCTGCAGCTTTTTCATTGAACAGACATTGACACTGACTACCTCATAATAAGAAACACAAAACTCGAAAGAATACGCACTCAATACGACAAAGGACTATTATTTCAGAAACCGACTTCAGCTAATTGACAGAATTGATTTAAGCCCAGAGGTGGGAGTCGATTTATTACCTAGATATGTCTTAGCACTTATGACAGGAAACTGAGTGGTGTTCCTCCACTGAGGATTAACCTTTGACCCCCAGGTTACCACCTTTCTACTGATTGATTAAAGGGAAATATCTTTGAGTGGAATGCTAGAAGGCAAAAACATTTCTATGTACATCTAACCCCGGTAAAATACTAGTTGCAATGTACAATGCGCGACTAGAGGGAACTTCTCATTAGTTGGATCCATTGAGCAACAGACTAGTTATCTAGAGGTTCTGGGTTCGATCCCAAGCAGAGGCATTGATATAAAAATTTATCATGATTTCCGTTATATTGGCGCTCATGTAGGGATTCCGGAATTATACTTAGCATTACTTGTGAATATAAAGGCACAGGAATTCTGTTTATTTATCCATTATGGACCTTTGATTAAGTCAATATCGTGTTATACTGACCTACCTGGTAAAATCTAATGCCCTCTGTCAATATGTTAGATCTACTAGGTTGGTTTAAAAACATATTGACTGAATCAAAGGTCGTTAATTTTATACAAGATATTAAATTTGTTAATCTCTCTCTCTCCCCCCCCCCCCCCCCCCCCCTATCTCTCTCTTTCTCCCCCCCCCCCCCCCCCCCCCTCTCTCCCTCCCCTTCTATCTCTCTCTCTCTCTCATAAATAGTTTTGTTTTTAAGTTATACTATTTTACTAATAAATGGCTATACAGTGTTGTCACCCGCCAATCTGTTATTTAAGGAGACAGATTTAAATAAGTATTTTCATACTTTTTTCTGAATCCTTTTATTATTATGTATCATATATATGACATGTAAATATTGAATAAAATATTGTTTAAACTAAATTCGTTAGCAAATGGGTGGAATTGCATTATTGATATCTTGACATTGGGGCTGCATTGTGACATCTAAATGATGATGATGTAGAATTATCAGGTCAATATCTCAAAATACTAACCTTCAAATAACCATATTTTAGCCAATGAGAATTAAGAAAAATGAAAAAAAAATGTCTAGAATTGAATTATAAATTTTGGGTATGTGGCATTTTGGTTGGTGGTATTCAGAGCATTGGATAAAATATGTGTCAGTTTGACGAAAATCATTTGGATTGGTACGTGGCATTCAAAGGGAATCAGATGTGTAGCAGTCAAGAGGCAGCTGGATGTATGTTATTTCAATTTTTGGCTTCCATTATTTTTTTGAACGCCCTATTAACAGCCAGGGTCAAGGCATTTTGATAAGAAGCATTCAGATGTGTGGCATTCAGGTATGACATTCAGATAAGAGACATTTGGATATGTTGCTAAGAGGCAGCTGGATGTATGGTATTTCAATTTTTTGGCTTCCATTATTTTTTTGAACGCCCTATTAACAGCCAGGGTCAAGGCATTTTGATAAGAAGCATTCAGATGTGTGGCATTCAGGTATGACATTCAGATAAGAGACATTTGGATATGTTGCTTTCAGATATGTGGCTTTCAGATATGTGGCTTTCAGACATGTGGCATTCAGATAAAAGGCATTCAGTTATGTGGCTTTCAGATGTGTGGCATTCAGATAAAAAGCACTCAGATATGTGAATTTCAGGTGTGTGGCATTTAGAAAAAGGCATTCAGATATGTGGATTTCAGGTGTGTGGCATTTAGACAAGAGGCATTTGGATATGTATCATTTTTGTGGCATCCAAATGTGGCATTTGTATTTATGAAATATATTTTATCTATTTGTGTATTGTGTACTGACAAAATAGTATACATCTCCGCTCACTTTATCCTCAGAATCCCAGAGTCCATGCAGGTCTAACGTCTTACTATTTTATTTAGCCACGATCCTTTGCTGTCTTAAGAACCATGTAGGAATCTGCTGGTTGCTTCCCTGTGACGATATTGACTTCAGTTAGACCCTCATCTCTCAATTAACCATTCCGATGCTTATCCAATTACAGGACACAAATTAAAACATTCATCTTATTTAGTCTTTTTAATGATGATTTAGAGCTACATAATTAAAACGAGAGCTTGAGAAGAGCAATACAATTGTGACCTGGGGCCAGAAAAAGGGAATCGCACAATACTTTTCCCAGATACATTATCCTCCTCTATAACACACATATAGTCTGTATGCGTTGTATTGTAATTTTAAGTCTTAGCCATTACTATGCATTTTGTAATGTAAAGGAAGTTCCAAAGCTGTTTAGAATTTTGTCTATTATATTGCTGCAAGGGTCCAGTTATGAACGCAGTTCAGAAGTATAAAATACTACCATTTATGGAAACATTGATACCGTAACTATACGACCACTAGTATATCTCTCCTCATATCAAAACTGTAGATCTCCTAACTGCAAACACTGCAGTACGCAAGTGAAGTCAGCCATTATTTCCCAATCAATCCCATTCCCCTGAAACTTTGAAATCGTGACCTGCATGTATAGTTTTGCATCGCCAACAGAGACAGCCATGTTTGAAATCTGGTGCTTCCTGCACAGCGAGATCTGAATGATTTCTTTCCCATCTACACAAATAACCGCATCCCAAAATTGCAGAAACATTCAACTGAAACGGACATGTGTATTTGAGACCATGAGCAATGACACTTAATTTGTTGATATGTCCTCTACATTGTCTATATATAGAATCAACTCCTGATTGTTGCTGTCAGGCCACATGTCCTGACAAACAACTGTGATTAGCAATACCCCCATCACAATTATATCAATGATTAAAACCGTAGACGGAGGTCGATCATTGCCGATTACAAAACTTATTTCTGGAACGGCAGTTCCTGATTGGTCCCTCCAAATCTAATATCTAGTTTGATTATCTTGTCAGTGTACAGTGAATATCGTAACAGCACACCAACTCTAATCATACTAAACATCACGTCATCGGTCACGATTCATTGCTGTTTCAGCCAATCATGTCCATATCGGGATAAAGTACAGTATTGTCCAATGATTACCTGTTTCGCCCCTTGTGTTATTTTTATCCTTTTTGTGCTAAAAATGTTCACAAAATATCAATTTTGCCTCCTGTGGTGAAAAATTTGTATATATTTATAGAATGATTCTAATGTGTATTGAAATTTCACAGTATAATTATCTCCCTTCTCAATAAACCGCTGAACATGATGATTTTAGCTTGTTTTTCATAGTTTTCAAAAATCTGTGTCATTAATTCTGTCGTAGATTGTGGTGCTAATCATACTCAAAGTGAGGCAGAATCATTATGACCTTTTGGGGTCACATATTGTGCACAGCATATCAATAATCAATTTCCTGACAGGCTTGTATGCAAATGAGCAATTTGCTGATAACAATTGCCTGAAGTCTTAATTTTGGCCTACTTCGAGCGTCAACTATTTACTTTAGTCAGGCTGTTGCGTCTAATGTGATTACATATGAGTATAAACAACCAAACCACTGCCGTGCTTCCAAAGTCCAGTTGCTATAGTTGGACCAAGTGGTTGAGCAAAGTCGACTAGACATGTGCATTGCAACTTCTTTAATTGTTTCTCTACACATGTGCATTACATGTAACCAACGCAAGTTCACTTCTAGTTAGAATATAGACTATAATAGTCACTATAGTAGATGCTCGAAGTAGGCCAATACATGATCTGAAATTATTTTGATTGACCAATCAAATGCTGTGTCACATCTGAAATCAATTCAAATAAGTTTAAATGACCTTCAAATTGAATTTTTCATTCATGATCACCCAGTACACTAGGATACAAAAGTCTTCACACAATGGGTGGTATGAATTGTCTCTGCTGGGGGTCAATGAGATAATATTTTTACTGGCAGATATATGGCCTAAAAATAGCTGAATCTTTATTGCAAAAACAGCAATAAACCTCAAATTATTTTTTGAGACAGACATCTTTAATACTACCGAAAACTGCCAGTGGAATTTCAGTTATAGACAGGATCTCTCATGTTACCATGTCGGCCGACAACAAGATAGACACAGCCGTGGGACTTATTATTTCTGCTGCCAGAAATATGGTTACATTTCTTTGTCTGTATAGCTATTTCATTGCCGACATTTTTTTAACCAATGTTTAAATGTTATTACCATTTAAACTTTGGAGTCTGTACCCATGAAATAACAAATTGTCTAATCAAGCTACTGATCAAATAAAACAAATCTACACTTAACTATCACAATAGCGGAGTCATTTGACAGAAATGACTCTACAAATTTCTGATTAAGGTCTTTCATGGGTAACGGAATCGTAACTGATCGGATATTTCCGTCACTGTTCGGATTTGGGGGAATCCCCGTTTGAGTTGTGGTTCTTTGTGGAACTCTCCCGAAATCGAAAGTAAATCAAAGATGGCGTACCGTCGAGACGGACGCGTTCGCTTTGCATCAGCCAAACCAAAACGCAGCAGAAAGAAAAAGAACGATGTAATTGTGGAGTCGGACTTGCCCGACGCCCGGGACAAGTAGTTTTTGAGTTCGGGCAAGTGAAAAATGTTGGTGTACTTGCCCTGGGCAATTGAAATAAATAATGTCTCTATCTTAACTTTCATGTTGGATTTCCAGAATCCCGTGTTATATGTGATTCAGAAGAATTATTGTAGTGGAATTGGATATATTGAAATATATTAAAAACGTAACAATTAGCTATTGAAACTACTTTATTTTCGTGTCTGAAATGAAAATTCAAAAGCCGAGGAAACTAGGTCGCCAGAGGCACATTCAGTTCAAAGATATTTTAAGGACATTTATGCTGATAAAAATAATAGAAACTGCATCTGAAGTATGAAATAGTGATGCACAGAGTTAACTTACTGCAATCTATGCCTAAATGTTCTTATAAGACGACAGCAAAATGTTTTAACATGTGAAAACGATCTTTGTTTATGCTTGCTGGAAGTACAATTTGGCAACTAATAATGAAGGCGGAATCCAGACAAAAAGTTCCGGAATTGAATAATAATAAAGAGAAACTAAATTTTTTGCCATGTTTTTTTCTTAACAGATATACACACATTCTTTATTTTTGTGTATTTTTCATAAATATTAATCAGTTAGATAATTCCATGCAATAATTCTATTATAGATTTATTATTTTAGAGAAATATTGAAAAATGGACTTTTGCCGTATTTTTTATTTTAAGGGGGGTAGTGGTAAGTTATAACCTAAAGAAGGAAAAATAATCAGTAAAAATTTAATTTTTTTGGTTTAAAATGAGTACTTTGCTTATAGCAAAAAATCTAATAAGACAAATACGAGTGCCCCTCATACTTTACACATTTATAAACTGTTCAAAAATAAATAGTGAATGCTCGAAATTTGATTTCGGAGCAGTAGTAATATGAAAAATATAAAATATAACAATAAAACTTGCTTTGATATACATAAGTTTTATTATTTGTCTCTTCCATGATGTTAAGCATTTTTTAACATGAATTAGTGATCAAGTTAGCAAAAATAATAAGAAATATTACCAGAATTCTTGAAAAACCTTTGCTGTGTTTGAGCTGAAGTGGGTTCACATGTTTATAGTAACATAATTTGAGAACTACTCGGTAAAAAGTCTTCAAAATTTCTGTATTAATGCCCCAATATATACTAGTAATTGCAGCAATGAAGTTGTGCTTGTCCATGTCTTTGCTCGTTACCCATGAAAGACCTTAAATGGAAATCCAAAACTGTTTCAAAAAAGGTCCATGGGGCCTGCATTGCTCAACTGGATATTTTATTGATTATGGTAAAGCACTCTTAAGTTATAATACGAACGCTCTTTCCATTCTTGGAAATACCTCTACTGTCTTTCATTCCTACAAAAGAGAAAGGGGATAGGGGTGGTCATACCCACTGTTTGTATATATTGGTCCCCCTTTATCCAAGGATGCTTCAGACAAAATATGGACAAAATCAATTCAGTCATTCATGACTAGTAGCAATTCTTAGGAAGAGTTGATAGACGACGGACGAAGGACACAACACTACGGCTAATATAACATCATAATACTACATTTTCTGTATATCATATATCTGTTCTTTATGATTGGACTTGGATCCAATCTTCTGTTTTAATTTGTGGTTATATCATCTACAATATATATTTTACAAAATGAAGTTAATTTCTCCTCTAGTTTCTTCTGGAACGTACAACAGCATCAATCCAAAAGTTGGTGCTGCTTCTTACACAATACTTGGAGACAGTAAGTGAAAAAATTAATGTTCAGCTAGGAAAAAAAATTTTCGCCAGTGCCCAGGTATTCAAACTCTCGATCTGTCATGTAAATATAATCATAAATATACATTGCTGAACTTAACGAATTCCAACTCTGTTTTCCATTTCCAAAATTTTATATCACAAAAGCATTGATCTTATCAAGAGTAATTCTTCATGTACAATTTGAATATTATAAGTTAAAGCCCCATTCCAGGGAAAGTTTGTTTAATATTTATTATTTTCTACAGAAAACATTCCTAACAAAGGAAAAAAATAATAAAAAATTAAAATTCGTCGTATTTATGGAGTTATTAACGGAATTCCATCGAAACGCTAAAATTCTAGTGGTGAATGAGATATGGTAATTTCATATGTTAATGAGATAAAGCTCCACCTACCGGAGACCTATTATCGAGAAGCAATATGGCATCCAAAACAAAAACGCCAAAGCTCGTTCGAAAAAAAAACCTAAGTGACTCTGAAAAAAACCGCAGGAAACAGCGGTATGCAACGGAGCATAAGCAAATAACACTTGGAAAGGAGCATACCCGTTGGAGAGCTCTGAGGGAAGAACTGAGTCTGAAATTTGACGAGAAATTGGCGTCGATCGTGCTCGATCACTGGTAAGTGAAAGTGAAAGTGGTAGCATAGAAGGAAAAAAGATCATTTCAGCCGCAGTGATCGCTTTATTGTTGTCAAACATTTGTATGTAATAGCTAGCATCGAATATCTAATTGTCTGCAAGAAAAGAAGTGCATGATTCAGTGAGAAAAAGTACGTTTTACTTACCGAGACGTTGCTGTCAGAACTCGCCATGCTGCACACGTTTGTTTTGGGTATCATACAGCCTCGTTTTCGATTTCTCTTCATTACTATACTATTTTGGGAGTTTATAAATAGATATGTACGCTCGGAATTTCCCGCGATTAATTAGCTAATTAATTAGTATTCAACTCTAAAAATACGACGAAACAACATGTAAATAAGCATTATATGCACACAGAAAAGTTTATTTATGAACATTGCTTCCCGGAATGGGGCTTTAATCTTAAGTACGAGTCGAGGCTGAAAATGTCAACCACTAACATTTTATGGCAGATATGGACTCAAAAATGGCTGAATCTTTATAGCAAAACAGTAATAAACATCAAGATTTTTTTCAGACAGACATTTCTAATACTAGCGAAAAGTGCCAGTGGAATTGTGGGTTGTGATTTAATATTTAGAAAACAGATTTCAGTTACAGACAGGATCTCATGTTACCAGTGTCAGCCGACAACACGATCGACACAGGTGGGATTTATAATTTCTGCTGCCAGCAGGCAAGGAGTGAAATATGTATACATTTCTATGTCTGTTTAAAATTCTGTATTTATCCTTCAAAAGGCCCATTTGGCTTACATGATTATTAAAGTTTGACTCAAATGAATGACTGACTGATCAATGGAAGAGTTTGCTCTGCATTTGTAATGAAATTCTGTATTTTTTCTGCAAAAGGCCCATGGGGCTTGATTCTTTAAGTTCAACTCAAAGTAGAATAACTGGCTTACTGCAAATCAATGAAAGAGTTTTTCTCAGCATTTGCAATGAAATGTAGTATATATGGATACCTGGCTTATTACCAGACATGGCCTTATTGCAGGATAAACCTAATATATTCTCTGAGAAGAAAAAGACACTTTACTTGTTTTCTTATTCTTAGCAGTAATATGATATTTTGTCATTAAAATTTCATTGGACTGCCATAACTCTAGGACAGTTACAGCACATACAAAACATGATATCCAATGTGTGTCAAGCATCATAATGAAGTGTAGAAATTCAAGTTTTAAAATACTGTTGTCCCCATCAGCTAGGTATCTGATGACCGGAGTAAGACTAATTGAAGAAAGCAGACATGTGTTACAATTGTACAATGAATAAAAAAAATTTACATAAAAAAAAAACACTCACCGATATGGCCTGCTTGAAGAATTCGGTTCCAAAAGGTCTTGCTCCATGGTAACAGGGTCAAAGTTAAGAATATATTTCAAAGTTACGACTCACTTCTAAATGGCATCCATTTCTAAATTAGTATTCCAAAGTCTGAAAAGAAGAAAAATATGATTTCATGAAAAAATATGTATAATTGAAGTTCACCGATACGTATACTACACAATGAATACACAGTGTAGGAGTGACCAATGCTATACCTGCCAGACCATTCACGCTAACGAACTTTTTTAATCAGTGATGACAGCAAATTAATTTTGCTATTCATACTACATAAAATAAAAGTATAGTTAATATATGATCATTTCCTGTGACAATATTCACCTCAATCTCTCCACATCGACATCATCTAACCATCAAGCTCGAAATTCACAACATCACATCACAAATATCACATTCTTGTAATTAACTCGCGATTTTGATCATTCGATATCTGACGATTCTCATTGTCAATGAACCTGATGCGGACTTTGTATACAACGGTTACACCCTACTGTGGATCACAATTCAGTCCATGTCGTCGTTTTGTGTCAATAGCATTCATATTCCATATTTTCATATCACAGCCTTTGACACATTATCAACTTACCCGTAAACAGAAACCATATATTAATATACCAGTAGACATGAAAGCCGCTATAACTCGTCCTACTCAATAAAAACAGTGAAATGGGATTAAGAAATTGTGATACCGAACCTATACCATAAAAATATTTTATAAATATATACGTTTACGAGTTTTATACAGTGTTTCCCTTGGTTGATGTTTGTAGAGAATGCTACACAGACAAAGCCAAATGGAGTCACTTGGGTGAGTGACGAGTCCGTTCATAGCATTCTACCTACGAGCAGTAACGTATGCATTCTTGTAGGACCTAGCTACCAAATCGTAATTTTATTGTTTTGGACCGATTTGGGTATTTACAAAACATGGTTGTGGACAATCTTACTTTTAGTAATTACGGGAATCTTAATTACATGAAATATGATATGATTAAAATCAGGTTCAAGGTGATCTATTTCAACAAAATTCACAGCCATTTCACTCCAGCAAACTACATGAAATTATCATGACCATAGGGTTTATGGTTCTTAAGAAGAAGATGTCATTCGAAAATTGACAATGAATGGACAACAACAGAAATTCAACATGAACGCTTTAACACACCAATGCAGTTTTCATTGAGAATTTGCCACTGATCACAGACCATTACAATCTATAATATACTAGTTGATACTGTTAACACTATAATATACACAATTACCGATAGATAATAATGAAACAGGTCTTTGGAACTGACGAGGAACATGATTTATAGTGATTGGAACAGTTAGAGCAATTCAACCATCATAACTGTTCAGTTGCAATTTGCCGTAATGAACAAGGACAGAGTTGCAATTGGCCATAATGAACAAGGACAAAGGCCTCCAGATCCCAATGCCAATGAGTCCTTGTTAGCCTGGGCATAACTAACATATCAAGGAGAGTATTTAATGGTTGTATAGAGGTAATTAGTCAATATGAAGGAAGGAACAGAAGTCCTGATTAAAGTCTCATCAACACATTGGAGGCCATTTAGTGCACAGTGTGGAGGGATCCAGCGTATTCAAGGTAAACCATTAAACTATAGCTAGTAACTCCGTGGTAACCATGCACTCAATTGGTGTGCGTGTAGTTCAACGGTTTTGGAGATATGTACTGGAAACACTGGAATCAAAGTTCCAGAAATGTTGGATTTGGTGGATTTTACCATCTGTTTCCATGGTGACAAAAAGAAATATCAAAACCGAAAACTTATACTACTAGAAAACTAAAATGCTGTGTGTAGGGAGTTGTGTGCATAATGATTTGAAAGGGTTTCATAAAATATGCTCTGGAAATACTTAATCAGTTATTTGACTATTTGTTTCCATGGTAACAAATGAATATCAAAACTGGAAACTGCTCCATAGCAAAAGACACTACCAGACAATATAACTGATGTGTTAATACGTTTTTGTGAAGTTATCTTCAAGAACTTTGGAGACATATGCTTCAGAAACAATGAAATCAGTGATTTTGATTACTTGTTTCCATGGTAACCAATGGATATAAAAAACAACTTGAAACTGCACCATAGCAAAAAGCACAACTAGACCACTTGATTAATGTGTATAGAAAGTTGTGAAGTTATCTTGAAATTTTTTGAAAATATGTTCCAGAAATGCTCCCAGATGCACAGCCAAATTGTTGTTAAACCAGGCTAATCACTTTTTGAAAGGTGATGAGGCTTATACTTAGAAACAATTTTAAAATCCTGATCATAATCATTTCTGCTAAAACTATCTTGACACAATTTTATGACACTATAACACTCATCAAGTCTCTTTCTGCATGCCCATTTAAAGGAATACACACACTCAGGTTTTGAAGTAATGGTGAAATGAGATTTTTACCGAGCTAATCACCTTTTGAACAACTGCCTGGTGGGCCCTAAATATGAACAGGCATAATACATATACATAGATATTGATGTCAAAACTCAAGATTTTTTTTATTATTGCTTTCGAACAGGAATTGAAAGAACTGGACATAATCTGGACTAACATGCATGGGAAACACTGTATGTACCACATCCCATAAAATTGGAACAGAAACCCTTCAAGGTTAGATCTTAAGTCACCGAGTCAATGTCAACCTCTAATTTAATTCTGAAAAATATCACTATGCTTCAAAAAAATAATAACTCTTTACATAAATGCAGATAGAAGACAGTTTACTATAAACATGATAAAAAGTTCCCAGGGTCCATTTTGACCAATATAGCCATAAACCAACCGATCAGCACATAGATAAATTAATGGAATTGATCATGGCCTTGTATCTTATATAAAATTACTTTGGTAGCTTTTAATTAATTATGTTTACCTGGAATTGTTCTCCAGATATATCAGGCTGCTTACTGACTAAACCAGCACCTCAAGGACAGCCGACTTATGGAGATGAATTTTGATGGATCATTACTGCACCTTGTTTACCACCAGATGTCATGGATGAAAAAAATGGCTGGGGGTTACGTTACTATAAATACACCTAACCTGAAATGGATCCTCCAGACCAGACAGGATATATCAATCTACCTTACAACCAACAAACTCTGAACCAACACCTAATATTATGTTATTTGGGTGCACCCATCAACTTTTGTTAATTTAGACATGACATTTGACCTTTAAATAGGCATGACAAATAATTACTATCTATCTAAATAACTGTATTGATTTGGTTTGGTTTATTTTGTTTCACGTCATATTAACAGCCAGGGTCATTTAAGGACGTGCCAGGTTTTGGAGGTGGAGGAAAGCCGGGTGCCTGGAGAAAAACCACCAGCCTATGGTCAGTACCTGGTAACTGCCCCACGTAGGTTTCGAACTCGCAACCCAGAGGTGGAGGGCTAGTGATAAAGAGTACTATTGACCTATACAACCAATACAAGAAACAGAACATCAGGGTTTTATATTAATTATCATGCCCTTGTTAGTCTGCTGAGTTAATCGCGCCGTGGACAGCCAGGGTCATTTCTAACAGGGTCTCCTTGTAGTAGTTAGTGACTAATTCACTAAGCATCATACAAGAGGATCACCGCATGTCATCCAGAGCAATTAGGGTAAAATGTTTTGCCCAAGGACACAACCACGACAACACAGACTGGCCTGTTTCTCAGCTTCCTGTGAAACACAAACCGTTACGGGGTAGGGAGAGTTGATCTACACACCTTGGATTTTCCCCTGAGGTTATGTGACCGGTGTTCTAACCAATGGAGCTATCATGGCCCCCTGTTTGTATTTAATAGTATAGCATATATGTATGATTTTAAGGTTTCTTTATATAACACTATATACAGCAGAGATTGATACAACATCAGTGCTTGCTTCAAAATAACCTGGATCAAAATATTTTCATTTTCAAGGTCTCCACATAATGATAGAAAATATATCCTTTTAAATGACTTGAGGTGCTGAATATGAATATTCATCAACAGAGCTGGGTAACTGTGTTTACTCAAGACGAGTGTCAGTTTCTCTATATAAACACCCCATCATCATAAACAGATTTCTTTTCTTGGTTTGTCACCCTAACAACAGCGAGGGAAATGTTGATGTAGGGTCTCCTTGTAGTAGTTGGTGGCTACCTCATAGAAAATCATATGAGAGACTTTGTCACATTCCTCTCTGAGCAATGTTGAGGCGGGTGGTGTGTTGAAGAAACGTGCCCAGAGACACAAAGTCTAAACCCAAACATCTGTGATCCTGGCTTCTTCAGAAATACAAACCGCCTCGAGTAATGGATCCGACTATGAACCTCACATCTTCATCAAAGGTTGCAAAAGTCTAACACTCTAATGACCACAGCTAGTATATACAGGGTAGATATTGTGGACAATCACCTTCCTTCAGTGAGGACGATGAAGAACATTGGTAGAAAATCAATCATACCAACACTGACTAACATTATAGATAATTTTTCAATGAAACATGCATTAGTTACATATAAAAAAGAATTATTGAGGCTTTTGTCTGCACCATCAGTCTAATGCAACATGCAGTATTCATGTCAGACTGTTATTATTATAATTGTACAAATTCGTGTATAAAACATTACACGGAATGCATGAAAACATCAAGACCCATCAATCAATATAGCAAGAATACCGTGGGACGATGCTATCAATCTCACCTTTTACTACAAAGTTTAATGTTCAATTTGCTAACAGTTTGAGGAAAACAAGTAATTAAAAGTCTCCAACTCGTTAAACACAGCTAGATGTGATGATTATAAAGCCAACTATTAAGTTTCAAAGAAATCGATAGAAAAGTGTAGAAACGATCTCTGAAACCAGATTCAAATACTGAAATGAGATTCAAATACTGAAGTGAACAAACGGCAATAACTTTTGCAAAAATAATGGGATCAATTTTTTTTTGTACCAGCACACAATTATACAGTCTATAAACTTTCAAAGAGATCAGGCTCCGGACAAAAATACTGAAATAAAGAAAGGGCAATAACTCTTTCAAAAATATTTGAATCAAAATACATTTCAGAAAAATAGTTTTATATCATGATCGTGATATATACTAAGTTGCGAAGAGATTGGGTAAGAAATGTAGGAGGAATATCTTTGGACCAAAATCAAACACCGAAAGAAACAATAAAGGGCAATAACTTCTGAAAAGATCTCAGTTTTTTTTCCCGGAAATACAACTTCATAACGTGAAAATATGTAAGTTAAGTTTCACAGATATTAGTCGAAAATGTAGAAGATTGCCGTACAAACAAAAGTTTACGTAGGACGCATGAACAACCATACCATATAATATTCCCGTTAAGTTTGACGGGCATTTAAAAACCTAACACCTCATCAATCATGGCTCAGACTCCCTATAAAATCTTCGTTATTTGATGTTGACAACCACTTCAAAGGATTTAAATTTGATTTAAAGCAATTCTAAAAGATAAAAATCTCTTTTCACAATTTTACAGCAAACATCATCTTATAAGAATGCCTCTATCAATCTCTCTTCAACATAAAATTTCCTGAAATGACTTCCATTACAAACGGAATCTACAGGAAAATTTCCTGCAAATAACAACACTAACAACTTTTCAGAAGCAAAATTTAATGATTTCGATGAAATTTTTTGTTCAAATTTCAGCGAGCAGTAAGATGACGAGCGAAACAAAGTAAACTGAGCCATTTTATGTCCCCTTTGTAACGACACAGCTTTTTGCGCTTCAATGTTGTCGGAAATTGCTTTTCTAATATGAAGCAACCTTTCTGCCTGGGAAATGTGGAAATTTCATTTATGTGAAGTCATACATTACAATGGGGCCTATAAATTCTGATTCCGCCCAAACATGAACACCATTATTTACGACACAGTTTTCCTGAGGAGTTAACAAAATTACTTCATTTTTATTAGATTCTAAATTTTATTGCCCCAGCTGTGAAGTAACTTAAGCATCACGGTTAAATTTGATATGAAAAGCCATATTCTACCTCATTATGGGATTTTTAATCATTCTTCCGTAAGATTTCTGCCCGAAAATTCTAAATTAGAGGTCCAACAAAATCCCAGCTATAGCTTACTGTTGATTTAGCCAACTCTGCACTATAAGCACAGCGCTGTGTTAGATTTTGACTACAAGATTTTATATTTAACCTCCAGTAGCCAAATTTACAGCAATTTTAAACCATAGTATGGGGTGGGCTTATTACCCAGCATGCACTTAAAATGGGTTTAAATAAAGCCGTACCTTTCAATAATGTTATTACAAAAATCAATTCTTCAACACTGTTCAGTTAAGATATATATGATTCACATTGATAAGCTATTGTAAGTTTGATTGACAGGATTTTCAATTTGTGCCCCTAATAGAGAAGACATCCCAAGTTTTCATCGTTTTAATTGCTTGTTGTAGCTTACATATTTACTGCAGTGAAGTGCTGCATGAAAGAACTACATTTAAGAAGGCATGGCTATCTAGTGGTAGGACGCAAGGCTATGTGACCAAAGGGTCCCTAGTTCGAGTCCCAGCATAGACAATGTGTTGTATCCTTATAAGATACTTTATTATGTTGTGTTCCGGTTGACTCAGCTGTAAATGAGTACGTGGTAGGACAGAGCAAGAAATATCATGAGTAAGCTGTTAGTGTGAAAATGGCAGCTCCGACTGTATGCTCCCCAGGGAGTTGAGAAGCTTGTTGCTAGAGGCCCAGTAACCATGGATATTAATTTGTGAATCATTTTGAGACAGCTATATAGCTGTGATATATAGTGGTATATAAAACTCAAAATTATTTTTATATCTTATTATCGTTTTAAATTTACAAACGTATTCATATGATTCTGTCCTCAAATGTTTAACTTCATTACTAAAAGATTTAAAATTGTTACTAGTTTTCACCTGAAAATGATTGTGTTGTGATGTCCTTAGCATGACGAAACAATCCATAAACTTTACATGTCTTTGTATGAATGCAGAAAAAGTAACAACAAGCATGCTGGGTATTGCTAAAGCAATACATGTCCCCTACCGGCCCCAGCTAAAAATAGTAACAGTGACCCTGACCTTGATCCAAAAACCCTAAGACTTGAACTTGATCTGTAGCTACTCATACTTAAGTTACATACCCAATTTTCACCAATATACCTTGAAGCATGGCTGAGAAAATTTTAAGTCCGGAAAACTGAGTGGTTGGACCGAAAGATGAATGAATAGACAGACAGACAGACAGACAGATAGACAGACGGATGGGGAAGAAACCTATAGTCCCTCTCCTCTTCTCCGATTTCACCCGTATGGGGACTAATAAATTCCTACTGGCTGTATGTAGATATGGCAGCAAAGTCGAGTGTCTCTCAGTCTTAATTAAAACTGATAATGCCAAAGTTTGGTACATCCATACCGAAATATATACATCTATTTACAATTCATCCACTCCAATTTTCTTTCGGAATAGATTTAAGTCCTTAGGGAAATCTTGCATGTTTCGTTTTCTGATACATCCCAGCATTTTTCGCAGCTTCCAATGTCATCTGCGGAAATTAGGATGCCAAATGCTATCCAGATGTACAGAGTATTATAATGCTTAAGGAAGCTGTATTGCACATTGTGTTGAATCTCTATAAGAAGCGATGGCATATCAATTAATCTTAAATGACCCACACTTGATTCAAAATGAAGACTAAATCCAGATTTACAAATCTGGTTGAATATCAATGTATCACACAAACATATCTGAACATTATTGTAAGAGCATGGATATTTCAATTCAGATTATGACACCACCAGACACGCAATAACAGCATAATTTCAGCGTGTTTGCAGCATGGTAAAGCCTGCAATGATAACCATGCTGCATTACTCTGCTGCAGTGCAGCATGCGGTGGCTATAATGAATACTCATGCATGGCTGTAAAAACTAGATGTATTAATTTACAGTTACATGGGAATTAAAGGCCACAGTATAAACTAATGAGAAAAAAACAGATATGATTTTAATTAACCCTTTGCCACATGCAGGTTATAACACTTCAGCACTCTGTGCCAATAGTGCAAAGATACATTGTTGCAATGCAACATTATCGCGCTGACTGAAATATACATACACCGGCCATCTCAATGGCAGTTTTTGAGAAATCAAGCTTTGTTTTGATTAATTTTTCTAAACCTAATTTTGAAAGTGAAATAGTTGTTTTAGACATTTTTAGTAAGTTAGAATTATGTTCAGAATTTCTTAAATTTTAATTCTGTGCTATTTTCTTTATAAAACCAACAACACATAACCACGAAATCAGCTGTATACAAACAGAACAGACAAATTTCAAAATATTTTGACAATGTAATTTATAATTCATTGAATTCCTGTACATGAAATGATTCAACATTAACTCCCAAATGAAGCAAACTGAATTTTCAAAGTTTTCACAAGAGTATTTCAACAGTTCAGGCTTAAGCCTAGAATATTTTATATCCGATGTCGCGACGAAGGAATGTGTATCCGACCATTTTGGGTCAAATCTACCTTCGTTTTTCAAATGCCAGCGAGCGTAGTTATTAGTGTGTCGAGCTATGGTGGAAAACTGATTCTCATTGAAGAAAAGGTAGAAATAATCAATGGGACTTGCAGTATCAACATCAAAAGTTTCTGGAAGTACTGGCCTCGTTTCCCTAACAAAATCATTTACTGTGATCGGCGAAAAATCTCGGTCAACATTACGTAATGGCGGCAGTACAACAAGTCGCCGTTCGTCCTCATTTTCGGACTCGTTATCTGTTGACAGTTCATTTAGAACATCGTTAAGATCAATATCTGACTCAATGTATTCAGGTCCAAAGCCATCGAACTCTAAATTATCATCATCGTTGTCAAAAACGTCGCGCAAAATCGTAGCCACAGCCGCCATCACGCCTCGTTGTTGTCACACTTTTCTACACTCATGATTCACACTTTCTAGGTTAATTTATTCAAAAACTTTCGTATGAATGACGTGTACAAATCTGATTGGTCGATGCATTGATATCTTCTTAAAATAGTATCAGGGATTTCCAGATAGGTGTCGCTCTCAATCACGGGATTTTCCATGTCTAAGTTTACCGAACCGGCATGGCGTCGAGAGGCGCTTACATTGAGATAACGTAGAGGCGTCGAGAAGTGCTTACATGGAGATAATGCAAAGGCGTCGAGAAGCGCTTACATGTGGCAAGGGGTAAAGGCGTCCAGAGGCGCTTACATGTGGCAAAGGGTTAAAGAACTTTAATTAGCATCCGTGGCTGCTCATTTAAGATGTCCTGAATGATTGTAGCCATGGTAATGGTGACTCACCAATCAAAATGGCTGTTTCATCCGCGTCATATGTCGGATGTCTCTCAAGCTTATACTTCAGCAGTCTCATATTTACTGAAAACAATTGTTTCTCATTGGTTTTGATGTTTATTGTTTAGGTATACTCTGGAATACATTTGACAAAATAAACATGAAACCCATATGTAATCTGACTAATAAACGACGTCATGCCTCGATCACGTTCAAAACCAGTTCATATAGATCAATTTATTTACAAGGGGATCAGACAAAAAGATTTTCTATTGAAAGCAATTCATGGATTTATTTGATTATTATATGTGGAGGTTACGACGGTGAGAACATTATGAACACTTTTATCATGTGACCAGTCAGCATCCATTGTTACTTGATAAGGTATTGATATCAAATCTATAAGGGTATCATTGAAAACAAGTTTTTTGCTTAATATCTACACATTTTTGCGTTTAACATCCGAGACAGTTTGACTCCCGAATGTTCTAACATATCTAGGGTGGTCCTTTGGTACAATAGTTTTTTCACATAGTTCAATTCCCTGATTGGATATGAAAAGGTTTGGGATCACCTAATACCCGACCACATGAGTGTTCTCAATGTTTTGTCCCACAATAAGACCATTCACATGGTTCAATTTGGCCCAATTAGCGTGATTAATGTAAGTTGATATAACTTTTTTCGCAATTGTTGTAAAATAAATAACAAGAGGCCCATGGGGCCTGTATCGCTCACCTTGTTGGATTTGACCAAATGTCAAAATAATGTTCATGTTCAATTTGTTCATACACATACTCTCTAAGGGACTGAAAGACCCTATGGATTATTTTTACAACCTAATTGTGAAGAAACTAAGTCCCTTAGGGTGGGGAAAGACCCTTGGGCCTCTTAGACTCCGCCCCTCAGGCCCCTGGGTGTTCAGAGTAAAATTTATACAAACTCTAGATCTGTTCCCCTCCCCCCAAGGATGTTCCTGACCAAATATGGTTCTAATTCATTCATAACTTTATGACTTGTAGCGATTTAAAGACTTAATCTCTATTTCCCCTATTTGGCCCCGCCCCTCAGGCCCCTTGGGGTTCAGAGTAAAAATTTATACAAACTTGTTCCTGACCAAATTTGGTTCAAATTCATCCATAACTTTACGACTAGTAGCGATTTAAATGATTAACCCTATTTCCTCTATTTGGCCCCGCCCCTCAGGCCCCTGGGGGTTCAGAGTAAAAATGTATACAAACTCTGTTCCCCTTCTCCCGAGGATGTTCCTGACCAAATTTGGTTCTAATTCATTCATAACTTTATGACTAGTAGCGATTTAAAGGATTAACCCTATTTCCCCTATTGGGCCCCACACTTAAGGCCCCTTGGGGCCAGACCAACCGTTTATACAAAATTGGTTTCCCTTCACCCAAGGATGTTTCAGACCAAATATGGATCAAATCCCTTTATTCCTACGGAAGAAGAAGGATTTCAAAGAATTTGCTATATTTCCCCTATTGGGCCCCACCCCTAAGGCCCCTGGGAGGCAAGACCCACCGTTTATACAAAATTGGTTCCCCTTCACCCAAGGATGCTTCAGACCAAACATGGATCAAATCCCTTTATTCCTGCAGAAGAAGAAGGATTTTAAAGAATATGCTATATTCCCCTATTGGGCCCCACCCCCCAGGCCCCTGGGGGGCCAGACCCACCGTTTATACAAAATTGGTTCCCCTTCACCCAAGGATGCTTCAAACTAAATATGAATAAAATCCCTTCATTTCTACAGAGGAAGAAGGATTTTAAAGAATTTGCTATATTTCCCTATCGGGCCCCGCCCCTAAGGCCCCTGGGGGACCAGACCCACTGTTTATATAAAATTGGTTCCCCTTCACCCAAGGATGCTTCAGACCAAATATGAATCAAATCCCTTCATTTCTACAGAAGAAGAAGGATTTTAAAGAATTTGCTATATTTCCCCTATTGGGCCCCGCCCCTAAGGCCCCTGGGGGGCCAGACCCACCGTTTCTACAAAATTGGTTCCCCTTCACCCATGGATGCTTCAGACCAAATATGAATCAAATCCCTTCAATTCTACAGAAGAAGAAGGATTTTAAAGAATTTGCTATATTTCCCCTATTGGGCCCCGCCCCTAAGGCCCCTGGGGGGGCCAGACCAACCGTTTATACAAAATTGGTTCCCCTTCACCCAAGGATGCTTCAGACCAAATATGAATCAAATCCCTTCATTTCTACAGAAGAAGAAGGATTTTCAAGAATTTGCTATATTTCCCCTATTGGGCCCCGCCCCTAAGGCCCCTGGGGGGCCAGACCCACCGTTTATACAAAATTGGTTCCCCTTCACCCATGGATGCTTCAGACCAAATATGAATCAAATCCCTTCATTTCTACAGAAGAAGAAGGATTTTAAAGAATTTGCTATATTCCCCTATTGGGCCCCGCCCCTAAGGCCCCTGGGGGGCCAGACCAACCGTTTATACAAAATTGGTTCCCCTTCACCCAAGGATGCTTCAGACCAAATATGAATCAAATCCCTTCATTTCTACAGAAGAAGAAGGATTTTAAAGAATTTGCTATATTTCCCCTATTGGGCCCCGCCCCTCAGGCCCCTGGGAGGCCAGACCCACCGTTTATACAAAATTGGTTCCCCTTCACCCAAGGATGCTTCAGACCAAATTTGGTCAAAATCCACTGAGTAGTTTAGGACTAGTAGCGATTTAAAGGAAAAGTTGACGGACGGACGACGGACGACGGACGGACGACGGACGACGGACGCTGCGCCATGCCATAAGCTCACTGGCCCTTTGGGCCAGGTGAGCTAAAAATTACTTAAATTTTTTTGTTTTATATTTTACTTAGATGATAATGCCAATGATGTGCCCATGAAACAGAAGAAAGGTTATTTACAAACCCATTGGATTACACCACAAACTATCTTGTACACAATCATAATTTCAGTGAAAGCTATTGACCGCTGATGGGGAAAAAAAACAAGAGGCCCAATGGGCCTGTATCGCTCACCTGGCTCTACAGCAACATGAAGGTCAAGGTCATTTATTTTAACAAACTTTGTAGCCCTTCACCCCAGCATGCTACAGACAAAATATCAAGTCCCTGGCCTCTTGGTTATTGAGAAGAGGTCGTTTGAAGATTATAGCCTATTTGACCGATGTGACCTTGAATGAAGGCCAAGGTCATTTATTTGAACAACTTTGTAGCCCTTCACCCCAGCATGCTACAGGCCCAATATCAAGTCCCTGGGCCTCTTGGTTATTGAGAAGAAGTCGTTTGAAGGTTATAGCCTATTTGACCCATGTGACCTTGAATGAAGCCCAAGGTCATTTATTTGACCAAACTTTGTAGCCCTTCACCCCAGCATGCTACAGGCCCAATATCAAGTCACTGGGCCTCTTGGTTATTGAGAAGAAGTCATTTGAAGATCATAGCCTATTGGACCCATGTGACCTTTAATGAAGGTCAAGGTCATATATTTGAAAAAACTTTGTAGCTCTTTACCCCAGCATGCTACAGGCCCAATATCAAGTCACTGGGCCTCTTGGTTATTGAGAAGATGTCGTTTGAAGATTATAGCCTATTTGACCCATGTGACCTTGAATGAAGGTCAAGGTCATTTATTTGCACAAACTTTGTAGCCCTTCACCCCAGCATGCTACATGCCCAATATCAAGTCCCTGGGCCTCTTGGTTATTGAGAAGAAGTCATTTGAAGATCATAGCCTATTTGACCCATGTGACCTTTAATGAAGGTCAAGGTCATATATTTGAAAAAACTTTGTAGCTCTTTACCCCAGCATGCTACAGGCCCAATATCAAGTCACTGGGCCTCTTGGTTATTGAGAAGATGTCGTTTGAAGATTATAGCCTATTTGACCCATGTGACCTTGAATGAAGGTCAAGGTCATTTATTTGCACAAACTTTGTAGCCCTTCACCCCAGCATGCTACATGCCCAATATCAAGTCCCTGGGCCTCTTGGTTATTGAGAAGAAGTCGTTTGAAGATTATAGCCTATTTGACCCATGTGACCTTGAATGAAGGTCAAGGTCATTTATTTGAACAAACTTTGTAGCCCTTCACCCCAGCATGCTACAGGCCCAATATCAAGTCCCTGGGCCTCTTGGTTATTGAGAAGAAGTCATTTGAAGATTATAGCCTATTTGACCGATGTGACCTTTAATGAAGGTCAAGGTCATTTATTTCAAAAAAATTTGTAGCTCTTTACCCCAGCATGCTACAGGCCCAATATCAAGTCACTGGGCCTCTTGGTTATTGAGAAGATGTCGTTTGAAGATTATAGCCTATTTGACCCATGTGACCTTGAATGAAGGTCAAGGTCATTTATTTGAACAAACTTTGTAGCCCTTCACCCCAGAATGCTACAGGCCCAATATCAAGTCCCTGGGCCTCTTGGTTATTGAGAAGAAGTCGTTTGAAGATTATAGCCTATTTGACCCATGTGACCTTGAATGAAGGTCAAGGTCATTTATTTGAACAAACTTTGTAGCACTTTACCCCAGCATGCTACAGGCCCAATATCAAGTCCCTGAGCCTCTTGGTTATTGAGAAGAAGTCGTTTGAAGATTATAGCCAATTTGACCGATGTGACCTTGAATGAAGGCCAAGGTCATATATTTGAACAGACTTTGTAGCTCTTTACCCCAGCATGCTACAGGCCCAATATCAAGTCCCTGGGCCTCTTGGTTATTGAGAAGAAGTCATTTGAAGATTATAGCCTATTGGACCCATGTGACCTTGAATGAAGGTCAAGGTCATTTATTTGAACAAACTTTGTAGCCCTTCACTCCAGCATGCTACAGGCCCAATATCAAGTCCCTGGGCCTCTTGGTTATTGAGAAGAAGTCGTTTGAAGATTATAGCCTATTTGACCCATGTGACCTTGAATGAAGGCCAAGGTCATTTATTTGAACAAAATTTGTAGCCCTTCACCCCAGCATGCTACATGCCCAATATCAAGTCCCTGGGCCTCTTGGTTATTGAGAAGAAATTGTTTGAATGAAAAAGTTGACGCCGGACGGACGGACGGACGACGGACGCCGCACCACGGCATAAGCTCACTTGCCCTTCGGGCAGGTGAGCTAAAAAATTACAACACAAGATTTAGAGAGTTGTGTTGTTATAAATGGAGTACAACTGTACTAGGTAGAATGATAAAATCTGTGGCCGCAGATAAAGGAGGCCAAGTTTCCCTTGTTCTTACACCTATAACCTTTCCCTGACACTTTCCCTGACATTGTCCACAGAGTCACAATGTCATTACTGAGAAAATTACGACCCACAAAGGACACTGCTCGCTGGTTACAGCAACACGTGATTGCCTTCCCGGACTTAACCAACAATGAAGGCATGGATGTTTTGGTGACAACACTGCTCTATAGATACCAATCAAATTGTAGCTCTTCTCTTCAACTATTTTATTCCATTGTCACACCAAAAGGTTGAATGACTAATAAACATTGGCTGCGAGGACATAGCTATTTTACAGCCAGTGTTTAGTTCTGGAATCAACAAGCCTAGACCTCTTGACAATTAGAATTTATAATTGGTAGATATAATTTTCATGTTTGACATGTCAGCACATCTCCATATAATAGCTAAAACCTGAAAAATTACCAAATAAAAAGGAAAGCGGACCATCTTTGCAAAATGGGTTTGAAGCAGCTAATGTACTCAGAATTTTTCTGAATTTTTACCGAATTTTTATTGATTTTTTTTTTTTTTTTGTGTGTGTTAAATTGGTAAGGACAACATTGACGTAATTTGGGCTACATATTTATAACTTTATTCGTCCTACAGTGACAATAATTCTTTGACAGTTTCCCTTGACAGATCATGTACACTCAGAACATTCAGATCACATCAGACTTTAACCTTTAAGACCAGGACAATCTCCTAGTCAGTATTCCTAGGTCGAATGACAGTCGCCAATCTGTAGGGAATACGATTGATTTACAATCAGTGATGTTTCATCTCGTCTGTAATGGACTTTTATAAGCACAGCCTTGCCTTAAAACAGAACATCAACTGCTCCAAAATATACACAAATCTTCCTTTTTGTGCAAAAATCAATTGCTCATAGAATACAACACCAATCTTTCTGTCGACAAATATTGAATGCCATTCATTCACAATATCTTATCCCTGAGTTTTTATACACAGAACACACCACTCAAACTATTCATAAGCTTGTCAATAAATGTAAACCAGCACATCATCTTGTCAGTCACCCAAAGGTTAGTTTGGGAAACTTCACATGTGTGAAATTTGGTTTATACCCCAGTGGGAACACTTTTTACTGAAGGAAGGATGTGTCGCACAAAATTCCTCAAAGCTGATAATGAACATAGCATTATGATGTGAGTTATACTGACAAGGTTAGACAAGCAGGCAGCCTAGTAGTTAACCCTGGCATAATATGTTGACTGCATTGAGCATGGTGTTGTGATGTCCTGAGCATGGTGTTTTGATGTCCTGAGCATGATGCTGTGATGTTCTGAGCATGGTGTTGTGATTTCCTGAGCATGATGCTGTGATGTTCTGAGCATGATGTTGTGATGTCCACAGCATGGTGTTGTGATGTCCTGAGCATGGTGTTGTGATGTCCTGAGCATGATGCTGTGATGTTCTGAGCATCATGTTGTGATGTCCACAGCATGATGTTGTGATGTCCTGAGCTTGGTGTTGTTATGTCCTGAGCATGGTGTTGTGATGTCCACAGCATGATGTTGTGATGTCCTGAGCATGATGTTGTGATGTCCTGAGTGTGGTGTTTTTATGTCATGAGCATGGTGTTGTGATATCCTGAGCATGATGTTGTGATGTCCTGAGTGTGGTGTTGTGATGTCCTGAGTGTGGTGTTGTGATGTCCTGAGCATGGTGTTGTGATGTCCTGAGTTTGGTGTTGTGATGTCCTAAGCATGATGTTGTGGTGTCCTAATCATGATGTTGTGATGTCCTGAGCATAGTGTTGTGATGTCCTGAGTGTGGTGTTGTGATGTCCTGAGCATGGTATTGTGATGTCCTGAGCATGGTGTTTTGATGTCCACAGCATAATGTTGTGATGTCCTGAGCCTGGTGTTTTGATGTCCTAAGCATGGTGTTGTGATGTCCTGAGCATGTGTTGTGATGTCCACAGCATGATGTTGTGATGTCCACAGCATGATGTTGTGATGTCATGAGCATGGTGGTGCAATGTCTGAGCATGGTGTTGTGATGTCCTGAGCATGATGTTGTGATGTCCTGAGCATGATGTTGTGATGTCCTGAGCTTGGTGTTGTGATGTCCTGAGCATGGTGTTGTGATGTCCTGAGCATGATGTTGTGATGTCCTGAGCATGGTGTTGTGATGTCCTGAGCATGGTATTGTGATGTCCTGAGCATGGTGTTTTGATGTCCACAGCATGATGTTGTGATGTCCTGAGCCTGGTGTTTTGATGTCCTAAGCATGGTGTTTTGATGTCCTGAGTGTGGTGTTGTGATGTCCTGAGCATGTGTTGTGATGTCCTGAGCATGATGTTGTGATGTCCTGAGCATGGTGGTGCAATGTCTGAGCATGGTGTTGTGATGTCCTGAGCATGATGTTGTGATGTCCTGAGTGTGGTGTTGTGATTCCTTGAGCATGATGTTGTGATGTCCTGAGCATAGTGTTGTGATTCCTTGAGCATGGTGTTGTGATTCCTTGAGCATGATGTTGTGATGTCCTGAGCATAGTGTTGTGATGCCCTGTGCATATTGTTGTAATGTCTGGAGCAAATATGATGCCCAGGAAAACTGCATATTTTCATTTTTAGTTTTTGTGAGTTGCCTTGACCTTCACAAAGGGATCTTTTAAATAATCATCTTGTTATCAAATTTAATCATCATTTCAGGAAGTCTGGTTGACTACTGTACATTTACATATCACATTCTGTGGATCACTGTATAAAATTTGAGAAAGGACAGCCTCTTGTAAGTTGAGCCTTAATGAATATTTTAATCAAATATTATTCAGGTGCAAGTGACCATGATTTTGGAACCTTTTAAACCCCTATTTTACGTTAACATAATGGACTGAATCATTAAGAGCACTGTCCACTGTGATTACTATATATGACACCTACATTTCCTTGTTCGGCTTCAATAAATTTAATATCACATTCATAAGAGAAAATCACCGAAAAAGGTTTTGAAGTAAACTTATCCTGTCTCCACCCATACAAATGTACAGTAGTGATAGCAATGCTTTATGACTTAAGTCTTGTTCGGTTGTCAGTTCTACAGATATAAGCAACAACTGAACCAGTTTGTAGTTTGTTTAAGAGAAGTAAAATGGTGGTCTAACTGCTTGATAGTGTACATTTAAATTCTATTGATTTGTAGGTTGTAAAATGTTACATGCCACAAGAGTTGTTCAATATAATGGCAGCCATCTTGGATCTTGGATTTCAAACCAATCCAAACGAGCTAATTTATAGAAGTTATATCCCCTGCCCCTGCTCCCCCCCCCCCTTCATAAGGTGGTTATCTGATGATATTTGCTGCTGTCATTGCATGGAAACATCCAAATATTTTCGTAAATCAAGGGACCATAACTCGGCCAAATAACATCCGCAAAAATCTGCGATCAAACTTTAATTGGCTGAGACAATTAGGCATTAAATGTTGTTTTTTAAAAATCTGATAATATTTGTTGCTGTTATTGCACGGAAACAAAGTGTGGCAGATTGACAGACAGACAGACCAATATCATTATCTCCCGTTTTGGTGAAAGCAGGGATAAAAAATAACAGCTCTTGGTCAGAGCCATCTCAGTATCATTCCAGCCATCTATGAGCTGAATCTCAGCAGTAGAACTTGAGGAGTTTGAAGTGTAAAAGTTTACAGACAGTGCACATCGTATGTTGCAAAACAGATGAAACACAATAACTATTGGTCACCCTGACCCGGAAGGTCAGATGACTTAAAGATATAACTATGCTTCAAAATATAAAAAAGTGAAATATGTGTAAATGTATCACTAATTACCATTTATCATATTGCAATGATGCAAAAGTCGCAATTTGCAACATCTTATCTAAAATATTGAAATAAAACAGATATAGTTTTTAAAAATGGAAAAAAAACTAATATAAACTGATGCAAGAAAATTGATAATGGTCTTACCTGCTATAGATCCAAAATCAAGTGTTGATCCTGCAAAATGTGGCACGCTTGTTGATAACCCGACGTTAAGAGTTTCAATAACCAATCCTTGATTTGATTAAAAGCATGATCACTTGAAATTATTCTTGAAAACAGGAAGTGAGTGGATCTCTTACAACATAATATAAATCTTACTCCACAGCACACCAATTCTTACCAAATTTCTGACACAGAACTATCAGCGATGGAGATGTAGCTGTACCATGTGCCTGATAGTACTACGCGATAGGGTGTCATCTGCTCGAAGGCTGTGCTAGCAAACACAGATAGGGGAAAGGTCTGCTGTCACAATTGGTGCTAATTGCGGTCTATTGCTATCGGATTATCTGTTTAACAGTGCCATTTCCCCTCGAGAAACTTAGAAAGCTATAAAAGAAATGATTACAGAATAGGAATTGCAGAGAAAAATTTCCAAGATGTTTACAGAATAGTTGGATGTTTCTAAGTGCAGAGACACTTTTTTTAGACTCGAAACAATCACAAATAGGTTTGAACCCTTGTCAGCAATTTGCAATATTTTTCTGGCACCAGGTCCATTAAGACACTTCCGATGTAAATTATTTTGACAGGAACAATAATCAGCTTTCCAATATGATGAGTGTGTTAATTCACAGACAGAATCGCAAACACTGGACTTGCTAGTCAAGTTTCAAATCCTGCCAGTGTTTCCCTCACTATTAGTTTTGGGTTCATTTTACTTTAAGATACAATACATCATGCTATCACATAGCAAATTAATCAAACAGCTTGAGGAAAATACAGTAAAATATCGTGTATACAATCGATAGTTCTCTTTAAAAGCCAAGATTTTTTTTTTTCATTATTATTTTTTCACTTCAAGGAAAACAATAAGAGTCCCAATAGGCCTGCATTGGTCATGGTAACATTTATTGTCTTTCAGCTAATCAAAGCTATTGTTTTAGTGTTTTAACAAAGTCGACTCATCTTCTTGAGTGTGAGTAGACATCAATTCTTTTAGAATTTCCAATCATCTTGTGAAGATACTGTTATGGTCAATGAATATTTTTCCCACAAAACTTCATTACCCGTCAGTAGGATAAGGCTATGTGAAATTGCATACAAAAAAAAAATAAATAAATAAATAAATTCACAGCTCACAAAATAAATTAATGGACATATTCTCATTTATATTAGAATTTAGGAATTTATTTTAAGAAACTGGAGAAGAGGGGCAACTATAAATTTGTCACATGGATAGGACCAATTGAACACATCTGTAAAGAGAAACAACAAATCCTTCATTGAGGCCGATTACTGTACATATACATCAATCTTCTCAAGGCTAAACAGTTTGTGGGATCATCACGAGGCAATTTATAGCGACAAAACAATTAGCGATTACGTCACTCTACAGGGCATAAAGCACGAGGAAACATTTAATCATCTAAGAAGACGTACTTACGAACACTCTAATTAATAGTACACAGATATTGATTTACAACAAAGTAAGACAACACAGCTGTTTACATGTGAAGCCTAAACTCTGCATTATGGTTTAAATTTCAAATTTCATCAAGCAATACCAACAACAATTACAGTATCACGATTTCATTGAAAAAATTGATACAATTAACCAATCTTTGTTGTTTGTTAGGAAACATTTACCTGCACTTGTAAATGTAGTAGCTGGTGGCTTACTCACCAAATACTGAAAAAGCAGTGAAAGTATTATGAACTAAGTGGGTGGCCAGGATGTATAGGGGTAACACACTTTTCTTTCACCTAGACATGTACAGCTGGGATTCAATTCCCCAATCACACATGAAAGGGGTAAACCAGTTTCTTCACCAGTTTTTCCCACACTTAGATCCCTCACATGCTTCAATCCAGGCCAACAAGAGTGATCAATATAAGTATATGTACTTGTTTCACAATTGTTGTAAAATAAATAATTTATTTTTTTACTAACTGCACAGTGACTGAGCAGCCAACAGATAGATAAACAACAGACCCCATGATGGACAGACAACAGATGGATAAAGAACAGACCCAGGATAGACAGACAACAAATGGATAAAGAACAGACCCAGGATGGACGGACAACAGATGGATAAAGAACAGACCCAGGATAGACAGACAACAAATGGATAAAGAACAGACCCAGGATGGACGGACAACAGATGGATAAATAACAGACCCAGGATAGACAGACAACAAATGGATAAAGAACAGACCCAGGATGGACGGACAACAGATGGATAAAGAACAGACCCAGGATAGACAGACAACAAATGGATAAAGAACAGACCCCATGATGGACAGACAACAGATAGATCAACAACAGACCCCATGATGGACAGACAACAGATGGATAAAGAACAGACCCAGGATAGACAGACAACAAATGGATAAAGAACAGACCCAGGATGGACGGACAACAGATGGATAAAGAACAGACCCAGGATAGACAGACAACAAATGGATAAAGAACAGACCCAGGATGGACGGACAACAGATGGATAAAGAACAGACCCAGGATAGACAGACAACAAATGGATAAAGAACAGACCCCATGATGGACAGACAACAGATAGATCAACAACAGACCCCATGATGGACAGACAACAGATGGATAAAGAACAGACCCAGGATAGACAGACAACAAATGGATAAAGAACAGACCCAGGATGGACGGACAACAGATGGATAAAGAACAGACCCAGGATAGACAGACAACAAATGGATAAAGAACAGACCCAGGATGGACGGACAACAGATGGATAAAGAACAGACCCCATGATGGACAGACAACAGATAGATCAACAACAGACCCCATGATGGACAGACAACAGATGGATAAAGAACAGACCCAGGATAGACAGACAACAAATGGATAAAGAACAGACCCAGGATGGACGGACAACAGATGGATAAAGAACAGACCCCATGATGGACAGACAACAGATAGATCAACAACAGACCCCATGATGGACAGCCAACAGATAGATAAAGAACAGACCCCATGATGGACAGACAACAGATAGATCAACAACAGACCCCATGATGGACAGACAACAGATAGATAAAGAACAGACCCCATGATGGACAGACAACAGATAGATCAACAACAGACCCCATGATGGACAGCCAACAGATAGATCAACAACAGACCCCATGATGGACAGACAACAGATAGATCAACAACAGACCCCATGATGGACAGCCAACAGATGGATAAAGAACAGACCCCATGATGGACAGACAACAGATAGATCAACAACAGACCCCATGATGGACAGACAACAGATGGATAAACAACAGACCCAGGATGGGCAGACAAAACAAACATCAATCTAAAAGGGAGACAACTCAAATCAAACATCAATCTAAAAGGGAGACAACTTCAAACAAAGATTAATATAAAAGTGATACAACTCAAAACAAACATCAATCTAAAAGGGAGAAAACTCAAAACAAACATCAATCTAAAAGGGAGACAACTCAAAACAAACATTAATTTAAAAGGGAGACAACTCAAAATAAACATCAATCTAAAAGGGAGACAACTCAAAACAAACATTAATCTAAAAGGTAGACAACTCAAAACAAACATCAATCTAAAAGGGAGACAACTCAAAACAAACATCAATCGAAAAGGGAGACAACTCAAAACAAACATTAATCTGTCAGTGAAATGTTTATGGATATAAAACATCAGACAGTTGTAAAACAACAGTAACAAAGTAACCATGAAATATGGCTGCTATAGCTTTATAAGGGATAATTGTAATTTAACAAATTCAAATCATATATCTACACCTATCAAAAAGATAAAATCTTTAATCGATGAAACTTCTGAAATTTCCTACTTGCATAACTCCCTTCAAGATGTCATCCACTGAGCTTATTTTCAGCGTTCTTATAGTAAAAGCTGGAGGGGGGGGGGGGGGGGGGGGGGGGGAGAAGAAGAAAATCCTGCTGATAACACACAAAGCTTGGTAACTTTTGAAAAAAAACATTTTCTTTTCTGCAGTTAGTGCAGGAGACATCTAAAGCTAATGATTTTGAATTGTTTTTATTCATTTTGTTGTGATGAAAATTACAACTTGTCACGTACATGAAAAAAAGGAATTACATCTGCTGACAAAAAAATTGCCCTAATAATGAGCCATCATACACCTCGGACAGACGGTTTACGATTCTTTTAAGTAACCAATCTAGATAATCTGAATATTTGTTGGCCTGATTTTCGTATCAGATCCCAAGGGCTCAAAGCCTGCCTGAGAGCTTGACTGTGGAAACAGCTGGATCTGTGCTAATAGGTCTTTGTAACTCGTTTCTAATGACCAGTACATAGATAAGTGTTTATTCAAACTAGACCCAGCAACATTGACCTCTGACCCAATGACCTTGACATTTAGGTAGCAGGACACAGAAAGACTGCCTGGCCATGGGTGACCCGTTGTATGAGGGGATAATAAATCTAGCAGTTTGGTCATGAAATATCAAGTGATTTTAACAAATCTGGCAGTTTGGCCACTGACCATCCAGTAATTTTAACAAATCGGGCAGTTTGGCCATTGACCATCAAGTGATTTTAATAAATCTGGCAGTTTCGCCATGAAACATGCAATCTTGATAAAACTGGCAGAGATATTAATAAATCTGTCAATCTCTAACTTATAGTCTTTAGCTGAAGATTTTTGAAAATATAATCAATTCCTGTCACCTGTCAAGTATGTTATCCTTACAAACAAGTTGATTCAATTTACTTGGTTAAAAGCCTTCCCCAACTGGAGATAATGTCAGTTTTGAGTTGACAACACTTCTACAAGCAGACGTCACCGGTTTTGTATTCCAGGCCTCTATCTAGACAACATTATGTTGAATCAACAAAGAGATCCCTTTATGTACTATTTTATGACCTTCCCTCTTGATTCTTAGAATGTATGAACAGTCGCTTCGATTTTTGATAAAAAAAACCTACAAAGAAGTCAGATGTGTTTCATTGGAGTGAAAAACAAAGAAAGGTACCGAATGACCCTAGTGACATCCCCACAATAGTAAATTTCAACTAAATCTGTCAATACTGTGTTAAACTCAGTTATGTTAGATCTTATCCAATGTTCACCAAATGATCAGATGAAAGTCTTTGGAGAAAAAAATTTCCAGCTACGTAAGGAAACAGCATTTCGTGAGAAGCATCATGCTCAAGTCACACGGTGACACTTCACAAGGGCAACTAAGATTATTGATTGGAGGTGAGAGGACAACACGTGACCGGCATGTGTCAGCGAGTTCACGACGGGCTAAGAATTCAATAAACCACCCTAATTCATGCGAAAGAAAATGGAATTAGAAACTAAACCCTTAAAATAGTTAAGTAATGCAAATCTATCATCTCATTACCGAGTAAACGTAGCATTGATCACGGCTGTTGATCGGCTTCCAGACAGGGAGGCGAGATTTAACAGGGGCCATAAAACACGAAGTTTGGCTGAATTTACAGAATGATGCAACTTTGGCAAAGACACAATTTACGTACCCAAACAGAAATACGACGGCAGACGCACCTGTCTGTGGGTGGCTCAACAAAGAAATAAAAAAATATTTTCAAATGTTATTTTTGTATCATATAAGATGCAATGTAATATCTTCCAGACGGCTACTCTATAAGCAAACATCTTAAGCTCTTTTGTTGCAGCCTAGGTGCTCTGGATAACATTAATTGGATGTTTTGTCGGCGTGCTCATGCAATCTTCAAATAAAGGTTTTCAGCCTAGTAGACATTGAAAGTCTAGTGTATGTGTCCTTAATGGACGCCATCCTAAATTACTCAATATGAGAATTTATTATTTATCTTCAAAACAAAACCTTCATTTTTATTTCAGCAGCTGGCATGCCAGGTCTAGATTAAAACTGACCTCACTGACTCTTGGATAAATTGTTGAAAGGCTGCAGAGGATCCGGGATTCTATGTGATTAAATAACACTGAGAGAAAAGATTAAAGGTCAACTCTTCATCGTGTCATTGGGTGCTGCACAGACTTGTACTGACATTCAAATTGTAATATAAACATATTCTTTTTCTTTTACTGTACAGCGGTTCCCTACTTTTAGCAATTTTCTTGGCTATCTCAACTTTATATGTCAAAAGCTTTCTCCATAATGACACTCACAGGTTGGGTTGTTTGTAAGTCTCCTACAAAAAGCTTTAGACTAGCGGCAATTATGAGAGTTTTAAGTTGCCTTTGGTGATGTCAATTTCAGCATGACATCATAATTATAACCGTGACATTCTCGTGATCCTGATTATTTTAAGCTGTGAACGGACACACGTGCCTATATAACAATATATGCTGAATTTTCCTGTCTATATTTAGCTCCTTTATGTAAAGTATATGGTCATAAGGGAGATAACTCTAGTAAATAACAGGTATAATGTGTAAAGTATATGGTCTTAAGGGATATAACTCTAGTAAATAACAGGTATTATGTGTAAAGTATATGGTCATAAGGGAGATAACTCTAGTAAATAACAGGTATAATGTGTAAAGTATATGGTCATAAGGGAGATAACTCTAGTAAATAACAGGTATAATGCGTAAAGTATATGGTCTTAAGGGATATAACTCTAGTAAATAACAGGTATTATGTGTAAAGTGTATGGTCTTAAGGGAGATAACTCTAGTAAATAACAGGTATAATGCGTAAAGTATATGGTCTTAAGGGATATAACTCTAGTAAATAACAGGTATTATGTGTAAAGTGTATGGTCTTAAGGGAGATAACTCTAGTAAATAACAGGTATTATGTGTAAAGTATATTGTCTTAAGGGAGATAGCTTGAGTAAAACAAGAGCTTAATTCACCATTTTAGTATTTTAATCCCTGGGTCATTTCACCTGGATTCAAAATACCATGCTACACAGGGTGACAATTAAAATACCATCCTACATTTGATGATGAATAGTATACCATCCTGCACTTGATGATGAATAAAATAGCATACTACATTGGGTGATGAGTAAAATACCATGCTGCACTGAATACAATTTAAAATCTAATCTCCCATTATAGCCTAATGAGTGTTCTAATTTTAATTAGATTGATAATAAAGATAAAAGATTTGAAAGTCTTTATATACATGTATATGTATATATATATGTCAAGTAGTAATAACGACAGTACAGACAAGTAAATTGTCGAATTTTCGAGGCAATCTGCCCCTTTATCAAGACACAGGTAAACTACATACGATCACATATAGACATAGAATTTGGTAGGTATAAACAACAAAAAATATCGTAATGTTGTAAAAACGATCCCCCTCGGCCGATACTTAATTCGCCGAGGGCCTATTATGATTAATTAGGAAACATCTTAGTTGGTGTACAGATGGTAAAAGTAAATGAATAAATAAATAAATAATATAACTTAAAGGTTTAACAAAATAACATCGCGGGTTGATTTGATGTGATGGCAGCGCGTGCTATGTCGTGAATGTTTTTGTTATTGTTTTTTATGCGATATGTACATTTCGTCCTGCAAATCTCGGCGTATATGTATATATATATATTTTTATTTATTTGTTTTTATTAAATATAGAAAATATATAGAAAACATATTAAAAAGATATATATGATCTTTCTTTTTTCTTTTAGATTCCAACAGTCAAACAAAAGAGCAGTCCTGCGGAGTTTGAAGCAGGTTTTAGATAACAATTAGGTACAATATCACACTACTGCCAAGACATCTCATCAAACTGAAAGCAGTGTCAGCTCTAACAGATGACTCCATTATTGGAGTATATTTGGAGAGATTCTATAGAACAAATCCAAAAAAATGTTGATGAAACAAGAGAATGGCTGGATGGAAGACAATTTAACAGCAGCTCAACGAACAGCAGAGTAAAAGATTAATTGTTCTATGCCAGACCCTGTATTTACTATAAGGAATTCACAATGTTATTGTGCTTGATAAAGGTCTTTTTCTTCAACCAGCATTAAATCTTAATCTTATTATGGAATCAAATTTTTAAAAATGCAATTCATACCATCGATTCTACATTTTTATCTGAAAAAAGAAGGTTACAAAATCTAGAAAGTGTAATATCAGTCATCTCCAAAGAGAAAAATAATTTTTGTAAAACTCCTTTTTACAACCTAAATTAATCATGACAGCAACTGTAATCAGTGTCATAATCTAAAAGATACTTACCAACAATGGAGCTTCACCTTATAACATCCAAACACCTCGGTGATTATGACACACGGCACACGTACACTCAGCCACTACAGCTACCAGCCTATAATGAGAGAGATTCAACAACTGTACTGTTCTAGGCCCAGCAATGTCTTAAAATGCTACTGCATACCATGATATCATCAATACCAATGATCAGATGAACTTATCCTCGAGCAAGAGAATTTAAATCAAATTATTCTCCCCGAAAGTAAAGATTTTAAACACTCCAGACAACAAAAACATCACACTTCCTCACTTTTCAGAGGAGAAATGCCAGTATTGGTTTGTAGGGAATTATATAATGATCTTGGCTGTTTTTTTTACTTTCAACAGTTGCCAAGATCCTGAACAGTATAAATTTAGAGATTTAATTTAAAGACGATTCTATCCTTCACCTCCAATCTAATTTGGGAAAATCAGGTAAATTTCAGAAACATACTCGATCCTCACCTGAAGTTTTTAAAATACTTTCTTTTGAGAATTTATCAAACTTTTGACCTAGCTCAAGTTTTTCAAATATTTTACTTTTAAGTTTTTAATAACTGATATATCTTGATAGACCTTGCAAGTCCTGACTTTCAAATTTGTTTTGTTTACTTAAATCTGGTAATACCTACACAGTCTCAGATATCGGCCATTGTTTCCCTTGTACATGTAGGCTAGTCAACTAGAAACTAAACACAGGTAGGAAGCCATTAAGGTAATATTGATTGATCAGTCTGTAAAGCAGGAGAATCATATTTTACCTGATATTATTTCTTGTTGACATTGACTTTAAGCACATTAATTCCTTAAACTCTTCTGTCTGTCCAAAATCATATTAATAGGAAACAAGAGGCCCATTGGCCTTCACTTGAGTTCTAGTAATATATATATTTCAGTCAATTTGATCCATTTTGACCCCGATAGGCGAGGCAAAAGTGTGCATACCACCAAACTGCCATCCCATACTGATTATTATAAGTGATGCCTAAAAATGGGATTTCCCTATATAAAGTATGGTAAAGTTTACTTCCTCCCCAGGAGAAATTTGAGACCCTGGGGTCATGAATTTTTACAATTTTGGTAAAGCACTCAAACACCCTTCGATCTATGAATTGTAAATTATTCTATACCATAGCTGGAGATTTTGAAAATTATTTGACCTTTTCTATCCCTGCCTCTCAGGCCCCTGGGGTTAAGTCAACAATCAGATATTTCATTGACCTTTGACCACGGAAGGTTTCTGCAAAATTTCAATGAATTTGGTCCAGGGGTTTATGAAAATAAGTCAAAAATGTCAAAATGTTTATGCACCATGAATGGCAGAAGATGGAACACAATGGTGATAGGTCGTCCTTACCGTTTTGGTCAGATATGACCCAATAAAACTGCAAAAGGCAATTACTCTGTTTCAATTGAATCAGCCTGATTGTAAAACTCCTCTGAGATATTATCGATAAAAGCCTGCATACCAAGTCTCATGAAAATCTGTTCATATTTACTCAAGTGAGTGTGTTTACAATCCAATGGTAATAAAACTACAAAAAAAAGAAAAAGAAAAAAAAATACAAAGGGAAATAACTCTGTAATTTACAATGGAACCAGTCCTACTTGTCCAAGATCTTATTGATATAAGGCAACATACTAGCTTTCTTTGAAATCCATTCATATTTACTTATGCTCTTCTGTTAAAAAAAACAAGAGGCCCATGGGGCCTGTATCGCTTACCAGGATATTTCAGGTAATCATGGCAAAACACACTAGAGTTATAACACAAATGCTTTTTCCCATTTTGGGATCTGCTTCTAAGTATTAGGTATTTCTGTCAACTTTTTCCTTTAACTAAATTTAGCATTATGGTCCCAAAGAAATTCAAAGCCAACTACATGTAGAATACTGACAGGTCAGCAAGGGCAAGGTCGTGTGGCTATATATCCCACACAACGATAAAGAAGCCATCTGCCCATATTGATGAGATTTAACATTTGGACTTAAAAGCAATTGCAAGTAGTAAGAGAAATATACATTGATCTGCAGTCCAGGGCCATTGTCAGATATCAAATTTGTCCTTGACCTTGGACCCAAATGGCCTTGAATTTTGACCCAGTGACCTTGATCTTTGGTCAGTTGACATATTGTTTAATCACAACCAAATTTCTTCTTAATGTCATGACAAAATTTTTCATCATGAGGACAGACCCATCATTTCTACAAAATTGATTCCCTTTCACCAACGGATGCCCAAGGCCAAATATGAACAAAATCCTTTCATTACAACAGAGGAAGAAGGATTTTGAAGAATTTGCACAATTTCCCATATTGGACCCGCCTGTTGACCCCCTTAGGTGCCAAACCCACTGTTTATACTAAATTGGTTCCTCTTTCCCGAGGGATGCTTCAAACCACATTTGGTCATAATCTTGACATGTTCATGCCTAGTAGTGCCTTTTAGGGAAAAGTTGACAGAAGAATGACAGATAACAGAAGATAGACTCGGCACCATGTCATAAGCTGTAGAGCTAAAAATGTTAATGCATGATAGGCGATGTATAATGACAAATTATGACATTTCTGGTGACCTTACAATAATCAGCAGAAGTCTTTTAGGGTTTTCGCGGCATATTTATTTAGATATAAGTCATGGTAATTCTGACAACTTAATAAGAAGTTGAAAGCAGGTAGGGCTGTAACGATATATAAATACTACGATAAATGCCATCGTACATAACCGCGATACGATACACGATATGTACACTTAGTATCGCGATACCTTAATTACCTGAGTTAACGAGTTGTCGCCCTTTGCGCGCTCTCTAACTCTACTACAAAAAGCAACATGGCCGAGAGGAGGAAACTTGCCTCGCCACCTGCAACATTGAAGTCGCCCGTTTGGCGACAATTTGGATTTCCGTACGAAACGGTTGACGGGAAAGAAGCAGTAAACAGACACGTTGCAGTTTGTAGGCTCTGTGATTACATGACAAAGTACACGGGAGCCACAACAAACATGAATACCCATCTGAAACGGCATCATCCTGATGTAATCTTGCCGGAGACCGGCAGTTCAGCTAAACGAAAAACTGACGACGCATCGGGTTTAACACGGAAATCGCAACAACTTAAGATAAGTGATGTTTTATCAAAGCCATTACGATTCAATAGTGACAGAGCAGCAGCAACTACGAAGTCAATCGGGAAATTCATTGCCGTTGATATGAGGCCATATTCGATTGTAGAAAATGTAGGTTTCCAAGCGATGGTTAACACTCTGGAACCAAAGTATAAGATTCCGTCCAGACCACATTTCAGTGAAAAACTCATTCCTCAGTTGTATGAGGAAACAAAATTGGATGTACTGAATGAACTTGCAAATACTAGTTACGTAGCTATAACAACTGATGGGTGGACGTCACGGGCAGTGGAGAGTTACATAACAATAACGGCTCATTACCTAAATAAAAACTGGATGCTCTGTAGTCGTGTTCTACAAACAAGGATAATACATGAGTCACCTACAGCTGTCAATGTAGGCGCAGTTCTCTCTGGTGCTATTGTTGAGTGGGGTTTGACAAGATTAAATGGACAGGTACCTGTTGTTACTGACAATGCAAGCAACATGGATGGAGCTGTTAAAGCTGCTGGACTAGGCCCCAACATCAAATGTTTTGCCCACACAGTTAACCTTGCTACACAAAGAGGCTTGGGTGTAGCATCAATGAAGACTCTTTTAAGTAGGGTGAAAAGGATTGTTGCATTCTTTCATCGAAGTTCAGTGGCTAACAGTTTGCTAAAAACCAAACAAGATCTCTTGAAACTTCCACATCACAAACTTATTATTGATGTTGCTACGTGCTGGAACAGTAGCTATGACATGATGGTTAGATATCTGGAACAACAGCCTGCTATAACTGCTACTTTAATGAGTGGGGATGTAAGGAAAAATATCAAGGATCTTGACACACTAAGAGAAGAGGACATTACAAATCTTGAGGATGCTGTTTCTATTCTGAAAGACATGAAAGACATTACAACAGTGCTATGTGATGAAAAACAGCCAACAGTCTCCCTGATTTATCCCATGAAGTACAAGATTTTGAAATCCATGGAATTGGTTGGCACAGAATCTTCTCTTATCCGACAGTTGAAAGTGGCTATAAAACAAGACATGATGTCCAGGTATAAGGATCCTGAAATTGAACAGTTTCTGGTCATTAGTTCAGCAGTCGACCCTAGGTTCAAATCACTCCCTCAGCTGGATGACATTCACAGACAGGAACTACATGATGTGATCATTCAGAAGGTGTTAACTCAGGTTGGTATTCAATTAAATATTAATTATTTAAATTCAAATGAACATTCTTCTTAGACATTTGGTCAGAATACAAAACAATTTAATTTTTGCACAAGTTTTGACAAAGATGATTTTATTGAATTTACATTAATGACACATGAACACACAATATAATGAATATATACAGTGATACACATGTATATTAACTTTTCATTAAATCATTACACAATTTATCTAACTTCTACTTTTAGGGTCATGTCCAGCAACATATCAAAACTGAGCCAGTTGATGATGACCCAGAACCTGGTCCAAGTCTTGAGACACAGCCCCAACTGCCAACTCTAGATCAGCTGCCACCTACACCTGAGACTACAAGTACTTCACAGTCATCTTCATCCAAGGAGTCTGGACAGTCTGGAACAGGTTCAACAATCAAAAACTTGTTAGGTGATGTTTTTATTACTGGAACTGAACCAGCAAATAAAACCCCTTTAGATATTGCCAATGCTGAAGTGCGGGGTTATTTCAGTGAACCCACTCCTCCACTTGACTGCAATCCCTTGAAATGGTGGTGTGAAAATGGTTATAGATACCCTATGCTGTCCAATATTGTTCAGTATTATCTGACAGTCCCTGGAACTAGTGTTCCAAGTGAACGTGTTCTCCACAGCTGGAGACATAGTGACCAGTCAACGCAGCTGCCTTGCTCCTGAAGATGTAGACAAATTGATCTTTCTCAAAAAAAATATGCATGTTTAAAGATCTAAACAAATTAAAACATTAAAATCTGGAAAGCAAAAATTGTCTTATTGTTTTGTAATTTTGTGAAATCATTTGATGTATCGAGATACATATCGTATCGTGGGTCCTGTATCGAGATGTGTATCGTATCGTGAGGGAAAGTATCGTTACAGCCCTAAAAGCAGGTATGCAAAACTATTGAAATGGTAGTCATTTTTCCAGCAATTTGAGCGGACCAGGGATTTAATCATGCTAAAAAAAAATTCTTCATTTTTATAGAGATTCAAAAACTAGAGGCCCGTCTTCTGCCAACTCCTCATTTACAATAAAATTTCCAATCAAAACCACACAAGGAAAAAAAAACCTTAAATGATCACATTTCTGTTCTAAAATTAACGATAATATCCTCAAACTGTCACATCCCTAAGAGAATTGGGAAGTCTCTTGTCATTAGGAGCTGCCGCGAGAGTGGCAGATTTTGACTGCTGTGGAAATATGGCCGTTAACAAATCTAACACGCTGTGCTACGAAATGGATTTGTCATGCAGTCCAATAATTTGATTTCTTACCATCACTCCGAGAGACAATAACCATTACATATCATCCATTGTTAGAATAAAGGAACTAGTACTTTATTGTTTCATTGCTTCCTGTCACCTGTACATAGGGAATGTACAGAATATATCAATTAGGATCTATTTGGAAATAAAATAAGTGAAAGGTCAAAAGTCCACCACAACAAAGCATTGTCATGTAGGACATATATAAACCAAGATCTTCATTCTTTAAAAACAAAAAGCGCCTAATTTGAGGAAAAAATGTTTAATCAGATATTCGTAAAGAAAGATAGCCAGCATCAAATATCCCTTTGGAGCCAACCTAGTTAACTTTCAATGAAATTGTTTTTAGAGAGCAACTCCTGTGATTTGTCACTTTTCAAAATTTTAAACACAGAGCAGCAGATGTTTTCAAGCAAACACTAATCAAAGATGACTATGAGCTTCTCACCCAGTAGGAAATATGTCTTTCTCAATTAGGAGCCTTAAAGCTGAAACAAGAACATTAGGATTTGTTTGTGTCTTTTTTTGTTTGTTTGCTGGGATTGTCACCCTGTGAACTGCAAGGGTAATTTTGAGTCAGGTTTTCCTTGTAGTAGTTGGTGACTACCTCTTTGAAGAATATATGGAATTATCATCCTGTGAACAGCAAGGGTCATTTTGAGGCAGATTCTCCTTGTAGTAGTTGGTGATTACCTCTTTGAAGAATATATGGAATTATCAGCCTGTGAACTGAACCAGGGTCATTTTGAGGCAGATTCTCCTTATAGTAGTTGGTGACTACCTCTTTGAAGAATATATGGAATTATCATCCTGTGAGCAGCCAGGATCATTTTGAGGCAGAGTCTCATTGTAGTAGTTGGTGACTACCTCTTTGAAGAATATATGGAGTTATCATCCTGTGAACAGCCACGGTCATAACAGGCAGGTTTTCCTTGTAGTTATTGGTGACTACCTCTTAAAAGGATATATGGAATTATCATCCATCCTGTGAACAGTTAGGGTCATTTTCAGGCGGTTCTCCTTGTAGCAGTTGGTGGCTACCTCACTGAAAAACATACAGGAGGACAGGTGTCATGCATAATATGTACCTCCTGCATAATAAGTATCCGGATACTTTTTATTCTGCATAAAAAATTTTTGTTTTGCTCAAACTTCCAAAAATGATACTTTTTATTCTGCATAAAAAGTACCCGGATACTTTTTATACCCCTACCAAAACGTACCCCCCTTGCATAAAAAGTACCCCCCTATAAAAAATCTTTAATTTTGACTTTATCAATCTGAAATTATAAAGATATGATAAGAGGACACAGGGGGATGGGGGGGTGGTGGTCGTTTACAATGTTTCTGACCCCATCCCACCAAATCCCCACCCCAGGGCCAAAAAAAAAATATTTTTTTTGCTCAAACTTCCAAATATGACTTGGGATCAACATTGGAAACCTTCATATGCATAGAAAAGACATCTCATAACTTCCACACACCCCGGATACTTTTTATTCCCCTGCATAAAATGTACTTTATCAATCTGAAATTGTGAAGATATGATAAGAGGAACCAGAGGACATCATTTTCAATGTTTCTCACCCCATCCCAGGGGGTGGGGAAGTTGCGAGATGTCTTTTCTATGCATATGAAGGTTTCCAATGTTGATCCCAAGTCATATTTGGAAGTTTGAGCAAAAAAAAAAAAATTCATTTTTTTCGGCCCTTGGGTGGGATGGGGGTGAGAAACATTGAAAATGACATCCCCTGGGTCCTCTTATCATATCTTCACAATTTCAGATTGATAAAGTCAAAATTAAAAGTTTTTGGTAGGGGGGTACTTTTTATGCAAGGGGGGTACGTTTTATGCAGGAATAAAAAGTATCCGGATACCTTTTGGTAGGGGGGTACATATTATGCATGACACCGGCCATCGCATGACATCCAGAGCAACTAGGGTAAAGAATCTCAGCTAAATTCTCCTTTTGGGCCTCTTCCATTCTGTCTCCAGCCTCATTTATATAAATTATGAGTCCTCTGCCAATGACTTTTAAGACCGAATCTGGTTAAAATTTGTAAAAGTTTACCCATGGCACATGACGACTGATGAAAATCAATGTGTTTAAGGTCTGGAATCCTGACTATTCAGATCAAATGACCTAAAAATCACATACCAACAATCCAATGTTTCAAACTAGGTTTTCAATATTTATACCGCTCCCAAATAGTCCTGGGCAGGAAGACAGATTACAGCTACACTAGTCCTATGGGCAAGATTGGGTTCAAAAGTACTTGTAGAAAGGTAAACATTCATGTAGTGGTCTGGTTAAAGTGAATTTGTAGTATCTTAAATTACTCACAAGGAAAATGAAAAATTACAAGAAATATTGCTCTTGTCGATTGGGAAATTAGTCACAAATATGTACTTGCTAACAGATCAAATAGGCTGCCCCAGGCCATTGGACCTGGGTGTTCCTTGCCCTGAATATATTTACATTATGTAAGAAAAACAAAAACATTTGTACAATATTTATAAAACTGACAATCTTACACACAAATCAGGTTTTCCATCAGTTGTCTGACTTTCCTAAACATAATCAATGTTGTTGTTCAGCAAATTGCTAGACTGGAAAGAAAAAGGCAGAACAAACCTTTTAAAGGAATTTATTATTTCCCAATATCTGTGTGAAAATGCTGAAAGGGCATCTAAAAAAAACCCAGAGGCAGTAATTTGTGAGCCTGACAAATTCTGCCCAATAATGTCATCTACGGAACAAATATAGACAAGAAAGCCCCGGAGATTAGTGCTGGGAGTCGGTGTTCATTTGTTCGCAGTGTGTCGAGACTGTAGTGGTGTCATTTATCTCAACTCATACACACAGACATCAAAATTACCATCATCAGTCCTATCACCTTAAAAGGCTATATATATTTTGTTGAGTGGCTTTTTATTTATTCCAATAAAGTAAGAAAAATAATGCCAATTATCCAGGAGCTAGACTAAAGCAAATACACCAGAAATATATCACTAATAGATTACACATATCATTGATTTCAATCAATTTTAATTGGATGAAATATGAAACTGAAAACAAGAGATCCCAGAGGGCTCTTCTGGCGCCCACCCTCTTGAATGATCTTTTTTGGGTTCTATGTCAGACTGATCTTTTCTCTTTTCTCTTCTTTTTTCCCCCCTCTTACTAATCTGATAACATGTGGAACCAACATGTGAAGTTTGACAAACATCCCTCCAGTACTTTTCAAGAAATAGCGATAACAAATTTCAATCCTCAAAATCCAAAATGGCCACCTGTCTGCCATTTTGTTTTTCTGATCAGAGAAAAAAATTGATTTGCACAACTTGGAACCAAGGGAACCTACAAATGCAGTTTGAGGTTTTTGAGAGATAGTGATCACAAACCTCAATTCTCAAAATCCAAGATGGCTGTCCGTTCGCCATTTTGTTTTTCTGATCAAATAAATAAATTTTACTGGCACAACTTGGAACTAAGGGGAACCAGGAAATGACAACAGGCCTAGTGGGCCTGTATCCTTCACCTGTAGTACTAATGGAACTTTGAAGTTGATCTTGATGCCAAGCTGGATATCTTTTCATTCCAATATGATGAGAAGTTGTTTCATTTGACCAAATTTTACATTTCATTTCCTACTGCTACTGGCCCCAAATCATGGGCCATTTATCTAGTTAAATAGAATAACTTATTAAAAGATTTAAACAAATTTGACCCCTCTGACTTTGAAAGCACCCATACCAAAAAAAGGTATAAAAAGTTATAACTTTTTAGTACCTTTTTAGTACCTTTTCTGTACCTTTTTCAAAAGGTACAGAAAAGTTATAACTTTTTTGTACCTTTTTGAAAACTTAGAATTTATGAATGTAACTTTTGATAACTTTTTTGGACTTAGACAATTTTAGATGTAACTTTTTTGTACCTTTCTAGACTTAGAAAATTTCAGGTATAACTTTTTTGTACCTTTTCTGGACTTAGAAAATTTCATGTATAACTTTGTGTAACTTTTCTGGACTTTGAAAATTTGAGGTATAACTTTTTTGTACCTTTCTAGACTTAGAAAATTTCAGGTATAACTTTTTTGTACCTTTTCTGGACTTAGAAAATTGCATGTATAACTTTTTTGTACCTTTTCTGGACTTTGAAAATTTGAGGTATACCTTTTTTGTACCTTTTCTGGACTTAGAAAATATTTACAACATCTGAAAAGATTGATTAATTTTAGCAAAACTTTGCTGGACTTAGAAAATTGCATGTATAACTTTTTTGTACCTTTTCTGGACTTTGAAAATTTCGGGTATAACTTTTTTGTACCTTTTCTGGACTTAGAAAAATTTACAACATCTTAAAAGACTGATTATTTTTAGCAAAACTTGTCTGTATCTTTTCTGGACAACCATAAGATTACTAAATAAATCTTATGTTTCCTTATGACACATAATAATTACTGTAAATGTAATCACAAATAATTATACAAGACAGTGACAGTGAAATTCTATTACAGGTAATTCAATCAATATAAGCCCAATCCTCATTTAAATGGAAATCTTAATTTAATAATGTACATACAATTGATTAAAATACAATTATCAGTGAACTGTAGGGAATTTGTGATGGGTCAGAGAGGCGAATCGCCTTTAGAAGACCTCAACGACAGGTAAGCTAGGTAACAGGTGATTGGAATCCGAAATGTGTGTTGAATTGTCCATGCATAGATAAATTTTTCATTCCAGAGAGGCATCAAAAATATTTTGATAAATAACATACATATAGATTTAAAATTAAACAAGAGATCCTAGAGGGATCTTGGCGCCCACCATTGAATGATCTTCATAGGTTCCATGTTAGATTGATCTTTTCTCTTTTTTTCCCTTCCTCTTACTAATCTGTATAAATTGAGAAACATCCCTCCAGTGCTTTTTAAACAAGGGAAACTTATATATGAAATTTGAGATTTGGCTATAATGGTTGTCTGTCGACAATGTTTTCAGATTGGTCCAAAAATGCAATACGACGGACCAAGGAGAACCTACATATGAAAATTGAGAAAGATCCCTTCAGTACTTTCTCAGAAATAGCGATACCAAACTTCAATTGTCAAAATCCAAGATGGCTGCCTGTCGGCCATGTTGTTTTCCGATCGGTCCCAAAATGTAATATGCATAACTAGGCACCAAGGGGAACCTACATATGAAATTTGAGAAAGATCCCTTTAGTACTTTCTCAGAAATAGCGATACCAAACTTCAATTGTCAAAATCCAAGATGGCTGCCTGTCGGCCATCTTGTTTCCCGATCGGTCCCAAAATGCAATATGCATAACTAGGCACCAAGGAGAACCTACATATGAAATTTGAGAAAGATCCCTTCAGTACTTTCTCAGAAATAGCGATAACAAGAATTGTTTACGGACGGACCACGGACCACGGACGCAGGGCGATTTGAATAGCCCACCATCTGATGATGGTGGGCTAAAAAGGTATTCACTTTTAATTTATTGCATTTTTAGTACAATATTCACACCCTTGAAATGCGGTTTTTTTTTGGGGGGGGGGGGCAGTTTTTAGTTTATCTTTTTATCTCAGAGGACCAATCATTGCTCAGAGGACGTGAATAATTACAACTTAGCATTGATAAGTCACGACATGAACAAACTCAGTTGTTATAAAAGATAAGCAGTTCGTTAATCCCAACACAGACGTTCATAAACGTACGTACATAGAACATGATGATATAATTTACTTCACGTGGGACGATGGGTCGCTCACCCACAAAAATATTTTCCGGAAAACCCAAGCTTCATTCATCCCAATGGGATTAATATAGCATGGTCTTTGTCAGTACATCGCATATTTTCTGGATGTTTGCGCTTTTGACATTAAATCTTGTAGTAGCATGCACAATTATGCCGCATTGGACACAAACTCCAGCGGTAAACAAACACACGTGTGTAACACTTGTGTCATTTTGATCGTCCAAACTCTCAGACGCTTTGATTTAACTCCATATAAGTAAAGCGTTTTTATGATCTCGATATGACGTAAATTGCAATAAACATTTTAATCTGAAAACAGCGCACACGATGTTTTGTCAGTGAACACATAAAACAAAACAATCAATTGGTCACATATCTATAAGCCAGATCGTCAGATTATTCACAAAGGACATCTGCAGGAGAATTGATCTCGTAGCATTACAGTAGCCTAGTGCTGTTACTGAAACGTGCACATCATGTGTGTAGGCTACCTCACGAAAAGTGGGACCACGCACCAAAAGTTAACCGACCCCGTCAGACACAAGCTGATCACCGAAGACCTCATCCTCGGGGCATCAATTAGAATATAATTAGCGGCAGTCTACTGTACCGAACTCATTGAATTTTGTAAATACCTGTGTACCTGAGGAGTGTCCAGTTCACCTGCTGACATAGCGGTGTCCTGGGGCGTTAATTAATTAGTTACATCGTTGTCATGCCTGACTGCCTATGATTTGTTGCATTGGCCAGTTTACCTGGGTATCTCACCTGTGCACAATATTATCGGTATCAAGAATATAACCGAACATATGACACGTTAGTTTCTCTGTACAGACACTTATGCATGTGTGCCATCATGTGCACTGTGAAAGAGTACGATGTTGCAGTAATCATAATAATAATTAAATAAAAATATATAACAACAACTAAAATATATATATATAATAATATCGATAGGATTTCTCATGATATCGTAGGCGGCCTAACAACTTTATTCGACATTTTTCTTCTTCGTTCACTTGGCCCTACTGTACACATGTATACCCACCGCCAGGCGGCGCTCCCTTCAGTTTAGCGGGAGATTTGTATTACAAGTGGCGGCCATTTTGTTTGTTGACGGAAACGTGATGACAGCTTAGGCCTAGAACAAAATCACGTTATATATACAGTATATATTGGCGACATTTAATTTCCCCACTCACGGAATACAATCGACAAACTGGGAACAGAATATCAAATTTTGTCTAGCTTTTGGCGACTTATGATACCCCTTTCACCGGCAAACACTGAATTATCGGACAACATGAAATCAGGGTAAGTTATGTTCTAATTTGTCTTCGAATCGCAGATTTTGTCGCTCTCGCGATCGTCATACATTTAACAACATTGAGTGAATATGTTCATATGAAATACTTCATGTTTCAGGACTAAATTCACCAGCATTCATGATCCTCGGACCACCCGCCCCCTACGCACAGCCGATTTATAAATGTTGCATCTTTCAATCGTAAGTTTAATTTGCTTGCCAAGTGATTATTTTTTAATCCTTCACCTTCACATTCAGGGTCAATATTATGATATATTTAAAATGGATTCACACATATATGTGGCCATACACGTTTTTCGTTTATGGCGTTTGGTATGAACGTCCCAAAGTATATACAATATACTTCGTTTTTCAATGGATTTTCTTGAAATTCGATACACTATATATTGGGGTGTAGGCAATAATTCGTCAGTTTTTTTACCTGATAATTTTTTTCATGTTTTCCCGTACATTTGTTACTATTTTTTACTGAAATAGACGAATATATGCACCATAATTTATGGTAAGTGTGAACATTTTGTTCTTTATTCCTAATTATACGCACAACACTATTTTTTTTTAAATGTAATTAACACGCAATTGATATCTACGGAATCGGCTACGGTAAATTAAATATATATAGAAATGAGAGGGATTGTTACTTGTTGTGTGCGTGAAATTTCAAGGAAATCCAATAAAATAAAGTCCTAATTGAAAATTTGTCAAAGTATTTAAAATAGATCTACAAAGTAAAATCTATATACAATTTTAGCACATTTTATTTATTATACATAGACCATTGGAAAATTTGAGAAGAATCTTTCTTCTTTTATTTTATGTGAATTCATTTAAAATGTTTTATTGCTGAATTAACACACATTGATTACTTTCACCATCAGTTTCCCTTTTAAGTTGATCATCCCCGCCCCCAATATATTAGCTTGTATGCAATGCAAGATGGCTTACAGGCTGTCATTTTGAATTTTATAATTTTGAAGTTTCTCAGAAAGTTATTTATGGATCTTATTCAAAAGAAACATTTTAGGCTTCTGCTTTCAAATTAATAAGATCTAGAAGAAGAGAAAAGTGATTCCTTATTTGGGAATCACTTTTCTCTTCCTTCTTAGGCTAAAGAACAGTCTTGTATATATGATATACCAGGTATATAAACTTGATATTTATATAATAATCATACAATTACATGATATCTCTGGGGGTATCTTCTTTTTGATTTGACATGATAAGTTGTGTTTGTTAGCCTATAGTAATTACCTCTGTCTCCCAGCCCTCTAATTTTGCTGCTGTCTAATAATTCTAGAATTTATTGACAAATTTACACGAAATGGGCCAGGTACAGTTCGCAAAATTATGTCAAAACCCAGGGTCAAAGCTCATGAAGGTCATTAGATTGAAAGGTCAAGGTAATTTTTTTTTCTTTTCATCAATATTTTGTTTTGGCATGATGAAGCAAATTTAGTTGGAATTAAACTAGGTGTAAACTGACAAGGTCAAGGTCAAATTTTGCGTTTTTTCACTGATTAAATATTTTGTTTCAAGGCTAAAGCAAAGTTGGTCAGAATTAAACATTATAATAATGCATGGAGTCAACTGACCAAAGGTCAAGGTCACTTGGTCAAAGGCCAAGGTCAGATTTTGTTTTAATATAATTCCAACCAATATTACTCGGTGATTTAGGCAGATGGGTTCTTGATGATTATGGGAGATATATATTATTTATTGCCTCATGATGAAATTGATGGGGTCCTTTAAATTTTCAGTGTTCTAGTTAATAAATTATAATAACCCAATTAACTCTCAGCCTGTCCTAGTTATTAAGTTATTACACCGAAACCAGAGTTACAATATGTAAATAGATCACTAACTGTTTTGTTTTCTTTTCTTTTTGATGGACTATAGAGTGTCAATCCCAAGAAGAACCCTGATCAGCTCCTGGAAAAATCAGTGTTCTTGCAGTATTGTCAGTCAAATCTCAAGGAAAGGATCCCAGAAGAGGAACATTTACATTATTTCAGACTTTTTTCTTTCCTGTGTAACAATGCCTCAAACAGCTAATTACACATTTTATATAGTATACAATACAATGTGTATTAATAACAGTCCAGTTAGAGTGCTGTGTTATGCAGTAAAAATACTTAATTCTTGATGACATGTTGGTTTTATGTTTACATTAAACGATAGTTATAATATATACTAAAGAAACATAGTGGATAATGCCTTGTACAGGAGCAGGAGTGTGACAGTGTAATAGTACATGACTGCTGCGTTCATCCATGGAAGGAATCTGTTATTCGAAATAAAGCTTTCCATGAGGACGAAAAATAGTGCTTTTGTTAGTCTTTCAAGAAAATGTGCAAAGTGAAAGGAGATTTCCGTGATGTTTTTATGAATAGTAATTCATTGGTCTAGATGACATGTATTTAATAAGTATATTTCTGGATAAAAAAACATTCTGAAGCAAAATCTTTTTATATTTTTCTGTACCTTTTCCATACTTTTTCTGTAACTTTTCTATACCTTTTTTGTACCTTTTCAGTACCTTTTTCATACCTTTTTAGTACCTTTTTTGTAACTTTTTAGTACCTAGAAAAAGTTATAACTTTTTTGTACCTTTTTCATACCTTTATAGTACCTAGAAAAAGTTATAACTTTTTTTTAACTTTTTAGTACCTAGAAAAAGTTATAACTTTTTTGTACCTTTTTCATACCTTTTCTGTACCTTTTTAGTACCTAGAAAAAGTTATAACTTTTTTGTACCTTTTTCATACCTTTTCTGTACCTTTTTAGTACCTAGAAAAAGTTATAACTTTTTTTTAACTTTATAGTACCTAAATTATACCTATTTTTGTGTGAAATGTAACTTTTTTATACCTTTTTTGTACCTTTTTTATACCTTTTTTGTACCTAATAAAAGTTATAACTTTTTTTAGGTACAGAAAAGTTATCAAAAGTTATAACTTTTTAGTACTAGATTGGAACCGCTGTTTAAACATGGTTCCAATCTAGCAGCAAAAGTTATAACTTTTTTGTACCTAAAAAAGTATAACTTTTTTGTACCTTTTTTCGGTATGGGCAAGTCAAGGTTGTTCATTTGAAAAAAAAAAAAAATTGTAGCATTTCTTCCCATGATGTTATTGGCCAGAAAGCATGATCTACCAGGGCCTCTTGGTTATTTAAAGGAGTTTAAAGGGGAAAAGTGATGCTGGATGGACCTTCAGACAAATACTGACCTAGATATTATGTTCATTTCATCACACAAGACCACAAGACAACAACAAATCACTTCATGGCTGTAGTATGTGAGTAAAACTATGCTACACTGATTGACAGGGATATACTTCAGTCTAAAGGTCAAGAACCAACCAGTTTCCTTTTGAGATTCCATCCCTCAATCCCCAGGGGTCAATTATTTAACAGACTTAAGAGTCGGGATACTATTTCTTTAAAAAAAGTTCCTGATTGATCTGCCAATGAATCGAGAACAAAATGGATACCTACTCCCAAAAGGGCATTACTGCTAACACACATCGTATATTTTCTCAAGGAAATCTATAAACAATGGTCTATTTACTATGGTCCTGACTCTGTGCTTGATCAGATCATGAGTTTGCATTCAGGAGAAGTAGCTTTAAAAAGATTCAGATGTGACAGTCATCTTGAATGTCACACTAGTCCAGAATCTATCTGTGATTAACCTATAGATCATGCTCCACCTACCAATAAAGGTTCTGTCTCTTTATAAACATCCATTCAGGAGAAGTAGCTTTAATGAGATATTGTATACAAACAGACAGTACACGAAGCCTCTTCTGGTCTATTACCAGGGAAACTGAAACATTCACCAATGAAAAGTATCTATCAGTTAACAATATTATGCAAATTCGAACAGTGCCATTTCATCCATTAGCAATAGATCCAGACTGTTCAGGGATTCACTTAAGTATTCTTGGTAGAGTATTGACCACAAGTAAGACACAACTTGCTTTGATCAGGATCAGGACATCAGGGCTCGGCAGATCCTATTCAAATGATGATTACAATTAGTTTATCATTGATCATGCGACACACATCAGCTATTAATAGCATAAATTATGCAAATGAATCAATTGTCTAATAAGATTTCGTGACTAGTGGGAGAAGATTCTCCTGACTAAGTCCTTCCTTGTGTATTGGTTGCCTGATTGACCTCCCGCCATTATTGAAGATGCCGTAAAGATGGTATTAAAGGAGCATTCCTTCGCTCGGACATCAGAAACATACACAATTTCTATTGATGAAGTCAATGTCCGAACAATGATTATATAAGTGTCTGTGCCTGTGCGTATCGTATACAAATACTGTACACATGTCTTTGCTGTAATTAGTGATACTTCAGGTTGAATTAAGAATTTTCAGGACTTGATACTCGAAGAAGTTTGGTTTATCTTGAGAGTAAAACTGCCTTAATAATGTAAAGATTATAACTTTACTACGCGGAAAAATTCATATTTTGCAGTAAGTTTTAATTTTGATGACCTACGCATTATTCAAAGGAAGGAATTCCCCTTTAACATACAGTGAATGTGCTGATATTACCATAATTACGATTCAGGCTAAGCACATAAAGCTGCAACATGCATTTGGTATCACAACGGAGCCATGTTTTACCTTACTTTACATATTTCTTACATACATAATTGATCGTATAACATGTGATCAAAGGACTTCATTTGTCAGCTAGGACATTTACTCTAATGACTGGGAGTTATATAACATTATGCACTGCTCCTTAATCGTTCTCGACAATCAGTCTACCACCAAAAGGTCATGCGGACTTGATGCACCGTTTAATTTGATTTCAAAATCTGGCAAAAGACTGCCTCTAAACAATACAATTTTCCATTACAACAACTTCTTGAAGAGCAGATTAATCGACAATTGCCTTCCAGTGAGATGCTATATGTGAAGCAAGATGCCAAGAGGGTGGTAATGCTCACCTGGTTTCATGAGATATGAAACAAGAGGCCCAGGGGCCTTAACGGTCATCCGACTCTAAATTAAAACCCTTATATTATTGTAGTATGTATTCTCTCTAGCAAGTATATAGTGGCACTGTTGGCCATGGTGGCCATCTTGGATTTCTGACCGACCCAATAAATAACAACACTTGGTCTGGACCATCTAAGGATAATATCTGGTAAGTTAGAGCTGAATCCCACCGGTGGAATTTGAGAAGAAGGTTGAAATAGGTGTTGTTCAGGAAAACCATGATTGCGCAATCATGTTACAAAATGGCCACCATTGCTGCCATGTCAAAGTTTTTACGAGGCCGAAAAAATAACAACACTTTGTTGGCCCTCCTTCCTTAACATCCTCGCCAATTTCCAGCTCAATGGCACCAGTGGAACTGGAGAAGAAGAAGTTTAAAATGTGTTTTTCAAGATGGCTGCCATGGTGGCCATCTTGGATTTCTGACCGACCCGATAAATAACAACACTTGGTAAGGACCATCTCAGGATCATTTCTGGTAAGTTAGAGCTGAATCCCACCGGTGGAATTTGAGAAGAAGTTTGAAATAGGTGTTGTTCAGGAAAACCATGATTGCGTAATCATGTTACAAAATGGCCGCCATTGCTGCCATGTCAAAGTTTTTACGAGGCCAAATAAATAACAACACTATGTTGGCTCGCCTTCCTCGACATCCTCACCCATTTCCAGCTCAATGGCACCAATGGAACTGGAGAAGAAGTTTAAAATGTGTTTTTCAAGATGGCGGACATGGCGGCCATCTTTGATTTCAGACCAATCCAAAAAATAACAACACTTGGTCGGACTCATCTCAGGAACATTTCAGGCAAGTTTCAGCTCAAGAGCACTGGTGGAACTTGAGAAGAAGTTTAAAATGTGTTTTTCAAGATGGCGGCTATGGCGGCCATCTTGGATTTCGGACCGACAACACTTGGTCGGGATCATATCAGGATCATTTCAGGCCAGTTTCAGCCCAACAGCACTGGTGGAACTTGGGAAGAAGTTTAAAATGTGTTTTTCAAGATGGCGGCTATGGCGGCCATCTTGGATTTCGGATCGACCCGAAAAATAACAACACTTGGTGGGGATCATCTCAGGATCATTTCTGGTAAGTTTCAGCCCAACAGCACTGGTAGAACTTGAGAAGAAGTTTAAAATGTGTTTTTCAAGATGGCGGCTATGACGGCCATCTTGGATTTCGGACCGACCCGAAAAATAACAACACTTGGTCGGGATCATGTCAGGATCATTTCAGGAAAGTTTCAGCTCAATAGCACTGGTGGAACTTGAGAAGAAGTTTAAAATGTGTTTTTCAAGATGGCGGCTATGGCGGCCATCTGGGATTTCGGACCGACCCGAAAAATAACAACACTTGGTGGGGATCATCTCAGGATCATTTCTGGCAAGTTTCAGCCCAACAGCAATGGCGGAACTTGAGAAGAAGTTTAAAATGTGTTTTTCAAGATGGCGGCTATGGCGGCCATCTGGGATTTCGGACCGACCCGAAAAGTAACAACACTTGGTCGGGATCATATCAGGATCATTTCAGGCAAGTTTCAGCTCAATAGCACTGGTGGAACTTGAGAAGAAGTTTAAAATGTGTTTTTCAAGATGGCGGCTATGGCGGCCATCTTGGATTTCGGACCGACCCGAAAAGTAACAACACTTGGTCGGCATCATATCAGGATCATTTCAGGCAAGTTTCAGCTCAATAGCACTGGTGAAACTTGAGAAGAAGTTTAAAATGTGTTTTTCAAGATGGCGGCTATGGCGGCCATCTTGGATTTCGGACCGACCCGAAAAATAACAACACTTGGTCGGGATCATCTCAGGATCATTTCTGGCAAGTGTCAGCCCAACAGCACTGCTGGAACTTGAGAAGAAGTTTAAAATGTGTTTTCAAAATGGCGGCTATGGCGGCCATCTTGGATTTCGGACCGACCCGAAAAATAACAACACTTGGTCAGGACCATCTCAGGATCATTTCTGGCAAGTTTCAGCTTAATCCCACTGGTGGAACTTGAGAAGAAGATTGAAATGTGAAAAGTTTACGGACGGCGCACGGCGCACGACGACGGATGAAGCACGATGGCTATAGGTCATCGTGACCCTTCGGGTCAGATGACCTAACAAGAATGACGCATAAGTATATATGTGTTGCAGGTCAAATATCAGGCATATATTCAAAGAAGTTGACCCGTTTTGGCCCCTGGGGAGTCAACCCCACCATTTGTACAACTTTGAATGTCAATCAGCTAGAGATGCTTCAAGTCAAATTTTGTTTGATTCCAATCAGTGTTTATGAGGAAGAAGATAATTCTTGATGGACAGAAGGATGATGGACAGACGGACACCAGACGCTGGACTCCATGGTATGGCACAAGCTCATCTTGGTCCTTCGGACCAGGTGACCTAGAAATTGACTACACACCATAGGCCAATACAAGCCTTTTGCCGATGTGGACAGATTGCTGTGTTAAACGTTTTATCTTTGTTTCCCTCGACAACCGGATTACAATTTAATACTTTTTATTTACCCCCGGTAATATGTATGTGAAATACGTAAACAATAAAATAAATAACTGTCATGACATTTAATTCCTTGAAATTCGATATATGTATATGTACAGGTATATCCAGACCTGCCAACCTTTCAAATTCAAAAATAGTAATTTGGCCCATTTTTGAGCAAAAAAAGAGTAATTCTTAACAATTCTTGCCAAATCTATTGCATCAAAAAGAGTAATTTGCTACTATTTCGAGAGAAAAAAGAGTAACGACCACCACAAAATAGTAAAGATTACTATAAAATAGTAGTAGTTGGCAGGTCTGTATATCTACACTTTACATGTGACAGGTGTATCTACACTTTAACCCTGGACAGGTGTATCTACACTTTAACCCTGGACAGATGTATCTACACTTTACCCTGGACAGGTGTATCTACACTTTACCCCGGACAGGTGTATCTACACCTTAATCCTGGACAGGTGTATCTACACTTTAACCCTGGACAGATGTATCTACACTTTAACCCTGGACAGGTGTATCTACACTTTACCTGCGACAGGTGTATCTACACTTTAACCCCGGACAGGTGTATCTACACTTTAACCCTGGACAGGTGTATCTACACTTTAACCCTGGACAGGTGTATCTACACTTTACCTGTGACAGGTGTATCTACACTTTAACCCCGGACAGGTGTATCTACACTTTTACCCTGGACAGGTGTATCTACACTTTAACCCTAGACAGGTGTATCTACACTTTAACCCTAGACATGTGTATCTACACTTTAACCCTAGACAGGTGTATCTACACTTTACCTGTGACATGTGTATCTACACTTTAACCCTGGACAGGTGTATCTACACTTTAACCCTGGACAGGTGTATCTACACTTTACCCTGGACAGGTGTATCTACACTTTACCTGCGACAGGTGTATCTACACTTTACCCTGGACAGGTGTATCTACACTTCACCCCTGGACAGGTGTATCTACACTTTAATCCTGGACAGGTGTATCTACACTTTAACCCTGGACAGATGTATCTACACTTTACCTGTGACAGGTGTATCTACACTTTAACCCTGGACAGGTGTATCTACACTTTACCTTTGACAGGTGTATCTACACTTTACCTGCGACAGGTGTATCTACACTTTAACCCTGGACAGGTGTATCTACACTTTAACCCTGGACAGGTGTATCTACACTTTAACCCTGGACAGGTGTATCTACACTTTACCTGTGACAGGTGTATCTACACTTTACATGTGACAGGTGTATCTACACTTTAACCCTGGACAGGTGTATCTACACTTTAACCCTGGACAGGTGTATCTACACTTTAACCCTAGACAGGTGTATCTACACTTTAACCCTGGACAGGGGTATCTACAATTTACCTGTGACAGGTGTATCTACACTTTACCTGTGACAGGTGTATCTACACTTTAACCCCGGACAGGTGTATCTACACTTTAACCCTGGACAGGTGTATCTACACTTTAACCCCGGACAGGTGTATCTACACTTTACCTGTGACAGGTGTATCTACACTTTAACCCCGGACAGGTGTATCTACACTTTAACCCCGGACAGGTGTATCTACACTTTACCTGTGACATGTGTATCTACACTTTAACCCTGGACAGGTGTATCTACACTTTAACCCTAGACAGGTGTATCTACACTTTAACCCTGGACAGGGGTATCTACAATTTACCTGTGACAGGTGTATCTACACTTTACCTGTGACAGATGTATCTACACTTTAACCCTGGACAGGTGTATCTACACTTTACCCAGTGGACAGGTGTATCTACACTTTTACCCTGGACAGGTGTATCTACACTTTAACCCTAGACAGGTGTATCTACACTTTAACCCTAGACATGTGTATCTACACTTTAACCCTAGACAGGTGTATCTACACTTTACCTGTGACATGTGTATCTACACTTTAACCCTGGACAGGTGTATCTACACTTTAACCCTGGACAGGTGTATCTACACTTTACCCTGGACAGGTGTATCTACACTTTACCTGCGACAGGTGTATCTACACTTTACCCTGGACAGGTGTATCTACACTTCACCCCTGAACAGGTGTATCTACACTTTACCTGCGACAGGTGTATCTACACTTTAACCCCGGACAGGTGTATCTACACTTTACCTGTGACATGTGTATCTACACTTTAACCCTGGACAGGTGTATCTACACTTTAACCCTAGACAGGTGTATCTACACTTTAACCCTGGACAGGGGTATCTACAATTTACCTGTGACAGGTGTATCTACACTTTACCTGTGACAGATGTATCTACACTTTAACCCTGGACAGGTGTATCTACACTTTACCCCGGACAGGTGTATCTACACTTTTACCCTGGACAGGTGTATCTACACTTTAACCCTAGACAGGTGTATCTACACTTTAACCCTAGACATGTGTATCTACACTTTAACTCTAGACAGGTGTATCTACACTTTACCTGTGACATGTGTATCTACACTTTAACCCTGGACAGGTGTATCTACACTTTAACCCTGGACAGGTGTATCTACACTTTACCCTGGACAGGGGTATCTACACTTTACCCTGGACAGGTGTATCTACACTTCACCCCTGGACAGGTGTATCTACAATTTACCTGTGACAGGTGTATCTACACTTTACCTGTGACAGATGTATCTACACTTTAACCCTGGACAGGTGTATCTACACTTTACCCTGGACAGGTGTATCTACACTTTACCCTGGACAGGTGTATCTACACTTCACCCCTGGACAGGTGTATCTACAATTTACCTGTGACAGGTGTATCTACACTTTACCTGTGACAGGTGTATCTACACTTTAACCCTGGACAGGTGTATCTAAAATTTACCTGTGACAGGTGTATCTACACTTTACCTGTGACAGGTGTATCTACACTTTAACCCCGGACAGGTGTATCTACACTGTAATCCTGGACAGGTGTATCTACACTTTAACCCTGGACAGGGGTATCTACAATTTACCTGTGACAGGTGTATCTACACTTTACCTGTGACAGGTGTATCTACACTTTAACCCCGGACAGGTGTATCTACACTTTAACCCTGGACAGATGTATCTTCACTTTCAAATTCTATTATAGCAAAGCGAAGAAATGATCTTGAATTTGCAAATGATGAAATTATTTGGACACAAGTATACTATAATAACTCAACATATATAGTTGCAAATCTGTACAAACCTCCAAATATAACAAATTCAAATGGTATTTGGCAACGCTTGAAACACTCACTAGACAATGCATTTGACATTACTAACAATATAATATTAATGGGAGACTTCAATGTAGATTTTTTAAACTTAAACCGAGGAGAATTATATAATATACTTACATCATTTAACCTAACCAACGTTATACTGGAACCAACCAGAATGGTTGGAAACTCATCTACTTTGATTGATCCCATCATAGTAAGTGATACTATCATTACAACCCTTTCTGATGTAATTAACGTCGATAACTCAATAAGTGATCACAAAGTAGTTTTTGCAATAATTGATGTGAAAAGAGATTTTGAAAAATCAGTTAAACGTAAAGTGTGGATCTACGATCAAACAATATCGATCAGCTAAAAACTATCATTAATAACATACAATGGGAAGAACAGTTCGACTCGTGTACCGATGTTAACGACATGTGTGACTTCTTAACTACTAGTATTACGACTGCTATGGATATGTATATACCGTCAAAATTAGTGCAAATACGCAAACACGACAGACCATGGTTTAACAACAACATTAGAAAACAAATACATATACGAAATAGATTAAAAAATACAATGATAAAACACAACAATATGCATAACATATCGAAATACAAGAAAGTACGAAACAAAGTTAATAATATGTAGATTTGGTTTACTAAATATTTGTTTATACACAACATTGAAAAACCTTGTCGCAGTCTTTATGCAAATAAGTACCTATTTCTAACCTCGCGCTTATCGATCACGTGACCTGGTTGACCAATGAAATTACTTTATAGGGGTAGCGCCCCTGCTTTCAGTCTTTGGCAGCGTGGTTATTCGTAGCAGCAGTGTTTTATTTCATCATTATTCTTTCCTAATAACTTACTTTTCTTCGAAACAACTTCATCGAATTATTGAACTTGAGTGTGTTTCGCTTGGATTCGTCGTCTCCTACGGCAGTACAGTGCCCACTTACATACGGTACATACACGTGTTTTGTGTTTGTTTACTTTTCTTCGATGTGTCAAGGACATTTGCTTTGTTTACGTTCGTCATCAGACTGTGAAACTTTCTACTTAGATCCTAGCCGTTTATCTTTCATGCAACCACGCTTTACAGTTTTCTTTGTTATCGGGAATTAGATTTGTGAACTGATTTTTGTGTGTGACTTATTTGTGTACATGGAATCGGAAAGTCACCAGTTCGTTACTGTCTCGCTTCATCCAACATGGCGGCCAAGTCATGAACCCGAGCAGCTAGGTGCGCGATCCCAGAATTCCATGCGGGATTCACAAGATGGCTGCGCCCATGCCAGCCAGACAATAACATATGGCAATGCATTGTCTTCTTTGGCGTTTTCGTTGAATACTTTAGTAAACGATCTGATCTGTTGGAAAGAAATTAAGGAACTATGATTAGCCTTATTCGTCTACATTTCCTTCTTCCGATGATTACGACACGCATATATACTACTCGGAAACTCGACGTACAACATTACTAGTCGAAATTTCCATCTCACGACGATTACGACATGCAGACTCTCGGAATCTACGAACAACATTACTAGTCGAAATTTCCATCTCACGACGGTCACGATATGCATACTTCTCGGAAACCATGTACAACTCTAGCAGTCGAATTTAAATCTCCAAATCAGCTAATGATAGCGATATGCAGACAACACGGAAACTCTTTATAATTTCACCGTAGCGTCAGCTTAGATTGTTTTCAACTCGTATTAGTATGAACTTTTAAGCGTTGAGATTAATCCCGAAATCAGTCTCATTTGACCTAAGTGGCTATCATTGTTTTACTTTACCAAACTTATTTACACCTGCATCAGTTCCTCTGATATCATAGGAGTATTCCCGATATTCGTCAGTCTTGTATAAAATTATATTTTCGCTTTCACACATCACGTCGGTGCCTAGCGTTTGTTTTCACAAACTGTGCCTAGCGTTATGTTTTATATTTTATTTGTCACAGTTAGGGCTGGGAAATCTTTTTCAATAATTGATGCTAATTATTAATATTTTTTTTTTTTTTTTTTTTTTACCCCCATATATTGATCAAAATTTTGTACATTGTGCAGAATATTACATACAACTCTTAAGGAGAGCTCTGTTATCGATATTTATCGAGATGATAAGTTTCTTTGCCATGGAAGGTGTTTTTGTGTACCTACCCGCTGTCTATTACTAGAGTATTGGTATTATATGTACTAGGCTTTAAACAAATCACGAGTCAAATTTGCTCTTCTCATGAGGAATTACAACTCTGAGTCAAGGGTCTTCTCAGCTCTGTCTGCGAGTCATGTCTCGATCTTCTCAGTATAGCGCATTTATATTTAGGAGTCAAGTTTGTCCTACACTAAATCATCATGAAACCACCTTCGCTGTGTTTTTGATTGTTAAGTTTTTGTAACAGGGTCATAGCTGCTATCATGAGTACAAATCTTATCATGAGTAACTACAACTCAGAGTCATGGGTCTTCTCGTCTGTTAGTCTAGTCTCTTCTCAAGAGCCACTGTGACTCCTAGTCTAGGGTCTTCTCAGCAGTGCTTAGGAGTCAAGTTCGTCCTTCAACAAACCTCCAACTCTTCGCTGTTTTGATTTGTTAGCTTTTGTAGTCAGATCATAGCTTATATCATGAATAATTCAACTCAGAGTCAAGGGTCTTCTCAGCTGTGTCTGCGAGTCTAGTTCTTCTCTTAAGTCATTGTGATTCAGAGTCATAGGTTTTCTCAGCAGCGCTAGGAGTCAAGTTCGTCATTACACTAGTCACCAACTACTATGCTGTAGATTGGTTCTTGCTACAGATTTTTCTACATCTAAGATTATTACTACTCACTTTAGTCGCATCCTCATCTTAGATTCAGAGTGTAGTGTCCTTGTTTTATGCTGTAAGTGCTTATGATTAAGTATCCTGTACACCATTCAGTATACATCCTTATTTTATTCTTACTTCTTTAGTTTATTTTAAAAGAATTCATATCTCCTCTTATGCATCGCAATCAATGCGTCTGTTGGCAGGTTCAGTTTTACTACTTATTCTAGATCTGTGTATGTAAGATCCTTATTCATTGCAACCATTTTGTGGACTTTCTTGTGACATTTTCAATTTTTTTTTTTTCTATGTCTATCATCTATATAGTTGAGTAAGAGCTTGTTGTCCTCTTATACATCTTAGAGGTGCGCTCCCACTACCGATTATCATCCGTTACAATTTCTCTTTTGCACTGGTTCTTCGAGTTAGACCTCAAAGTTGCACTATTTTAAGTATGTAATTATTTTACATCTGTTTCATCAAGACAATCTGGGTGCTCCTTCAACTGCTATCTCATCTTGCAGTATTAGGTATGTTGCCCTTTCTATCATTCAAACATGATTCCATACACGATATAACCTTCAATCAATTGAACTCTGTATTACTCAGTTTAATTAGAAGCTATATACTAGTTACGGTGTCACTGCCATTTTAAGTCAGCATTTAAACTCCTTAACATCTTATTTCAGACACGATATAATTTTAATCATATGAATAGGTGGTGTATTATTTTCTACGGGTAATCTTGTGCTTACTTAAATAAGTTATAATCAATCATATTCCAGTTTTCTATCATCGATTCACTTTATGCATACTGTCTTTTTATATCGCGTCTTATCCTTCTTATACATTTTTTTTTTCTTGGAGGCTCTCATTCGGTTACTTTTTTCATATGTAACCTCTTTCGATTTGGATTTGTAATTCGGGGAATTCCTTGCCCCCAATTCATTATATTATTGTTTTATGTATTTATTTCTTCTGTAGATGATAAGCTTGTGATCGCTCAAGCTTCGGGGTCGCTCCATCTTATGCAGTCTTAGCAGAGTCGCCTGCTATTGTGTACAGTTGCTTACTCGGTGGCTTGAGATCGCTCAAGCTTAGGGATCTCTCCTTTCTTTTTCAGTCATATCTACCTAAGCTTGTGATCGCTCTAGCTCGGGGGTTGTTTGCCCCACTAGTATCATTAGTATTTTAATTATTTAGGTGTATCTTTGTAGTAGTGAGTCAAATTTAATTGTATAATTTAGTTGTAAGAATGAGCAGCCCCTGAGAAAGCCAAACATTTTAGATCATCAATATGAGCCTGAACAAGTTTTGGTTCCATTCAATAAATTTTTGACCTTGCATACTGCTTGTTGTGTTGTGTATAAAATGATTAAACGCGCCAAGGAAATATTCTATGAAAACATTGATAACCTTATTGATAGATCCAATTCTGACCCTAAAACGTATTGGAAATTGCTCAAACTTTTACTTAAAGGGAAGAAAAACACTGAAATATCTCCACTTTATAGTGAACATTCATCGAACTATATTTCTGATGACACACAAAAATGCAACCTTCTAAACGATTACTTTACATCTATATCGACACTAGATGACCAAGGCAAACACCTACCTACATTTGATACACTAACTGACTCCATACTTACCGATATGTAGTTATTACATCCGACGAAGTGAAAGATATATTATGTACTTTAAGTATAAATAAAGCAACAGGGCCTGATGGAATAAGCCATAGAATGTTGAAATTGATTATTAATGAGATTGCTCTACCTTTATCTATCATATTTAATGTGTCCCTTCAAACTGGTTCCTATCCCGAAAGATGGAAAATAGCAAATGTTATGCCTATATTCAAAGGTGGGGATAAACACAGTGTATCTAATTACAGGCCAATATCATTACTAAGTTGTGTTGGAAAAATATTTGAGCGTTAAGTATACAAACACATTTATAATTTTTTCAACCAAAACAATCTCATATACAAGTTACAATCAGGATTCTTACCAAAACACTCTTGCACGCACCAACTGATAGAATTGTATCACTCTATGCTGTTATCGTTGGAAAATTATGAACACATAGCATTTATTTTTTGCGACTTCTCCAAAGCCTTTGATAGAGTTTGGCATAAAGGCCTCATATACAAACTAAGACAATATGGACTAAATGGAAACTTGCTTACCTGGATAGTTAATTATTTGTCGTGCAGGAAACAGTCTGTTTATATAAATAATTCCAAATCTTCTTTGAAAAATATTAATGCTGGTGTACCACAGGGATCTGTCCTAGGGCCTCTATTTTTCCTCATTTATATCAACGATATATCCACCGAACTCACATCATTATGTCGTCTTTTTGCTGACGACACTTCATTATCATACTCTTCAAAAAAATTAGATGATATTACACGTGTTGTTAATACTGATTTAAAAGCTCTTGAAAAATGGTCAAATGACTGGCTTATGTCCTTCAACCCCAAAAAGACAGAAATCATGCTAGTATCCTTTTCAAATCTTCCTTACCAGCCACTTTTTACATTCAACAACACAGTTATAGAAATAACAGAAAAACATAAACACTTAGGAGTAATTTTAAGTAGTGATACTAAATGGTCAAAACATATAGACGAAATCATCAAGAAGGTTTCTAAATATATAGCAACTCTTCGTAAACTGAAATTTCTACTAAGCCGAAAAACATTAGAAAAACTGTATTTAACTTACATTAGACCTATCTTAGAGTATGCATGCGAAGTTTGGGATAATTGTGGTGTTACCAATTCCAATAATCTTGAAAATTTACAACTTGAGGCGGCTCGTATTACTACAGGGTACCAGTATACACAAAAATAGAGTTTATATATAAAGAAATTGGATGGCTTCCATTAGCCAAGAGGAGAGAGATCATTAGCCAAGAGGAGAGAGATAAGAAAATTAACCCTCTTTTATAACATAAAACATAACATAGCTCCCCCATACTTATGTGATATCTTACCGGATAATATTGGAGTCTTAACAAATTATAACTTAAGAAATTCCCAGCAAGTGCGGCAACAACGTTATGGACTCCAATGCACATTAAACTCCTTCTTTCCTTCAACTTCTTCTCTTTGGAATAATTTAGATATATCTATTAGGAATTCTTCAACTTTAAATTCCTTTAAATCAAATTTTAGTAAAACGTTCTTTACAGAAACTGATGTATGCTTTCTAAATTTTGGTACTCGACAGCTAAATATTCTCCACTGTAGATTGAGAAATAGAGCAAGTACTCTGAATTACGATCTTTTCAAATCCAATCTTTTGCCTTCAGCACGATGCGTATGTGGATCTGCGTGCGAGGACTCGTATCACTTCTTCTTTGCGTGCCCTAAATATCACATTATACGACAGACGCTTTTAAATGATCTCCATTGGTACCCTGGTAATATCACATTAGATATACTTCTAAGAGGTGATGCAGATCTAGAAAACGATGCAAATCTTAGTATTGCAAAAGCAGTCCAACTTGATATTGACAGTACTGGCAGGTTTTGACTTTCTGAGCACCTTACCCCATTTCCTTTAACTACCCTGTATCTTAGCTATTACCTAATTAATTAATTAATTGATTATATGTTATACTGTATATATGTCAATAGTATATATCATTTGTACATGTATCTGCTGGCTGGTATGGTTGAACGACTCAAGGAAAGGAATGGTTTCGAGTGGATATACAGAGTAAACTTTTTCATGGAATGTGCATAACGGACAAAGTTTTAAGAAAGTTTATTGATCGATGTTTTCCAGCCTGTCAGATAACTATTTACAACTTATCGCTACTGCTAATATGTATGTGTATGTAAAAGAGTATTTGTACATAGGAAATGATTATTAACCCCCCCCCCCCCCCCTTCTTTTTTCTTTTTCTTCCATCTTTCCCTTTTTCTCCTTCTCTCCTTTATAGATTTTTTTTATTTATATATATATATATATTGCATTCACTGCTGTCCATTATGTATTGATTTATATTATGTACTAGGGAGAGGGTGTCACTAAGTTGGAACAAGAGGCCCATGGGGCCTGTATCGCTCACCTGGTTGGATTAGACCAAATGTCAAAATATTGTTCATATTCAATTTGTTTTATTTGTAAATCTCAAACAATGCTATATATAGTTATAGTGTGGGAATCCGAACTGCTTTAAAGATTAATGAAGTCCAGACTCTCTAAGGTCTGAAAGACCTCAAGAATTGTTTTTAGAACATGCATTCATCACTTTATGACTAGTAGAGATTTAAAGGAATTACCTCTATTTCCCCTATTGGGCCCCGCCCTTTGGCCCCTCCGGGGTCAGAGCCACCATTTATGCAAAATCTGTTCCCCTTCCCCCAAGGATGTTTCTGACCAAATTGGGTTAAAATCCATTCATAACTTTATGACTAGTAGTGATTTAAAGGAACTACCTCTATTTCCCCTATTGGGCCCCGCCCCTTTGGCCCCTCGAGGGTCAGAGTCACCATTTATGCAAAATCTGTTCCACTTCCCCCAAGGATGTGTCTGACCAAATTGGGTTCAAATCCATTCATAACTTTATGACAAGTAGCGATTTAAAGGAATTACCACTATTTCCCCTATTGGGCCCCGCCCCTTTGGCCCCTTTGGGGTCAGAGTCACCATTTATGCAAAATCTGTTCCCCTTCCCCCAAGGATGTTTCTGACTAAATTGGGTTCAAATCCATTCATAACTTTATGACTAGTAGCGATTTAAAGGAATTACCTCTATTTCCCCTATTGGGCCCGCCCCTTTGGCTCCTCCGGGGTCAGAGCCACCATTTATGCAAAATCTGTTCCCCTTCCCCCAAGGATGTTTCTGACCAAATTGGGTTCAAATCCATTCATAACTTGATGACAAGTAGCGATTTAAAGGAATTACCTCTATTTCCCCTATTGGGCCCCGCCCCTTTGGCCCCTCCGGGGTCAGAGCCACCATTTATGCAAAATCTGTTCCCCTTCCCCCAAGGATGTGTCTGACCAAATTGGGTTCAAATCCATTCATAACTTTATGACTAGTAGCGATTTAAAGGAATTACCTCTATTTCCCCTATTGGGCCCCGCCCCTTTGGCCCCTCAGGGGTCAGAGTCACCATTTATGCAAAATCTGTTCCCCTTCCCCCAAGGATGTTTCTGACCAAATTGGGTTCAAATCCATTCATAACTTGATGACAAGTAGCGATTTAAAGGAATTACCTCTATTTCCCCTATTGGGCCCCGCCCCTTTGGCCCCTTGGGGGTCAGAGTCACCATTTATGCAAAATCTGTTCATCTTCTGCCAAGGATGTTTCTGGCCAAATTTGGTCAAAATCCAATTAGAACTTTTTGACAAGTAGCGATTTGAAGCAAATGTTGACGGACGACGGACGGACGGACGGACGGACGACGGACGGACGGACGGACGGACGGACGGACGACGGACGACGGACGGACGACGGACGCTGCGCCATGACATAAGCTCACCGGACCTTCGGTCCAGGTGAGCTAAAAACTTGTTTCCAATCCCAATTGTCAACAATTTATGACAATAAAAATATGTTTAAATCAGTACACTTTAACCCTGGACAGGTGTATCTACACTTTAACCCTGGACAGGTGTATCTACACTTTAACCCTGGACAGGTGTATCTACACTTTACCTGTGACAGGTGTATCTACACTTTACCCTGGACAGATGTATCTACACTTTACCCTGGACAGGTGTATCTACACTTTAACCCTGGACAGGTGTATCTACACTTTACCCTGGACAGATGTATCTACACCTTAATCCTGGACAGGTGTATCTACACTTTAACCCTGGACAGGTGTATCTACACTTTACCCTGGACAGGTGTATCTACACTTTACCTGTGACAGGTGTATCTACACTTTAATCCTGGACAGGTGTATCTACACTTTAATCCTGGACAGGTGTATCTAAAATTTAACCCTGGATAGGTGTAACTACACTTTACCTGTGACAGGTATATCTACATTTTTCAAACATTCACTTCCTTAGGAGTGAGACTGTGGGGATCTTGACATTCATTTGAGATTCTGAAGTCTTGAAGCCTGGAGTTAGCTACCTTCTCCTCTATTTTGATTAAGATTTCAGGGCTATCTGAACCCCAAGGGGGTTTAAGGTCCTATAATTCCAAACCTACGATTTAGGATGATTAAATACCTCCTCCACAAATGTATTTGAGGGTGTAAGGAGGAACACATGTCTGTGTCGCTACATAGAGGCCTTTTTTTCGCAATTGTAAAAATAATTGTCACTTTGAAATGATGCTTTGAAAAGTTTGATAGAAAATCATTATGACTTCCAAACTCTCATTCGTACATGCAATCCTGTCAGCTTAACATCGAGTAACAACTAGAACTGTCGCCAGGATGGCTGACTAATACCTCCGCAATCTGCACGAGCCAATGGTGAATTGGAACTCTTAATTAGAGGCTCACGAAGATAACCAAGTAATATAGTGACCAGTTGCCATAGCAACCATAATTTTAAGAAAAAGAAAGTGGCATGCACATCTACACATGGTCCTCTATATTTAGGTGAAGTTTCATTGAAATTGGCCCTTCGGTTTAGGAGGAGTTGTCCGGACAAACTTAAAGTTATGGTTCTTATCGGAAAACCTGTTTATAGAGACCAGTTGCCATAGCAACCATAATTTTTAGAAAAAGAAAGTGGCAGGCATATCTACACATGGTTCTCTATATTTGTGTGAAGTTTCATTGAAATCGGCCCTTCGGTTTAGGAGGAGTTGTCCGGACAAACTTAAAGTCATGGTTCTTATCAGAAAACCTGTTTATAGTGACCAGTTGCCATAGCAACCATAATTTTTAGAAAAAGAAAGTGGCATGCACATCTACACATGATCATTAATATTAGTGTGAAGTTTCATTGGAATCGGCCAATCAGTTTAGGAGGAGTTGTCCGGACAAAACGTGTCTACAGACGGACGGACGGACGGACGGACGGACAACCTGATTCTAGTATACCCCCCTAACTTCGTTGCGGGGGTATAATTAGCAGTCGTGGAAATCATTGAATGTAGGTACATGGAACCTGTACTTCTTCCTTATTTGTTGTCAGCACAGCTGCTTACAAGACAAAATACACGAACAGAATACCTCTCCTGAGACAACGCAACTGCATTTACACATCAATCGGTACCGCTGCTTCCGCCACAAGTGGCGTTAGGTATACTTTGTTTGAGCGCAATCCTGTCAGACTGCCGCCATCGCTGCCACGATTACATCACAGTCTGTCAGGATTCAGAATCTACATTGTCGGTGCCCTTTAAGAAGTGAACCTCTATATCAGGCGATTTAATTAAAATCCTAATCTAGTTATTTCCATTCTAAGATATCGTCACAATAGATCCGAGTTGTCTGCATCTTTCTATTGTACTTGCTGTCAATAGGAGGAGATCGTGTTTTCAGAATTACCAGTGCTGTATTCAAACCTTTAAGATTCTTCCAGATACAGTAAATAATTAATGCTGAGGCAGGTCAAACCAAAATCTAAAGTACTTATATATGTATATATATAGTCAGTAATTCAAGTTTTATATTCCTGTAATACATGACATTCATATTGCATATGGACCATATTAATTATTAGTTAGATTAATGCTTACACTTGCACCAAAAATGTAAAAAAAAAAAAAATTATTACAAAAAATTCCAACATCCCACCAGCAAAATCTGGAAACCTAAACAAGAAGAGCAGTTCTTAACCTAAGCCAGCAGTCTTTTTCCTGTAATTTTCCTACATTTGTCTTCAGAAAACAATAAAGTGAAATATCAATACCTACATTTGGCATTGAACATTTATTACAGTGAAGCATTTAATAACAGTTGAAGATGGAAATAGTTGGGGGACAGGGTTAAAGAGATAGGGCTCTCAAACTAAACAAAGGGCCACAACTCTGTATGTACAGGGGGTGTGACAATACTTCACTATCCAATCAATAGACTCTAGCACTCACATACAGAATGTGGACCTTGATGGCTCGTGTACATCTGGAAAGGTGAATGTGTTACAATACAGATATGAGGACAATGACAATCATTCCCGCTTCGTTGTACAGTATTATTATCATCTATTACTATGGATAGTTGGGAACTCGATTGCCATTATTACGTGATTTTACATATAGATATATCAATTACCTTTTCTTCATGAATGGCTAGTTAATTTTCTAATCATTTTTCTAAATATTTCCCCTAGTAACTCTATAACTTTAACAGAAACTCTACTATTTTTGTTGGATTGATATTTTTTAATGATCTACAGAACAAAATTTATGTAAAGGTAGACAACTCTTACAGATATTTTCATACTTTCATTTTTTTCCCACTTCATTCACTGTAAAAAAAAAAAAATTGGATCCAAAAATTAAACACAGCCTGCATCAATTACCTGAATATTTCAGTGATCACGGCAAAAGATTCTCATTTCAAGTTATATAACAATTATTTCCTAATTTTTGATATGAATATATATATATGCCCTGCCTATTAGACAAGATATAAGGTATGTCAATAACCACAGGTTTCTACGAAGATTCTTCTAGCAAAACCTTATTTAAATTGTTGTAAAATAAAGTTTACTGTTTAGATTTTAATATATATTTGATCATTTGTAGCAGCTAACTCACAAAAGAGAATTTTTTCAGTTTTTTTTTTTTTTTTTTTATGGATCAAATGTGAACATATCTCTATTTATTTTCTGTAACTTTGACCTTAGACTAGATATAGATATGCCATTTCAAGAAAATGTATACTGCACATGAAAAATTCATCAGAGGATTTCTATTTATAGGTGATTTGAACCTTTTTATCATCTTGATAAAGCATTTGTGGAAGGAGATATATATATGTTAAAATGCTTGAAAAAATAAATTATGAAAATGATGTAAGAAAGTATGTTAATTGAATAAATTTAGTGAAGTTTCAAATACCTGGGTATTATTGACACAAAATTTCTATTTGAAGCCAACATGATGAAAAGAGTTACTTCCCTTTGCATAGAATAAGCATGCCAATGATCACACCAACAAAAATTATGTGAAATCAAGATGTTTGGGGCAATCGTTCAAAAATCCTCAGCCTAAAAGCTCCTGTTCTATTTGTACAGATTTTGTGATATGTATATTGTTTCCCTAATATTCAGCGTTTTTCATTTAGAATTCAATTATTCTTCTGCTCAAGTTAAATTTTGTCAAATATTTTTAGAATTTTGTTTTATAATTGGCCAACCAATAACATAATCTTTTGAAATAACAAGAGGCACAGAGGGCCTGTTCTACTGACCTGGTATTTCAACAGTTATATCAAAACATTCTTATTCCATCAAAAACAAGGGCCCAATGGGCCCAAATCGCTCACCTGCAATGCAGTGATCTTTTCATATATGGATCCTGCAGTTATTTGAAAGCATGCTACAGGACCAATATAATGTCTCTCTGCACTTCGGCTATTCACTAAAAGTCATTTAAAGATTTAAGCATACTTGATCGACGTGACCTTGAAGGTCAAGGTCATTCAATTGAACAAAGTTGGTAGCACTTCACCCCAGCATGCTACAGACCTAATATCAATTCCCTGGGACGCTTGGTTATTGAGAGGAAGTCGTTTAAAGATTTTAGCCTTTTTGACTCCTGTGACCTTGAATGAAGGTCAAGGTCATTCATTTGAACAAACTTGAGAGCCCTTTACCCCAGCATGCTGCAGGCCAAATATTAGGTCTCTGGGACTGTTGGTTATTGAGAAGAAGTCATTTAAAGATTTTAGCCTTTTTGACTCCTGTGACCTTGAATGAAGGTCAAGGTCATTCATTTGAACAAACTTGGTAGCCCTTTACCCCAGCATGCTACAGACTCAATATCAACTCCCTGGGCTACTTGGTTATTGAGAATAAGTCGTTTAAAGATTTTAGCCTTTTTGACTCCTGTGACCTTGAATGATGGTCAAGGTCATTCATTTGAACAAACTTGGGAGCGCTTTACCCTAGCATGCTGCAGGCCTAATATTAGGTCTCTGGGACTGTTGGTTATTCAGAAGAAGTCGTTTAAAGATTTTAGCCTTTATGACTCCTGTGACCTTGAATGAAGGTCAAGGTCATTCATTTGAACAAACTTGGGAGCGCTTCACCCTAGCATGGTGCAGGCCAAATATTAGGTCTCTGGGACTCTTGGTTATTGAGAAGAAGTTGTTAAAAGGTTTTAGCCTTTTTGACTCCTGTGACCTTGAATGAAGATCAAGGTCATTCATTTGAACAAACTTAGTAGCGCTTTACCCCTAGCATGCTGCAGGCCAAATATTAGGTCTCTGGGACTGTTGGTTATTGAGAAGAAGTTGTTTAAAGATTTTAGCCTTTATGACTCCTGTGACCTTGAATGAAGGTCAAGGTCATTCATTTGAACAAACTTGAGTAGTCCTTCACCCCAGCATGCTACAGACCCAATATCAAGTCCCTGGGTCTTTTGGCTATTTAGAAGAAGTCGTTTAATTTTTTTTTAGCATATTTGACCCCTGTGACCTTGAATGAAAGTCAAGGTCATTCATTTGAACAAACTTGGTAGCCCTTCACCCCAGCATGCTACAGACCCAATATCAACTCCCTGGGACTCTTGGTTATTGATCAGAAGTCGTTTAAATATTTTAGCCTTTTTGACCCCTGTGACCTTGAATGAAGGTCAACTTTATTCATTTGAACAAACTTGGTAGCCCTTCACCCCAGCATGCTACAGGCCCAATATTAGGTCTCTGGGCCTTTTGGTTATTCAGAAGAAGTTGCTTGAATGGAAAAGTTGACGCCGGACGGACGGACGACGGACGCCGCGCCACGGCATAAGCTCACTTGCCCTTCGGGCAGGTGAGCTAAAAATGATTGGAAATGAATGTAATAATATAAGCTTGAAGTTGAATCCCTTCTTTACAATGAAAATGCAAATGAATTTTGATATACAAATGTAGAATACTGTTTTAACATAATATCACTTATATTTCTGATATTGGACACCACCAATCTTTCCCTTCCCAGGAGGAGGGGTGTTACACAGGTCCATTAATCACTAGTGTTCCATAATGCTACAAACAAATTTTGATAAAAATTTCTTGCATATGACTGAACGAGGAGTTGATCAGTCATTTACCTTAAGGTCCTCTGTTTATACAAAATAAAGTTCCGTTCTCTCAAGACCAATCTTAACCACCAAAATCCATCCGTGGGTTCTGGACAAGTTACATATTAGAAGACAATGTCCTTCAATACGGTTCAAGGTCTTTTATTAGAACAAACTTGATAGTTATTCATGTTCCATGCATGCTACGGGTCTATTGCAGGTCTGAGGGCCTTTTAGGTTATTGGGAAAACTTTGTTAGAGTGAAAAATGTTGATACTGGACCATTACCAGGTGGCCAGAACTAATTTCTTATAACTCCTTTTGTTTTTCCTTATAAATTCCTTTATAAACCTAGCTTGATAATGACCTCAAGCCATTATAATGCTGATATTCCTCAGAATTATTGTTGTTGTTCTACTTAGGCATTTTAATTTCTTGCAAAGGTCTAGTATCTGTCCTTTCCAATCAACTTGACACTGTACTGTAGTCTACCCAGCAATTCAAAGTGTCTGAGACATGCTGGGAAGTAATGGTGTGAATGTCTTACTCTTCAAAATCCAGTGTAACATAACTCTGGCTGTTGTAGTCTACCCAACAATACAAAGTGTAAGAAACATGGAGGGAAGTAATCATTTAAAGGAGCAACTAAACTGTTGGTCTAGTCCATTGTTTTCCAGAGGGGGGGGGGCCGCGGTGGCCGAGTGGTTAAGGTATCCCAACACTTTAACACTAGCCCTCCACCTCTGGGTTGCGAGTTCGAAACCTATGTGGGGCAGTTGCCAGGTATTGACCGTAGGCCGGTGGTTTTTCTCCGGGTACTCTGGCTTTCCTCCACCTCCAAAACCTGGCACGTCCTTAAATGACCATGGCTGTTAATAGAACGTTAAACAAAAACAAACCAAAATTTCCAGAGGTTGTATCAATAGAGTTCATACATTTTCAACGTCAGATGTTATCAGACTTCCAGAGGATGTCTCAATGGAGTATGTACACTGTCGACTTCCAGAGGACGTCTCCATGGAGTATGTACACTGTCGACTTCCAGAGGACGTCTCCATGGAGTATGTACACTGTCGACTTCCAGCGGACATCTCCATGGAGTATGTACACTGTCGACTTCCAGAGGACGTCTCCATGGAGTATGTACACTGTCGACTTCCAGCGGACGTCTCCATGGAGTATGTACACTGTCGACTTCCAGAGGACGTCTCCATGGAGTATATACACTGTCGCCTTCCAGAGGACGTCTCCATGGAGTATGTACACTGTCGACTTCAAGAGGACGTCTCCATGGAGTATGTACACTGTCAACTTCCAGAGGAAGTCTCCATGGAGTATGTACACTGTCGACTTCCAGAGGATATCTCCATGGAGTACGTACACTGTCGACTTCCAGAGGATATCTCCATGAAGTATGTACACGGTCGACTTCCAGAGGACATCTCCATGGAGTATGTACACTGTCCACTTCCAGAGGATGTCTCAATGGAGTATGTACACTGTCGACTTCCAGCGGACGTCTCCATGGAGTATGTACACTGTCGACTTCCAGAGGACGTCTCCATGAAGTATGTACACTGTCGACTTCCAGAGGATATCTCCATGGAGTATGTACACTGTCCACTTCCAGAGGACGTTTCCATGAAGTATGTACACTGTCGACTTCCATAGGATATCTCCATGGAGTATGTACACTGTCGACTTCCAGAGGATGTCCCCATGGAGTATGTACACTGTCGACTTCCAGAGGACGTCTCCATGGAGTATGTACACTGTCGACTTCCAGAGGACGTACGTCTCCATGGAGTATGTACACTGTCGACTTCCAGAGGACATCTCCATGGAGTATGTACACTGTCCACTTCCAGAGGACGTCTCCATGGAGTATGTACACTGTCGACTTCCAGAGGACGTCTCTGGAGTATGTACACTGTCGACTTCCAGAGGACGTCTCCATGGAGTATGTACACTGTCGACTTCCAGAGGATATCTCAATGAAGTATGTACACTGTTGACTTCCAGAGGACGTCTCCATGGAGTACGTACACTGTCGACTTCCAGAGGACGTCTCCATGGAGTACGTACACTGTCGACTTCCAGAACACGTCTCCATGGAGTACGTACACTGTCAACTTCCAGAGGACATCTCCATGGAGTATGTACACTGTCGACTTCCAGAGGACGTCTCCATGGAGTACGTACACTGTCGACTTCCAGAACACGTCTCCATGGAGTACGTACACTGTCGACTTCCAGAGGACATCTCCATGGAGTATGTACACTGTCGACTTCCAGAGGACGTCTCCATGGAGTATGTACACTGTCGACTTCCAGAGGACGTCTCCATGGAGTATGTACACTGTCGACTTCCAGAGGACGTCTCCATGGAGTATGTACACTGTCGACTTCCAGCGGACGTCTCCATTGAGTATGTACACTGTCGACTTCCAGAGGACGTCTCCATGGAGTATGTACACTGTCGACTTCCAGAGGATATCTCCATGGAGTACGTACACTGTCGACTTCCAGAGGATGTCTCCATGGAGTACGTACACTGTCGCCTTCCAGAGGACGTCTCCATGGAGTACGTACACTGTCGACTTCCAGAGGACGTCTCCATGGAGTACGTACACTGTCGACTTCCAGAGGACGTCTCCATGGAGTACGTACACTGTCGACTTCCAGAGGACGTCTCCATGGAGTACGTACACTGTAGACTTCCAGAGGACGTCTCCATGGAGTACGTACACTGTCGACTTCCAGAGGACGTCTCTATGGAGTACGTACACTGTCGACTTCCAGAGGACGTCTCCATGGAGTACGTACACTGTCGACTTCCAGAGGACGTCTCCATGGAGTATGTACACTGTCGACTTCCAGAGGACGTCTCCATGGAGTACGTACACTGTAGACTTCCAGAGGACGTCTCCATGGAGTACGTACACTGTCGACTTCCAGAGGACGTCTCCATGGAGTACGTACACTGTCGACTTCCAGAGGATATCTCCATGGAGTATGTACACTGTAGACTCCATGGATTACAAAATTGTTTAAATGCTACTTTTCAAGATACAGTATGAACAATAAGTGGAAATATAAAAATATTATATATATATATAATACTGAACAAGAGGCCCAAGGGCCTTAACAGTCACCTGAGGTTTGAAATATTTTAGTTAATATAATCCTTTCTGGAGCCTGCCCATCGGCTCCTTCAGGTAAGTCAGGACTAACATATGCATACCATCAAAATGTCATTCCATTCTGATAATGTTAACCAAGTTAGAATGAATTCCAACAGAAATCAAACAAATGATAGTCAAAAACATAATATATAAACTAGAGTGAAGTTAACCCATCTATCGATGAAGAGTATTCTATTCTACCAAATTTGGGTCTTGAGAAGATTTAAATAAATTTGGGTCAATATGACCCCTTTTTGTTCCCCGAGAGGTGGGAACTATAGAATTCCCTAATTTTGGTTAACCTTTGGCCATGAAAGGAATCTGCAAAATTACATTTAAATTGGCTCAGGGGTTTCTGAGAAGAAGTCGAAAATGTGAATTGTTTACGGATGTACGACAGACGATGCACATTGACGGACAAAAGGTGATTAGAATTGGTTACTTGAGACTTTGTCTCAAAGGACCCAAAAATGCCAATTGGTTGAATTAATTAATGCTAAAAGTTGAAGCAAATTAAAATCCTTTGTTCTGCACAAATAAGGCGTCAACATATATTCTCTATAGTTATCACACCGCTAAAGACGAGAAAGCCTCAATGTCATTTAAAGCACTGAAGAAACATAAAATGTGCAGTCGATTTTAGTTAAGAGAAAATATCTTTTTCTGTTCAAATATTTCTGTTGTCTCTACATGTCATCATGCCTTTTGTTAATTGCTCCACGCTACTTTAGGAGAGAAAAAAATTCATCATGAAAACATTTCAACACCAAGACATTTTAATGTTGAAAATTGAAATCGATGAGCACTAGAAAATTGTAATTATTGTCTCTTAAACGAGATAAAACCTTGAAACCCCCCTCACTGTCTGGGGTTTAAGTACGGCTATCACACTCACAACTCCCAGACATTCAAGAAGATTGCAGGAAAACTATTTAAAATAGCTTTGATTTAATCCCTTTTCAACAAACTTAAATGAAATTAGGTGACACTATTACAGGCCCACGGTGACGGTGCATTAGCCTCCATTGTACAAATTCTCAGAGACAAGTGCTTGAGTATGAAACTTAAACCCATAAGATTTTTCAAGGTTATATACCGACAACGACATGCGACATGCGAAGTCTTGGAATCACCAGACAGTCTGACAGGAAATAGAAATGTTCATCATGGTTAATTACGCAACGAATGGAAACAGGAATGCAATGGAGACGTGACAATAATTTTGTTTCATTAAACTGTTTTCTAGGAAATGAAAACTTTCAAGTGCTTAGAATAAAAGCATTCCTTAAATATTTCTTATTTTTAAAACTATTTTCTTAAATCACACACCAAACTAAACATGGTTTAATCAGAAAGAGAAAACTATTGAAATTGGCGGTACACTTTGTGGAGGGGGCTGGGACGAAATGGATGAATGCGGTAATGATTTGATATGTAAACATTTCTTGCAAAATGAAGGTAAACTCTGAGCATTGTGGGTTAGATATTTAATTGGGTGAAGGTAATGGTCCGGTGGTCGCCACGGAAAATCAAAGTTGGATGATGGTTTGGTTGTTTGTGGATATACACATGGGTTTTGGTATGGATGTCATTTTGGTAAGAGTGTCAGATTGTGGGTAACATGGGTTTAGGTTAGAGAAACAGTAAAGTTGGTAGTTTGAGGGTAACATGGGTTTAGGTTAGGGTAACAGTTAAGTGAGGGTAAAGTTGGTTGTTTGAGGGTAACATGGGTTTAGGTTAGGGTAACAGTTAAGTGAGGGTAAAGTTGGTTGTTTGAGGGTAACATGGGTTTAGGTTAGGGTAACAGTTAAGTGAGGGTAAAGTTGGTTGTTTGAGGGTAACATGGATTTAGGTTACGATGACTGTTTGATTGCTTGAGGGTAACATAGGTTTAGATCAGGTTAACAGTTTGATTGTTTGAGGGTAACAGTTTGATTGCTTGAGGGTAACATGGGTTTAGGTTAGGGTAACAGTTAGGTGAGGGTAAAGTTATTTGTTTGAGGGTAACATGGGTTTAGGTTAGGGTAACAGTTAGGTGAGGGTTGAGTTGGGTGTTTGAGGGTAACATGGGTTTAGGTGAGGGTAACAGTTAGGTGAGGGTAAAGTTATTTGTTTGAGGGTAACATGGGTTTAGGTTAGGGTAACAGTTAGGTGAGGGTTGAGTTGGGTGTTTGAGGGTAACATGGGTTTAGGTAAGGATATCAGTTTACTGATGGTAACCGTTTGGTTGTGTGAGGTGGTTGGTTGTGTGAGGTGGTTGGCTGCCTTATTGAGATATAAGATACACAACACAACAAAGATTAACAAAACTAATGAAGAACAGGTGTTGAAAATTGTTAGCATCAGACAATGGTAAATTGACAGTAAAAACCGAATATTCACAGCAGAAGTGTTATCAGTATCACAAGGTATATGTAACAGTGTCCACCAATGCTCTGAAAGCCCTGGACCGAGAACTTCTCTGCTATATATCAAGTTTTGTGGGCAATAAAAAACAAGAATTTTGGTAAAGAAATTTCAGAAAGCAGTCTTAAATCTGATACTGCTAGTACATAGAAAGGCCATTACAATCAAAAGATCGGATTTATGAGCATTCCACCAGGTTCTCTCAACAGAACAGTATACAGGGATAATGAGATCCCCATATGTCATACTGTTATGTTCCGACACGAACTCCATCTTTGTGGCAGATACGCGCAGACAAAAAAGAACGGCAGGCGGTATTAATTGTTTCCTAAATGCACCAAGCCGCATAAATATGCCAGGGCGGCAGAAGTCATGTGCTGGATAGTGCCCTGAAGATTTACATGAAGCGTAGCTCCCGAATGACATATGTTCTGCCGAAATTGAGCAGACTCTGCAAGGAATTGAATTTCCAGATAAAATTTCATGCGATTTTCAAAGGAGAAAAAGCATAAAGAGGTTCATATTGCTTGCATTTCCATTCAAGCTTGAATTACATGTTTGAGTTTAGGAAGAAGTGCATTATTTGCAACCAAAATCCAGTAAAACCCAGAGATTCATTGTGAAGTAAAACTCCTGAAACACCCATAATGCTAATCCATGGTAATCTATTTCGAAGTCTAGCATTATATAAACATTTGAAAGCTGACAAACTGCATTCTATTGAATGCATTTAAATCAAAGTCAAACTTGTATTTTTTTTTATTTTTTTTTGTGATCATGCAACTTCAAGAATTGTAAAATTCTGCAATTTCCTCACCATTTCTGTCAGAAGATTGTATTTCTTTTCCTGAGAATGACAACCAAATTATTTGGAACTAGCGTCATTCCTGTCAAACTAGACCCTCTGTACTGCAGCCATTGTAGTCCCCCAAATACAGACATCATTGTCAAAACCAAGCAAACAAAGGAAAAGAACATTTTGCTCTATTACTTGCCTCTGCTGAAACAGAGAAATTTCTAAACATTGTTATATCTATCCACAGCTGTGTATTTTTAAAGACCAATACAAAATTGTAATTTGCTCAACAAATGAAGCTCTCCATCTTCAAATGAGAAGCAACTCAGATATTGCCACATGGTCTCATTCTAAGCTATCAAAAACTTGTTTGTCATTGTCGAAAACTTGCTCTAAACTATAACTGAGGACTAGGAAGCTACGGGTTTGTGTTATGGTCGTAAAACAAGCTATATTGGAGAGACTTATGTCCCAGGAATGAAGGAGTGGTAGTTTTATTGCCCTGGTCCTTATCCTTGAGTGCCCATCTATGTAGAACAATGGCTGTAGGCCCCGGAGATAATGGAAGACTAGAAGCCATATTTTTTCCTCAGTGATGAGGTTTTGATGGAGAACAGCCCTGACCATCAATCTAACAAAGGATTTGCTTGATGATACTGGAAATTTATGTAACTTTTACTATGGAAATTCTAGCTTGGTTGAGGACAGCTGCTAACAAAAATTTATTTTGTCTCTAACACCATGCCTGGTTTTCTCTCTATCTCAATCCCTCCCTAGCCCATTGTAAACCCCTCCCAACGCCATGAAAACTCTCCCCTTAATCTCTCTATCTATTAAATGGTAATTTTACAGATCTATTACCTACTCAAAATTAATTTATTCCATTTTTATGCTATTGGCAGACATTTTCATTCCAGGACATGCTTGTGAAGTTGATGAATTCATTCATGAGCAGACAACCTGTAGCTTTTCTATGAATATATTTGTTCTGAAAATTATGGAAATCTTTATCAATTTTGTGATTATAAGTTAGGCTGTTTCTTAACAAATCAAATTTGAATTCAGAAATTCTGTTACTCTATTTTTCTAAATGTTGTCCTTACAACATTTAATAATATTATATGTTTAACTTTTGGTCTTAACTAAACCACTATAGACATCTTTAGGGAAACTAATGTCGTTTGTCCTCACAACAGTACAATACCCTGTGTGTGAATGTCAACTGTCAAGGGGAAACTAACAGTTCTAAGTTGTTCGTCCTCATAACAGTACAATACCCTGTGTATGAATGTCAACTGTTGAGAGGAATCTTAAAAACATTCTTGCATTTCCTTCCCCAGTAATTTGTATGTCTCAAGAAAAATTGTTTTTCAAATTATTTTATTTAATATATAATAGTTAAGAAGGAACTGTCCAAAAACAAATCAACATTTTGTATGTCCAAAAACAAATCAACATTTTGTATCAACTAAGGGGATAATAAATAAAAATACAAAGATCAAATTATTATCAGGCATCATCGTATATCTCCATGGCAACGTCATAAAATGTGCAATTAGTTCAGATATCTGTGAAGCGTGCAAGTGAAGTTTGAAGTTATCTTCAATCTTAACAAATTCCAGCTTTAGGCAGAATCAGATTTAGTTTTTGTACGATAACCTATCAACTAGAAGCCTCTAAATCTGTCTCTGTGAAACTAAATCAAGCCAGTATCATTTCCGCTAACCTCCTCCTTCCTCAGGTTTTCTTAACCTTCAGACTCAGTGTTAATTTTTCATGCAAATAATTGGTTTTTACCAAATAATTAAAGATAAATTTAATAAATTAGATTATTTTGATGCTGAAATATAATGATCTATACTGGGTTCTAGCCAGAGTATGAACCATTATCACTCTGGGTAATTCCGTCTGTCTCCGACTGGACTGATTCAAAGTGGAACTCTACAGCGATGATGGGTTTGTGGTGATACTATACCTCATCAAGGTATTTCTTTTGATATCTACATCAACACATCAGTCTAATCAAGGGAAAGTATTTATATCTATGGACTGATATCAGCATTAGGTCATCTTCAGATGCCAGACGAAAACAAAAAAATTAAACACACACAGGCATTGTATATTCTGCTTAATTATACTATTAATTAACAGTAGATGCAGACAAAAAAATTAAAAAAAAAAAAAAAACACACACACAGGAATTGTATATTCTGCTTAATAATACTATTAATTAACTGTATAGACACTGGCATTCTTCATATAACAAAATATCAATTAACTTTAATTAGTCATTGTGGTTTTTTGGTTGATTAATTATGCAAAAGCATATCCAACATCTTATGAACATTTGCCAACTCCCTTTGGCTTTTTAAAGTTGGTATTTAATTACATAACCAGTTCTTACTGATTAGTAAAAATTTTAAATACCTAAAACACAGAATCATAACCCCTCTCTGTTGTACTTCGTCTTTAGCACAATGTAAATCGCTGGGAGCATCTTGTTGTAAAGTAGCTAAAATGTTAGCGAATGAAGGAACATTGATTAGAATTACACAATACAAGGCAAAGTTTTGTGTTATCCATATTTTCTCCTACGGAGGGCAAACTTTCATAATAGGAAGTAACAAAGGGGCATAACTCTATGCATGGTTGGGCACGAGACCCAATTTCAGTATGCAAATTTTGGGACATGTCAGCGTATCTGCAAATGTAGTACCAATAGAAAGGTCTTGTCAAAAGGAATACTCTACTGACTTGACACTATTTCATAAAACTAGAAAATGTCTGGACGACATGAACGCCCATGCTGCCACTTGACAACATGAAACACAGTTTGGTTTAAGTATCGCCTCAGCAATTCCAGAGATTAGCTATGTACATTGCATTGGGATGGGACAGGACAGGATGTATTGGGACGGGAAGGGACACTATATGATTCCCAACTTCATGGATGGGGCATACAAATTAGCCTATCTGACTATAGACAATGCTGACACACACGGGGTATAGCAATAGCTATCCCATGTACTTTGTCATGGCAAACTAAAAACTCATTATACAACATAAATTCATACAAGGTCACACAGGTATTCATGTGAAGGTCACACAAGAATTCATTTCAAGGTCACACAGGAATCAGGTGAAGATCACACAAGAACTCATGACAAGGTCACACAGGAATTCAGGTAAAGGTCACACAAGAACTCATGACAAGGTCACAAAGGTATTCAGGCGAAGGTCACACAAGAATTCATTTCAAGGTCACACAGGCATTCAGGTAAAGGTCACACAAGAACTCATGATTGGTTTGGTTTGGTTTGTTTTTGTTTAACGTCCTATTAACAGCCAGGGTCATTTAAGGACGTGCCAGGTTTTGGAGGTGGAGGAAAGCCGGAGTACCCGGAGAAAAACCACGTAGGTTTCGAACTCGCAACCCAGAGGTGGAGGGCTAGTGTTAAAGTGTCGGGACACCTTAACCACTCGGCCACCACGGCCCCCTGACAAGGTCACACAGGTATTCAGGTGAAGGTCACACAATAGCACATGACAAGGTCACATGAATATTCAGGTAAAGGTCATACCAGAACTCATCACAAGGACACACAACTGATGACAAAGTGATAAGAGAAATGACAAAGTAAAACAACACAAGACAAATGCCCAAAAAAATTCCATTTATAAAACCAAAATATTTTATTTCAAAAAACCATACAGTTTAGAAAGTTGAAAATGCTAATATTTGAGTAAAGCAGACAAGAATATCCTATTTAAACCTGTGGGTATAGAGATAAAGTACTGATAGTGTACATTCCCTAACAGTGTAACTCCCACCACCCTAACTCACTGTCAGAGTCCAGCCCACAAGTGAACAAGGTAGATAGGTAGGTGTATATAGGTCCCTACTGGTGTCTCCAGGTGGCCTTGTATCTGATAAACAACCCCATATTGACACCAATACTACCTATACACCAGCAAGTTATCCCCTGCTGTTCTAACACCCCAGCTGATCGTAAATTGCCTAATCAGGGCTGTTGGTGGCCCCTACTGATAGGGAACTGGGTAAGGAGCTGATTGTGTCACCATGGACCAATCATATCCCAAAAACCATTATCAGTTGATTGTACAGGCTGTCAGTGTACCGAGATACCAATGTGTTATATCAAAGTGGAAATGTTTGTTTTTCTTCTCCAACTACTTGAAATAGAGATTACACGGGTGAAAATTGACTAGGTACTTTCAAAATTTAACATCTGTTTCATCAAAAAATTGTTATGTTTTTCAGGGAAGAATGTTGTGCTAGGTTAAGTGGCACACAGCTGCCAATGATGATGAGGATGAGGAGGAAAACTGGTATGGTTATTAAGCTTTTATCAAATGTACACAAAGAAAAAACATTTCAGAAAAATTACTTTTCAGAATCTGATCGGAATGATTGAATCAGCACGTCACACATTCTACCAGAGCAGCCATTAGTACTGGAGGTATTCCAACAGATATAGATTCCTTTTGGGACACAAGGTCATTAAGGACAAGAAGTTTGGCTTAAACCTTCAAGAATGGGGTTTACAATATTAAACACTTTAAATGCATCCTTCCATGTGTATTACAATTCTAGGATTTTATAAACTGTCCTACATTATCTGTATCCTGTCACAGGTGTTAGTTCTGTGTATCATGTCACAGGGTGTTAGTTCTCTGTATCCAGTCACAGGGAGTTAGTACTCTGAATCCTGTCATAGGGTATTAGTTCTCTGTATCCTGTCACAGGGTGTTAGTTCTCTGTATCCTGTCACAGGGATGTAAGTTCTCTGTATCCTGTCACAGAGTGTTAGTTCTCTGTATCCTGTCACAGGGTGTTAGGTCTCTGTACCCAGTCACAGAGTGTTAGTTCTCTGTATCCTGTCACAGGGTGTTAGTTCTCTGTATCCTGTCACAGGGACTTAGTTCTCTGCATCCTGTCACAGGGTGTTAGTTCTATGTATCCTGTCACAGGGTGTTAGTTCTGTATCATGTCACAGGGTGTTAGTTCTCTGTATCCTGTCACAGGGTATTAGTACTCTGTATCCTGTCACAGGGTGTTAGTACTCTGTATCCAGTCACAGGGAGTTAGTACTCTGTATCCTGTCACAGGGTGTTAGTTCTCTGTTTCCTGTCACAAGGTATTAGTTCTCTGTATCCTGTCACAGGGTATTAGTTCTCTGTATCCTGTCACAGGGTATTAATACTCTGTATCCTGTCACAGGGTGTTAGTTCTCTGTTTCCTGTCACAAGGTATTAGTTCTCTGTATCCTGTCACAGGGTGTTAGTTCTCTGTATCCTGTCACAGGGTATTAATACTCTGTATCCTGTCACAGGGTGTTAGTTCTCTGTTTCCTGTCACAAGGTATTAGTTCTCTGTATCCTGTCACAGGGTGTTAGTTCTCTGTATCCTGTCACAGGGTATTAATACTCTGTATCCTGTCACAGGGTGGTAGTTCTCTGTATCCTGTAACAGGGTGTTAGTTCTCTGTATCCTGTAACAGGGTGTTAGTTCTCTGTATCCTGTCACAGGGTGTTAGTTTTCTGTATCCTGTCACAGGGTGTTAGTACTCTGTATCCAGTCACAGGGTATTAGTACTCTGTATCCTGTCACAGGGTATTAGTTCTCTGTATCCTGTCACAGGGAGTTAGTACTCTGTATCCAGTCACAGGGTATTAGTACTCTGTATCCAGTCACAGGGTATTAGTTCTCTGTATCCTGTCACAGGGTATTAGTTCTCTGTATCCTGTCACAGGGTATTAGTACTCTGTATCCAGTCACAGGGTATTAGTACTCTGTATCCTGTCACAGGGTATTAGTTCTCTGTATCCTGTCACAGGGAGTTAGTACTCTGTATCCAGTCACAAGGTATTAGTACTCTGTATCCAGTCACAGGGTATTAGTACTCTGTATCCTGTCACAGGGTGTTAGTTCTCTGTATCCTGTCACAGGGAGTTAGTTCTCTGTATCCTATCACAGGGATGTTAGTTCTCTGTATCCTGTCACAGGGAGTTAGTTACTCTGTATCCTGTCACAGGGTGTTAGTTCTCTGTATCCTGTCACAGGGTGTTAGTTCTCTGTATCATGTCACAGGGTGTTAGTTCTCTGTATCCTGTCACAGGGTATTAGTTCTCTGTATCCTGTCACAGGGTGTTAGTTCTCTGTATCCTGTCACAGGGTGTTAGTTCTCTGTATCCTGTCACAGGGTGTTAGTTACTCTGTATCCTGTCACAGGGTATTAGTTCTCTGTATCCTGTCACAGGGTATTAGTTCTCTGTATCCTGTCACATGGTGTTAGTTCTCTGTATCCTGTCACAGGGAGTTAGTACTCTGTATCCTGTCACAGGGTGTTAGTTCTCTGTATCCTGTCACAGGGTATTAGTTCTCTGTATCCTGTCACAGGGTGTTAGTTCTCTGTATCCTGTCACAGGGAGTTAGTTCTCTGTATCCCGTCACAGGGTATTAGTTCTCTGTATCCTGTCACAGGGAGTTAGTTCTCTGTATCCTGTCACATGGTGTTAGTTCTCTGTATCCTGTCACCGGGTATTAGTTCTCTGTATCCTGTCACAGGGTGTTAGTTCTCTGTATCATGTCACAGGGTATTAGTACTCTGTATCCTGTCACAGGGTGTTAGTTCTCTGTATCCTGTCACATGGTGTTAGTTCTCTGTATCCTGTCACAGGGAGTTAGTTCTCTGTATCCTGTCACAGGGTATTAGTTCTCTGTATCCTGTCACATGGTGTTAGTAAAAACTCTGTATACTGTCACAGGGTATTAGTTCTCTGTATCCTGTCACAGGGTGTCAAGTCTCTGTATCCTGTCAGAGGGTGTTAGTTCTCTGTATCCTGTCAGAGGGTGTTTAGTTCTCTGTATCCTGTCACAGGGGTTAGTTCTCTGTATCCTGTCACAGAGTGTTAGTTCTCTGTATCCCTGTCACAGGGTGTTAGTTCTCTGTATCCTGTCACATGGTATTAGTACTCTGTATCCTGTCACATGGTATTAGTACTCTGTATCCAGTCACAGGGTATTAGTACTCTGTATCCTGTCACAGGGAGTTAGTTCTCTGTATCCAGTCACAGGGCGTTAGTTCTTCAGACTTTCAAAATGTTCAAGGCTGTGATTTCATATATGTTTTTCCCAATTATACATTTCATTATTCAAAGAGGTTTATATGTAGAGCTGGAGTATTATTTCAAGAGGTGAAATATTACTTTTGTAGAAGAACTATATGGGGATATCCATTTTTCTGTAATTGACAAAACCAAGGTGTTTACCCTGAGTGATGTTTGATGTCAGATGATACAGGATTAAGTATCAGATGACGAGATGGTATCTCCGTCCTAATACTGTACATCTATCATACCCTCTACAGATTTAAGTCTCTTCTAACAAGCATCTACAGCTTATATATCAATGAGTACATCAGTTAACATTTTATATATTTTCTAATAATTGAAGATAGAAAACTTTTTTTTATTTTGATTGTAAAATATCACTACCAGACACACCAATTTCATTTATTTTGAAATTATTTCAGAAAATTTGATCTAGAAACTTTATAAAATACTCTGTAAGACAACAATACTTTATGGAAAATGGTTAAGATATTGATTTCAAAGTAATTACATTTTATTTGTTTACCTTGCCCAGCCTCAGTACCAGACTTGTGTATACAGCATAGCTTTATTTGTGTGTACAAGTTATCAGAAGCATCAGTCATTTACTAGCGGCCACAGACTGACCACTTCTGGAAGCTTGACCTCCAGACCCCCTAGTTACTCATCAACCTCTTCTGTTCATTCCGATCATAAATCATGCATATAAATCATCATGGCTGACCGCTCTGGGATAAATAAATTAACACATTGGACCAGAGCTATTTGTGAGATGTGGCATCTATCACCGGTGAGGCCCTATTGGGGGTAAAAGTCAAAATCATTTTCAGACAAAAGTATTCTGATTATTCACAACAAAATGCTTTAAAAAAAAAAATTCATCACACTTTTTTCATTGATTCTGTCATATACCATAACTATTTTAAATGCAGATTTCGCTTTCTGCAAGTTTTTTATTTTTAGAAATTCTTGTCTTTAAATTTCAATGCCAATCCGAATTCTGTTTATTTTGACAGGGTTTGATAAATACAATATCATAAATACAATATAAGCTATAATGTAGGCAGATATACTCAGTGATTCTGTCATATATCATAACTATTTTCAATGCAGATTTCGCTTTCTGCAAGTTATCTTAGAAATGTTCCTCTGTAAATTTCAATCCCCATCCAAAGTCTGTTTATTTTGACACATTTTTATAAATACAATATAACTAATAATGCAGGCAGATATACTGACAATGCTGAAAATAAAGTGTGGGTAAAAAGATTACAGTTTCCAAGTGCTGAGATCACAGAAGATCAATTTTAGTTGAAGAAGCTCCCGGATTCTGCCAGGGGCCCCACGAAGTCTCCCAATGGGTTTCAGCAGTGGAATTCCACAGGACTATTCCAGCTTTCTCCTCCAGTGTCCTCCACAAAGAAAACACACCAGAACCACCACAACCTAACCCAATTCTGGGGATAGAGGGGCTCATCAGTCACTCCATACTTTATATACGGGATACAGAAGGTGTAAAGTTTCCTGTGTTTTGATGTTATGTTAATAAACATACTAAAATAAACACCTAATATTTATGTCATTAATTACACAATTATATTTGAGGTCAGTGATTCCTAGATAATGTATAACAAATATTCTACATACTCCCTCCAAAAAGTACCACACTATCCCCCTTACTAGAAATCTTAAATTCAAACTTTATCACTCTGAAATAGTGAAGACAGCAATAGCAGACACAGAGGATGTCATTTAGAAGTGTATCTGACCCTATCTCCCATAATCCCCTACATCTTAAAATTATAATTCCATTTGTCATATTTTTTTTCCATTGCCATCAATAGTGATTTTAGGAAAAACATATGGTGGGGATTTGATGGGGTGGGGTCAGAAACATTATAAATGACACTCCCTGTGTTTTATATTAATATCTTCACTATTTCTGAATGAATGAAATAAAAAGAATCCGGACACCTTGTGGTAGGGGATACATTACATATAACACAATGGTGATCAACACATGCAGTAATTATAATATTCACCTGGGGTCCCAAGTGTCCCCAGTAATCCCAATGTCCCCAGTGTCCCCAGTGTCCCAGTGTCCTCAGTATTCCCAGTGTCCCAGTGTCCCCAGTATCCCCAGTGTCCCCAGTGTTCCCAGTATTTCCAGTATCTCCAGTATTCCCAGCGTCCCCAGTATCCCCAGTGTCCCCAGTATTCCCAGTGTCCCCAGTATTCCCAGTGTCTCCAGTGTCCCCAGTGTCCCCAGTATTCCAAGTGTCTCCAGTGTCCCCAGTGTCCCCAGTATTCCCAGTGTCCCCAGTATTCCCAGTGTCCCAGTGTCCCCAGTATTCCCAGTGTCCCCAGTATTTCCAGTATCTCCAGTATTCCCAGCGTCCCCAGTATCCCCAGTATTCCAAGTGTCCCCAGTGTCCCCAGTATTTCCAGTATCCCCAGTATTCCCAGTGTCCCCAGTATCCCCAGTGTCCCAGTGTCCCCAGTGTCCCCAGTATCCCCAGTGTCCCCAGTATCCCAGTGTCCCCAGTATTCCCAGTGTCCCAAGTATTCCCAGTGTCCCCAGTATTCCCAGTGTCCCCAGTATTCCCAGTGTCCCCAGTATTCCCAGTGTCCCTAGTATCCCCAGTATCCCCAGTGTCCCCAGTATTCCCAGTGTCCCCAGTATCCCCAGTATTCCCAGTGTCCCCAGTATCCCCAGTGTCCCCAGTATTCCCAGTATCCCCAGTATTCCCAGTGTCCCCAGTATTCCCAGTGTCCCCAGTATCCCCAGTGTCCCCAGTATCCCAGTGTCCCCAGTATTCCCAGTGTCCCCAGTATTCCCAGTGTCCCCAGTATTCCCGGTGTCCCCCCAGTATCCCAGTGTCCCCAGTATTCCTAGTGTTCCCAGTGTCCCCAGTATTCCCAGTGTCCCCAGTATTCCCAGTGTCCCCAGTATTCCCAGTGTCCCCAGTATTCCCGGTGTCCCCCCAGTATCCCAGTGTCCCCAGTGTCCCCAGTGTCCCCAGTGTCCCCAGTATCCCCAATGTCCCCAGTGTCCCCAGTATTCCCAGTGTTCCCAGTGTCCCCAATGTCCCCAGTATTCCCAGTGTCCCCAGTATCCCCAGTGTTCCCAGTGTCCCCAGTGTCCCCAGTGTCTCCAGTGTCCCAGTGTTCCCAGTGTCCCCAGTATTCCCAGTGTCCCCAATGTCCCCAGTATTCCCAGTGTCCCTAGTATTCCCAGTGTTCCCAGTGTCCCCAATGTCCCCAGTATTCCCAGTGTCCCCAGTATTCCCAGTATTCCCAGTGTTCCCAGTGTTCCCAGTGTCCCCAGTGTCCCCAGTGTTCCCAGTGTTCCCAGTGTCCCCAGTATTCCCAGTGGTGCCAGTGTCCCCAGTGTCTCAAGTATTCCCAGTGTCCCCAGTATTCCCAGTGTTCCCAGTGTCCCCAATGTCCCCAGTATCCCCAGTGTCCCCAGTATCCCCAGTATTCCAAGTGTCCCCAGTATCCCAGTGTCCCCAGTGTTCCCAGTGTTCCCAGTGTCCCCAATGTCCCCAGTATTCCCAGTGTCCCCAGTATTCCCAGTGTTGCCAGTGTCCCCAGTATCCCAGTGTCCCCAGTGTTCCCAGTGTTTCAAGTGTCCCCAGTATTCCTAGTGTTCCCAGTGTCCCCAGTATTCCCAGTATTCCCAGTGTCCCCAGTATCCCCAGTGTCCCCAAGTGTCCTAGTGTCCCCAGTGTCCCCAGTGTTCCCAGTGTCCCCAGTATCCCAGTGTTCCCAGTGTTCCCAGTGTTTCAAGTGTCCCCAGTATTCCCAGTGTCTCCAGTGTCCCAGTGTCCCAGTGTCCCCAGTGTCCTCAGTGTCTCCACTTTCCCATGTGTCCCAGTGTCTCCAGTGCCCAGTGTCCCAGTATCCCAGTTATCCCAGTGTCCCCAGTGAACCCAGAGGTGGTTAACTGCATGACCACACCCTACATCAGAATGATATAGTTTAGTCATTCCCTAGTCCATCATCTAACATGTGTTTCCCAGCATGCTTTCGTTTCTGACTACCTAATCATCCTTAAATGTCCAACACCCAATTTACCTTTTCTGACATCAGTGTTTTTATAAAATATTTTCTTATATAAAGTAAAGCTGTATTTTTGACACCATGCATTTTCAAAACCATAAACTGTTTCCTCATTACCTGGGTTTTCTGACAACCTTTGTTATACAGCATCCATTGACTTTTTCCTCCATCAATCAGAGATTTGGATTGATGAAGATGTTCTTTACATTCTTTGTTTTTTGACATACTAGGTTTTCTAACCATACTTTCAGAAAACCTGATGTTTTATATCCAGTGTTTTCTCGACTGATTACTATGCATGTTGCCTATGATATGTTCGTTAAAGAAAAAAGAAATCCTTTGACTTTTAATTTGATTTTTTTTTAATTTAATGAGTTTTATACTGATGCTTCTATTCTGGGATATTTTCCTGTCTGTATCCATTTCCATGTCTTTTCCTTGGATGTTGAAATGTTTCTATAACATCAATAACAAACATTCCCTTACCTACTAAAACACAATGTTTTTCCCTCCCCATTAATAACAAATAACCTCTCCCCACTCATCTTTTACCCTTCCTCTACAATACAAAACACCTTGTTTGTTCCTCCCCACTAAAACCTTGCATGTTTTGTTTCTCCCTCCACAAAAATATACACCTTACTTCCCTCTCCTTCACCACTAAAACACCTTCCTTCCCTCTCCCTCCCGACTAAAACACCTTACTTCCCTCTCCCTCCCCCTAAACACCTCCCTTCCCTCTCCCTCTCCACTAAAACACCTTACCTCCCTCTCCCTCCTCACTAAAACACCTTACTTCCCTCTCCCTCCCCCTAAACACCTCCCTTCCCTCTCCCTCTCCACTAAAACACCTTCCTTCCCTCCCTCTCCCTCCTCACTAAAACACCTTACCTCCCCCTCCCTCCCCACTAAACACCTTACTTCCCTCTCCTCCTCACTAAAACACCTTCCCTCTCCCTCCCCACTAAAACAACACCTTCCTTCCCCTCTCTCCCTCCCCACTAAAACACAGGCCTCTCCCTCCCCCACTAAAAGCTTCCCTTCCCTCTCCCTCCCCACTAAAACACCTTACTTCCCTCCCCCTCCCCCTAAACACCTCCCTCCCTCCCCACTAAAACACCTTCCTTCCCTCTCCCTCCCCACTAAACACCTTACTTCCCTCTCCCTCCTCACTAAAACACCTTCCCTCCCTCCCCACTAAAACACCTTCCTTCCCTCTCCCTCCCCACTAAAACACCAGGCCTCTCCCTCCCCACTAAAACACCTTCCTTCCCTCCCCCCCCCACTAACCCTCCCCCCCCCCCCCTCCCCTTTTCTCTGTACCTCTATCCCTGGGTGTCCTAATTACCCCCCACCCTAACACCAGCAGGTCTCCCCCCCTCCCCCTGAGTGCCCTAGTATGTATCTGTATGTAACCTGAGCTGTCCCTACTCCAGCCCTGTGTGTCCAATGAGGGGGCCCCTCACACTAGAAGTGTTAAGTCTAACGCCTGTGGACTGGTAGATTGGTGTCCACATTCACTGATAACCTACATACTATGTTAACCCCCAGCTACATACAGGGGCCCCATCAAGCAGCCAAACCTACACTGTAAATCATATAGCAGGGCTCTCTATAGTGTTTGGAGTCAATCCCACAACTTTAGTCCCCTGGGAAAAACGTTTACTGGGGATACAAGATATTTACGTGTATATATATACATAAATAGTGATAAAGTGGTTAGAGTGAACTTCAGTACAGTACTCTGAACTTGGTACTGGGAGACAGACACTACTGGAACCCCTTGGATGTCCTGAGGTTTCAGTGTTTATATCTTGGATCTAGTTCCCTTGGGAGTGCCTGTTCGGAGTATAGAAACAGTGAACCCAGGAACAATAAGCTCTGAGTGAGGACCTATATACTGGACTGTGTGGTACAGAGAATTCAAGAAGGATTTAGGGTTGTTGTGAACCCTCAGGAATATTAGTCCATCTAGGAGTTTTGGATATCGTAGTTTGAAGTATAAACACCGAGGTGATCCAGGTGATCGAGGTAGGTACACATGTTATCAACACTTCCACGTGTAGACTGTTTACAGAGAAGCTCAGTGAACCCAAACACTGTATTGACAATGGCTGTACTCTACCATAGCATGGTAGCTACAAATGACACCTCGACCTAAAATGTTATAGCAAATATAACACATATTCCACAAATATTACATAGTGTTGATAATATATAACAATGTATTACAAACACCTCAACACAAAACATTATCGCAAATATAACACCTAGTCCACAAATATTACAAAGTGTTGATAATATATAACAATGTATTACAAATATCTCTACCCTAACATTATATAGTATTTACAATGTATTACAAATATCTCTACCCTAAAATTACATTGACAATGTATTACAAACATTTCTACCCTAAAATTACATTTACAATGTATTACAAACATTTCTACCCTAAAATTACACTGACAATGTATTACAAACATCTCTACCCTAACATTACATTGACAATGTATTACAAACATCTCTACCCTAACATTACATTGACAATGTATTACAAACATCTCTACCCTAACATTACATTGACAATGTATTACAAACATCTCTACCCTAACATTACATTGACAATGTATTACAAACATCTCTACCCTAACATTATATAGTATTTATAATGTATTACAAACATCTCTACCCTAACATAACATAGTATTTACAATGTATTACAAACATCTCTACCCTAACATTACACTGACAATGTATTACAAACATCTCTACCCTGACATTACATAGTATTTACAATGTATTACAAACATCTCTACCCTAACATTACATTGGCAATGTATTACAAACATCTCTACTCTAACATTATACTGACAATGTATTACAAACATCTTTACCCTAACATTATATAGTATTTACAATGTATTACAAACATCTCTACCCTAACATTATATTGACAATGTATTACAAACATCTCTACCCTAACATTACATTGACAATGTATTACAAACATCTCTACCCTAACATTACATTGACAATGTATTACAAACATCTCTACCCTAACATTACACTGACAATGTATTACAAACATCTCTACCCTGACATTACACTGACAATGTATTACAAACATCTTTACCCTAACATTATATAGTATTTACAATGTATTACAAACATCTCTACCCTAACATTACATTGACAATGTATTACAAACATCTCTACCCTAACATTACATTGACAATGTATTACAAACATCTCTACCCTAACATTACACTGACAATGTATTACAAACATCTCTACCCTAACATTACATTGACAATGTATTACAAACATCTCTACCCTAACATTACATTGACAATGTATTACAAACATCTCTACCCTAACATTACACTGACAATGTATTACAAACATCTCTACCCTTACATTACATAATATTTACAGTGTATTACAAATATCTCTACCCTAACATTACACTGACAATATATTACAAACATCTCTACCCTTACATTACATAGTATTTACAATGTATTACAAACATCTCTACCCTAACATTACATTGGCAATGTATTACAAACATCTCTACCCTAACATTACATAGTATTTACAATGTATTACAAACATCTCTACCCTAATATTACACTGACAGTGTATTACAAACATCTCTACCCTAACATTACATAATATTTACAATGTATTTTACATTACATAGTATTTTCCATTTATTACAATACATATATTTCATGACAAGTTCTGTGCTACACCTTTCAATATGTTCATGATTTGAACCAACCACAATGTACATATCCTACAGAATTTGTCATGTAATTTAATTATATTGACAACAACACACAAAACATTATCTTTTGTTATCTTAAGTTTCGTTTTGCATGTCAACAAGAATATTCCATTAAACAAACTTCTTTCTTTTCATGTTAAAACAAAATCACAATTAATAACAGATATTAGAATCAATTAATTCCTTATAAAATCTCCATACTTTGTATTAATTGTTGCAGTGCTGATTCAACTTTTTCACCAAATCCCTTAAAGATTACCAAGAAAGACGCAAAGAAAATTTCAAAACAAAAAGCATATCATCTTCAACATCATCTGTCATGCACAAGCGGGCATCTGTCTCAAAATTGAATCATTGCGAAAATTGCCACTAATCAGTTAAAAAAATTGTTTCTTCATCAGTCAATTAAAAAATAATTATAATTTTGAAAATATTTTTTCGAGTGAGAGTGCCCCCAGATTATCAGACAAAATTCATCACAATGTGAAATTAATCACAGTCGCCCCAATACCTCGTCCATACATGTCAATTAGGATGTTTGGGGCGAATATTTTCACTCAAATCGGATTTGTGCATCGTTTGTCTCCGTTGACAATGACAAAATTTGTCTGTGATGATCGTGGATCAGAGATGGACAAGTTTCTACTGAACCTATCCTTAGTCTCCAACTGTTATAATCTTAATATCATAATTTACAGACTAAACATGCTGCCATCTTTGTAGCCTGCCGTTTGAAAGTATTTTCTTATTGTGTTGTCTCTATCAGATAAATGCCCTATTATCACTGTGATAAACTAAGGTGATTTTCACTGAAAGCAGAAATCTTTCTGGGGGCCCCATTGATACCCTCTGGTAGTGAAAACCCTCTATTGTACCATTACTAAAGGGAAGGGTCAAGTCACCCCAGGTAACCAGGAACTGGACATTAGGGTCTCAGCCAGGGGTCAGTAGTCTGGTCATCTCAGGCATGTTGAAGGCTTTGTCAGTCGACCTCATGGTGGGGGAATTTCTGTCCTAATCTGGATGTTGTCAATGTCTTTAATGACCTGTACTAAAATTTGTTTACTGTAATTGTCAGATTGTGTTGTTGATTTGTTTGTTTGTATTTATTCCATCAAAATTCATACCTTGATTCAAATGCCAAATATTCATTAAAATATTCAATGTATTTATTATAACATATAATATGTATGCAAAATTTATTGACTTTGGTGTAAAATGTTCATTACATTTTTTCCTAACAAATAGCCTATCAATTCAGTAGTTTTTTTTCTGGTTATAATTATCTAAATATTTGTACATTAAAGATTAACTTCTAAATTCTGTAACCATATTTCAAGCATTTGTATACCTAGAAAATTTTACAAAAAAAAAAAAAAATATTGATCTTTTTCTGTGATATCAACTGGAGACACAGTAATGGTTAGATCGCCTTCTCTAGAATAAGTTAAAATATGAAAACTCATTTAGGGAATACAAAGCATATCAAAACACATTTTCTATACAAGATTTAACATAATTTATAGTTTTTAGATCAAGAAAACAAAAACATCAATTACACAAAATGTCTTTTGAAAGTAAAATACAACATTAGCGATAACTTTAAAGAGCCAAAGTGCCAAGGCCTAATGAATTTAACGACGTTTGTAGTTCTTCTTAGAGCTGATGATAAATGAAATCCACGTTTACGTAAATTCTTAAACACACTTTTTCTCTGAGAAAGTCTGACGCCTGAAGTCTCACAACTGTAATTAAAACAAAAGTCGTTAATGCGGAGCTGTACGCATTATATTAATTAGTTAAATTCAATTCTCACCAGTGAGAATTGACTGATGTTTGAGTGTATATCGTAAGAGAGGCGACGATGGGTTATCAGTCTGCGACACCTAGCACCAGTCTGTCTACGCGGCACAGAAACGGCACAGAAACGCCCATCCTCTCTTTAGGAATAAAAGGATTTCAAAAACCAATTTAATACGTCTTAACTCCTTCAAAGCACAAAGACGGTTTACCAGTGCTGTTCTTAGAAGCACGCAGACAAATCTAATTCTACAAAAGACTGTAACATTTGCGAGATCTACCGAAACGCATCACCTGGTTTTTATTCACAGCAAATCGTCAGATGTGTGATTTATCTTTGGTGTTTCACAGTCTCTAATTGGCAGCAATACCTCGCCTGGTTCTGATAATAAATTCATTTTGAGTGATAAGGTTGGTTTATCCCGCCGATCTGATCCAGGGTTTTTACATTACATTCTAAATGTGTTAAGAGAGTATGGTATCATCCCCCCAGTTTTAACACTGATGCTTTCCAACACATCAGGTAATGCGTAACAACACATAAAACAGGTTCTCTAACGAACCCTTTTTATATCTTCATTCAGCGGGGTTGATTCAATTAGCAGGCCTCCTCCATACATGTCCATATGTGTCACTTCTGTTTTTGTACCAGGAATAGAAATATCTCGACATTAAGAACAGATGCCTCTTTCAAAGCAGAAGCTCAGAGATAAAAATACTGATCATGTGACCTTGCAGTCAACATTGACCCTAAATTACAACACGTCACATCCTATATGACCTTTTGCATTCTGACATTGAAGTTCATTCTAAATGACTTTGAATTATGACATTGGGTCACATTCTTAAATACCTTGAATTATGACAAAGATATTCATCCTAAATGACCTTGAATCATGCCATTGGGTCACATTCTTAGATACATTGAATTATGACAAAGATATTCATCCTAAATGACCTTGAATCATGCCATTGGGTCACATTCTTAGATACATTGAATTGTGACGATATTCGTCCAAAATGACATTGAATTGTGACAACATTGTCCATCCTAAATGACCTTGAATTAATTGTGACATCGATTTTGTCCTAGCTAAAAAGCTTTTAATTATGATCTGGGAAACAACCTGAACCATCTGATATTGTGACCTTGAGTCATGTACTTAAATGACATTGAATTAGGACCTAATATTATGCCACCTTCTCAACAACTTTGAACTGTGACGCTGGGACGTTACATCCACCCCCCCCCCCCCCCCCCAAAAAAATACTACCTTTCCAGTCCTATTTTAATAGTATGCCTTGGAATAAATCTTTTAAGACACAGATTTACTTTCAATGGTGACCTTGGCAGTCATAGCCAAAATGAACTTGCAGCATGACATTAAATGCATTGTCTAAAGAAGGGCCTTATGATATAATGGGTCAGCTGCCATCTCACTGAGAAACACTGAGAAATTTCTCCCCTTCTAATAATCAATGGAATGTCAAATCTGTGAAATTTACCATCTTAATTCACGAAAACTAATCAAAATTGATTAATTACAAGCTGAAATTATAAAAGAATTACACAAGCTGTTTTCATTTTATATAACATGATAGATTTTATTCTTTTAACTATACTACAGTTGGAAATTTTACCCCATAACCGTGAAAACACCATAAATGAACTGACTCCACATTATAACTATCAAAATTCACTTAAAATAACAAAAAGAATAACAATTTAATACAGTTTGCATTGTTGTAGAAAATTGTATTGTTGTAGAAAACAATAGAAATGAATGGCATGTATGACCAAACTTTGATCAGATTTATAATGATTGGGTTATTATCCAGTCTGGACTAGATTACGTTTAATGGCCGTTATAAAGACAATACATGTGAAATGATTGGTTATGGTTAGAGAGGATGGACCAATGAAACGGTGAAAGATTAATTGATAGGGGGATTATGACCCCCCATGGACTCCGTCTCTAATGAGACAGATGGAGGGATCCGACCCATTGTCAAAGTGACAAAATTAACAAGGACAGTTTGTGATGATTAAATTTATAAATCGAATTGATGTGTTATGGAAAGTGATAGAAACCAAGAAATGAGTATCAGAAAACCAATTCAAAATCTTTAATTTGTGTCGGAGTTTACATAATATTCTGATGGAACATTTATCATGTTACATAAACAGTATTCCATACTTAGGTTTCAGAACTCCAGATTTTGTTTCAAATCAAAATTTAATTGAAATTTTAGCATTCAGTTCCTTCTCTGATCTTGTATATGGTAAATATTTCAGAAAATGCATATGATATTCAATACATTTTATTAACTTAATTTAATTCAAAATTGGTATTTCAGAGAAATTTCTTTTTTCAAACTTTCATTACTACAATGCTTTCATAAGATGATTAGGGATACATATATCATTTTATATTACCGAATACGATATGTAAATCTTGACCATAAAGTACCACCATCACAAAATTCGTCCCCGAGTTATGACAAAACGCTGATATAATACGAATTTAATGAAATCTACTCTGTACAATTATCACGCTTCATTTCCAATTTCCATTTTGATGAAATAATGATTAACATAATATACAATTTAATACTAAATAACTTGTACCATTACAACGAGCTATTCCATGGTATCTCTAACATGTCAATGTTGTTACTGAATCCTTGAGAGACCTTGAGTGTAAATGAAGGGTTGGAGTCGAGTTTTATATCATATCCTCTCAAGGTCTGGCAAAGTAGGCTGTTATTGTTGGGTATGAAATGCAAACTTTGTTTAAAATTGAAAATGCCAAATAAATTTTTGGTTATCACTCTTGAACCTGGAGAGTGTCTGCAATGCCACGGGGAATATTGGGTTTCTCATTTTATAGACTTTTCTCCTCACCAACCCCGGAATAAAAATGCCAAGATTATTATGGGAATAAGCTAGGATTTCCGATAAAATCTCTACATTAAACATCTCAGTTACTCTGTACTCACAAAACTTTCGCAAAAGAATTTAAATGAAGGCATTCTAACGCAGTTAAATCGCTATACATTCTTATAGACATTTTCTCTCTGTATTACTGGTGTGGTAAATTACTATGAAAATTTGAAAATCAATATTCTCCTCTTGAAATGGTTTTGCTATACATTTCTGAAAGTGATTTCATATCTTAATCATCAGATTAAATTTGGAGAGGTAATTAACCCCTCCCCAACCTCCTAAAATTATCTCCATTATACTGATGTACCAATAAGTTAATTACCCCCCCCCCCCCCCCCCAATAACTTTCCTTTTCTTACATATATATATATTCCGTTGAAATGCAGAGAAATATATCATAGCCTTTAAAATACAATGACATCTACCATAAGTAAAACAATACTATGTAAAATAGAGCAACACAATCAAACCTTCAAAATACAATGACATCTACTGTAGATAAAACAACACTATGTATAATAGAGCAACACAATCAAACCTTCAAAATACAATGACATCTACCGTAAGGAAACAACCTTTTGCATCAAATCCTATGTTAACTCTTTCCGAACTTATTCAAATTTTGCAGCCGCCACCAAAGTGACTGAAGAGTTCGTCCTTTGCGCATGTCACTTTTCTGAGCCTTGGCTGTCACTGCCAGCAACGATAATAAAGTTGTATCTGTATATGTTTTGAGAGTCTGGCACTTATGATATCGGTATCTCACCAAACATTAGATGCAATATATCTTATGGAATAAGGAGAATCTTGTTTACTGAATATCTTCATGAAATACGAGGAAATTGTTCAATAGAACGACAGGAAGTACAACTTCATGAGTACGTAATAAGTTAACACAATCAAGCCTTCAAAATACATTGATCTTTACTATAAGTAAACAAACCATTGGCTTCAAATCTGACAGCAACACAATCAAGCCTTCAAAATACATTTTCTCTACTGTAACTTAACAAACATTGGCTTCAAATCTGACAGCAACACAATCAAGCCTTCAAAAGTACACTAATGTCTACCGTGAGTAAAACAAGCCTGTTCCTTCAATAAACTAAAGCGACATCATGGTGACTTCAAAATACAATGACATTTACTGCAAGTAAAACATAAACGTGAAGAAGATTATCCACTGAGCCAGCTCTGGCATCCGACTCTGCAGTTCTACCTATAACAAAAAAGAAACGTGTATAACGACTTTATCAACAGCCTCAGCCTGGCAGGGCCAAGTGCCTCTTTAATTCCCTGAAAATAAACATACCAAGATGTACAAGATATATGGCATTACCAGCCTAAGGATCCCTAACAAGTGTTTAATGTTCAAAATCCAAACGTGCTGAAACTCGGCTCATTTTCACACTTAACAAATGTTTACTGATCCTTCCAATTCTGATACAGACCCCGATAAGTACAACGAAATTGGCACGGGAATATTTCAAATTCTTCCTTTTTTTTTATATTCACTTCTTTAAAATCTTCACCAATATTCTTTATATTAATGATACTCTTTGTAAATCTCAGTCCCTCACCTATATAATAGTAAACCTTCCATACATCTATATACTAGACAGGATATATGTGAACAAAATTTTTTGTTTAAATCAAACAATAAGTATATAGTATAAATTCTCTTGCACATTAAATCTGTATTAGTGATGATTAATGAAAATTCAGCAACTTCTCATAACAGTTAAGTTGAAAAGTAATTATAGCTATGAGACTTGTAAATATTTTGACCTCCCTGAACCCTAAGGCCTCACCTTGAACTGAACACAAACAGGGAGACATCCCATACCAAAAAAAGGTACAAAAAAGTTATACTTTTTTAGGTACAAAAAAGTTATAACTTTTGATGCTAGATTGGAACCATGTTTAAACAGCGGTTCCAATCTAGTACTAAAAAGTTATAACTTTTGATAACTTTTCTGTACCTAAAAAAAGTTATAACTTTTATTAGGTACAAAAAAGGTATAAAAAAGGTACAAAAAAGGTATAAAAAAGTTACATTTCACACAAAAATAGGTATAATTTAGGTACTAAAAAGTTAAAAAAAAGTTATAACTTTTTCTAGGTACTAAAAAGGTATGAAAAGGTATGAAAAAGGTACAAAAAAGTTATAACTTTTTCTAAGTACTAAAAAGGTACAGAAAAGGTATGAAAAAGGTACAAAAAAGTTATAACTTTTTCTAGGTACTAAAAAGTTAAAAAAAAGTTATAACTTTTTCTAGGTACTAAAAAGTTACAAAAAAGGTACTAAAAAGGTACAGAAAAGGTATAAAAAAGGTACAAAAAAGTTATAACTTTTTCTAGGTACTAAAAAGTTAAAAAAAAGTTATAACTTTTTCTAGGTACTATAAAGGTATGAAAAAGGTACAAAAAAGTTATAACTTTTTCTAGGTACTAAAAAGTTACAAAAAAGGTACTAAAAAGGTATGAAAAAGGTACTGAAAAGGTACAAAAAAGGTATAGAAAAGTTACAGAAAAAGTATGGAAAAAGTACAGAAAAATATAAAAAGATTTTGCTTCAGAATGTTTTTTTATCCAGAAATATACTTATTAAATACATGTCTTCTAGACCAATGAATTACTATTCATAAAACATCACGGAAATCTCCTTTCACTTTGCACATTTTCTTGAAAGACTAACAAAAGCACTATTTTTCGTCCTCATGGAAAGCTTTATTTCGAATAACAGACTCCTTCCATGGATGAACGCAGCAGTCATGTACTATTACACTGTCATACTCCTGCTCCTGTACAAGGCATTATCCACTATGTTTCTTTAGTATATATATATTATAACTACCGTTTAATGTAAACATAAAACCAACATGTCATCAAGAATTAAGTATTTTTACTGCATAACACAGCACTCTAACTGGACTGTTATTAATACACATTGTATTGTATACTATATAAAATGTGTTAGCTGTTTGAGGCATTGTTACACAGGAAAGAAAAAAGTCTGAAATAATGTAAATGTTCCTCTTCTGGGATCCTTTCCTCGAGATTTGACTGACAATACTGCAAGAACACTGATTTTTCCAGGAGCTGATCAGGGTTCTTCTTGGGATTGACACTCTATAGTCCATCAAAAAGAAAAGAAAACAAAACAGTTAGTGATCTATTTACATATTGTAACGCTGGTTTCGGTGTAATAACTTAATAACTAGGACAGGCTGAGAGTTAATTGGGTTATTATAATTTATTAACTAGAACACTGAAAATTTAAAGGACCCCATCAATTTCATCATGAGGCAATAAATAATATATATCTCCCATAATCATCAAGAACCCATCTGCCTAAATCACCGAGTAATATTGGTTGGAATTATATTGAAACAAAATCTGACCTTGGCCTTTGACCAAGTGACCTTGACCTTTGGTCAGTTGACTCCATGCATTATTATAATGTTTAATTCTGACCAACTTTGCTTTAGCCTTGAAACAAAATATTTAATCAGTGAAAAAACGCAAAATTTGACCTTGACCTTGTCAGTTTACACCTAGTTTAATTCCAACTAAATTTGCTTCATCATGCCAAAACAAAATATTGATGAAAAGAAAAAAAAATTACCTTGACCTTTCAATCTAATGACCTTCATGAGCTTTGACCCTGGGTTTTGACATAATTTTGTGAACTGTACCTGGCCCATTTCGTGTAAATTTGTCAATAAATTCTAGAATTATTAGACAGCAGCAAAATTAGAGGGCTGGGAGACAGAAGTAATTACTATAGGCTAACAAACACAACTTATCATGTCAAATCAAAAAGAAGATACCCCCAGAGATATCATGTAATTGTATGATTATTATATAAATATCAATTTTATATATATCATATATACAAGACTGTTCTTAAGCCTAAGAAGGAAGAGAAAAGTGATTCCCAAATAAGGAATCACTTTTCTCTTCTTCTAGATCGTATTAATTTGAAAACAGAAGCCTAAAATGTTTCTTTTGAATAAGATCCACAAATAACTTTCTGAGAAACTTCAAAATTATAAAATTCAAAATGACAGCCTGTCAGCCATCTTGCATTGCATACAAGCTAATATATTGGGGGCGGGGATGATCAACTTAAAAGGGAAACTGATGGTGAGAGTAATCAATGTGTGTTAATTCAGCAATAAAACATTTTAAATGAATTCACATAAAATAAAAGAAGAAAGATTCTTCTCAAATTTTCCAATGGTCTATGTATAATAAATAAAATGTGCTAAAATTGTATATAGATTTTACTTTGTAGATCTATTTTAAATACGTATACTTTGACAAATTTTCAATTAGGACTTTATTTTATTGGATTTCCTTGAAATTTCACGCACACAACAAGTAACAATCCCTCTCATTTCTATATATATTTAATTTACCGTAGCCGATTCCGTAGATATTAATTGCATGTTAATTACATTTAAAAAAAAATAGTGTTGTGCGTATAATTAGGAATAAAGAACAAAATGTTCATACTTACCATAAATTATGGTGCATATATTCGTCTATTTCAGTAAAAAATAGTAACAAATGTACGGGAAAACATGAAAAAAATTATCAGGTAAAATAGCTGACGAATTATTGCCTACCCCAATATATAGTGGATCGAATTTCAAGAAAATCCATTGAAAAACGAAGTATATTATATATACTTTGGGACGTTCATACCAAACGCCATAAATGAAAAACGTGTATGGCCACATATATTTGTGAATCCATTTTAAATATATCATAATTTTGACCCTGAATGTGAAGGTGAAGGATTAAAAAATAATCACTTGGCAAGCAAATTAAACTTACGATTGAAAGATGCAACATTTATAAATCGGCTGTACGTAGGGGGCGGGTGGTCCGAGGATCATGAATGCTGGTGAATTTAGTCCTGAAACATGAAGTATTTCATATGAACATATTCACTCAATGTTGTTTAATGTATGACGATCGCGAGAGCGACAAAATCTGCGATTCGAAGACAAATTAGAACATAACTTACCCTGATTTCATGTTGTCCGATAATTCAGTGTTTGCCGGTGAAAGGGGTATCATAAGTCGCCAAAAGCTAGACGAAATTTGATATTCTGTTCCCAGTTTGTCGATTGTATTCCGTGAGTGGGGAAATTAAATGTCGCAAATATATACCGTACTGTATATATAACGTGATTTTGTTCTAGGTCTAAGCTTTCATCACGTTTCCGTAAACAAACAAAATGGCCGCCACTTGTAATACAAATCTCCCGCTAAACTGAAGGGAGCGCCGCCTGGCGGTGGGTATACATGTGTATAGTAGGGCCAAGTGAACGAAGAAGAAAAATGTCGAATAAAGTTATTAGGCCGCCTACGATATCATGAGAAATCCTATCGATATTATTATATATATATATTTTAGTTGTTGTTATATATTTTTATTTAATTATTACTATGATTACTGCAACATCGTACTCTTTCACAGTGCACATGATTGCACACATGCATAAGTGTCTGTACAGAGAAACTAACGTGTCATATGTTCGGTTATATTCTTGATACCGATAATATTGTGCACAGGTGAGATACCCAGGTAAACTGGCCAATGCAACAAATCATAGGCAGTCAGGCATGACAACGATGTAACTAATTAATTAACGCCCCAGGACACCGCTATGTCAGCAGGTGAACTGGACACTCCTCAGGTACACAGGTATTTACAAAATTCAATGAGTTCGGTACAGTAGACTGCCGCTAATTACATTCTAATTGATGCCCCGAGTATGAGGTATTCGGTGATCAGCTTGTGTCTGACGGGGTCGGTTAACTTTTGGTGCGTGGTCCCACTTTTCGTGAGGTAGCCTACACACATGATGTGCACGTTTCAGTAACAGCACTAACTAGGCTACTGTAATGCTACGACATCAATTCTCCTGCAGATGTCCTTTGTGAATAATCTGACGATCTGGCTTATAGATATATGACCAATTGATTGTTTTGTTTAATGTGTTCACTGACAAAACATCGTGTGCGCTGTTTTCAGATTAAAATGTTTATTGCAATTTACGTCATATCGAGATCATAAAAACGCTTTACTTATATGGAGTTAAATCAAAGCGTCTGAGAGTTTGGACGATCAAAATGACACAAGTGTTACACACGTGTGTTTGTTTACCGCTGGAGTTTGTGTCCAATGCGGCATAATTGTGCATGCTACTACAAGATTAATGTCAAAAGCGCAAACATCCAGAAAATATGCGATGCACTGACAAAGACCATGCTATATTAATCCCATGGGGATGAATGAAGCTTGGGTTTTCCGGAAAATATTTTTGTGGGTGAGCGACCCATCGTCCCACGTGAAGTAAATTATATCATCATGTTCTATGTACGTACGTTTATGAACGTCTGTGTTGGGATATAACGAACTGCTTATCTTTAATAACAACTGAGTTTGTTCATGTCGTGACTTATCAATGCTAAGTTGTAATTATTCACGTCCTCTGAGCAATGATTGGTCCTCTGAGATAAAAAGATAAACTTTAAAAAAAAACTGCCCCCCCCCCCCCCAAAAAAAAACGCATTTCAAGGGTGTGAATATTGTACTAAAAATGCAATAAATTAAAAGTGAATACCTTTTTAGCACACCATCATCAGATGGTGGGCTATTCAAATCGCCCTGCGTCCGTGGTCCGTGGTCCGTCCGTCCCTCCGTCCCTCCGTCCGTCCGTAAACAATTCTTGTTATCGCTATTTCTTAGAAAGTACTGAAGGGATCTTTCTCAAATTTCATATGTAGGTTCCCCTTGGTGCCTAGTTATGCATATTACATTTTGGGACCGATCGGAAAACAACATGGCCGACAGGCAGCCATCTTGGATTTTAACAATTGAAGTTTGTTATCGCTTTTTCTGAGGAAGTACTGAAGAGATCTTTCTCAAATTTCATATGTAGGTTCCCATTGGTGCTTAGTTATGCATATCGTATTTTGGAACCGATCAGAAAACAAGATGGCCGACAGGCAGCCATCTTGGATTTTGACAATTGAAGTTTGGTATCGCTATTTCTGAGAAAGTACTAAAGGGATCTTTCTCAAATTTCTTATGTAGGTTCCCCTTGGTGCCTAGTTATGCATATTACATTTTGGGACCGATCGGAAAACAACATGGCCGACAGGCAGCCATCTTGGTTTTTGACAATTGAAGTTTGGTATCGCTATTTCTGAGAAAGTACTGAAGGGATCTTTCTCAAATTTCATATGTAGGTTCCCCTTGGTGCCTTGTTATGCATATCGCATTTTGGGACCGATCACCAAATAACATGGCCGACAGGCAGCCATCTTGGATTTTAACAATTGAAGTTTGTTATCACTTTTTCTGAGGAAGTACTGAAGAGATCTTTCTCAAATTTCATATGTAGGTTCCCCTTGGTGCTTAGTTATGCATATCGCATTTTGGAACCGATCAGAAAACAACATGGCCGACAGGCAGCCATCTTGGATTTTGACAATTGAAGTTTGTTATCGCTATTTCTGAGAAAGTACTAAAGGGATCTTTCTCAAATTTCGTATGTAGGTTCCCCTTGGTGCCTAGTTATGCATATCGCATTTTGGAACCGATCGGAAAGCAAGATGGCCGACAGGCAGCCATCTTGGATTTTGACAATTGAAGTTTGGTATCGCTATTTCTGAGAAAGTACTGAAGGGATCTTTCTCAAATTTCATATGTAGGTTCCCCTTGGTGCCTTGTTATGCATATCGCATTTTGGGACCGATCACCAAATAACATGGCCGACAGGCAGCCATCTTAGATTTTAACAATTGAAGTTTGTTATCACTTTTTCTGAGGAAGTACTGAAGAGATCTTTCTCAAATTTCATATGTAGGTTCCCCTTGGTGCTTAGTTATGCATATCGCATTTTGGAACCGATCGGAAAGCAAGATGGCCGACAGGCAGCCATCTTGGATTTCGACAATTGAAGTTTGGTATCGAGATTTCTCAGAAAGAACTGAAGGAATCTTTCTCAATTTTCATATGTAGGTTCTCCTTGGTCCGTCGTATTGCATTTTTGGACCAATCTGAAAACATTGTCGACAGACAACCATTATAGCCAAATCTCAAATTTCATATATAAGTTTCCCTTGTTTAAAAAGCACTGGAGGGATGTTTCTCAATTTATACAGATTAGTAAGAGGAAGGGAAAAAAAGAGAAAAGATCAATCTAACATGGAACCTATGAAGATCATTCAATGGTGGGCGCCAAGATCCCTCTGGGATCTCTTGTTTAATTTTAAATCTATATGTATGTTATTTATCAAAATATTTTTGATGCCTCTCTGGAATGAAAAATTTATCTATGCATGGACAATTCAACACACATTTCGGATTCCAATCACCTGTTACCTAGCTTACCTGTCGTTGAGGTCTTCTAAAGGCGATTCGCCTCTCTGACCCATCACAAATTCCCTACAGTTCACTGATAATTGTATTTTAATCAATTGTATGTACATTATTAAATTAAGATTTCCATTTAAATGGGGATTGAGCTTATATTGATTGAATTACCTGTAATAGAATTTCACTGTCACTGTCTTGTATAATTATTTGTGATTACATTTACAGTAATTATTATGTGTCATAAGCAAACATAAGATTTATTTAGTAATCTTATGGTTGTCCAGAAAAGATACAGACAAGTTTTGCTAAAAATAATCAGTCTTTTAAGATGTTGTAAATATTTTCTAAGTCCAGAAAAGGTACAAAAAAGTTATACATGCAATTTTCTAAGTCCAGCAAAGTTTTGCTAAAATTAATCAATCTTTTCAGATGTTGTAAATATTTTCTAAGTCCAGAAAAGGTACAAAAAAGGTATACCTCAAATTTTCAAAGTCCAGAAAAGGTACAAAAAAGTTATACCTCAAATTTTCAAAGTCCAGAAAAGGTACAAAAAAGTTATACCTCAAATTTTCTAAGTCCAGAAAAGTTACACAAAGTTATACCTGAAATTTTCTAAGTCCAGAAAAGGTACAAAAAAGTTATACCTGAAATTTTCTAAGTCTAGAAAGGTACAAAAAAGTTACATCTAAAATTGTCTAAGTCCAAAAAAGTTATCAAAAGTTACATTCATTAATTCTAAGTTTTCAAAAAGGTACAAAAAAGTTATAACTTTTTTGTACCTTTTGAAAAAGGTACAGAAAAGGTACTAAAAAGGTACTAAAAAGTTATAACTTTTTATACCTTTTTTTGGTATGGGATATGACATCAGAGGTTCCGAAAATTATCCTTCTTCAAATGTAAAATGTATCCTTGAAGTAGAAACATAGATTCAATGGCACTGACTGAATACACCAGTACCTTAAATTTCGGTCTTAAAACATGAAACTAACATTCAAATATTACTCGTCTGATCTTGACCTTGGGTGTCTGATCTTGACCTTGGTAACATCTTTCAGTGAATCCAAAGAAACACCAAAGTATTTCGAAACAAATGCCAAGGTCAACTGTATACAAATTTGATATCAATTTCTTTGCTTGTAGTAAATTATGTAACATTTTCCAAATATATTATGGTTTTTTTCTTATCTCACAAACTTGAACTTGACCTTGAAATTTACAGACTCTGACATTTAAGATGTACAGAGATGAGCAGACAGATATTCATATATATTTAAACAGCAAAATATTCCCACTTATTACAAAAGAAGATAATTATATATATTTAAACAGCAAAATATTCCCACATATTATGAAAGGAGATAATTATGTATATCAAAACAGCAAAATAATCACACTTATTACAAAAGGAGATAATTATATATATTTAAACAGCAAAATATTCCCCCATATTAAGAAATAATTATGTATATTTAAACAGTGAAATATTTCACTTATTACGAAAGGAGACAAATTGTCATCAAACAAGCACAAAACATTGACTTAAATTTAAATATAGTTTTGACCTCTGTAAAAACTTGACCTCTACCATGACCCTAAATTAGATCCGACCTTGACTGTGGACAGTCCAGCACAGACAGAAAATGATCCCTGTGAATTACATATCAGACAGCTATTGGGAGGCAGTGAACTGTACCACAGCTCTCCTCCCTTCTGGAAGATGAAATGTCCACCACAGTCCCATCTCCACTGATGACTCACAGACATAGAAACATCAAATAACTGTATACATTATTAATTTCCACTAAATCTTCATTCTGCAAATAAATCCTGAACAGAAGTTTATAAATTCAGTAAAAAGTCACAGACTGAAAGGTAATCAGTTTCATAATTCATTTTCTGGACAGTAGTATAATTCAGTAATTTATGTTCGGAGTAGAAGTTAAAAATTATTTATTGATAAGACTGGCCAAATGTTCATTTTCTATTTAATCATTCTGGGAATAATATCCGTCAAAACATGGAAACATTAAAAGTTTTTCTTCTTTTTGGGATTATTTTACAAAATATATATCAAGAGAGAAACAAGGTGAGAAAGAAGGAAAAAATCCACTTGTTTGTGGTGACACAAGCCTACATCTACCTCTCAACATCAGTAACCCAAGCCTACAGTCTCTATACCTACCTCTCAACATCAGTGACACAAGTCTACAGTCTCTATACCTACCTCTCAACATCACTGACACAAGCCTACAGTCTCTATATCTACCACTCAACATCAGTTACACAAGTCTACAGTCTCTATATCTACCACTCAACATCAGTTACACAAGCCTACAGTCTCTATATCTACCACTCAACATCAGTTACACAAGTCTACAGTCTCTATATCTACCACTCAACATCAGTGACACAAGCCTACAGTCTCTATATCTACCTCTCAACATCAGTGACACAAGCCTACAGTCTCTATATCTACCTCTCAACATCAGTGACACAAGTCTAGTCTCTATATCTACCTCTCAACATCAGTGACACAAGCCTAGAGTCTCTATATCTACCACTCAACATCAGTGACACAAGTCTAGTCTCTATATCTACCACTCAACATCACTGACACAAGCCTACAGTCTCTATATCTACCACTCAACATCAGTGACACAAGTCTAGTCTCTATATCTACCTCTCAACATCAGTGACACAAGCCTAGAGTCTCTATATCTACCACTCAACATCAGTGACACAAGCCTAGTCTCTATATCTACCACACAAGCCTACAGTCTCTATATCTACCACTCAACATCAGTGACACAAGCCTACAGTCTCTATATCTACCACTCAACATCAGTGACACAAGTCTACAGTCTCTATATCTACCACTCAACATCAGTGACACAAGCCTACAGTCTCTATATCTACCTCTCAACATCAGTGACACAAGCCTACAGTCTCTATATCTACCTCTCAACATCACTGACACAGGCCTACAGTCTCTATATCTACCTCTCAACATCAGTGACACAAGTCTACAGTCTCTATATCTACCACTCAACATCAGTGACACAAGTCTACAGTCTCTATATCTACCACTCAACATCAGTGACACAAGCCTACAGTCTCTATATCTACCTCTCAACATCAGTGACACAAGCCTACAGTCTCTATATCTACCTCTCAACATCACTGACACAGGCCTACAGTCTCTATATCTACCTCTCAACATCAGTGACACAAGCCTACAGTCTCTACATCTACCACTCAACATCAGTGACACAAGCCTACAGTCTCTATACCTACCTCTCAACATTACTGACACAAGCCTACAGTCTCTATATCTACCACTCAACATCAGTTACACAAGCCTACAGTCTCTATATCTACCTCCCAACATCAGTGACACAAGCCTACAGTCTCTATATCTACCACTCAACATCAGTGACACAAGCCTACAGTCTCTATATCTACCTCTCAACATCAGTGACACAAGTCTAGAGTCTCTATATCTACCACTCAACATCAGTGACACAAGCCTAGAGTCTCTATATCTACCACTCAACATCAGTGACACAAGCCTAGTCTCTATATCTACCACTCAACATCAGTGACACAAGCCTACAGTCTCTATATCTACCACTCAACATCACTGACACAAGTCTACAGTCTCTATATCTACCACTCAACATCAGTGACACAAGTCTACAGTCTCTATATCTACCACTCAACATCAGTGACACAAGCCTAGAGTCTCTATATCTACCACTCAACATCAGTGACACAAGCCTAGTCTCTATATCTACCACTCAACATCAGTGACACAAGTCTACAGTCTCTATATCTACCTCTCAACATCAGTGACACAAGCCTACAGTCTCTATATCTACCACTCAACATCAGTTACACAAGCCTACAGTCTCTATATCTACCTCCCAACATCAGTGACACAAGCCTACAGTCTCTATATCTACCACTCAACATCAGTGACACAAGCCTACAGTCTCTATATCTACCTCTCAACATCAGTGACACAAGCCTACAGTCTCTATATCTACCTCTCCACATCAGTGACACAAGCCTACAGTCTCTATATCTACCACTCAACATCAGTGACACAAGCCTAGTCTCTATATCTACCACTCAACATCAGTGACACAAGTCTAGTCTCTATATCTACCTCTCAACATCAGTGACACAAGTCTAGAGTCTCTATATCTACCTCTCAACATCAGTGACACAAGCCTACAGTCTCTATATCTACCACTCAACATCAGTGACACAAGCCTACAGTCTCTATATCTACCTCTCCACATCAGTGACACAAGCCTACAGTCTCTATATCTACCACTCAACATCAGTGACACAAGCCTACAGTCTCTATATCTACCACTCAACATCAGTGACACAAGTCTAGTCTCTATATCTACCTCTCAACATCAGTGACACAAGTCTAGAGTCTCTATATCTACCTCTCAACATCAGTGACACAAGTCTAGAGTCTCTATATCTACCTCTCAACATCATGCAGTGACACAAGCCTACAGTCTCTATATCTACCTCTCAACATCAGTGACACAAGCCTACAGTCTCTATATCTACCTCTCAACATCAGTGACACAGGCCTACAGTCTCTATATCTACCACACAACATCAGTGACAAGCCTACAGTCTCTATATCTACCACACAAGCCTACAGTCTCTATATCTACCTCTCAACATCAGTATCACAAGTCTAGAGTCTCTGTATCTACCACTCAACATCAGTGACACAAGCCTACAGTCTCTATATCTACCTCTCAACATCAGTGACACAAGCCTACAGTCTCTATATCTACCTCTCAACATCAGTGACACAAGTCTACAGTCTCTATATCTACCACACAAGCCTACAGTCTCTATATCCCTAGAGCTCCTATCTACCACTCAACATCAGTAGAAAGGTGCCTTGAGAACAGTCTACAACATGGTGCCCCCTGCTTTTACACATTATAGCCAATTTGTCCCAGTTTATTGAATCACCTTTCATGTAAACAGACCAGATGTAACACTTAGCTATTACACTGCCTGTCTGCTGGAGCAAAGGTCTGTAACAGGCCAAGGATAAACGGGCTCCTGGGTTTTATATACCGCTACATACCAACACTGGTAACAGTAGGAATACAAAGGTTCAATACTTCTAGATTAGCTCAATAGATAGGGATCAAAGGTTAATATTTCTACTCAATGGATAGGGATCAAAGGTTAATATTTCTACTCAATAGATAGGGGTCAAAGTTTAATATTTCTACTCAATAGATAGGGATCAAAGGTTAATATTTCTACTCAATAGATAGGGGTCAAAGGTTAATATTTCTACTCAATAGATAGGGGTCAAAGGTTAATATTTCTACTCAATAGATAGGGGTCAAAGGCTAATATTTCTACTCAATGGGTAGGGGTCAAAGGTTAATATTTCTACTCAATAGATAGGGGTCAAAGGTTAATATGTCTACTCAATAGACAGGGGTCAAAGGTTAATATTTCTATTCAATGGATAGGGGTCAAAGGCTAATATTTCTACTCAATGGTAGGGGTCAAAGTTTAATATTTCTACTCAATAGATAGGGCTCAAAGGTTAACATTCTACTCAATGGATAGGGGTCAAAGGCTAATATTTCTACTCAATGGATAGTCCTTCAGACCCCTTTCCATATCCCCCACCTACACCAGGATAGCCTTCAGACCTGTATACATATCTCTGTAGCTTCTGTTGTAGACCATGATTAGATAATACCTCTTTGTTGTAATTTGTTGTGAATATGTAGTAAATATTAGACATTCCCTCTCTCACTACCCTGGGCAGCTCTTACTCTGTACCTGCTGTGTTCCATACATGTCTTCACACCCAGCCTCTGGTGTACAGATGTTCTAAAAGGATCACTGTCATTACATACAGATCTACAGCCCTTGTACATACAGGATCACTGTCATTACATACAGATATACAGCCCTTGTACATAAAGGATCACTGTCATTACATACAGATCTACAGCCCTTGTACATACAGGATCACTGTCATTACATACAGATATACAGCCCTTGTACATACATGATCACTGTCATTACATACAGATATACAGCCCTTGTACATACAGGATCACTGTCATTACATACAGATATACAGCCCTTGTACATACATGATCACTGTCATTACATACAGATATACAGACCTTGTACATACATGATCACTGTCATTACCTACAGATATACAGCCCTTGTACATAAAGGATCACTGTCATTACATACAGATATACAGCCCTTGTACATACATGATCACTGTCATTACATACAGATATACAGACCTTGTACATACATGATCACTGTCGTTACATACAGATATACAGCCCTTGTACATACATGATCACTGTCATTACATACAGATATACAGCCCTTGTACATAAAGGATCACTGTCATTACATACAGATATACAGCCCTTGTACATACATGATCACTGTCATTATACAGATATACAGACCTTGTACATACAGGATCACTGTCATTACATACAGATATACAGCCCTTGTACATACATGATCACTGTCATTATACAGATCCACAGCCCTTATACATACAGGATCACTGTCATTACATACAGATATACAGCCCATGTACATACATGATCACTGTCATTACATACAGATCTACAGACCTTATACATACAGGATCACTGTCATTACATACAGATATACAGCCCTTGTACATACATGATCACTGTCATTACATACAGATCTACAGGCCTTGTACATACATGATCACTGTCATTACATACAGATCTACAGGCCTTGTACATACAGAATCACTGTCATTACATACAGATCTACAGGCCTTGTACATACATGATCACTGTCATTACATACAGATCTACAGGCCTTGTACATACAGGATCACTGTCATTACATACAGATCTACAGACCTTGTACATACAGGATCACTGTCATTACATACAGATCTACAGGCCTTGTACATACAGGATCACTGTCATTACATACAGATCTACAGGCCTTGTACATACAGGATCACTGTCATTACATACAGATCTACAGGCCTTGTACATACAGGATCACTGTCATTACATACAGATCTACAGACCTTGTACATACAGGATCACTGTCATTACATACAGATCTAGACCTTGTACAAACAGGATCACTGTCATTACATACAGATCTACAGACCTTATACATACAGGATCACTGTCATTACATACAGATCTACAGGCCTTGTACATACAGGATCACTGTCATTACATACAGATCTACAGCCCTTGTACATACAGGATCACTGTCATACAGATCTACAGCCCTTGTACATACAGGATCACTGTCATACAGATCTACAGACCTTGTACATACAGGATCACTGTCATACAGATCTACAGACTTTGTACATACAGGATCACTGTCATACAGATCTACAGACCTTGTACATACAGGATCACTGTCATACAGATCTACAGACCTTGTACATACAGGATCACTGTCATTACATACAGATCTACAGACCTTGTACATACAGGATCATTGTCATTACATACAGATATACAGGCCTTGTGCATACATGATCACTGTCATTACATACGGATCTACAGCCCTTGTACATACAGGATCACTGTCATACAGATCTACAGCCCTTGTACATACAGGATCACTGTCATACAGATCTACAGACCTTGTACATACAGGATCACTGTCATTACATACAGATCTACAGGCCTTGTACATACAGGATCACTGTCATTACATACAGATCTACAGGCCTTGTACATACAGGATCACTGTCATTACATACAGATCTACAGACCTTGTACATACAGGATCACTGTCATTACATACAGATCTAGACCTTGTACAAACAGGATCACTGTCATTACATACAGATCTACAGACCTTATACATACAGGATCACTGTCATTACATACAGATCTACAGGCCTTGTACATACAGGACCACTGTCATTACATACAGATCTACAGCCCTTGTACATACAGGATCACTGTCATACAGATCTACAGCCCTTGTACATACAGAATCACTGTCATACAGATCTACAGACCTTGTACATACAGGATCACTGTCATACAGATCTACAGACTTTGTACATACAGGATCACTGTCATACAGATCTACAGACCTTGTACATACAGGATCACTGTCATACAGATCTACAGACCTTGTACATACAGGATCACTGTCATTACATACAGATCTACAGACCTTGTACATACAGGATCATTGTCATTACATACAGATATACAGGCCTTGTGCATACATGATCACTGTCATTACATACGGATCTACAGCCCTTGTACATACAGGATCACTGTCATACAGATCTACAGCCCTTGTACATACAGGATCACTGTCATACAGATCTACAGACCTTGTACATACAGGATCACTGTCATACAGATCTACAGACTTTGTACATACAGGATCACTGTCATACAGATCTACAGACCTTGTACATACAGGATCACTGTCATACAGATCTACAGACTTTGTACATACAGGATCACTGTCATACAGATCTAGACCTTGTACATACAGGATCACTGTCATTACATACAGATCTACAGACCTTATACATACAGGATCACTGTCATTACATACAGATATACAGGCCTTGTACATACAGGATCACTGTCATTACATACAGATATACAGGCCTTGTACATACAAAGTTTTGGCTGGATTATACAGACTTATGTAGGCAGGTGTATGGGTGTCAACATCATCTTGGTATCCTACAATCTGATGGTATTGTGTGTGTGTACATGCATTCATCGTGTTTTGCCCATGTCTACAGGAACTATTCAACTGTAAATGTTATTTCTTCTGTTTGGGACATGTGCACTAGGTAAAGATATAAAACTTAATTCAGACAGCTAGAATATCACTTAATGCCACTCTACAGAAACCAGAGTGAACTAACAAGGTTCTAATGTACACAAACCAAAGTGTCCACAAACTCAAAGTGTCCATAAACCAAAGTGTCCAGATTAACAAGGTTCTAATGTACACAACCTAAAATGTCCATAAACCAAAGTGTCCAGATTAACAAGGTTATTTTGTTCACAAACCAAAGTATCCAGACTAACAAGATTCTAATGTACACAAACCAAAGTGTCCACACTAACAAGGTTCTAATGTCTACAAACCAAAGTTTCCAGACTAACAAGGCTCCATCCGTTGTATACAAAAAAAAAGTATCTGCACAGCAAAAAATGCCAATAACCATAAAAAAACACTTTCAATATAGATATTGGTGCATGCGGTGGGATGATGTCCATTAATAAAAGTCCCTTGTGGGAAATTGAAAGCACTCCAAAGTAATAGACATTAACGGCACATATGGTTTATACACCGTATATACTAGATCGAACAGAACCAGTCATACTACACATAAATGTCCACTTCCATTGATTTTACAACAACTGCTCCTGCTTACGGGATGGTTATCTACAGACGACACACCCCGACATGTATAGCGACACTCAGCACCATTATCGCAAATTGCATGGGCACTCTATTATCAAACACGAGTTTACACACTCTCAGACAATTGATCGGGGATTTATAAGCATACCTGAGGTAATGAATTGAATGCTGGTTAGGAGAGAAATATGGAACAAGCCAATATCAATAATCCTACAGCGCGCCTTAGATATGGAAGATCATAAATACAAGAATGTAATGTGTGCTATACTAGAAACTGCATGCACTGTCGTTACAGATTCCAATGAAAATGCAATCTCGTATCGTTTTTAGCTTGTAATCCATTAATAAGTTGTAGCATGTAATTGATATTTTAGTCTACATAAAATAGATATTATCATGGCAAGAAAATCCAGTCCGATCAGCATCTGCGTATTTTAAATTGACAACTAAAAACATATTACACAGCTTAGCATATAATGTACATTCCTCTATGTATAACATCCCTTTCTCTTAACAACACCCCCTTCCTCCCCCCCCCCCCCCCATGAAATCGGAATGAAAAGTGACCAAATAAGTTTTCGTCATAGATCACAATGTTTATTTTTCAGTAATATCAATTTACATTAAATGGTTGCAGACATTTTACGTTTTCTCCAATTCTAAGCCATGTGACAATGGAGTAATCTAAACAATAAGACAATCAAACAAAATAATCACAATATTTATTCTTTATCCTCATTAATGATAATGTACTTTACAAGCTAGTCGAACTTATTGTTTTATTTTACACGGCCCTGTGCATCACCGAGGGTGGTTTCTGCAAGCTGTCACTCGGATTTACAATTTATAACGGGTCGTGTGCGATATCACTTCCCTCCCAACACAGTACCCTGGTATTGTCTTTTATGCAGTGATGGTAAATTGTGACACTAAAGCAGTTTAATTCTGTCTCCGGACCATTCCAATATTCTACCTGTCAAATTTCACTGCTAGTCTGGCAATAAAACAGACCATTTTATATTTCTAATTTCACAAATTTCACAGATTAACTTTATTTCAGTATCAATGCCATAAATCCATGACTGGTTGGTTAATTTTTTCTCAGGAATCTTTGCCCATAAATCCATGTGAGTGAATTTGTCCCGATAAGGAAAGGGCGAGTACTAGCAGAAGCTATGACCAGGCCTTGAACGGGCATGAGGTTTTATGAGTCATAGATCGGGACACAATTTAGACAGCTGCACATGCACATGAACAAAGAAATAACGCTCATAAATAATTCACATATCAAGCAGTCCGAAAGAATAGGGCTCCCTGGGATACATTTGGAGGGGGTGATTTGCAAAACCATGGAGCTATCCAAATTTACGCAAGGACCAAAACCCAGAGAAAATGAGTTGGTGTGGTAATGTAGTGTTCCTGCCAACAGAGCAAGCAACCCTCATATCTCAAAGAAAATTGCCAAATTTATATGCAAATTGTAAATTCAATATGGGTTTTGACTTGGCGCATCACAAACCTAATTTGTACCGTGTCTGTTTGGGTAAATCTTTCTGTCTGTATTGGCGACGTAAAAAACGAAATGTCCTGCTGGAGTCGGAGAGCACAAACACATCGCAAACTTGTGAATAAATTAATTTATTTATGACACAAAAACAGAACCCCTGTCTGTGATATTACACTATATCAGCCACAATTTTCAGGAATTAAATGGAATCATGGAATAACAATATGATTTGATCTTTCTGGCACCAGGAAAGTTCACCATTGCATCAATGCCATGAATAAAACCGACATTTCATATAGCATATGCCCTTAAGTGTCTATACTGAGCATATATGATTTTTTTAAAGACACATTTTCATACAAAGATGATATCTGACATTAAAAAGGAAAATTAAAAAAGACAAAATTTCAAATTACAATCCAGACATCATCCATTCTTGTCTATTAAAGATGTCATTTAGCGAAGATACGAAACATTATACCATTATATTCTGACATAATAATCATCGTAATTACGATATCCGACACGGCATGAAATTGATTCTTCTGCCTGATTTGGTTGGAATGACAGTAGATAATTACATATTCTGTATCGGATCTTACATAATGGCTGTTGTATTAGCTAGGCAAGTCAAGATGGCAGATTTATTTGTAAAACTCGTGTGAAAAATGGTAATATCTGGATCTTCAAAAATTGTGGTCAAAACTTTGACTAAAGATCAGATGAACTATATATTTTGAATTGTTCAATTAATATTTCTTTAACTAATTTCTAAATTTCCACCTTGACATATTTTGACCAGAAAATAATATACTCAGAGAATCGAGAAACAAATAATTTGTCACATACAGTATGACAAGAAATGTTTGTGCGTCTTTTCTTTGGTGGTTTGGAGCTTTCAAATTATTTCGTGGGAATAAGCCCTGTGGTAAGCACATGCAACAACGACATAACAATACATACAATAATATTGTTTTTATCTATATTGGTGGTTCCTTAGCAACCTTGAAAACAATAATATTAATCATTATACCATAAATAATTTTTGTTCATAATAATAAATACATTAAATATCAAAACAAGAGATCCCAGATGGATCTTGGCGCCCACCATTGAATGATCTTCATAGGTTCCATGTCAGATTGATCTTTTCTCTACTTTTCCCTTCATTTTACTAATCTGTGCAAATTGAGACATCCATCCAGTACTTTTCAAACAAGGGAATCCTAGCTATATAAGAAATTTGAGATTTAACAATAATGGCTGTTTGTTTGCCAGGTTGTTTTCAGGACAGACTGGTCCAAAAATGCAATACAAGGGACCAAGGGGAACCTACTTATGAAATTTGAGAAAGATCCATTCAATACTTTGAGAAATAGCGATAACAAACTTCAATTGTCAAAATCCAAGATGGCTGCCTGTCAGCCATGTTGTTTTCTGATTGGTCTCAAAACGCAAAATGCATAACTAGGCACCAAGAGAAACCTACATATGAAATTTCAGAAAGATCCATTCAGTACTTTCTCAGAAATAGCGATAACAAACTTCAATTGTCAAAATCAAAGACGGCTGCCTGTCGGCCATGTTGTTTTCCGATTGGTCTCAAATCGCAATATGCATAACGAGGCACCAAGGGGAACCTGCATATGAAATTTGAGAAAGATCCCTTCAGTACTTTCTCAGAAATAGCGATAACAAACTTCAATTGTCAAAATCCAAGATGGCGGCCTGTCGGCCATGTTGTTTTCCGATTGGTCTCAAATCGCAATATGCATAACGAGGCACCAAGGGGAAACCTGCATATGAAATTTGAGAAAGATCCCTTCAGTACTTTCTCAGAAATAGCGATAACAAACTTCAATTGTCAAAATCCAAGATGGCGGCCTGTCGGCCATGTTGTTTTCACATTGGTCTGAAAACGCAATATGCATAACTAGGCACCAAGGGGAATCTTCATATGAAATTTGAGAAAGATCCCTTCAGTACTTTCTCAGAAATAGCGATAACAAACTTCAATTGTCAAAATCAAAGATGGCTGCCTGTCGGCCATGTTGTTTTCCGATTGGTCTCAAATAGCAATATGCATAACTAGGCACCAAGGGGAACCTGCATATGAAATTTGAGAAAGATCCCTTCAGTACTTTCTCAGAAATAGCGATAACAAACTTCAATTGTCAAAATCAAAGATGGCTGCCTGTCGGCCATGTTGTTTTCCGATTGGTCTCAAATCGCAATATGCATAACTAGGCACCAAGGGGAATCTTCATATGAAATTTGAGAAAGATCCCTTCAGTACTTTCTCAGAAATAGCGATAACAAACTTCAATTGTCAAAATCCAAGATGGCTGTGATGGCTGTCTGTCGGCCATGTTGTTTTCAGATTGGTCTCAAAACGCAATATGCATAACTAGGCACCAAGGGAAACCTACATATGAAATTTGAGAAAGATCCATTCAGTACTTTCTCAGAAATAGCGATAACAAACATCAATTGTCAAAATCAAAGATGGCTGCCTGTCGGCCATGTTGTTTTCCGATTGATCTCAAATCGCAATATGCATAACTAGGCACCAAGGGGAACCTGCATATGAAATTCCAGAAAGATCCCTTCAGTACTTTCTCAGAAATAGCGATAACAAACTTCAATTGTCAAAATCCAAGATGGCTGCCTGTCAGCCATGTTGTTTTCAGATTGGTCTCAAAACGCATTATGCATAACTAGGCACCAAGGGAAATCTTCATATTTAATTTGAGAAAGATCCCTTCAGTACTTTCTCAGAAATAGCGATAACAAACTTCAATTGTCAAAATCCAAGATGGCTGCCTGTCGGCCATGTTGTTTTCAGATTGGTCTCAAAACGCAATATGCATAACTAGGCACCAAGGGGAACCTACATATGAAATTTGAGAAAGATCCCTTCAGTACTTTCTGAGAAATAGCGATAACAAGAATTGTTTACGGACGGACGGACGGACCACGGACCACGGACGCAGGGCGATTTGAACAGCCCACCATCTGATGATGGTGGGCTAAAAAAGAAAACCCGCTAACTTGAAGATCAATTTTTTCTTCACTTCAGAAAACTTAAAGGTCATTCTTTTCTTTTTCCAAAGATCAAAGACTAAACCCAACTCCCAAAAAGTCTTGGATAAAAGAAAACTCAGACAATGACTCCTGCTCCTCAGTAGTTCAGTAACATTGTCTGCCCCAGATACATTGATAAATGACTAAATCTGTCTGTCCTGACAAGTCTGAGATCTCTCCAAATTTCCGTTCCAGTATTGAGCTGGAGTGAGATGGAGATGGCTTGGAGCAGATAAGATGAATATTCTCTCATCATAGATTTATGTTTGAGTTTCAATGCTCGATATAAGACAGCCTGGTACCATTGTGTCTCATACCAATGCCAAACTTCATTTACAGCACACAAAAATATCAGAATTTCTCTTTGAAAGCATCCATAGCTCCCAGTCTCAGTTCCAAACATCATAATCACAAAAGACAATCTCACTACTTCACAAATTATTTTTTTACAAAATATATCTATTATGCAAATTTTCTTGCAAAACAATGTCTTTATATGAAAATTTCGTAATTATAGGATTGAGATATCATGGATAATTGTTTCTCAAACTCTGTTACCCTCCTGCAAATTTTTTATCACAATAAAAAAGTTTGTAACCTTTCGAACACCATGACACCCAGGCAAGACAAGACCGATTCCTCCCCCAGAATTTAGTCATCACGAAAACTGAGATAATACCAGGTTGTCATAGACATGATGGGTTACTATGGAATAGGCCTACATAATTGACTGGACTTGGCGGAGAGAACATGTCAAATGAACTGCATTTGACAATTCAGTTTCACGGCAGGGCTATAATTAAAACTGTGGACCACTACAATACAAATCGTCATCAACATTTTACCATGTCCAGCTTCACGGAACAATGGATGCATCTTTTATATCTAATTACAGATCGAGAGAAAGTGCTGTTTTATAATACGGTCAGGTCTGAAGAGCTAGAATTGTCCTGATAACAGTGTACTTTAGTACTAAACATAGGACCTCCCCCTCCATCTTCATTACTGCCGTCTTTATCCAACATCCCTGTCACTCACACCCTCCTATCAAACATCTCTCTCACTGCAATCCTCATTTCCCATAATCTCCCATCTTTTCCTGTACTCCCCTCTTGTCCCTGTACCTTTCCTTCCCCTTTCTTCCTCAGTCCATCTTTCCTTTCTCTGCCCCTACCACTCCCCAAACCCCTCTTACATCAACATTTCCCTCTTCTTCCCTTTCTACCCCCCCCCCCCCCCCCCTTCCCTCCCCCCTTCTCCTTCTCCTTTCCAAACATCTCACGTCTTAATCTGTTTCACATCTCTATAATATACCTCCCTTTCCTGTCCCCTTTTCAAATTTATATATCTAATATCCTCATAACATCCTTTTTTCCCTTTTATATAATATCCCTCATTTGCCCTCATCACATCACAATACCACCTTTTTCCCTCACCACACCCTAATTCCCTCCACCTCCCTCACCACACCCTAATTCCCTCCACCTCCCTCACCACACCCTAATTCCCTCCACCTCCCTCACCACACCCTAATTCCCTCCACCTCCCTCACCACACCCTAATCCCCCACCCCTCACCACACCCTACCCTACCACCGCCCTCACACACACCCGTAGCCCAGCACACCCCGGCACACAGCCTAAGTCCCGCCACCGCCCGCAACCACACCCGAAGGCCCGCCACTCCCGCACCACACCCGAATGCCCGCCACCGCCCGCACCACAGCCGTAAGGCCCGCCACCTCCGCACCAGACCCGAAGCCCGCCACCGCCCGCACCACACCCGAAGCCCGCCACCGCCGACCACATCCGAAGGCCCGCCACGGCCGCACCAGACCCGAAGCCCGCCACACCGCCCGCACCAACCCGAAGCCCCCCACCTCCCTCACCACAAACAAATTCCCTCCACCTCCCTCACCACAAACAAATTCCCTCCACCTCCCTCACCACAAACAAATTCCCTCCACCTCCCTCACCACACCCTAATTCCCTCCACCTCCCTCACCACAACCTAATTCCCTCCACCCCCTCACCACAACCTAATGGCCCGCCACCGCCCGCACCACACCCGAAGGCCCGCCACCGCCCGCACCACACCCGAATGGCCCGCCACCGCCCGCACCACACCCGAAGGCCCGCCACCGCCAACACCACAGACGAAGGCCCGCCACCGCCCGCACCACAACCGAAGGCCCGCCACCGCCCGCACCACAACCGGAAGGCCCGCCACGGCCCGCCCCACACCGAAGGCCCGCCACCGCCCGCACCACACCCGAAGGCCCGCCACCGCCCGCACCACACACGAAGGCCCGCCACCGCCCGCACCACACCCGAAGGCCCGCCACCGCCCGCACCACACCCGAAGGCCCGCCACCGCCCGCACCACACCCGAAGGCCCGCCACGGCCCGACCACAACCGAAGGCCCGCCACCGCCCGCACCACACACGGAGCGCCCGCACGGCCCACCAACACCCGAAGGCCCCACCGCCCCACCACAACCCGAGCCCGCAACGCCCGCACCACACACGTAGTGCCGCCACTCCCGTCACCACACCCGAATCCCTCCACCGCCCGCACCACAACCGAAGGCCCCCAACTCCCCACAACAACCGAATTCCCTGCCACGTCCGCACCACACCCTGATCCCCACGCCCGCCACCACACCCCGAAGCCGCCACCGCCCGCACCACACACGAAGTCCCTCCACTCGCCCACCACACCCGAATGCCGCCACCGCCGCACCACACCCGAAGGCCCGTCCACATCCCGCACCACACCCGAAGTCCGCCACGCCCGCACCACACCGAATGCCCGCCACCGTCCCGACCACAACCAATTCCCTCCACCTCCCTGCAAAACCACACCCTAATCCCTCCAACCGCCCTCACTACACCTTATTCCCTCCACCGTCCCCACACCCCAACCATAAGCCTCACTAGCCCGCACCACAAACACGAAAGTCCCTCCAACTCCCGCACCCACACCCAAGCATGACCTTCAATGCGCACAACCCGAAGACCCCCATTCCGCACCACAACGAAGGTCCGAACCTCCCTCACCACAAAATCCCTCCGACACCGCACCAAACCACAAGGGAAACCCCAAAGGAGTCCCGCCACCTCCCCACCACAACTAATCCAGCACGCCCTCACCACACCAAGTCCTCACACTCCCACCACACGAAGGCCGCCACGCCGCACCAAACGAAGGCCGCCACCGCCTGCACCAAAAAAAGGCCAGCCACGCCCGACCACACCCGAAGGCCCGCCACCGCCACCAACCACACCCGAAGCCCGCAACCGCTCCACCAAACAAAAATGGCCGCCAACCGCCAACACCAAAACCGAAGGCCAGCACCGCGTCACCAAACCGAAGCCCAGCCACCGACACAAAGAAGGGCCCCCCACAAAACCTCACCCCCCACCAAAAAGGGAGGAAAAGAAGGGAAAAGAAAGGAAAAAAAAAAAAGGGGACCCCAAAAAAAAAGGGGACCCCCCAAAAAAAAAACCCCCCCCCCCCAAAAAAAACCAAAAAGGGACCCCCCAAAAAAAAAAAAACCCCCCCCCCCAAAAAAAAAAAAAAAAAAAAAAAAAGGGGGGAAAAAAAAGGGGCAAAAAAAAAAGGGGAAAAAAAGGAAAAAAAACCCCCCAAAAAAAAAAAAAAAAAAAAAAAAGGCCCAAAAAAAAACCCCCCCGGGCCCCCCCCCCCGGCCCCCCCCCAAAAAAAATTTTTCCCCCCAAAAAAAAAAAAAGGCCCCAAAAAAGGCCCCCAAAAAATTTAAAAAAAAAAAAGGCCCCCCCCCCCAAAAAAAAAAACCCCCCCCCCCCAAAAAAAAAAACCCCCAACCCCCAAAAAAAGGAACCCCCCCAAAACCCAAGGAAAAAAAAAAAAACCCCCCCCAAAACCCCAAAGGGGAAAAAAAAAAACCCCCCCCCCCGGGGGAAAAAAAAAAAAAGGGGGGGCCCCCCCAAAAAAAAAAACCCGGGGGGCCCCCCAAAAAAAAGGGCCCCCCCAAAAAAAGGGAAACCGGGAACTACCACAACCTAATTCCCTCCACCTCCCTCACCACAACCTAATTCCCTCCACCTCCCTCACCACAACCTAATTCCCTCCACTTCCCTCACCACACCCTAATTCCCTCCACCTCCACTAGGGATTAGAAATGTGTAATTTTCCTCGCCCCAGTGTAGATTTTGAACACATTTCTCTATAAATCACACAGGTTCTTTTTTATTCACACACGTTCGCTAAAAATCACACAAATTTTCAAAATTCACATAGGTTCCCTAAAAATCACACAGCGTCGGTAAACATCACAGTGGCCCGGTAAAAATCACACAGGACCACGATGAATCATGGCACGACTGTGTACCATGGTGTAACCTGCGTGCATTCGGCACACCTTGGTAGATTATATAGGGTAGTAGTATCTGCCGAGGTGTGCCGAACGCCATGCATGCAGTGAGAGCCTGATCATGACAAACTGTTTATGGTGCGTTTCTTTTCACTTCCATATATCTCAGAATTAAGAAAATACAATTTACGTGATGGTAAGTATATTTGTAGATTAAAAATATATGCTTGTTTCAGATATTAAACATATCACCAAAATGTTTAATGGCGTTTGTTATTTATTGTTTTCTCCATTATCGATATAGCTATACAGACCTACTGTAAATGCCAGTCAGCTGTGTACAAAAGCTTAATATACAGATTAAACAGATAAACTGTTTATGGTGTTTCTTTTTTATTTTCATAGGTCTGAGAATTAAGAAATTCTACGTAATATTTACGTCATGGTGAGTATATTTGTAGATTGAAAATATATGCTTGTGTCAGAATTATTAAACATATCACCAAAATGTTTAATGGCGTTTGTTATTATTATTTTCACCATTATCGATATAGCTATACAGACCTACTGTAAATGCCAGTCAGCTGTGTACAAAAGCTAAATATACAGATAAATTGTCTATGGTGTTTCTTTTCACTTTCATAGGTCTGAGAATTAAGAGAAATTAATCTACGTACAATTTACGTGATGGTGAGTATATTTGTAGATTAAAAATATGTGCTTGTGTCAGAATTATTAAACATCTCACCAAAATGTTTAATGGCGTTTGTTATTATTACTTATCATTATTATTTTCCTATCGGAGATATAGAGATACGTATTGCAGTTCGGTGTCGGTAAGTAGATTTGTGACTTCAATGAAACGTGTTGATTATAAAGTTTCTCAAAATAAACATATTGACCATCTATTGAAACATACATACCATATGATTATTAAACGTTTCACGCAAAGATGTAACAGTGTTGTTTTTATTACCTTCGAAAAAACTACAAGCATGGCAGCGACGTATCGGTTTGTGGCAGCCACGTCACGGTTGAGCGCGTTCACCTTTGTGTTATGAAGCTTGTAATCACACACGTGTAGCGAGAATGTGACCTTGACGATCGGCAAGTAAACTTGTGAACTCCATGATTTGGCTGAATCAAAGCTCTGACAATTAAATGTGTACCAACCGATTTATGGTAGTTTTTGTTTTCATTTCTTTTCGGGGACATTGATGAGTTGATTAGTGGATTAAAATCATCCTGTAGAACAATATGAATCCCCTGTGACAGATACATATCACGGAATTATTAAATGTCACTCGCAAAGTTGCATTATGTTGTTGTTGTTAGTATTTTTACATGAGATAACTGTTCGTGACCGGCATGTGTCGGGACACATGTACACAAATCGAGAGCATAAACACTGTTGCGTACGAAATGACAGGAATCTAGTTTTGTACGTTACATCTTGCTTAAGTTGTAATACTGGATTATCATATTTGTTTTGCACGACGACCGCGTAGTCTTTGATGACATTTCATCTTTAGTAGATGGAACTGTGTTGTTTAGCCCTGCTAATATTTTAGGTAACTGCAATCAGGCTGCTACGATCATTTACTTGATCACATGCATCTCAGTCCTTGATACGATAAGGTTTAGGCTACACGGGAATGATCCTACAATTAATATTATTGATTTTTTTCTAATAATAGTAATTGTTATTTATTTGAATTGAGTAATTAAAACAAATAAAGTAGTTCGACATAATTGCATTATAATAGTAAATCATTTCTCGCATGCTTTTTTTTATCATATAAGTAGAGGGCCTGAAAATTTCCCGACGATTCAATTTTTTAATGACTTAATATTTCATTTTTTTGTAGGTACCAAGTCCGAGGTTACAACAATGAAACAGCATACGACACCCGCGACAAGACAGAAAATTCTTTGATAAGCAAACGATTATTGTTGTATATATCGGCTCTTATTTTAGCATACACAGATCCCTGGAATCAATATTTGTGTCGTGTGTAAGTAATTTGGTATGTACAACTGTATTTGAATTTAGCCATTTACATGTGTCATATATTTCAGTACAGCCTAAATATTTACTTATGGATGTATATGTGAACGTCTTTCATTTTGTTTTGTTACCATGCTATCCTTTCTTTAGGTCAATGATGGTATGTATCGGAACAAAATCACTGGTAATGTATGACTCTACCTATTGTCTTCCAAGAAAAGATGGGTCAATTGCCTTGGCTATTCCGTGACGGACTCCAGACTAATGGAAGTGCGAAGTGCCAGCTGTCAATCAAGTTCACTTAAAAGCGTGTGATATAATTCATTTTTATAGAGTCTTTAACATAATCCCACAGAAAATAACAAGACGTTTTTTTACATTAATTTAGGACTTCCTTCAAAAATCATTTGAGAAATATACACATCATTCCAGCTTCTTCGTTCTCCTGCATGTTGTTCTCGTCTTTCTGTTTTATGTCACAAGATCGCCTCTGGTGGCGACATTTGTCACTTTTCTTCCAGTACCTCGAAGAAGTATCATGCTCAACGGTAACGACGTAGCGAAATGACATCGACTTAACTACACTACCTTATTTTGAACCACCTCTCGTCCAATCGTTTCAGTTTTTGGATCTGTAAAGAGCTGAATTCCACGCGCACTAATTAAGCAGACCTTTGATGAAATTATCCAATTTTTATCAAATATTATATGTCAGCAAGTTAAGCAGCTTTGATATAGTGGTAGTCACGCCTTCACGGCTCAGTGCACAAAAACACTATGTCAGTCTACAAACCAGTGGTGTCTCTAATCACTCTATGCATGTCCCTGATAAACAATTGGCCAATCTAATTAAAATCTAGATGGTCATTCTCACTACGTTACATGAACATCTAACAACATCCCATTTGGGGTCACGTTCTGATGACCTCTGAGATGTGTGTATTTCACTTTCAGGGCGAATTGGCATTTTGTCGACATCATCGAAGCAAAATATTTCGTCACAGCAGGCATCTGGAGCAAACCATTTCGACACAGTATATAGCTATATGCTTTATGGGACGAAATGACTTGAAATAAATTGACAGATTATACAAGCTATGCACTTTAGTCATGCTAATTCGGCATATAAAATTCACTTCCAAGATTCTGTAGTCGTTTGATTGGCTAATTTAAAAGGTCACACTGACGTGACCCCTTATGGAATGTTGTTAGATGTTCATATAACGTAGTGAGAATGACCATCTAGATTTTAATTAGATTGACAATTAGCAGTATTCAAGCCTCGCTTGGACCCTGCCGTCCCTCGTGTCTCTGTGTGCTAACGTTTCCGATATCCCCTGAAAAGGGTGGCGGGTGGTTATTTGATAATACGTTTAGATGTATCTGAATTATCCAGTGAAAGAATATCATAGAATAAGATTGTAGTCGTTTAAAAAAATCCACTGATTTCAGATCTGCAGGTTGACATCTTGGCCTACTGAAAAAAAATTGCATCCAATTTTTGTTGATGATTCGTCGCATCTCTGAATTATATAAATGTAATTGAATGCAATGAATAATGACGTCTATAATAACCAACCCTACCTATGTTGTAAGACAAAATGCCTATTTTAAAGCTTAATAACATCGGATCAGAGGGACTAGATGAGTTGCCATATGATCCAGAACATATTGTAATCTAAACTTTATTTATTTTACAACAATCAAGAAACATGTTATTGCCACCGGAAATGGTGGTTTAATTTCTCATTCTGGGTCATAGGAACGTGTCAAAATCCTGTGTCGTATCTGTGAGTTTGGATTCCGTGCCAGTGTGAGTTCTATAGTTTTAGCTGGTAGTCATACAGAGTGGTTTGTATAAATGACATGTTTCGGGCGTCTGACGTTGAAAGACGGATTTTTATTTGAAGCATATTACATCGTAATCTACCAGTATATAAAATTATCCCTATAGTCCCGTGATGTACCCAGTCTTGTCTATTTCAAGTCAAGATCATAACCAGTCAAGACTACTCTTACATATCATATATATGGAACGTCTAATCACAATAAACTACAAAGATGGCGTCCGCATTCGCAGAGGCTTATCTAATAGTCGTAAGCTACGTATGAATCGTTCATTTACCAACAAATGTAAGGTGATTTGATCTATGTGGTTTCCACTGGAAAGGCTCTGGTGATCGGACGAGTACGGTTATTTGAATAGGCGAGAGTATCATACAGACTTTATTGTCCAAGATTGATCAATATTAAAATTTATGTACAAAATCCATCTGTAAGGAAGGGACTGACAGTACAGCATTCCCAAATTGTCATATCGCACACATTTTACAGTAAGAGTGAATGGTAATTTGAGATATCTACCACGTATGGAAATGGTAATAAAAATATGTAAAAAAAACCACGTCATTTGTATGTCATTTTTCAGTGTATGAAGATTATTATTATATTGAAGTAATTAGGTGCGTCCAATCATAGCTATGACGACCCGTTTAAAGTTTTCACTGGCTTGAGCTACTAATAAATAATGATGTATTTTGCCCTGCTGTTGTGTATTAAATTTTGAGGAAAACCTGGTCATGAAAATTATGGTTGTCTTTGATTTTTAGTTCTTATCGCATTAAAATAGCGTCTATATTTGATATCATCAAATGAATGATGAAGAGGCTAATCTGATAGCTGTAAGGCAAGAACCGTTCAGTTACCAACTAAGGTAAGGTGATTTGACATATATGGTTTCTACTAGAAGGTGTGAAAATTTACCTGTGCTGATGACATTGGTGCTCTCGGTCCCCTGGTCCCTCTGTCGATGATTGGGGATGAATATGGCGGTGTCTTCCCACTCAGCCAACATATCCTATTTTAACATTGGGGGTAGGAACAATAGAGAACAATAGGCACTAATTACAGGCAAGTTATAGCCTGTTTTGGAGAAGTACTTGATTCTCAGGTTACCTGTGTTACCTGTATTACCTGTGCTACATGCTGTTATCAGTTTGTAGATAATGTATACTAAATGTATATGTATCACAAATACTTTTATTATATTAAAAAATTAAAATAAAATAACTCAAATTTTCATAAATTACTGAAAATAATTCATTTTTCTATATCTTTCATTGTTAAAAATTTCACACTATCATAATTATTATGTTTTATAAATAAAACAGAAAATACGTTTGTTCAATTTTTACCTTTACATTGAAAGGTCACATTATCAATACGTTTAAGTCAACGTTACCTGTTTCATTGTAATATATAACAGGTATATATAATGTACTTAAGAGAAAACGATTAAAAACAAAACACTTTAAATCACATTTTAATAGTTCAAGTAAAACAAATCATGTATGATAGTGAAACTGATTGAATAATAAAGCACAAATCAGTATAATCCTAGAAAGCACGGATAAAGTTCACAATATCACCAAAGTCAATTAATCATATCGGCGGTTCTCATATATGCAGTCTTCACATACGAAATTATTCACGTAATAAATAGTTCAATCTTATTATTACAAAGAAATACTAGTCTATATAATTGTCACTTCCTTTAACACGAGTATATGGTAATCATAACCCTTGCAGGTTCAAGTTGCTTTATGAAATTGAATGTTAAATTACGCTTGTATATAATCTTTAGAATACACAAGTTCAATTTCTCAAAGTATATCATAAACACTTAGGTCCCTTTATGAAATTGAATGTTAATGTTCAGGAAACAGCAAGTGTTCAGAGAAAAATAACTAATGGATCTGGTAAAATGATTGGACCAAGGTGTATACTGTTTATTTTAATTTTGAGGGAATAACAATTGGTTGTTTTTGTGTTGGTTACATACTAATACTCTTGTAAACAGTTTTGACTACATATCATTGAAGTTTATGCCGTTAACTCTTTATGTGATTTTAACAAAATGCACCTTTATTTTTGTTGAAACAATAATTCCATTTGTAAGAATTAGTTGCTTATTATAAGATAGTAATCATATCTAATTGAAAGGGAGAAAAGAACAAGGGAAACAATGATTGAAAGTACACTGTATATCATTGTTACCTGTATATGGTGCATTTTTAATTATGAAAGATTTTTCCGTTATTTCATTTTTGAAGTGTTGTGTACTATCATTATTAATATAAGTAATAAATTATCAGTATATGTATTCTGTTATTAATACGTACACATGAATGTATATTTTTAAAGGTATTCTTAAACATTTTCATCAATTTTATTGTTAGTCACCTTTGAGTCCCATGTATACGTATACTGAAACAGACTATACCTACATTTTCCACAGGTAAACTCAAGTAATGTTTATATAGCAAAAACAACATGTTGGCTGAGTGGGAATGAACCAATTGTCCAGATTTCCACTTACCTCGAGAGTTCATAAGAATATTTCAGGACGAAACAAAAACCTCATCATACCCAGGACTATGTTTTTCATGAGAAAATTCAGCATTATGCCAATATTCGTAGCATATCATTGTAGCGAGATTTAAAGAAATCATTGAAATTTTAGTTACATGGATCAGTATACTCGACTCCTTCCACATGCTTTTAGAGCTGGGTACAGGTATTTTTGCACCTGGTTAAAATCATAAATGTATGCATATATTGTAACTATAATCTACACATTTAAAAAAGGCATAATTATTGCAGAACGTGAATTACGGCAACTTCCTTTTACAAATGAACTTTTTTTTTACATTTTTCTTTGTAAATACAAACAACACTTTTCTAGATAGTGATAGTTCGAACATTAATTGTTTATATTGAATCTATTTTCCCCGACAAACTCCCATGGAAGCTCGCAGGGATCGTCACCGAGAAAAAGAAAAATGCAAAGACTTTGACCAACAGACACGTTTTAAGGATAATGGGTTATATGTATTATGATTGCAGAACGTCTTGCAGAATGAGTACGGTAAACCTCCGGTAAGTTCGATCAAAATTAAATAAATATTGACGGACCTGTTCGAATTATTCGAAATTATGCTTCAGAAAATAAGCGTGAGTTCGAACTATTCGAGTCATTATCGGCGAAAATCTCGGCAGAGTAAAATCATTAGACACAAACACATCCATCGTAAATCTGATACGTAACAACGGCGCCCTGAACAATGGCACATTTACAAGTAAGTGAAATGATAATATTTTATTTAATTCAAGTTAATTGATCGTTAAACGTGCTTCATTTCACGATAATTTTGATGGTTATTGCGTGAAGCCACTCGGTTAATGCGTAGCTACAGTAGGCCCCAAAACAGTACAGTACACGTTATATTTGTGGAATGAAAGTTAAACATTTGTACAGTATTATCTTTGCATAGTTTATTTTTTATCTGAATTAGAAACTATCGCTATATAATTGTAATAAATGGTCTGTTTAATACATATAAAGCAGTCTACATAACCTGTTGCGTTTACGAAAGAAAGCATTACTGTAAAAATAGGCGATAGGGTATATGTTGGTAAAATTAGGACAGAACATCAACATGTCTGCTTTTAAATATTCAATTCAATTCATTTTATTGACTTTAAGCTTTACAGCTCATCAGTACATGTCACATATATACAATACAATAAATAGGCGATCACAGCGATATAGCAGTGACATAACAAATATGCCCAGTCGTATTTTCTACTAAACATAGTTGATACCTGCAAAGTTATCCGTCACTAATTGGGACACCTGTGGATTGTTTTGACTGGATATGAATGCTTTTCACGTCACTCAGCACGGCCGGCAACCGATCCTTTCAACTTTACCGCAAGCGACACCTCGCCTGGCCTGCTTTCCTAGCGTGAGGTCGCTGGTTTTCAGGTAATACTTTGATTGGCAATAATTACGAGATGTCCAGTCACAACAAATAACCATAATGCTAAGTTAACACTAAGTATATGTGAAAATACACGGACAATTTCCTACTTTGCCATACAGCGCGAATACAAAGATCGGGGCCTAAATTTGCAATCAGCTGTCTCGCGCGTATTGTATTTTGCAATGTAAAAAAACTTGATTAACGCTTAAATATGTGGCATATTTAAAATCACAGACGCATTCTAATGATCACGTGTACAATCTAATAACCTAAGCATGCTTGCTGATGAAATTTAAATCTTGGCATTTTTTTCTGGGCCGGTCATCGCGAAGCCGAGTCGTCACGAGCATTCAATGGAGTTGGCCGAAAAAAAATCTTACTTTACGTTCTTCACACTGGACAAGTTCGAACTATCCGAAATGGTGTCAGTTATAAACAGTCAGATTACGAACTATTACTAGCTAAACAATTACTGTTTTTATAGAAAAAATGTGTGTTCGAACTACCGCGTGTTCGAATTAATCGGAGGTTTACCGTAGATGTCACGGTTTTTAGCATTGTTTCATTTTTTACAATGTGTAAAAGCAACTTTTAGACCCTGTATTTGTAAATCGCGATCAGTACGACGCTGTAAAACGAACTAAGAAAATCGTCCGTGTTGTCATATACAATGGTTTGTAAACATTTTTATTGTTTAATTGCCATCAAATGTCCATTCATTATTGTCAATCAAGGCGTTATCTGTACACCTGTGCCCCTCACACTAGGTAGGACAGGCCCCGCGGGGTGTCTCGGTAAAGTTGAAAGGATCGGTCGCCCGGTCGTCCCAATTAGCAGTGTGCGATTTTGAGTGTCAAGTAAGCTTGCTAGATATTGGAACTGATTAATAACTTTTTTAACGTAAAAATAGTACTTAAAATAACATGTATTTTTAAAAACATATCATTTCAATATTTTTACAAATTCATGTTTGAAATTCACAATATTTTTAGATGTCTTTCTAGTAGTTGGATGAACATAGATAGATTTGTTAATACTTAAATATTGCATAATGATAATTCTTTTATTTTATGATAAGATGGGTAACATGTTAACTAGGCATATACTTTTTACGAATTTGACTTACATATATATTTGAACATAAAAAGAAATCATAATACTCGCATCCAACCTCAGTAAAACATAGCGGACAGATTCTATTTTCACAAAGAGTTCCGGTCCATCGCCCTGTCTCTACTGAAAAAAATATTGACAACATACACCATTAAAGATGACCCCGCCAATCTCGCCAAAATCCACCACCAGTTTCAGTATTTGAAGTAAAATATACATAACTGTAAAAAACATTCTATAACCAGAGACGTATATACCATGATATACAAGTCTCTGCTATATCATTACTTTTTTTTAACTGTCATTCCTGTGTCAGAAAATTACAATAAATGAAGAAATAATAAAGATCGGATCACATGTTCGTCGCAGATAATCCTCATATTCGTACACCTCATTGAATCAGGCAGGATGTAACCTGCAAAATAAATAAATCGTGTTATAAAACAATAGTTATTGCTAATCACGTACACTTATGACACTGTTATATATTATTACAGCCAGATTGTTGATCACACAAAAATATCAATAAAGTTTGCGTTGTACTTAAACACCAAATATAACTTAAGACGACCATTATATATATTTTTAATTTTCTGGAGTATTGCGGACACAGCGCCATCTACTGAAGGTGAAATGTCATCAAAGACGACACGGATAGATAGTCCGTGTTGTCGTGCAAAACATTAGTCTACTAATACACACACACACACACACACACACACACACACACACACACAAAATCGAATATGATAATCCATAATGTAGGCCAACAATTCAGAAAGATATTACAAAACTAGATCTGCTTAGATTCATGTGTCACTTCGTACGTTACAGTTTTGGTGCTTTCGATCTGTGTACATGTGCCCCGACACATGCCGATCACAAACTCTTATCTCCAGCAAACCTTGCGAGAAACATTTAATAATCTGTGGTATGTATCTGTCACGGGGGATTCATATTGTTCTACAGGATGATTTTAATCCACTAATCAACTCATCAATGTCCCCGGCTCAACGTGAAAAGATATGAAAACAAAAACTACCATAAATCGGTTGGTACACATTTAATTGTCAGAGCTTTGATTCAGCCAAATCATGGAGTTCACAAGTTTACTTGCCGATCGTCAAGGTCACATTCTCGCTACACGTGTGTGATTACAAGCTTCATAACACAAAGGTGAACGCGCTCAACCGTGACGTGGCTGCCACAAACCGATACGTCGCTGCCATGCTTGTAGTTTTTTCGAAGGTAATAAAAACAACACTGTTACATCTTTGCGTGAAACGTTTAATAATCATATGGTATGTATGTTTCAATAGATGGTCAATATGTTTATTTTGAGAAACTTTATAATCAACACGTTTCATTGAAGTCACAAATCTACTTACCGACACCGAACTGCAATACGTATCTCTATATCTCCGATAGGAAAATAATAATGATAAGTAATAATAACAAACGCCATTAAACATTTTGGTGAGATGTTTAATAATTCTGACACAAGCACATATTTTTAATCTACAAATATACTCACCATCACGTAAATTGTACGTAGATTAATTTCTCTTAATTCTCAGACCTATGAAAGTGAAAAGAAACACCATAGACAATTTATCTGTATATTTAGCTTTTGTACACAGCTGACTGGCATTTACAGTAGGTCTGTATAGCTATATCGATAATGGTGAAAATAATAATAACAAACGCCATTAAACATTTTGGTGATATGTTTAATAATTCTGACACAAGCATATATTTTCAATCTACAAATATACTCACCATGACGTAAATATTACGTAGAATTTCTTAATTCTCAGACCTATGAAAATAAAAAAGAAACACCATAAACAGTTTATCTGTTTAATCTGTATATTAAGCTTTTGTACACAGCTGACTGGCATTTACAGTAGGTCTGTATAGCTATATCGATAATGGAGAAAACAATAAATAACAAACGCCATTAAACATTTTGGTGATATGTTTAATATCTGAAACAAGCATATATTTTTAATCTACAAATATACTTACCATCACGTAAATTGTATTTTCTTAATTCTGAGATATATGGAAGTGAAAAGAAACGCACCATAAACAGTTTGTCATGATCAGGCTCTCACTGCATGCATGGCGTTCGGCACACCTCGGCAGATACTACTACCCTATATAATCTACCAAGGTGTGCCGAATGCACGCAGGTTACACCATGGTACACAGTCGTGCCATGATTCATCGTGGTCCTGTGTGATTTTTACCGGGCCACTGTGATGTTTACCGACGCTGTGTGATTTTTAGGGAACCTATGTGAATTGTGAAAATTTGTGTGATTTTTAGCGAACGTGTGTGAATAAAAAAGAACCTGTGTGATTTATAGAGAAATGTGTTCAAAATCTACACTGGGGCGAGGAAAATTACACATTTCTAATCCCTAGTGCTCCCTCACCACAAACAAATTCCCTCCACCTCCCTCACCAACACCCTAAATCTACTCTGCTGAAATTGGGTATAAAATGCCTAAGTCATTTACAACTGATATATTACAAATAGTAATTCCATTTAGTTTCACCAATAACATTCAGTCATTACATTTCCTAACACAAACAGTCAATACATCCCATAATACTGACAGTCAATACATCCCATAATACTGACAGTCAATACATCCCATAATACTGACAGTCAATACATCCCATAATACTGACAGTCAATACATTCCAGAATACTGACAGTCACTGCATCCCATAATACTGACAGTCACTGCATCCCATAATACTATGTTACGTTAATGGTTCTAACACATGGAACAACAGCATCAAAACACATGTGCTTTACATTACACTAGGTAATCATAGGTGCTTCATATTTAAACATTAAACCCAATTACGACCGGCAAATAGCTTAATATCTGTATCAAAGAAACGTGAAAATAAACTATCAGAATTTTCCCTGTTAAATGGAAAATAAAACGAATCGAGACTTGTCAACCATTTAAACATGTTTACACACCTTTATGAACACCTGAATTTTTACCTGACCAACCCCTATTGGGTGTCTAAATCAAATTAAATGAGGCATTTGCCATTAAATGCTCAAGTGGAAATCATTGAGGAATAAGCTCAGTAAATTATACAGGGCAACTAGGACTATTTTTCCGCTACCCATTAGGTTCTGACCAAGTGTGACGACAACCCAAGGGGAATAATCCACAAGGGTAGTTAATCAAAAATGTATGCATATTAGTACATCATCATAAACCGGTCTGTGTGCTCTCAAATACAGACATGTCAGAGTCAAATCCCATTTCAAAAGTGAATTTTACATCAAGTCTATGAACTTTATTCTTCTCTAGATTTATCACCATTGTCAAAATCATACAATACTCAAATGTGTACAGTGAACATTTTGTTTCATTTTAAACAACCAATCTCAAAAAATAAAAATAGCAAAGACATAAATAACTTAATTGATGGACTGGCTGGCTTGGGAAGAGTAACAGTAATGCTTGTTATTTTGGACTAAATTATTTTAAACGTAAACAGATAAATCATACAATGTCTTCACACGGATGTGCCCTATTCCTCTTGAAGGTATTTTAGCTTTTTACACATGTGCCAGTTTTCCAACAAGCAGGAAATACTCAATTGATGAGTGAAAACCTACATGTTGAAGATTCAGTCTCATTTGTGTTGTAAAATAATCTTGAAACCTGTTGAACTCGGCAATTTATGAATCTTTACATCTACTTAGATAGCAGCGTAATTGGGACATCAAGACATCTGTTAGATTTTCTAAAGTAAAAATTCAACCGACTTGCAAATGATGAAAGAGGAAATGAAAGGGAAGGCCTGAGTTTCTGGTTATTTCTTTATCGGCTCTAAGACAACTCTCCTGACCTCCCTACATGGCAACCCGACTGCCAGCACATTTTCTCTCATCTACAAACATGCCTGCTTGCATGACTTCCTCCCAAATGCACCCAACTGCTCTCTGGTATTCACTACAAAAAGAAACGGGTTCAAATTTATCGAATTTCTTATCTGCGAAATTAGTTTCTAGATATGTAAATTACTATTTCCTTCTTCATACATTGGAGTAATTATGTAACGTAACGTAACTGTTAAAGCTGCCCGCTAGTTCTGTACATAGGTCTCAGCATACTTCTGTATGGAGATTCATACGATGTGCCATTCATTGTGAAATATGTATTTCCATGTTTGTTAAAATTGTATTGAAAACTTCAAACATTTCTCGTGATATGTTCCATATTAATTCTACCAGAAAAAAAATATATCCTTCCGTCATCATTGATTTATCAATTATTATCAATGCAAAAACAAGTAATTACAAAAACATCTTTCGTTAGAACTAACACCATTTTTGAAGATCTAAGATTCTTCTTGTATTGAAATTGAACAATTATTTTGTAAGAAATTCTGACAAGTTAACAATTTATTGTTTTCTAAATTGTTTTCACATACTCTGAATTTTTCCCACAGGATATCACAATAATACATTTAAAAAAATATGGTTAAGCATGTCTCGTATGTCCATATACCTTTCCGTGTTCCATGTGAGTTTATTCAAATATCTGATCAACAAATGAATACATTGTTTCCATCAACTTACAATTTTCCATATTATTGACGCCCGTAAAATTATTAATATTAAAACCTTGTAAATGTTTAAACGACTTCATTGTGGGCATGAATTTCTTTCGTTCAATTTAAACCCTATCATTTTACACCTCATGTGTAAACTTCTGTTACAAAGAATCGTATCTTACAAAAGAGCGGTCATGTGATGAAATTTCATAATTACATGCTTGTGTCGGTCTGTTCACCTGTGACATGTTAAACAAAGCTCTCTCATTCCTTTCCTCCGTCATCAAAAAACAAATCTCACAGGAAAACCTACGGACACTTCACAAAACTTCAAACTTATTATTTTCTCAGCTTTTTTTTCGTATGTTACATGTCATTTTTCCTGCCGACATTTCATGTAATTTCAGATGGTTGTTCTTAAAACCAGAATTACCACTTAGCTGTTTAACTGAATTTACCGCAGGGGCCTTCGACAGCGGCTTTGAAGCTCAATGGGCTGAATTGTTTTATCTGACTGGCGAACCACCAAAGGGTGTATATTTTCACAGCTCAAGTGCCCCTTTTTCTTCTTTGAATTACATAAGGTAATCATAACATGTTTAGCTATCCCAGATGTGAATGCACTGGGTGTTACCATGAATATAAACACTTGGTAAGGTCAGTTAGCTTAGGCCTTGTGAAACTTGTTTAGCAAGCATGCTGGATGTGTTTTGCAAGTCATGTCCCCTACTGGCCTCCGCTAAAAATAGTAACAGTGACCTTGATCCATAAACCCCTGAAACTCAAACTTTGATCATCTGTAGCTACTCGTACTGAGGTTACATACTAACTTTCACCAACATACTGTAGATGTGGTTATTTTCGTGGTGTTAATTTCACGATTTCGATCTGTAAACTATTGTAACGCATGAGGGTAATTTTCGCAATCGATCCACCTGCATCTACATTTGTATTTCGAGATAAGGCAAATTGATATCAAAATAATATGCTTTGGAGAAATTCTCGCTATCAACAGGATGCACTAGGGTAAATTTCCACTTGTACAGCACTTTGAAGTACGGAAGGATGGACAGACAGGGAAGAAACCTACAATGTCCTTTACTTGACAATTAATGAAAAAAAAAAAAACATATTTTTTCTAACTTACAACCTTTTCTTTCCTATCAGATCTTGATCAGGCCTACAAATAACACCTGGATATTAAGATCCTATCCCACTCCCGTCTTCCCCAAACTTTTCTTACTTCCCCCACCCCCTCCCACTATCCTGTCCATACTCTCCCCCCCCCATCTAAATCTAACCCCTCCTCCTATCTGTCCCTATGCAAACTCCTATGTTTTCTTTCAGAACACCTGGTTTTAAACTTTCTTCCAAAACCCAAACATCAGGATGAAGTGATAATTAACCGTTTGACGAATCTAGCGGAAATTACAAGTCTTGACACATGATGCCACAGAACCTAAATGTATACAATTCTACTATTTTTACCAGGCTTCTACCTCCATATCCATCAACTGACATCTCTACAGGAAATTACTTTTAAAAAACTGTCCAGGTGTTGACTATTACTTTTACCTCCCTGAATCCACAACACCAGCTGCTGCTACCTTAAGGGTGTATGCTACCTGGGAGTTGTATGGAATCTCCACTCCTAGAGAGTTCCAAACCTGTGAAACTTATATAAAAATGTGTTTCAGAATTTTTAAGTATTTGATGACACTTGAAAGATGCACAAGAATGTATATTCACAACACTTTGGTGACTAATATGCATCTTCTGGACAGTTATCGCCTGCTTCGCCTTGTAAAGTGTGAACATTAGTGAGTTATTTAAAGATACTAAGAGGAATGAAGAGCACTTAATTATCATATGACATTTTCAGTTTTTACTTCTATTTATAATTCTAAGAAAAATTAACCTGCATTGTTGAACTTTTGCTGTTTTCTGTAGCTTAAATGCCATCAGATGACAAAATACACAAGAATAAAATCTAAGGGAGGTACTTATACATCACTTACAGGTTTATTAACAACATTTGGGAGTAAATAACAGTTAGGGGTTATAACATATTTCATAGCTTTATGTTTACTGAGTGTGAGCATATAAACTTCAAGGTCAATAACTCTATCCTCAAGGGAGATAACTATACGTAAATCACTTGTTTAATTGGCATGGGATCATGTACAGGGACATCTACCCTCAAGGGACATAACTCTAGATAAATCACTTTTATAATTGGCATGGGATCATGTGCAGAAACATCTAGCCTTAAGGGAGATAACTGTATATATATAAATCAATTAATTGATATTATTTATATCTTCCATCTTGCTAATCAAAAGTCTGAAATGTATTAATATAACATCACTACATTCTCTATGTCACAGATAGCTGTACTGTTCAGTGGAACTTCAAAATTGTTCAAACTGTGCAGAAATTTATCAACAAATTTTGTTGACAGCATACACGTAACTTTACCCTAAACTCGTACAACAGATTTCCTATATTTAACACATCACCTTAATTAAGAACTTATTTTTGTGACAGGACTATATTTTTATTCCATCGTAAAACCAATTACTGAATCCAACCTGACAGTGAACATTTAAAATGGAGTAAAAAAGTGAAAAAAAAAGCAAAACAATTATGCAGCGGCAAATTTTCATTATAGCAAATTGAAGATCCAACATTCATAAATTCATCAACACTGTTTTTTTTTCTTTGGCTTTAACTGAAGACGAAACTAGAAAGAGAGCTGATAAGATTTCATGAATTAGAAAATTTATTTGTGATATCAACTTTTCTCATCACAAGTATTTAGTATGTAATTTCACGAGACACTGCGGTAGCGCCGTACTGAATCCATAGGCCTACCCTATCATACATTAAATCGCTTCCAGATAGTCAGATGTCATTTAACATTTTCTCACTTCACATCAATAAATTGTACAAGCTGTATAGCTAGTGGATGTATGTAATTGTTCAACAGTTTCATCGGAGATCTTATCGTAAAATTCTATATTACACCACAGAAAACCGGAAATCATATTCTAAGTTTTATAAGAAAAAAAAAAATAGAAAAAAAAAGCTTAAGATAGTAAATGCAACAAGAAATGAAAATATTTTATATAAAAAAAATGTATGCAGCTTGATATCATAACGTTGCTTAACAATAGACGATGAAGAATTACATATTTGTCCATGGTTGAGCAGGTATTGTTGAATGGATCCGACCTGCTGGCGTACCTTTACTGGTTGTGTAAGCTACAAGGGTATGTGATTTCACTGTAGCGTTGTCCTGATACAATATCATAGACTCAGGTGTCGGTACACATTCAACTACAGGTGTTCAACACTCTGTTTTCAAAATCCTCGTTAACTTGGCTTGTACATAAAATCTATTCTCAGTGGGATAGTTACAAATTACACACAGGCAAGACAGCAAACCATCCAGGTACGTGACTTTAAATCAATCTTCACATTTTTCAGCAGATCGTCTTCACTTCTCGACCAAAATGATGATATATTTTGTCAGATGTCTATAACTTTAATCATAAAAATTTCAAGAAGGAAACAAAATTTTTAATGTTACAGTAAATAAAATCTGACACTTTCGACCCTATATAAGTAACATTTATCAACAAAGTAACAGTAATAAAAAAAGTTTAAGTAGGATTACTGATTAAGTTGAATTCAAGCATGCGGCTAATTTCTGTAAAAGAGATCACCTGCTAATTCTTTATCATTACTTGAAAGTCGTTGCTGTAATAGGCAGGAGGAGGGTATTTTTGTGAAGTACTGGTTACTTTTGAATCCTTTAAAGTTAAGAAATGGTTGAAATACAGAAGACAGAGGAAAAACAGCCGAATTTCTGCTTTTTACAGGTTTCCAGAATATTTCTGGTAAAATACCAGATTATCACACATTGGATTTTGTATTTCAGATTGTAAAGTAGAAGTAGATCACACAGATTTCTTTATAAGTTTTGTATAGGTTAGCAGATTCAAAATTGTTTAGGTTTGGAAAAGTATGGTCACACAGTGAATGTTTTTATACTCTGTAAAATGGGTTTGGAAAAGTATGGTAACACAGCATATGTTTCTATATTCTTTAAAATAAGTTTGAAAAAGTATGGTCACACAGTGTATGTTTTTATACTCTCTAAAATAAGTTTGAAAAAGTATGGTCACACATATGTTTCTATATGTAAAATGGGTTTAGAAAGTATGGTCACTTGACTTAGCATACAGTTCTTTAATCTATAAAACAGGTTTGGAAATTCATACTCTGTAAAACAGGTTTGGAAATTCATACTCTGTTAAACAGGTTTGGAAATTCATACTCTGTAAAATAGGTTTGGAAATACATACTCTGTAAAATAGGTTTGGAAATTCATACTCTGTAAAATAGGTTTGGAAATTCATACTCTGTAAAACAGGTTTGGAAATTCATACTCTGTAAAATAGGTTTGGAAATTCATACTCTGTAAAACAGGTTTGGAAATTCATACTCTGTAAAACAGGTTTGGAAATTCATACTCTGTAAAATAGGTTTGGAAGAGTATGATCACACAGCATACATGTTTATAATGTATAATCACCTATACATACCCTAAAATAGTAACTATTATCAATGTATATCTTACAAAGTAAATTAAACTTGTTTTATGTACATAGGTGTTCCTTATAGACAGGCTATTTCTCCACATAGTTCCACCAGCTACCCCTTCACTGATAATAAAACCATTCCTTTACATCCAACGCCAGCCCCAGCTGATTTTACTTGTAATTAAGTCAACAGTGACACCCTCTGGACACTAAAATATGCAAAACTTGATAAAGATCCATGGTTGACCGAACTTTACAGATATATGATACAGCTCTTCAAGAAGGCCCTTCCAAACACTAGGTCTGGAATATCTCATATTTTTCATGTTTGTAGAAACAATATCTGCCTTGCATGCCAAGGAGTGCTGTTACTAACCCCTGACTCCGTCTCACACATGCTTGCATTTTGTGTATCCAAACCTGGTGATTGGCGGGATCGGATTTCACAATTACACCCAATAACTTGTTAACCAAGTGTGAACCGCCACAGCTTGTTCTAATCACACACTTCAATGTAAAATACTGCCTATGTCAACAGAGACTTATGTGGGACAGACACTAAACTGCCTGATAACACTGTATCTACTACCTTTTTACTACATCCATTTTCTTTGCTGAAGAGCTCCACATCATTTAAAATAAATGAAATTTCCCTTATAACTTGTACTATGGACAGTGGAAATGTAATTATGACACATTTCACCAGTACACACAAGAATATTCAACATATCCTGCAAATTTATTTGATGATATTAAAATCTTGAAATTGGCTATTTGGAATTTATGAACTCTTTTACGTTTCTATATATCAGGGAAGAAGATTGGAACTGAAAACAAAAATTTAGGGTCATTCACGTTCAGCTCAGATTAGAAAAGCAAATCTTTTAGGTCCAAGTCTGGTCACAGGAGGTCCAGGGCCCCATACAGCTTCTAAAGCAATATATTTCTCTCAATTTTTTTAATTTTTTTTTTTAATTTTTCTTTTTCTTTTTTTTTCCTAAAGGAGAAATTGTAAATGGATGTATAACAAAATTATCAAAATGTTTTATTAAAATGAATTAAACATTAGCACAAATAACTGCCGTTATAATTATATATAAAGTCTGGTGTTCAGGAGCATGTGTAAACACACTCAACACACACATGCATGTGCATTTGAGTTGCGCGATCAAATATTTGTTCAAATGTGACTATAGAGAAGAAATCGTGACAATTTTTTCATTAAGAACATGTCAACTCCATTCAACTGATAGGTATTCAAATACCCAAACCTGTTCAGCGAGTTTTAAAGTAAATCCATTTTCAACATTTACAATAATCATCTATATGTCAATATTAACATGGTTTCTGAGCTTTGAATGAAAACTGGTATAATAAAATGTCATCACAATGTCTACAATATTAGATCATTTTACAGTAAAGAAAAAATATATTTATTGTCGAATTTGGCTATCGGCCCACATTTTCTGCACAACAATTTTGAAATGTTAGAATTCTCTTCTCAGATAGTTCACAGTTTAAAGTCCTTCGTTTGGAATACCACAAAATGCTGAATTTGCTTTTCTTGACTGGAATTTTTTTTTTTTTTTTTTTTTGCTTAGTGGAAAAATTATCTGTATCTTGAATTTGAAGAATTCAAAAAGGAAATGTGACAACATCAAAAAGAAAAGAAAAGTCATGTCAGTCTCTTTTGCTACATAGAGTTATCTGCCCTTGTCATTATCTCGTGTCTAGACACCGGGACAGACACATATTAAGTACACTGATCCCCTCATTCCATTTCTGCTGCTGATTGTGTTATTGTATAAAACTGTACATGCGGATTGAATGTTTCTTGTTTGCCAACGGATTAACACTGTTTATTTACAGTAATCTTCCCTTTGTGTCCCCAAACGACCTTGACCAAACCTGTACTCTGACAAAACTATGCACATTATCATTTCAAACGTTTGGAGACCATCCCTTCACCTGCCCTTTGATTAAAGTATGTGCATTGTTACATAGGATATCATTGCTTAGTGATAAACAAATTAATCTCAACGACATTTTGTTCATATTGCTGCTGTTTCTGACAAATGCACCATTTTTCCTTCAATAAATAATTCCGAAGAAAATTTCAAAATGATAAATACGGAAAGAAGCCAGGCATGAAATCATATAGTAGACAGCACACATATTAACTGACAGCATTTGGCGACAAAACTGCTCCACATGTCCCGAGATTTCTTTAGACTGGTTTAGTCCCCTGGTTACTGGGGCTACTGCTCAGCCAACAACAAACATTCAGAATGTGGGCTTATCTGGGAGCAGCATTAGGCCTCGACTGATGGCCAAGTCTTGTCAGCTTGACATTACAATCTCGCAAATCTTTTTATGTAATAACTCGTCCAAGACAAAAATAATCATAAGTTCAGCTTTAAATAATGAACAATTTATAAAATATGATATTGTAAAAAAAATCCCATGCAATTTCATTTATCATTTATTGGGATTTAAAACATCTGTTGTAAGCTTGTTGAAATGAGAAGAATCACGAGCCCTAATGTCCTGATAAAGCACATGAGCTCTACGGGAAGGTGTGAAGGAATGGACAAGTCCATAGGGAATATTACAAACGAGCACAAAATCAATTTTGTTTTATCTGCTCTGTCTGAGATGATATTAAATGGGGAACCTTTATACATATATCTGGGATATGGATCAATGTTATCCTGTATTTCCTCTATGGTTGTAGGTCCGGGGAGGCCGAGAGAAGGTGATGAATGCAACACCAGACAAATGGACAGCTCCGGGATCCATTTGTAGGTGTGTATTGCCTCTATACTATTACATGTGTTGATGATGAATTTGTCCTTCGAGGGCATTTATAATTTATTTGTATGGGAGAAAGAAAGCCTCCTGTCCTCCGTGATAGATAAATGTTTCTCTGGCATGCTATTATTTGTAAGCAGTAATCTTGGCTAACGGTTATAAAACACTGGTGAAAGATGTCCTCCTTAATTTAAGATGTTGATGGATGTACATGTATTCTTGTGCTATGTAACTGACCGTTTAACTGACCAAACAACCTTGCTACTGGACATCACATTTATCTAAAGGAATGTCTCATATAGTGTAACAAGAAATACACAATAATATCATTTATCTAAAAAAAAATCATTACTTATTTCATGTTACCGGTAAAAGACATGCAACTATTTAAATCTTTTCCTGTGCATGGAATGGAATTTTCTCTCTGTATAAAGACAGTTATTATGTAGAGTAAAAATACAATTTATGAATGATATCATAGTTCACTGACTTGAAAGAAAAGGTTTTGAAATATCTCCAAAAGGAATATATGAAATGTATCTTGCCTCCAGACAAGCACACTATTGACAATACTTTCCATTGTTCTAGCATATTCGTTGTTCATTCATATCAACCGAGACTTACATTTATCTTACATATATTAACAATTTTATTGTCTTCTAGTTCATGAATATGAGAGTTTATAATTTATACCAACTTCCAAAACAAAATAAACTATTATCATGTTTCTACAATCTCTGATCAATAAACACTAAAATCATTAATTATTTCACTTACTTTTATTATTTCATTTAATTAGTCATTAATTATTTCACTCAATTTCATTATTTCACTCAATGAAAACCTTTAATTATTTCACTCAATTTTATTTCTTCACTCAGTCAAAATTATAATTTTTTTCCCTCAATTAGAATTATTTCACTCAATTAATATTCTTAATGAATTCTCTCAATTAAAATTCTTCATTATTTCACACAATGAAAATTCTTCATTAATGTACTCAATCCTCTTAAGAGAATATTTATTTTCCCTGCATGTTTGTCCATACTATCTGCATGGTGAAACCTTCAGCATTTTCACAACTGAATGATTGAAAAGACCAGACAATTGTCTCTGTCAACTACAGTATAACATCAAATACAAATTCACAGTTCAACCTGAGGAATGAAAATGTTGTATCCAAGATACAGTATTGACTGAAACTTGAAATGGCTCCAAGTTTCTCACCTACTTACTAAAAAAAAAACACATAGAATTTAAATTGATTTACCCAACATACACCAGGCTATAATTTATTACAGATACAAAGACTCCCCATTTATCTAAGTGTTTCTTCAATGACAAGGAAACTGCTATGGGCGTCCTTGCTTCATTACCTATAAATCACAACACCTTTCTCAACCTTACCTGCAAATATTTGCACCTGCTAAAACTCTAGCTTGACTTCGATCTATTTGCCCGAACCTCTTTCCCCACTAAAACCACTTCTCGGATTTCCCATGTAACACAGTGATGATTTGCTGCTCTCTTACATAAAATTGTTGAGAAATTTCGTTTCATTTTTAAGTACAGCTAGAAAACGTAAAACAAACCCAACATCTGAAGAAATATATTCTTTACTACAAACACACGAAAAAAACTTATCATTGATTATTAAATTTTGTATAAAAAAATTAGTACCCGTGGATGATGAGAGCACTGTGGGATATTTTTATAGTGCTGTCATACTGAAATGTTAAACCTAGATAGTAACAAATTGTATGACCTGTCATTGAAAGAAATCAACATGAAAGATTTCTGGGACAAATTTGCGATTTAATTACTCTTCATTAAAGACAAACTCATTTGTTTAAAGAAAGCATATCTGGTATAAAAGCCCTGTGAGTATTTACAAACAGTTTGAAACCAATTAGAAACTCCATACAGATCTGGCCATTATAGGCATTATAATGACATTTTAAACAATTTTATTACCAAGCTCAGCACAGTTACACATTTAATGAGAATGGTGTATGTTACAATTTTTTTTCTAAGTAAACTTTTGGGTGAAGAACGTAAAGTCGGTACAATTTTTACGAGTTCACTAAAATGTGGTGGAACCCTCTGAGCAACAGTGTCTATTACATGGCTCTATAACAAATAAAATGTATCCCCCTATAACGCAAGTAACCACATATGTGTCCTGTAATAAAATACTTCATAAGGGTAGAAATATACATTAAACTCCTGGGAAAACAACCTCGAGTACACCTGGATTTTCGCTGAGTGAAGGCAGTTTAAATTAAGATAATTGAATTCGAGTCCGATCACCCGGTAACAAAAAAAGGAAGTTCTAATAAATGGTTGACAAAATATTTGGCTCATTTCTGAATAAAGTTGGTGAATAGGCAGGACGTCTAACATTACTTAATCAGTGAAATTAACACTGTGTTTGTGTAAGTTAGGTGATTACTTGGGAAGTTATACTCGTTAATTTCTGTCATCAATACCTGTATTATACCTCGTTAGTCACCGCCACCTATAGAGCTCCACAATTTGTTAAGATATATTCTTTTTTAATTTCGTACAAGGTGAGAATCGTAAGATTTATAATGGTTTCACACCTGTGAAAATGTACAACTCTCTACACTAAGTGACCTTTTTTGGCAGTTCTGATATTTTTTGACTTGAAGCTACATCAGGACTTTCTGTAAATATATACTTTCGTGAGGATTTTCTGTGATATATGTTACAGTAAAATATAAAACAATAGAGCACATGGCCCAATCACCCTGGGGCTGCTGTAGGTAAAATAGACCAGAAAACAGGTGCTCATTAACGATGTCAAATAGCTGTCAGTCTCCATTTTATATCCACTTAAATAACACTAGAATATAATACTGTCAGTATGGAATCATCAGGGATCTTTGTTATACTCTTGGTAAAATACATGACACAGAACTGGAGTTGGTTAATCTATCACCATTGAAATATGTTCATGCTCATTGTTAAAACAATTCATCTATTAATTGAGTTAGATAATCCAAAGTTCAAATCCTGGTCTTATATACATGTTGGTTTCACATATGTATATCTGTACAAATTATATCTGTATAAATCATATCTGTACAAATCATACCTGTAAAATTATATCTGTACAAATCATATGTATGTACAAATCATACCTGTAAAAATCATATCTGTACAAATCATACATCTGTACAAATAATATCTGCACAAATGATATACCTGTAAAATTATATCTGTACTAATCATATACCTGTACAAATGAAACCTGTACAAATCATACCTGTACAAGTGATATCTGTACAAATCATATATGTAAAAATCATACCTGTACAAATCATATATATGTACAAATCATATATATGTACAAATCATATTTGAACAAATTATATCTGTGATTCATAGTGAGGACATATTTTGATCCACAGGATTCTGTTTAACTCTTTACGTACTCATTCAAATTTCGCGGTCGCTACCGGAAGTGAATGCTGGGTAGGTCCTTTGTGTATTGGAGCATATGGCTATCACATCAGACGTCGATAAAACGATCTTTTACTGATCTTTTACTGTTGTATAATGCTTAATATTAAATGAAGTTTATCATATGGAACAAGTACTGAGTACGGAAACTCTTTTACCCAATTTTTCCTTTAAAATACGGCGAAATCACCAGGCAGAATCGCGGGAAATGACATGTTAATCGGCACATGTGTCACACATGTGCAAGAAATCACGCAGCCAAAACATCGTTTTTTCGGTGTGTAAAAATATTTTACATATTTCTTACTTATTTTGATGATAAACGTTACTAAATTATATATATATTATCGTTTTTAATGATTTTATTGTGTTTAACACCTCAACAATCTCGCAGAAAACGAAAGTAAATTTGAGGCCGCCATTTTGTAGCTATGTAAACAGCTCAGCATGAACCGGCGGAATTCTTTGAAATAGACAATCTTAACGAATGAATTATGCTTCTGGTACGTAAAATATACCATCAATACAATATTTACATTGCTTTTTATTTCTTAAAAACATCATTTCCGTGTCAATTCCTTCGTATGACTATGCTAAACCAGCAAGTAATATCAACATCTTTCGCGATGTTTTACGACGATTTGAGTCGTCACAAAGGATGGAAGGCATGTTAATTGTGACGTGTGTAGTCGTCATGAAGGATACAAGAGCACATTTTTGTGACGTCTGTAGTCGTCGTGAGTACGGAAAGAGTTAATGAATTTAACCACGCTACACAGAAGGTTCAGTTAATACAGGTTTTAAATCAAAAAGAGTTCCAACTGTAACACAATAACTCAGTGTAAATAATATTCAACAAAATATATATAAAGAATTTTTCTGACATAAAGAAAAAAAAATATTGAGAATGACCCAAAACTAAATTGTAAAGGCGGCTATTATTGATGGCCAGGTCAATGGCCAGGTCATTATTTGAGGGTGACCCCAGTCTTTGTAAGGGTGGCGATTATCACTTATTTGTTGACCAGCATGTTTTACTTTGATTATTATCATACTCTATTGGAAGTTTCCATCGCATAGGGTAGTCAATTAGAGATCCCTCCTTATACAGTGGAAAAAGTCGTCAGCCAGATCTGACGGGGTGCGACCACCATACAAACTGTGTGGTAGAGGTGTGGAGAGCCAACACCTGGACTCTAGGTCTGTAGCCGAGAGCCAAACCAAGGTGTCAGAGAGAACAGATATGAAGTATTTACTTAAGTCAACCAAGACTTGTGTTAAGTGACCCGTGGCCGATGTACACTTACATACACCTGTAGGTTTCTCGCCTGGCCACTCCAGGTGTCTATTGGGCTATAAACTAAGTCAGCCCAGCCTTAAAGTAGACAGGAATCACAAGTCTAACAGCTCTGATGCTGTTGTTAGTTGTGTTTAATTCACATCCTCGATACTTCTACACGGAATTACCTCAAAATCACTCGGATTAAGGATATTTATACTCCCAAGGAGTTAATACAGTGCTTTGTTTAATTTACTACAGGTAAGACTTAATATCTTTTATGTTACTAATGACACAAACATCATTCTTGAACCAGTATTTATTTCGTTGAGGGAATTTATAGAATGGCCCTGTACATTAACGTACCACAGCAGCATTGCTAGCATGGTGATTCTAATCATGACAAAAGAGGCTATAAAATTTATTTTGCGCGACGTAATTAAATGGAATGTTTAATGCACAAAATTATTGCTGATTGAAGAAACATATCAAAACATCTGAAATCTAATCAGTCTGAAATTTATCTCCTTATTCCAACAATTCTTTCAGTGCAAATTGCATTGACATGTTAAAATTTCATTTAGTGCTTAATATTACAGCTCATTTTTCATATGTTTGGTCCACAAATATGAAAAAGAGTGAATTACATGTAAGATCTATAAACAGATAATTTGTAAATTTTCTCCAGAATTTTCACATTTTCATGAAAAATAATATTACAAAATGGAATTTACTCCTGCTAAAGTGGAATTAGTTCCAACTTCAATATTTTCAAAGTTATCAATTTAAAAATGACAAGAAGCATAAACCTATATGCAATCATGATACAAAGAATATATATTCGTGGTAAATTTTATCTGACAAATCACGGGTAACAACAAAATACATAATAAAATTGTGTTAACCCTACGACAAAGTTAGAAGAGAGCATCTGGTTTTATTTCTCCGGAAACAAAGTCTTTGAATATATAATAATGGCATTCATGACTTAACACACACCAGACAATTACTCCTGCTGCTAATCATATTGACAGGTAATTACTCGAGCCCCAGGTATGACCTCTCGCTTATAAGTCTCCAGGTGTGCGACTGTTAGAGATTCAATTATACCATGGTGGCATATTAATTATCTATAGCCGAAAACATGACAAGCTTGTTATGTCTTTTTACGATTTTGGCCCTATAGCTTTTACTTGTGGGTCTGTTCTCATACCTACACACGGGTGTACGTGTTTCGTTACATCACTGACAGAGATCACACCAGCGTTTGTTTGTCACAGGTATCATTATATAACTAATCAAGTTCCCGCTGTTTTTATTCTAATGTGATCTATCACTTTACAAGGTCCCCCGATCCAGCGATAACAAGATGAGATTTTAATGATTCTGTCGAAGGTCTAGATTTAAAAGTTCTTCAGGTGAGAAGATCTAACGAATACACACAAGTAAATAACCCTCAGGTAAACATAAAGGCAGGGTCATCTCGTTCTTAAACCTGGGCAAATCTTTTGACACTCTTTGTTAAAGTTGTGACGCTAAATATTTTTTCTCCCCGAGTTTCCATGATCAATGAATAGGTACATCTAATGTATTATTGTATATGTCTTAAAAAGAGAAAAAACGAGAAACTCCTTCAATTTTAACAAAATTTTATTGACTTTCAATATGTTAAAGGGATCGAACATCGGGAGAATGTCTTTCCTAAGAATTGAAATACAAACATGTTATACAATTTTATGCAGTCTGACAGACTGTGTCTAATACTCCTATGAAATGGGTGTTACACAAGTCTACCAAGCTGTATAAATGTACATCACTATTTTTGCATCCCCTTATTAGGAAAATTAGTTTGAAAAGTAAAAAAAAGAAAATTACGATGTAGCTTGGTATTAATGAATGATTCAAGAATTCAAGTGTGTTCCTCAATCTTTCAGCAAATCTAATTTCATATTTTAATGACTGACTGACTTTATATGACACTAATTCCAAAGCTTGTATGTTTTAAAAACTCACAGCTGTTCTCTCTCGCTGGTAATATATATCTGCTAATGGACATCTTATCATGCTTCATATCTGCTTAAAAAAAATTGTACGACATACTTTGACAATTTTTTTTTATCAGAAATGAACATTGACATATACACTGTATCATTTTCGTAATGTATTTCATATAAAGCATTCTCATTCAAGGATGTCCTCAAACAGATGATAATGTAATATTTAGTCAAAACAACTTTTCAAATTCATGACTCACTCCGTCAGTTTTTATCAAACCATTCTTTAGATACTCGCAAGCCTATCTGGTATTGATAGAGATTATAGTAGATATGTTCTCTCGTTACGATCAAATCATCTAAAAGATAGTTATCATGTAAAGTGAATCTGATTTTTTAATTTCGCTATCTTGCTTTGACAGAAAATTTACATTAAAGGAATTCTATAAATAGATAATGGGTTTAATTCATGAATATCACAACAACTTCACATTTAAAACTGATTTCTTTTTCTCTGATTCAGAAACATCGGATGTATATCGTGTAATCCTTGCTAATTGAGGATGGGTTTAATTCATAAATATCACGACTTAACATCTTAAACCAATTTATCTTTCTCTAATTCAGAAACATTTTCATGATCACAGATTTGTTAATCCTGGATTTATAAATTGTAAAAACAGACCCGAGACATTTGTGAGAATGCTTAAGATTTATGACCAAGTTTGGAGAAGCTAGAAGAATATCAGATTGCACTACTGGGTATTTCTAAGTTTTCCTGAAGATGAATTACATGCCAGTCTTTTGACTGCTATCAATGGCCATATCAGATGTTAGCTCCCTCTATGTATTTATTACCAATGATGTACTTCTAGGTTTTCTACATGACAAATGTCACGAACGGCTCTCATATTTCAATGATTTCATTTGGAGTTCTGTCCTATTTTTGTCTTGAATTTCTAAAAGGAAAAAAAATGACATCGCATGATGACTGTGCATGCATCGTCTATCATTTGTCATGGGTTTATTTCTGCGTTAATATTACATGTTTATTACAAGCCTTCAAGACAAATGTACTGGTTGTTTTGGGTTTTATTGGATTTTCCGAGTCAATATTGTGTATTACATGTCTTGAAGGAAAAATGTGCAGACTTTTTTGGTTTCTTACGATGTTTTTTAGCTAGGATAGAATTACAGCAGGTCGAGTGCACATCACGTACAGAAACGCTGTAGTGTGGGCCAGACATCCGCTTGCATGTGTGGTGACCATTAAATTTGAGGTGGTTTAGTAACCGAATCCTGCTACAACACTGTTGTGATCGGTACCCAAGAACAAAGACACAGGTAACGGCTACACACGATAAGAGAACATCTATCTATTGTGAATACATTGAGGCGCATTCAAGCAGAGAAAACATGGCTGTCACTCAAGCGGAAATCTCATAAAGACAGAAACACACTCATAAGACAAAAAAAATATATAATAACGTCTTATAGGGGTACATGCTGCGATAAAGTGTGCACCTGGGATAGATTCCAGATCGGAACTGTGAGTAAATCAGAAATTTGAATCGTGTGGATTATACATTCATAATTCAAAGGTGTGACTGAGCTAGCATATAGGAAGTTCTAGTCTTACACAGAGTCGTAAAATTTACATGAAGGAACTTGGTGACCCTAGATAATCTATGTATGTGCCGACCTAAATCAAGCCAAGAAATCAAGCCGATGTGCTATTAATGGAACATTTGCTGGACAGTCAAAGAAGAACCGGCTGGCGGACAGTAGGACAGTACGTTATACAGTCTGTCTAAAATGTGTTTGACACTCCATTTCCGATAGCTCTGAAAGTGGTTTGATAACACAGGATTTTAAAAGTACATTATAAAATCTAGTACACGAAGATATAGTGCTCTGGTATTGATTTCCGGAATGAGCCTTAGACTTGGGAAGTTAGGGAACTGTTTCATTTTTCGTCTATATACAGATGTGAACTCAATTCTATGAAGTTCACTCGGAGTTATCATCACAATCAATTCCATTCTCTCCTTACCGACACTTGGTCTGCTCACGTCCCGTGAGTATCACCAAACGAGTTGAAATCGCACGGAGCATTTTCCAGCAATATTTAGTCGCAGGAGTCTGGATATAGCGTTGAGAGTACCAAATTACAATAAAATCTGATGTCGCTCCTTGTCACATGACCTGACGGCGCCCTGACGGATTTCATTGCTCCTGATTGACAGACGGAATATGCCAGTAGCCGTAAAAGATGACTATACAAGCATTTGCAGAATATGCTGAAGGATTCTATTGATCAGCTGTACAATTAGCATGACAATCAGTCAGGACAGGGCTCTAGGAGGGGGCAGATGGCTTTCTTGTTACTTGGATTAAAGACCGACGGCAAATGATAAATTTCTAATGAGATCTGGCACACCGGAGCGAAAAAACCAAGCTCTTCAAAAAAAGTGTGATGTTCATTAAGTTTCATTCGCAAGGTGAGAATGAACTCAGTTTTAATTCTTCTGTCATTTCAGTCGCATTAACATTCAATTTCTATTAATGACATCTGTGAAAACTGACTGTTTTGTGTGAAATCGAACGCAGATTATTTTTGTGATGGATTAAGGGAATTAATCAAATTCTGTTACTCCGAAATTTAAACTGACAGCTCATTCTCACAGAGTCTGGGATTTTTTCATGGCTATCTTACAAAAGTTGGACCATTTGGGAACTTTTCACGGCTATCTTACAATAATTGGACCAATCCAGGTAAGTAGCATCATATATAAAACATACAGATTGGTGTTTAGACAAAATGGCAGACTCGCATGTCAGACCTGCCACTCAGATACACATTCCGTGTTGGCATGTTAGGGGACTCGTTTAAGAATACATACAAAGTAATCTTGTGTCTTTGCACGCAATGAAGTCTTCAAGGTGATGTAGCAACGGAAGTAAATTTCATAAGAACTACAGCCTGGGTCTGATAGATCGTATTGGTACTTTGGTCAAACCATGGTTCATAACATTCGATGAAGAAAAACAGGAAAAATATTAGCTTTTTTTTTTTTTTATGCAAGATATGGTTCAGGTGTTAAAAGTATGAACAGAAAAAAAACCATGTACGATACATTTTCCTGGAGAGCCTCCGTCTTCAGGGACATGACCTGATCGAGTGAAGCAAGGTCATATAGAGGTCACACCAGTTCTATGGAATGGTCAAGGTTGACCAATACCTTCTCTGTCCTAAAAGAATTGTAAAGTACAATAAAATTACAGCATTCAGATCATTATACCTACAAAACCGAACTTTGTGACTTGATTAGCAATTACCTTGGGTCCGTCAGCTAGCTCCTGCTAGAGCAACGGATTATTGCTGAAAATAATCAAGTCCAGCTACCAGAAAATAACATGTACTTTTGATCGTAAGCCTAATAGTTTCAAGTCTATTATAAATACAAATGTTAATGACATTACCTGTCCAAACCAAGCAAACTGAGCTACGATTGTTTATAAATATTTCTTCAACAGTGCGTTTGTTTTTTTCCGTTATTATAACATTGAGATATCCTGGGTCCGGTGTACTTTTGTTAGAAATCAGGACGGCAGTTAACTTGTGTATTTTCGTACAAAGTCAGGTAATATCTGTCCATGCACTTTGTTTTAAGTCCATGCAGCTGAACCTAACATATGTCATGCTTTTTACATGTGATACAATACAGAACCACAAGATCTCTTTATTTTGTAAATTTTGATAGAAAATGTTTGGGTCGTCGGGTGCCACAGCGGTAACACCCATACCTTTCACCCTGGCGGCTGGGGTTCGATTCCCCGATGTTAAAAGGTATTTGGGTAACCTGCCGCACCACCTGGGGTTTTCTCCAGAAACTTTCATTTCCTCCCACAGTAAGACTCAATCCTCTCAGATTCAATCCAGGCCAACAAGCATGATTAATAGGAGTTACTGTTGTAAAATAAATAAATTAAGTTTATGTTTGAATTTAAAATTTACTACCATTAATTTGTCCTTGTGTTGAAGTAGATGATGCTGTACTAGAAATGAAGTCTTCCCAGGAAAACACGATTTCTTCTTCAATAATTAAATTTCCTCAGAAAAATGTTCTGTTTAAGTGCCCCTTAAATTCTGAGATAAGATTAAACCACTCAATGTGATCACGACTTACATAATTGGTTCCCTTCTATCACTCTGTATACTGTTCATCTTTCTTACCATTTTCATAAACTTTTTTTTTAAACATTTATAAATCACTCTAAAATACATGTACTAAAAGTTTCCAGCATAACAAAGCATTTTAATCACATATATAGCTGCTCAATTAAGTTTAGAAACATCAACATCAAAATAGAAAACTTTAACAAATTGAACAAGTTTGAAATCTCCTAATCAAAATTCTTGGACGTCCTGTCTGCTTGCCTGTATTACATATTTGATTTACGGTAGTGAATGGTATTGTGTTTTGTTGCACTATAAGCCAATTTGCTTTGTTACAATGGTTTATACATAGACATTGTTCTATTGTTCGTGAGTATGCAGCAATTCTCTATTGTCTGTGCAGGTGTCCCAAACATCCTGTTGGCTCTCAGACAATATCATTATACCCTACATATAATCACCAAGATATCCACAAAATGTAGGGGACCTGCGTTAAAAGTTCTGTTTATTACAACCTACAGGAAAGTTGGAATGAGAAAATACAAAGGCTCAATACACATATGTATTGCTACTGAATATTGAAATCTGTTTTGAAGCATTGCATTGGTACAGATTTATCTTAAATGCGCAGAAAGTTTTAATGCTATTTATTCGACTAACCCTAGCCTGGCTAAATCAGTTTGGTTTTTGAGTAAATCAAAACCTTCGCAGTCAAGACATTTTGTTTTCTGTGTAAATCAGAACCTTGCTAGTCCACACATTTGGGTCCCTACCTAAATTAGAAGCTTGCTAGTCTAGACATTTTGGTTTCCAAGTAATGCTAAAACCATGCTAGTCTAGACATTTGTTTTTTTGTGCAAATCAGAGCCTTGCTATTCCACAAATTTGGGGTTCTGTGTAATGCTAATCCTTGCTATAGTCCAGGCATTTGGGTCCAGATATTTGATTAAAACATAAATTTTACCGATTATGAACTACTTAACTGTGACAAGTTATCTAAAATATTGTCAGAAACATGTCATTCTTGTGTTTTTAATTATTGTTTTTTTAATAATTGATAAACCAGTCTTTTTAAAGATTAAAAATATTTAAACCATTGCAAAAATCCTTCCCCTGAGGTTTTGTCAAGTCAAATCCATGCAATTGACAATCATTTCAATTACTATTCAAATTGAATTAAAACAAAACAAACAATAAAGTGACTGTATCCATGATAAGAAATATCTATGAGATTCCACACCAATAACTTAGCAAGGACAATTGATTTTCATTTAAATTAAAATCTAAGACAAAATCTCCAACAATTGTAATTGAAACTTTTGAAACTAAGTACTGAAACAATGTCTACCCTTCCCGCTGATTTCCCTGATGGTTTCTGTAAACTGCCAGGTATAACGAGACTTTAGGATGATCACCTACGTAAAGTGATGTACCTCGCCCGAAGGGAAAACTAATGCCGTCTGTACATTCCTATCTCATTCTTGGTCGCTACAATTCACAGGCCCGAAGTATGTGTCGATTGTATCTTTCAAAAGACTTCTAGTGCTGATAAAATCACTTCATCTAACAGCTATATTCAATTTAAACAATAAACTTGATCGACCACTGACAATAAAAGTTTAGTGTTCATTGGTGCGTAATAAAATCTGTACTCAATGGAGACCATAAACAGTTAAAAGTCATTTACGCTAAACGATAGTTGAGCCCGTTGCTGTTGTACGATGACATTATTTTAATAAGATAGAAGATATCGATGATTTAAAAAGTGCAAAAACTGTGTTTATTTAAATGGGTTTATCGTGTAATGCAAGTCACTTTTTAAAACTTTTTTGAAGAAAAAAAATGTGCTTTAAAAATTCACAGAGAGAGAATATAAGGACAGGTGACTTCCCAATTGAAAAACTGACAAACTAAATGTGGTTTAATTTTGTCAATTTCTTATCAAATTATCCATTCTATACGGATTGGTTTACACATATTCACTCTGAATTCTGCATATATGATCACAGAATAAAACATCTGCTGAATACATCGGAAAATACACACCGAATATAAAGAGAAGACAACATCTAAAACATAATTTAAAACAAGTATGCAGAATCTATAATAATTATCCTCAAAGAGAATTTTTATGAAGGACGAACATACAGGGAAAACAACTTGTATCTAATTAGAGCGTAATTTTATTAAAGTATACAAAAGATTCTTCTCTACTGATCAGAATTAATGTTCTGCTTCTCACTATTTTCTTTTAACAAATGTCTTCACTCACTAACACTATCTGTAATGGAAGTCTATCTCATTCGTTATCATACCTATGAGTGGCAGCCGAACCCCAGTACGTCAGATATCTGATTATCATGAAGCTCGTATCAGGAAGGATTCCCTCCTTACTGTACATCGACACGTTTTATTCAAAACCTAATTAACTCGCACACAAAAAATATCAGAAATCCCACCCAGGAAACTGAACGCTGCTTCTCGGCATGTAAGTCTTTTCCTTTTTTATCCTGGCTAAGAGAAACATCTGTTTTTGACACCCAAACCATGCTTCCTGTTCCGTGATAACCATTTCTGTTTCAGCTTTTATTTCATATCTCATTAGGAGGCCATGTTAACAGAAACAAAAATCTTCCAGTTTATCTTGTAAGTTCTGGAAATGATTTCCCAGGTAAACAACCTTCAACAACGTTCAAACAAAATTAAAAAAAAAAAACTTAACTGCATGACAAGTTTTAATTTTCAACTACATAATAACAGAACGGACGCAAGGCTTTCAATCCAAGGTGTAGCGCTTTTGCTTAGGAGTCTTTAAGCACATCTGTCAGGAATTTGTCAGTCCCTGTATGGGGGTTCTGGTAAACCTCACTATCAGTTTCCCCTGCCCCTATAAAGGGTTTATATTCCATAGTAACACCTGCTAGGTGACCTTTTACCCAGAATTCACTTCTAGCTGATGGCCTTTTATTTCTGCTGTGACCTATCCAGGGTAACTTTTCGTCAGCATTTCGCTAATGAGTCCATTACAATGTAATTACAGTGTTTTTGTGAAACATGCCGGCTGTTTAGGGATATGAATTCACCTACCCTGTCTATCTCAGCTTAGAGTGACAGATAACACTAGATACACATGGTACATCCCTCAAACCTTCCCAGATAAATCCCACATGATCTTACATGTACCATACTGCCACTTTCTCTCTATATACGTATGCATCTGCACATAAACGTAAACCAAGAATGCAAAAAAAGGGGGCAGTTGACACAACGCATTTTTACAATGGTACACCCTTCAGTGAAACTCTTTCCTCCAGTATCTGATGATGTACTTAGTACTTAGGGCTTCAGCAGCTGTGCTCTGATACAACTACATATCAATTCTTCATGCTTTCTGCTAATCCACACACTTCCATACCTAAGAATTGCTTCCAATTTTGTTCCATTTGTCATATGCTTTTTGTTAGGGAATAGTGCTCTGAATTCAAACAATATGTCTGTAATGGAAAATGCTCAGGATCAATTGCTTCCATGTTCATGACTACAGAAAACAGATGATGCTTTCAATTTCTTTTTTCGTTGCCGTTCTAAAAATAGTGGATATAACATTCAGCAACCTAATGTATTGGGAGCTGTTAAAAATCGATCTCGTGCAATTTGCCATAATACAATTTTAAATTCATCACATAAGATAACAATTTGCAATTCTTTGTAAAGCCTAAGTTCAAGCTGTTTTCAAGAGTTGATAAATTGAATTAGGAAAGTCAAAAAGGACATTTCTTTCTTCTTTCATTTTAAAAAGTCTAAAAGGACATTTCTTTGTTCTTTCATTTTAAATTTTCGATCAATTTAGCCTGAGTAGGAAAGTACAAAAACTTCAAACTAAACTGTGAGTATTCCTGTTTATAGAACCTGAAGGCTCTGTGTCCAAGCTTACGTCAATATCCCCCTGAAGTTTATAGAATCCAAGAGTCCTAGCTTATACAGTGTCCAAACATGTGTCAATTTGTCCCTCATGTTTATAGAATCCAAGAGTCGTGTGTCCAAACATGTGTCAATTTACCCATCCAGTTTATAGAATCCAAGAGTCATAGTATCCAAACATGTGTCAATTTACCCCTCCAGTTTATAGAATCCAAGAGTCGTGTGTCCAAACATGTGTCAATTTGCCCCTCCAGTTTACAGAATCCAAGAGTTGTGTGTCCAAACATGTGTCAATTTGTACCTCCAATTTATAGAATCCAAGAGTCATAGTATCCAAACATGTGTCAATTTACCCCTCCAGTTTATAGAATCCAAGAGTCATGTGTCCAAACATGTGTCAATTTACCCATCCAGTTTATAGAATCCAAGAGTCATAGTATCCAAACATGTGTCAATTTACCCCTCCAGTTTATAGAATCCAAGAGTCGTGTGTCCAAACATGTGTCAATTTGTACCTCCAATTTATAGAATCCAAGAGTTGTGTGTCCAAACATGTGTCAATTTGTACCTCCAGTTTACAGAATCCAAGAGTCGTGTGTCCAAACATGTGTCAATTTGCCCCTCCAGTTTATAGAATCTAAGTGTCATGTGTCCAAACATGTGTCAACTTGCCCCTCCAGTTTATAGAATCTAAGTGTCATGTGTCCAAACATGTGTCAATTTGCCCCTCCAGTTTACAGAATCCAATAGTCGTGTGTCCAAACATGTGTCAATTTGCCCCTCCAATTTATAGAATCTAAGTGTCATGTGTCCAAACATGTGTCAATTTAACCCTCCAGTTTATAGAATCCAAGAGACTCCAAGAGTCATAGTGTCCAAACATGTGTCAATTTGTCCCTCCAGTTTATAGAATATCCAGGGATGCGTGACATTTCTCCCTCCCCCTTCTGTGACATTAAACCTTAACCATCTGCACCGACATCTTTGGTCTCATGGTCACATCTGCATGACATGCAATGTCAACTCCTACATGTTAACCCTCTTAGAGTAATCAGAAAGGCTCAAGGCCTGTCTGAAGAGCATGTCATCCAGGAATTAATCTCACTCAAGGTTTCCTCTCCGGACATGCCCTGCCTACCTCAAGGACGGCCATTGTCTCAAAATTTCTTAATGATGTGCATGCATGCCATGTCGCATCCTTCAGCGATTCCGCATCCATCACCCAATGTTGCGACCCACATGCACCGATTATTCACATGCAGGTCCATATGCTGTTGGGAGGGCACGCAAGATCAACTTTCATCAATGTATATGTCAGTATTTGTGTTATAACTGTCAGCCTCATTCTCTTGTCTTCTCCCGTCACTGTCAATTGCAGTTGACCTTGTGTAGAGCCTGCTGAACAGGAAGTACACATGTATTTTAGGAACTGTTTTGTGATTGATATTCATACTGATTACATCCTCCATATGTGTTTGTACTACAGTAAATCAGATTTAAGGAACAGCTATTCCTCCAATCTTAAAAATGCTGAAGTTGAAAATAGCAATGCAAAAAAGCTTTTTATTTTGCAACATCTTGAAATGCTTTTGCACAGAAAACAATTGATAAACATCATTAAGCTATCCCATGATTCAACTGCTTCAGCCAATTAACTTAAAACTTTGTCATTTTGTGTTGTTCAAGATGAAGTTATACCAAAATTTGATACCATGAATTAAACAACATAACGATGAACAACACATTTCATAGAATTAAACAACAGACAACAATGACATCAACAACATGATCAACGGGATAAACTTATATATTTATACATTAAGTACACTGAATGAACTCTGAATGGACCAAAGCAATATCGTGAGTTATAGGAATGATTCAACTCAACAACAATATGGAAGTAAAATATTCTGAGGCTTAGACAGTCGATCTGTCCTGTGAACTTCTAAATAACAAACTACTTTGTCATATTTCGTCAGTCCAACAATCCGGCGACACGTGTCAATGTTGTAATCTTGCCATACACAACACTTCCACTGCACGGCAACAAAACACTTTGGACACACGAAAACGCCGACAAACTCCAACAGAACCTGTCGACAGAGGGATGCAAAGAGGAAAGATTAACATATCTATCGCAATATTGGGTTGTGCAGGGATTAAAAAGTGTCCGTAATATCGAAATTGACACAAACATTTCGTCGTTTGATATACTCTCGACTGCCATCAATGCACAACAGCTTTATGCACGGGCTAGATATTTTGATCTTAGTTTGAAAATAGACACTCATCCATCAGAATTGTGACAAGCATGGTGTGAGTATGTTGTGAATATCGGAGAACCTGAGTCAACTCGAGTACTCCATACCTCAGCTGATGTAATGAAACACCTCTGAGGTCCCCATTAGTATTACATAAGGATACATGCTACCTTACTCTTTATGTACCTCCATTCTAAAAGATTTCCGATCATTCTCCAGGCAAAATTGAAAGAGTCTAAAGACGAAATTGAAACAGTGGAAAGGTAGAATTTTCATATCACTATATATCTAATAGAATCATGAAAAACTTTCATCTGCTGGGAAATAACTAAAGGTTTAAAAACACACACTTTGAATTATAGCAGACTTGTGGCATATTCCATTACAAAATGTATGTGAATGATCATGCTGGCTTTTAAATGAAATTGCTATTTTGATATAAAATTTTTGATTGTTGGAATAAATTGCTACTTTCAATTTGCACTTAAATAGTGAGAATACTTCACCCTTATGTAAATAGTAAGTAATTAAAATAAGATTTTTAATCTACAATGAAGGCCATGTATACGGTAGATATTCTTGATTTTTGATGGCAGTAAAGAACATATCAGGCCAAACCAACAAAGTTTGACGATATTGAATATAACATAAAATTATAATCTAAAGACCCTATTCTAATTCAAATAATTTTATTTTTCTGATTTTTACTTTTTATTACATTCAAAAATTCAAATTCAATTTATATATAAAATTCTCAAATGTTTGGTCTCTGAAATCTAACACAAAATAAAAGGCACACATCTGTAATAGGGTGTATATGTACTTCAGAGTAAATGAAAACTGTAACAAAATATATGTGGGTTTTACTTTATAAATTATGAGGTAGATAAAATAATGCAAATTAGAATTCTATCCGAGCTATGGCCGCGAGTTTTGCCAGAAAATTATAACTGTCAAATCTCCATGAATGGTTATTTTAGAAATGATGATTTGATGATCGTAGCCTTGTCAGTTGGAAATAAAAAAAAGTTTGGACATTTTGTATGCATGATTATTTATAGCAATGCTACACAAAAGTATTTAGCGGAAAATAAGTTTATCAGTTTTTCTCTGCTTCAAGGAAATATAGCCACCATTAATAAAATTGTATTTATATAGTAATGACTACGTATGGTAATTATTAAGGCCCTTATGTTTATTCGAGCTGTGAAATGCTACTCATGCTCAATTCTGAATACGCTTAAGCTGAGTGGATCGGTGGATCGGAGTAGTATTATTATTTTGACAATAAGCTGAAATGTTGGTACAATTTAGTATAGGAAGTCGTCAAATTTTAAAGAGAGGAGAAAACAGATACCAGTGTCAACCTTCTCTTGTACCATTCATGATAGCCTCTACTTAACGAAAAGGGAATTGTGTCAAGGGAATTGTGTCATTGTGGCCTGTGTGTATAAGGAGAACCAATTCACCCCATATATAGCCTGGTCTCCTCCTCGCCTGCTGCGAGATTCCTTTCATCTGTAGCCTTACAGGGCGACACTTTTGACAAATACAGCTGGGGGAGGATCACAGCTACGGCACACTTTGGTCGACATAAAACCACAGCTATTCTGTATTCGACACTCCACAACCATCAGAGGCTTCTCAAAGGATTTTTCTATTGTTAAAAATTCTCATAAATTTTTTAGGGGGTACAACAAAATAACTGTCAGGTAGAAAAGCATTTCAGACCTCCTGAAAGACAGCCCTGCTATAAAATAGCAGTGGGTGTATCGGATCTTTTCACCAGTAAAAAAAATTGTATCAAAACCATCTGAAGGACTTGACCAAGGAAAACTCCCATTTAAATATAAAATGTCTGTAGTGGCTGATTTTACAGGTAAATAAAATAATCCAGGCTTCGTTAGTTCAGGTGTTTTCCTTTACATGTTGAATACAAAAATGTGAATTTTGTGAGGCGGCTTCCCGCTGGGGGGGATCTGTCTACGAATATCACTTTGTGTACCTCTAGAAAATCTCAGGGCAGTCACACTCAAAACAAGGTTACCCATACCGAAATAAAGCACACTAAAGTATACTTTTATGCTACTTTAAGTATACACTTTTTCCTACTTTTTTGAAAAAGTACCAAAAAAGTATACTTTTTTTGTACTTTTCTGGACTTAGAAATTTTTCAGAGTACTTTTTCTGTACTAAATTTGGACTCTGAAATTTCTCAGAGTACTTTTTTTGTACTTTTCTGGACTTAGAAACTTTTCAGGGTACTTTTTCTGTACTTTATTTGGACTCTGAAATTTTTCAGAGTACTTTTTTTGTACTTATTCTGGACTTAGAGATTTTTCAGGGTACTTTTTCTGTACCTTATTTGGACTCTGAAATTGTTCAGAGTACTTTTTTTGTGCTAAAATCTGACTTAGAATTTTTTTGAAAGATTGTGAAAATATGGATGTACTTTTTTCCTACTTTTTTGGGACTTAGAATTTTTCAGCTAATGCCATTGTGCTTTTTTTGTACTTATTATGGACTTAGAATATTTTCAGACATTGCGAGGGGTTATAGCATATTAATATTTTCAAAATTAAATCTGACTTTTTCAGTCGACTACAAATCTAAGACTAAAAAAATAATACCCAGGATTAACCACAACAAATATCTATCAAATAAGATACAGAAAATTATCATTTGGTAATATTAAATGTTTTTGATCTCGTTTTTTGTTGTTTTTTTTTTGTCTTTTTTATGTTCTAAAAAATACTTTTCATACTTTGATCAGTACCACAGAAATTTATCTAAAAATAATTAAAATTCAACAATTATTATCATAAGTATTTCACTTCAATGTACTTTGTTAGTAAGGTTCACACATTTTAACGGTGATTTCTTTGTCACTTTTCGTTTGTATTTCCATATGCATCTCAGAAGTAATAAACTTCACATTGATGAATGTTACTATACGTTCATGTGACGAACGTCAAAACTTAGCTCTATAAAATTTTTGTTCCAGATCGTTCTTTGAAGTTACAGTATTTTGGCTTTAATTATAAACTCTTTAACGGAGTTTAAAACATTTCGTTTATCCAAACGTTAACCTCTACCAGATCGGGGATCACTCTACGAACACACATGTGCCCGTGCCTGTAATACGCTTTTAATTAATTCAAATGAAATTAAAATCACCTGCACTTTGTCTGCATATCATATACTTGCTGGATATACGTGGTTTTAAGATTACATCTGATAATTGCACCCGAAATCACGTCGTGTTCTGTCAAAATATTCACCGATATACTCATATAAACATGTGTAATACTGATATAGTCACTCGGACGCTTCTTTGTAAAACGTATATTGAAGTCAAGCGCTGTGATGATCTCGATCTCGATATGGCTTGACCGACAACAAACAGGCATGATCAAGGAACAATATTCCGGTATTTAAATCAGAATTACATCGCATTCATTGAAATGGTGAACACAAAAAGAAAACTTTAATTTGTCTGATATTTATTTAGCAAGATCGTACGATAATTCGGACAACGACACAATGTAGCTGTACTCTAATCTGTTGTAGAATGATCTCGTAGGAGTGTTGTGTGTACAAATAAAATACTCTATTGTATACAAAATCAAGATCAATACCAAGATCTATCATAAATATTTTAATTGATATAGTAGACGGCTTGAATAACTGCTACACCAAGATCGATCAAAAATATTTCAACTGTTTTAAACTAAATCTTGAAACCTGTGTGTTAAGCTAACAAAGCGATCAGGATATATGCTTAACGTCGTACCGAAAGTTAATTTCACCCGTGGTGTTAATTAATATAAGCGACAGTCGACTGTAATGGCAAATCATACCTAGCTTTATTGTTTATTGGAGTTACCTGTGTACCTCCCGTCTCACCTGTACACATATTGCCCGTCTTAGACTAAGTCTTATGCCCGCGGCGTTAATTATAACAATTTATATTGTCAAGCTTGACTGCCTTTCACTACGATCAGATCACAGGTGCCTACCCTCATTTAAACAAAACATCCGGATTACATAACAGGTACTGACGAGGCTGTGTGAGATCACAGGCGCTTGCATATAGAAAATATCACTTTCGATTTTTTTTTTCATATGACAGCGGTATGTGTAATATGTTAACCTGAAGGTTGGCAACTACGCCACGAGCGAAACGGCACCCCATCTCACTTCAACCGGCTAAAAAACACATTTATTCAAACTGACACGGCGCACACTATATGCGACCGTCATCAGAAAACATTCATCTTTAACCTACCGTGCCACTCAATATGAATTGTTACATCCAAAACACAATAATCCGTGAAAACATCGCCGAATTCCTCGCTCAGAACGCCATTTCTCAAACGGCTCCCTGAGCCTGTCCAGATTCTTCATTTACATACGGGGTTCAAGGGTCATGCGATTATATGATCGTCAGTCGTCAGGTGTACTTTTGGGGGTCATCTCCGCATGCATTTTGTCCGCAAAATGCTTCGGCTCGCTGAAGAGTTTCGTCTAAGTTACGATTATTTGAAGAGTTTCGTCGATGAACGATGATTTATAAATTATTCGTTATTTTGAACGTTTGATTACCATGCACCGTATATGACAGTACACAGCAGGCGCGGATCCAGGAATTGGAAAGGGGGGGGGGGGTTCCAGTAATTTAGTGGTAATGCGAGCGCCATAGGCGGGAGTCGAATTTTTTTTTGGCGAGGGGTCTGGGGGCCAAAATTTCGGAACAAAATTCCGGAAAAATTAAATGATTAAATGATTATAGCAAATTTTGCAATCTTTCGAGAATAAGATTTTCGATAAGTGGAAAGGGGGGGGGGGGGGGGGGGGGGGGGCATATATTGATTCACACAGAACGTCACTATCGTATCGTTTTCTAAATAATGAAATTATTGTCACAAAGGTAGAACAAAATGCTTATTTATTGATTAACTTTTGTCAGTTTACTGAAATCTGGACGAACAAAAAGAAAAGTGAATCACGAATAAGACTGTCATCAGGTTACTGGAACGTATACATGTGTACCAACATTACTTACTTCAGATCTGTTCATTTATTTCTGCACATTTTACAAATATCATGTCGTCGTCAAATACGAAAATCATACTTCAGACCTACCAAAAGATTTGTACGTTGTGATCTATGATCCATCATCAATTTATTTTCATTTCCCACAATGTTAGATTTAATGTTTGCTAGAAGTTCTTCGAGTTCAATCCAAATTTTATGAGTTCATCTATCACTGTATGATTATAGAAATATTGAGTTCCTTCAGTCATTTTGTTTTAAACCCCTTTTTATTCAAATTTTCGAAACAGTATTACTTTCTTACGTTATTTCGGTTTTAATACACTCGATATCATCAGTTTGCCCCTTAGTTTTAGTGTCTACAATCAGGGGCGGACACAGGATTTTCAAATAGGGGGCGTGCGAAATTAAAAGGGGGGAGGGTGTCCGCCGGTTCTCCCCCTGAAAAATAGCAGGTTAATGCAAAATCCTGCATTCTAGTGTATTTCACGATAGATTCATACCTGGTGTGTTTTATAAAAACAAGTATATGAGAGATGTTTTTAATGATTTGATATTGTTATTTCGCTGATTGATACGGGAATTCGTTTTTTAAGATACCCTTACTTTGACAATTTTAGGGGGGGCTTTAAATCCACCAGTGACAATGTCAAAGAGTTTAACGCATTGTAAAATGTATTCTTTGTAATATTCAATTATCCATTTATTCCACTTTACATCGCTCGCATATATAAAATTTAAGTTATTGATGAATTACCTTATTAATTGAGTGTGTAAGCATCAAACGCTACACTAATAATAATCAAACTGGCTGAAGTGCTTACAGAATTATGAAACTGAATTAAAATGAGAAAGAAAAGAGAATACTTGAGGCGGAAGTAGTGGTTATTTTGTGTCAACGCCAGACTTTTATAGTATTTTAGAGCTAACGCCAGAATACCCAGAACAACCTCTTATTCTTATCGATATTGTGTGTGGTATACATTTTTAACTAGTCATGTAGGGGTCAATTTTTTAAGAATTGAAGATTGGCATAGCCCTAAATAGATGGCAAGTACAATAAAAAATCAAAATATCAAACAACTATCAGCTATTACCCCATCCAAATTTTAACTTCGAAAAATTTAATTTCAACTGATACTGCTTGTTCATGGTATACGTATAATGTCCCGGCCCTGTCTTGAACAAGTTATTGAGCACCGTTATATGCAATCTTTTTGATTGAAAACGAAGTTCAGCAACTACCGAAATGATGCAGTTGAAAAAAAGGAAAGGACGATCTCATCACTGCATGGCATTAAAACATGCTATCTTATTAGTCCGTGATATCGCAAACGACGTCCTGTGCATGCACCTGTAAAATAAAGTATGCCGAGATGACCCGAAAAAGTGCACCTGGTGACAGTCGATTATATAATCGCATGACCTTTGAACCCCGTATGTAAATGAAGAATCTGGACAGGCTCAGGGAGCCGTTTGAGAAATGGCGTTCTGAGCGAGGAATTCGGCGATGTTTTCACGGATTATTGTGTTTTGGATGTAACAATTCATATTGAGTGGCACGGTAGGTTAAAGATGAATGTTTTCTGATGACGGTCGCATATAGTGTGCGCCGTGTCAGTTTGAATAAATGTGTTTTTTAGCCGGTTGAAGTGAGATGGGGTGCCGTTTCGCTCGTGGCGTAGTTGCCAACCTTCAGGTTAACAGATTACACATACCGCTGTCATATGAAAAAAAATCGAAAGTGATATTTTCTATATGCAAGCGCCTGTGTGTGAGATTACCATCGGTCGGTTCACCTATGACCTCGGGGCCGTGATCTCGTTTGTTTACTTCGGTTTACGGAATCTACCGAGATTTGACGAGTTCGCTTCGTGCGATCATTTCGTGCAATGTGCAAGCTTTAAATGCTGAAGTAGTAATACCAAAAGTATGAAACAATAGAGGTTAAGGAAGTAGAATATAAAAAAACAAGTAATAAAAGAATGAAATCGATACAGTAGATCTCCGACAAAACTTTTTTTTTATCCCATGATGCAACAAACAGCGAGATTTTAGCGGGAAGTCTGATAGCCATGTTTGAATTTCACCGGATGTTTATCTACGGAAGAAACATAAACAAACACGATTTTGATATAGAATAGCCTAAAAACGAAATTCATTTTCTTGCCTAACTGAAGAAGATCGACTATCTGTCAGTAAGTGGCCAAAGAATATCAGCTTTCTTGTTGTTTTTGGCGACAAATGCTCATTTTCACCCGAAAATATCACAGATATCGCGACCAGGTAAGTTTACAATTTTATTATTTAAATCTATTTCGTCTTCTGCACGTTCCTACATCGTTTCACATTATATAGGTGAATAGGGGCCTACACATGTTAATATTAATACTTGATTACTTCGTGTTTCAGGGTTTTCATAATGAATTCATCACCGATTACAGTTTACACGGCCCGAGTTTAATTAACAAAGAACTGCTAGAGATCCACGTGTGTTTCAATCGTAAGTATTCAATTTACAGATTTATGCTACCATACGCCTGGGAATTTATAAGCATCCTGATTGATAGCACCCAAATATTGAGAACAAGAAGAATTTTATTTCTTTATTGACGAACTTCGACGTAGTTATATTGCATATTTATTTCTGTCACGTAACGGTAAATTCGTAATATCTTTACTACATATTTCATGCATTTTGACAAATTTCCAATTAATTTTTATGACTTCGTTTTTCAATGGAATTTATTGAAATTTCACTTACATGTAAAGAATTATTTGCTTATTCATCTGATAATATTTACAGAATTTTTTGTAGTTGATTTCAAGAGATATTGCATAAAATTTCAAAAAAAATAGCAATGACATTTTTAAGTTAGAATATAAGAACGAAAGTAACGTCACATTTCGGGCAACATGTGTATATATCTATTTTAGGGAATATATGTAAAAATATCGGTAAATGAGCTAATAATTGTCTACTATAGTATATGGAATTTGAAGAAAATACATTCAAAAACGAAGTCAATAAAATCCATTGAAAATTTGTTGTATGTCATGATCATGATCAATTCACAAAAAAATGATCTCAAGAAATGATTGAATAAAAAAAATCTGTGTTTTGGAGTATTTTGATAGTTAGTTGCATAATTTAAGATGAAACAAACTGTCAGAGAATTCTGGAGTAGCTTGATTTTTATTAAAGTACTTATCCTTATAATTAAAAGTTTTATGTTGTAGCTTTAAACTTGTATACCTGTGGCTAGCTTTTCTTGATAAAAAGACTTCCAAGCAGACATGCATGTAATAAATGACAGTAAAGTGATCAGGTGCATATATAAGGAAAATTATCTACATTTTTATATTGAACAAATCTTCACAATTATTCTAAGTTTTGATATAAAAAATATTTTAAAATTTTCTCTTTCTTCCAACAGATTATGCAGTACATTCTGAAGTGACGGAAAGCTTGAAGATATTGCATTGTGGTCCGAATTGAGGGCAATGATTCGCATAAAGCAAAAAAGGAATGAAGAGAATCAGACATTTTATTTTTCGAATTCACACTTACTTCGATTTGACCAGTTTAAGCAAGCAACATTATGCATATACCATACTTCATTGTATTCAGTATGCATTTATGCATTGTTTTTTATTTACATTTTTTTGTTGTGTTTCCTCAAGAGGAATTATGATTCGACAATTTTTACAAATGTTATTGCCCTTTTTATTTAGAATAGTATATTTTTTTTGTCTGGATCTCCTACATACACATGATATAAAATTGTGTTTTCCTGCTTGAAAAAAATATTAGAATAATTTATCAAAAGTTATTGCCCTTATACATAGATGTCCATCTGTAAATCCTTAACCTCACCCTTAAACAAATTTCGAGCTTATTAGATCAAGACTTTGCTATGGCATGAAATTATACTCAGTGGAATTGTGATTGGATAACTAATCTTGTATTTCAATGTTTGTTTTCACTTGATACAATTGTGCATTTCTCTTAGGAATGGGACTGATGTATGTATTGTTTAAGCATGCAGTATTCTCATTTAAACTGATCTCCTATATTTTCAGAACTAATTTCCTACACCATTAAATTAAGTCCCTTTTTTTGGTAATTTTTTCCTACTTTTTCAGTACTTTTTTTATACTTTTTCAGTACAAATTTCCTACTTTTTTAGTACTATTTTCCTACTTTTCTAGTACTTTTTTCCTACTTTTCCACTACTTTTTCAGTACTAATTTCCTACCTTATTGGTACTTTTTTCCTACTTTTTCAGTCCTAATTTCCTTCTTTTCAATACCATTTTCCTACTTTTTTGATACTTTTTCAGTACAAATTTCGTACTTTTTTAGTACTATTTTCCTACTTTTCTAGTACTTTTTTCCTACTTTTCCACTACTTTTTCAGTACTAATTTCCTACCCTATTGGTACTTTTTTCCTACTTTTTCAGTACTAATTTCCTGCTTTTTCTGTACCATTTTCATACTTTTTTTGTACTTTTGTACTTTTTTTGTACTTTATGGACTTACCTGTAAAAGTACTAAAAAAGTATAAAAGCACAAAAAAAGTACACCATCAATTTGGCCCTGTGCACTTTATACTATTATTGTACTTTTAATGTACTTTTTCTGTACTATATTTGTGCTTTTTCTGTACTTAATGAAAACAATAAAATGTACTAAAGGTATACTTTTGTTAGACTTTTTTTGTACTTTAGTACTTTTTTTGACTCAATTTGGAACCGTGTTGGAATATCGGTTCCAAATTGAGTCAAAAAAAGCATACTTTTTCTATGCTTTTTTAGTACTTTTTTCCCATACTTTTTTTGTACTTTATTTCGGTGTGGGTAGGCTTTATAGTCGTAAATCACCTAAAGGTAACTCCTGTAAAAATTGTTGTATACACAATAAAGATTTTTTATGTTGACAACTAAAAAAGCAGGAAATAAATTTTAAAAATCAAACTTTGCAATTTTCATGTTAATTGGTTCTTGCAATAAACTTCATTTCAACCACTGGAGAATGTATATATGATATATCTACTGTTGAATATGTCTTCCATCCCATCAGATGGGACTATATAAGAACCCTTACATATATACATACATACCATACATATATTTAAACCTAGAGAAAGAATCAGTAAAATGATCAAGGCAACAAAAGATAATAGGCTGAATGCAGATCACTGTTACTGATAATATCTGACAAGGAATACCAGCCATCTTATTTAAATGTAGATTATTATCTATGATAATTCCAAGGGCTGGGGACAATCGTGTCCTAGGAATAGGCTAGCTGGATGCTTGGTCCCAAAATTCAACCTGTTTGGAGGACGAGTTTGGATATTAATGGACTTTGCACACTAAACTTGGGCTTTTCATGTATGAAATACGGTAAAAAAAGTACATAAATCTAATAGACAATGTCCTCCTTTACATATATACATCCCGAGACGATATCACACCCGCATCAATGGTATAAACTCCAGAACTACTCCATCAAATACTCCATTTTCTAACTGGGCAGTAATCCCACCGTGGCCACCAATAATACCTTTCTGAAGTACAGGCTGCCATTGTGTGCTAATGTCTTCTTGTGCTCATGGTATCATATTTTCTAATCCTTGCAGAAAATATTTCAATCCCACCGCAGCCACCAATACTACTTACTACCTTTATGAAGTATTACTTGTGCTGATGGGGTATCATATTTTCTCATCCTTTCGGAAAACATTTCAGGGGTTTTGAAAAATTTCTTTTTGGTAGTTTTTATGCCATTTTTATGGATTTTTTTTAAAAGATCAAATAACTGTTTGACAGCAATTACTCATTCTTGATAAATGTCTATTGACTTCTCCGATGACAGGCAAATTAAATTTGATTGATTGCAACCGACACAACAATGTACGTCTGTTTTGTGATCTATATAAATATACAACAGCTGACCACCACACCCTGCATCAGGCTGAAGAATTTAAAAATTTAAGCAAAAATCGATCTAGATTATGACTAACAGTTTCACCAGTGATACACAGGATACTTAAATAATTTCTCCCACATTGTTCATTAAAATTGTCAGATTTATGAATAATTCTAAAATCAACTGCAAGTGCCAACGCAGGTTTTTTCTCCGTGTTCAAGTCAATTTACGATTTGTTGTTATTTGACTGAAAGGCATTCGTTCATACATCTTCCATTTTCTCTCCGCATCCATTTTTACAGCTCCCCCGATGATGCATTGATCTTTGCTGGCATAGTAATGCTACGTTTTTTCTTCAGTCATTTATCGAGGTCCCACAGTCCGCATCAATTCCAACCGTAAATTCGTCACCTACCCTATAAAAGTCTATTCTTCATCTAAGTAGTACATATATATTCAAAAGTAATGTGCTGTAATAATATATGCTGGTGTCTGAATTTTCATCAATATTTTCATGGACTTGAATCTGTTTCAATCTATCCATAAATCTTATCGCTTGTCGGATAATATCTGTAACCCCAGTATCAAGTATTGTGTTTTTCATTGGGTGGAAGTGATTTTCGTTCACATGTCAAACATTGTTCCCATCTCATTCAAATTTCATCGGCTGTTATCGCCTCCGAAGCTAACAAGTGACTCATATGTTGGTGGCTTGTGCTCTGAGCATCAGTCGTTTGATATTAATAGTTAATATGTTCTCAACATTTTAGCGCGATACAATTCTGATGCAGCCCATTGAAAAGCAATATCTCTGAACAACAAAGGCTGGGTTTTGAGTTAATGGTCTCTGAAATTTACATCATAACTATATGGCCATCAGGACAATGGGATGCATCCTGTATATATAACAGAAATATGAATTTTTAATATAAAATCAGGAGATATCTCTCTTATACCTCTTCTCCATTTTAGATAGCCACCAGGCTGAAATCCTCATCGCATTTTGAGGAACAGATGTTCTATAGATTGCCAGCAAGCTTTCCTGAGAAATAGATCTGAAGTAGGATTTATAGGTGTTTCTGATCTTTGTCAGTGTAATGTTTGGCATGATGACTATCCCCCACCCATCCAGGCCTGACCAATCTTCAAATCTTTCCTCCATATGTCCGGCCTCTAGAGATAAACACATCTGTACACCAAAACACAAGTCGAGCTGGGACCTTTGATAACATAGCTCATGGACAAACTATCTTTCCCTTCAAACCATTTATTTCCACGGAGATCAATGTACTTTAAATATTTTATGATGTTCTGCAAATGTGCTTTGAAATGATGCATTTGGAGATTTAAAGGAACGAATTCCAACAAAAATGCTCAAAGTAAATATTATATTAATGAAGAATATTTTTAGAGCCCAGGTGATCGAGCTTATATTAATAAAGAATATTTTTAGAGCCCAGCTGATCCAGCTAAAATTGCTGAATCAAATTTTGTGGATTTGTTGACTGAAATAGTTTACAGAAGACATGTACACTTAAGCTAACTTTAAAGTTCATAATTCAAAAGTAAATCCAGAGGTTGGGTTACAAACACCTCTTTTCCAAGGGCACCAATTATATACATCAGAGAAATTTGACAATGTATGATATACAGGGGACAGTACAGGACTTTGCATAATTTACAGATTTTCTGTTAAAGAATAAAGCAAAATTGCAATATCATATGTTATCAAACACTAATCAGTTATGGCCCACGACGACTCCCATATAAACATTGTAAGTATAATCTTTGAAATCTAATAAGTATAAGCAAAAAGAAAATTAAAAAAAAGAATATTTTTTTGCAACTCTATCAAGCATTTCCATCAGTCTGTGGCTAGACATATCAGTTCACCCAAATTATAATGTTCACAAAAGTTGTTTTCTGTCCTTTTAAAGACTATTTCCATATTATTCACATTAAATACAAAAATAATGTAGATATTCAAATTGGGAAACTTTAATATCATACTCAATATTGTAAGGACATTTTTTTTCCAATTTTTGCATGAATATCACATTGAATAATAATGATGATGATGATACACTTCAATACAATATCATTCTTAAGGGACAGTTAGGTATCTTGTACCTCCAATAAATTCACTGAATTTGTGATTTTACAGGCTAAATGAAACATATCGGTTCATGTTGACATTTAAATCTGTGAAATCCTCCCTAGATTTACACAATTATTATCTATAGATTTTTTTAGCTCCTTGTAGTGTAGCATACATCCTTAAACCGACTAATTGCGGTAACCTAGCATACATCCTTAAACCGACTGTAATTGCGGTAAGCTAGCATACATCCTTAAACCGACTGTAATTGCGGTAAGCTAGCATACATCTGTAAACCGACTGTAATTGCGGTAACCTAGCATACATCCTTAAACCGACTGTAATTGCGGTAACCTAGCATACATCCTTAAACCGACTGTAATTGCAGTAAGCTAGCATACATCCTTAAACCGACTGTAATTGCGGTAACCTAGCATACATCCTTAAACCGACTGTAATTGCGGTAAGCTAGCATACATCTGTAAACCGACTGTTATTGCGGTAACCTAGCATACATCCTTAAACCGACTGTAATTGCGGTAACCTAGCATACATCCTTAAACCGACTGTAATTGCGGTAACCTAGCATACATCCTTAAACCGACTGTAATTGCGGTAACCTAGCATACATCCTTAAACCGACTGTAATTGCGGTAAGCTAGCATACATCCTTAAATACATCCTTAAACAGACTGTAATTGCGGTAAGCTAGCATACATCCTTAAATCAACTTAAATATAATTTTATTCTAATAGAATGATGTCATTTGTTGTTCTGCCCTAAGGTGAAGAAAGGTAATCTTCCATGAAAACAAAACCAGTACAATAGCCATGATGACATCCTCTCAACACCCAATTGTTACAAATTGTCCTCTCCATTGTGCTGGACAAAAATTGTCTGCTGCGGTCCATTAATTCAATATCTGGTGATATTTCCCGATGTGATTATTATAATGAAAATAAATCCTTTCCACACCAATTACAGATTTAAATAGGGTCATTTTCACCATCTGCCATTTTCTTGACCCAATCATATCAAGAGACACATCCGTCTTCTTTGTCCCCACAGTATCATAACACTTTTGAAAAAAAGTTTCTGTCCAAATTCCGCACATCAGGGAATCCTGTAATCTGATTGGTCATTTTTCATGTTCTTGGTGATGTCTCTGAAACACATTTCTGTGTGACTCGCCAGCTGACAATGTCAATTAGTGCTGGATAATTAAAAGCTATGGATCTTAGATGTCTTCATCTGGCACTCATCCAACAGCCAATTACTGAATATAATACAAAATGGCAGCTCCTTTATTGATGATGGTTCTATTGTAATCATGGACAAGCCATTATCATTACCACGGTAATGAACTACTCTGATAAAACAAAAAAATAACTGGAAACAGGGTTCACTGAAACTCAAATCTCTGATAAAAGAACGGGCTAGGTGTGAGTGAAGTATAAAACCTGGTGTCAAGTATCCCACACTTTTCCTCAAACCCCAATGCCCCCCCCCCCCATCCATCCCCCCCTTTTAGTGTTAACTCCAAATCCTCCAACACATCCAACAAAGAAAATCCTGCCCTGTGAATCATTTTGAAGACAACATAAGAAACATATCCACATTAAATAAAATCCTTGTAAGGACCTCTCTGAATAAAGTACATCATATTGACTGGGACATGCTGATACTCATATACAGGGAATCTTGTTATTGTACCTAAACTGACAAGAAATCGGTTCTGAATAGACAGGTTCTGTTATATTGAGTGGAACTAAAGTTAAATCCCCTTAAGACAGGTTTTATCTGTTTTCACCCAAGAGCAATGGCACTAGTTTACACAATTTACCAATAGGCTTGTTGTACTGTATTTGCATAAAATTGATAATATGCCATGTAATAATTAAATCTGGACCCTCAATACTTCAACAATGGCCGCCAAAGTATTTTAGTACACTAGAGTCTCAACATGAACTGCATCTTTTAAGGCAGTGCTGGTTTAGACAGGTTTCTGGATCAGATTAGGCAGTGCTGGTTTAGACAGGTTTCTGGATAAGTTTAGGCAGTGCTGGTTTAGACAGGTTTCTGGATCAGATTAGGCAGTGCTGGTTTAGACAGGTTTCTGGATCAGATTAGGCAGTGCTGGTTTAGACAGGTTTCTGGATCAGTTTAGGCAGTGCTGGTTTAGACAGGTTTCTGATCAGTTTAGGCAGTGCTGGTTTAGACAGGTTTCTGGATCAGATTAGGCAGTGCTGGTTTAGACAGGTTTCTGGATCAGATTAGGCAGTGCTGGTTTAGACAGGTTTCTAGATAAGTTTAGGCAGTGCTGGCTTAGACAGGTTTCCTGACCAGTTTAGGCAGTGCTGGTTTAGACAGGTTTCTGGAGCAGATTAGGCAGTGCTGGTTTAGACAGGTTTCTGGATCAGTTTAGGCAGTGCTGGTTTAGACAGGTTTCTAGATAAGTTTAGGCAGTGCTGGTTTAGACAGGTTTCTTGACCAGTCTAGGTAATGCTGGTTTAGACAGGTTTCTAGATAAGTTTAGGCAGTGCTGGCTTAGACAGGTTTCCTGACCAGTTTAGGCAGTGCTGGTTTAGACAGGTTTCTGGATCAGATTAGGCAGTGCTGGTTTAGACAGGTTTCTGGATTACAAAGGGATAAATTGCACAAGTACATTTGATATAGCATCAGACTCGACTCCAAAACATCAAGATCTTAAGCTTAATTCAGAACAACACATTTATTTTTAACTTCAGATATTCAGCAAAATCTGAGAAACCAATTCACACTTCAATATTCTATTATGTTCTCAACTAAAATTCAGAATAACTTTTATCGATCATCATTCCTTTTTTTAAGCTTCTCCGCTAAATTAAAGAACAGAGCTAGGAAATTGTCTTAGGTTTAAAACAAATCATATATAGGTTACCGTTTTGGAGTAAAAGTTCAGCATACCAACATTCTCTTTTGAATCCAATTTCTAACGCAATGGCAGCTAAAATGTGAAATGGAATCCTTTTAACAAAACCTGCAATTTTATGTGAAGTATGTAAATTGGTTAAATTGACAGTTTCCTTTCTAGAAATCCGTTTCATTTAAATTTACCGTTAGACATCAATACTGCTGATGAGACTCCGATGTGTTCAGTCGAACTGGGAGAAGTTTACAAAATTGCTGCATGCTATTTTACCGTTTTATAATGATATTTTGTTTGATGGTGTTACGGCTTCGACAATAAGACACACAGAAACTAATTACCTTTTCTCAGGAGTTTAAAAATGAATTCCGAACAAAACGCTATTAGCGTATAAGAAATGTGAGGAGTGAAGGTGACTTGGTCCTGTCGACCGTAGCTTTCCTGTGTTGAATTGTCAGTCTCGTGCAATACAATTATACTTTTGACGGCAATTACCTAATCGAGAAATCGTCAGCGTTCTGTTGGTTTACGATCACTGTTGTGGTGTCAATTCTCCAAATGATACTTGTAAAATTAAAAAATAATTCCGAACTCATTCCAACTAACCTTGCACCCGATGGCACCAACAAGTGTTTTGCTTTTTTGTTGTGATGCCCTTAAGGAATATTTTCGCTACATGGGGTGCTGTTTTCTCTTTCATTCTTGTCGTGATGCCCTAGGGGCTAATTTCACGAGGCAAGGTGGCAAGTGTTTTCTATAAGCCAAGGACTGCATGCCTTTGACATATATACAAATCATACTTGCAACTACTCAAAGCAAAAACATTAAAATGAAAAACATGTGGTTGGTTTAAAAGTCTTTATAAATATTTTATAAATCTCCGATCTAAGGATTCTGAGGAACATGAATGCTGTGGCACAAAATTGGAAAATTCCTTCGTCTCCGAATTTGAGGAAGTAATGATCCATTTTTGCATTTATAATGAAAATTTGACTCTCGGCCAGGCTGTGGAATGAAATTACAATTCCAAAAGGATCACTTTAATTAAGAACAAACCAGTTTTATTTCCACAAAAATTGTCTGCGTACAATTTCCATTCCGTAATAAGACTCTACGAGAGTTAATATCCGATAAATTCGGCCAACGCACTTGATAAGAATTATTCTGGACACCTAAACCAATCCCTTTAATAAGACTTCAATTTTCACAGAATTTCAGACAATCTGGTGTAATTTCTATCGACTGTGCCTGGCTATTTGTAACCATTTAACATTAATACGACTTCATTAGATAACATTTCTCGTAAATTCTCTGGAGGAAATTTCCCTCCTCCTGGAAACATTGGTTGAGAAATCATTACGAGACATCACCTGATTCCAATTTCCATAGAAATGAAGGCAGACATCTCCCGGGTATCTATTAAGCGCGGCATTTTATGTAAATGTGGTACAGGCGGGGACCTTGGGAGATTACAGACCCCTAGGGGACAATCAGCTACAATTTTCTGTTTTTGCATGATGCATCAATATTTATTATCAAATCAGGGCTCCTTATTACTCATCACAGGTTTTCCTAATAACACATCACAGGGAGAGTCGATAGAGGAGGGATGGGCATTGAGGAGGGATCGTACCTTACTAGTGGAGGGACGGATTGTATATATCATATATATTAATGGACGGGGAAATATTAGTACACATTAGTTAAAAAAAGCGGAGAAATGTAGGGGGAGGGATGGTAGAAAAAACAGTAACAGTGAAAATTGAATCGCCACAATTATCTGATGGGTCATAAACATAAAATGTAATCAAGTAGTGATGTTCCAGTCCTTGCGGGTGCATATTTAAACATTTCCCTGATTGTGAATGTATGACCGATCCAATTATCAAACGCTAAAATGTGCTACAGGAATCATGAGACCATGAGACCATGGGACCATTGCAGAAGACAAGATTGTCTCTTGGCATGCAATCAAATTGATAAGGTGTCACACCCATACTGTAACATGGAACGTTCCAGATCAAACACTGGACCGACTGAATACCTCTCAGAAGGGGGTGTGGTGTAATCAAAGCCAACCTCTTCCATGACAAAACAGAATTTTTAAGAAAGTGAAATATATGAGAATATTAAGATTTCATTTCAACTGTCTGCAGGCAAACATGCCATCTCTGAGTATCATAGTGACACTATGATGGCCACGATAGACCTATAATCCTATTCATATTTAAATTCCCTATATTGTATGTCTAACATGTTACCGTATTTGAAAGTTAAATGAGTACGTGGACGATCGTATCACGATTTCGTCTCCTCACTCGCTATATTGTCTACTTCCCCTGGAGACAAGTCTGCCTGCGGAGAAATCTAGAGTTGGTAAACCTTATCGAAACAGACTAGGTGAAACACTTCAAACTAATGCTTCTAAGTCCCAAATGTTCAGCTGTAAATTAGATTTTAATTCAGCGTATGATGAGCGGAGAACCAACAATAACCGTTACATAGATGGTGCAGTCTGCTCCGCGCACATCATCACTTAAAAGATAACCTGATTTATCACGAGTTACACACTTATTCTGTTTAATCTAATAAGTGCTACACTTTGCGTAGAACTCAACGTGATAGAGAATATTGAATTATAACTATACTGGCACAATCTATTAAAAAAAATTGATTTTTTTTTCTCTCTTCACCATATTGCATTACGCAATGAAACAATTTTGCAACTTTCTATTATTTTTTTTTCAGCAACCAAAAATATTTTGGTATTTCTATTCTGCATATAATTGCAAAACTTTGTTATTCTATCAAAACCAAGTGTTTCACATGGAAACAACTTATTTCAAGCTCTCTCAGTTCACTACTCACATTTTTTAATTTGCTATTTCTATCTCTGAAATAATCTTTCTCGAAATATTTTTGTTCCCTAGCTAGCTATGATGATATTGTATTTCTTGTTTTCTAAGGAAATGATAAATGTTGTAAATGGTAATATTAGATTGAAAATGACATATTTCAAATGTATGCATTAAATTTAACTTTAAAAGGAGGTGAAACTGCCCAACAATATATTGTCCCTCGCTTCACATTTTTCACATTTTTCACATGTATATGGTCAGTGCCAAAGTCGATATTTTCCTCCTTTTGGTCACTGTCAAAGTCAATATTTTCCTCCTTTTGAATCAATCAGAAAAGGCTTAACAATTATAGAAAACATTTCATAATCCCTCACCTCCCGGACTTAACGTATGCATCAAAATTTATAACTAAGGGCTATAACTCTATGTAGAAAAATACAAAACCCAACTTTTGGATGTTAACACTCCTACAATCTAAAGATGTCTTCAGCAACAGGTTGACCCAAGAACTCATGATCAAATTAAAGGACTGCAAACCGTTACTGTACTGTATAAATACTGCTTGGGGACTAATGATTGAAGAAGTAATGAGACCTTTGTTTATCAGTAACCATTTTGGTCACCAATTACAATAAATCATATTTTTGGTGACCTATATCACTGATGAGAATTTTAATACACTCTTTACACAAACTCCTGGATACTAAATCCATTCCTTCTATTTTCATTCCATTCTTGATCCTCACTATCGGTCTGAAATCTAGATTTTTAACGTCAACCAGAAATATAATGAGGTCAACTATCCCATAAAAACTAAATTAAACCATTTTTATATCCACTTTTGAAAAGTCTCTCTACAGATACCCCTGAGGTCAAATGCTCCTTGGTGTGGAAACAATATGGAGGTTTATTTATTATCATGACACCTCAACTGTAATGGTCACATTAGCTGTAACACACTGGCAGAATACGCCTGTAACGATTCTGTTATAAAAACGTGCGATATTTTTCATTAAATCTAATTTCTTCTCATTTTCTTTGACAGGTTGCGAATCCACATTAGCAGTTATTGAATGACCTCTTGTCATTCTCTCGGGGGAGAAAGAGACTGGTGTAACAAGAGACTCAGCCTCATCACCAAGACAATAGGCGTGGCACAGAGAACCATCAGCCCTACCCCAGGGGATATGTACTCTATGGTATCCCGGTAGACAGAGTTGAGTGTAAAAGTACACTGGAACTTTTCACGTTGACAATAGCCACAGAACCAATAACAAATACCCCCAACCCACGGGACATGTTACTTGTCCAATCTCGAGACTCCTATTGCATTAAGCAGTAGTCATTCCAGGACCACAGAGAAGCTGTCGCCTCTGTCGCGCCAGTGGTGACAATGTTAATTTATTCGCCTCTCCGAGCTGTCGAATTGTATTGACTGTTGTTGGTGGCAGCGTGTGACGGTGTGAATGAGGGTGGGGGGGATCAAGGACTCCCTTCACATGGGAGGGTAAACATTTGCAGCAGGCGCTCTCAATTCACTGTCCACATGTAGTACAGCACTACACAGTTCTGAGTCAATAAAGTATATACCAGAGACTGGATAGCCAAACTGGAACCTAAGTCAACACGTCTGAAGGAAGACTGAATCTATATACTATACTGAACCTATGTCAACAAACACCTGCAGGAGAGAGTCTTACTGTTGAATGTCACTGGTACAACCGGCTTCCATTGTCAACAAACCTCCTGTTTAATTCAAAAGCATGAAGAACCTAATTATATAGTGGAGAATTATTTAACACGTTTGATGTCTACAGGTCTCCGCTACCCAGTCGCTTACTCATTGTGTGGAAAGTGCCAGCAACACACACAACACTGGAGAAAATTATCGGAGAATTTTTCATGGAAACTCCCGAGAGTGGCAACAGCCCGTAATCTGAACATGTTACTCAAGTGAACACAGAGCTCATGAGAGAACGCAGGGGAATTAAACCGAGGAAATCCAATAGCTCTCCAAGATTCGGAATCACTAGTATGCACAGCAGGGCTACACTGCCACGACGTAAAGACACAGGTGTTTCTCTATGACGTGTCAACCGCAATGATTTTTTTCTCTGCCTGCAGGTAAATCTATATCATACACCGAGGCAGCCAAGAAGGTTGTGATAGATAAGTTGCAGCAACTCTTGTGTTTTACTTATCTTTATCTTATACACTCGATCCACTCAAGAAAGTTTTAAGATTTGCCAAGCATGGAATAGATTATCACCAAAACTTGGAATCTGTGAGGTTATGTTATATGGAAAACATTAAAAGGAAACTCAGGATTTTTATTGTGTGAACGGGAACTATATTCTACATCTGGTTGTGATACCGAAATCCTTCTCGGCAGCCAATGTCAAAATCAAAAAACCTTTCCAACACTAAATGTCAATTCCATTTGCGGAGGATGCACGGAAATAAAATAGTGACGGTATGCAGGTCTGGTTTGTTTTCCGAAGCCATGGAAACGACATGTTCAACATATTTAAGGTTCATCATACCGGTGTGAATGCCTCTATAACACAACCAAAATGATATTTTCTGTACGAAAAAAAGAAGTGACATAAATCTATATTTATATTTATATCTATGTAAATCTACCAAAGACAAAAATGTATTTTTCACGAGTACATAAGCGTAAGACGTTGTTACTTACAATGACGTTTTTTCTGTTGAGTTTTGTATTGACTCTGAACTTAATGGTCAACCAGTTGCAGGGCTCCGACAATGTTGAGCAAAGAGAATCTGTCCATGGCGAGATTCTGATGGACTCAGAGTTGTTCAGGGGAAATTACATCATTGCGAAAAGTCAGCGGCAACCCAAAGCGGCAATTGAGAAAATTCACAGTGATTCAGACAGTGGACAAAGTGTGATTGGTAATGGCCGATCTAGAGGTTTTCAAATCAATGGAAATTATCAAAATGTGATTTCACAGGAAGTTTTTACTGGAAAGTTTAAAGATAAGAAATATAATTTTCTGAGATTAAATGGCGTGGGTAAAGAAGTGAAAGTAGAAAATGTTCGTAATCACAAAAACAAAGGTCGTGAAACCAATGGGAGGGATGAAAGTGAGGATTACAATGATTACGAAGAGGATATTGAGAAAGTTGTAATCGAGGAAACTGAGGAGGATGAGGAGGACGAAAATGAGGAGGAGGATGAAGATGAATTAAATGATAAAAAAGTAGAAACAAATGTTCTAAATGTGAACAATAATCTCTTGAAATCCAAAGACAAATTGAGTGGTTTCACCAAGCCTCCGTTACAATATAAGGAAGTTCCGGATAAGAAACGCATTGCATTCAATCACCAAGGTCATCTGAAGGACAACGCAGAACCCGAGCTGACAATTACTGACATCGTACATGATGGGATATACTGGTCTCCTGCCGTGGAGAATCTCGTACCAAAAGGTAAGTTAACTGTCACGAATCAATAGAAGTTACTCAGCACCAGAACTATGACAGCTACGAGAGACTGTTTATGTAGCCTGCGTACAATTTCTATACTGTAACAATCACATCCCAAAGATAGCTAGCATTTTAAGTGATTTTTGTCTTGTTCGGAAACAGTAAAAATTTCCCTTGAATATTGCATGAGATATTCTGCCATGTTTTAAATGTTCTGTGATTGAAGAGATCTGGTACAAAATCCATCTCTGTCACGAAAAAAAAAAATTGACATAGTTAAGGTTTCCAAACATGATCAGCAATGGCATCTAATCTGTCTTGAATTTCTAGGAAATATAAATGTTAAAATCCGTCAGACATCTTTCAAAAGTTTGTAGCCATTTGTCAAATATCGGTGAAGACAAAAATCACTGTAAAATGAAATACCATCATCCTCATTTATAATTTTTTTACTTTTTTTTCTCACTTCGCTACAACCAGAATCATTCAAACAGAAATAAAACATTTGCTAATCTTCCACAAGAAATGACTCAATCTAATAAAAAACGCCCAAATAGTAATCAAACGCATACATCAATTTCTCAACTGAATCTGTCTGTTAGCTTTTCTGTGACTTTAAATTCATCCTGCAGCTAACTGCTTAGCAACCTGCCTGGAAACAAATCTGAAACCATAGGAAACAATCTGTCATAAAAACATTGTACAATACCACAATACATACATCAAACATTCAACTACACAATTCTTCAGCTCTGCTGAGAGATGACTAAACTGTTTCTGTATCTTGGACCATCATGAGGCTGGTACAGATGGATGATGGTATTATCATGGGATGGATCGGTAATCTCCGCCACAAAGAAATTTGACATGTCTAAACAAAATCAGGCTGATACAATCAGCCATTTTCTAGATTAGTCCAACAAAATTCATCAATCTTGTCATTTCATTGGGAATTGGGCCTAAAAGAAAATGGCAAAATAGTGACTATCGACCCTAGTTTTAATGTTTCAAGATTCCGTGCTAAATCAGGACGCCTCAACCTAGATAATGGTTCTGTATAGCTGACAAAAAAATACATCTCACTGGAAAGAGATACCCTTGAGAGAAGCTATTTAATGTCAAGTTATGTGTGACAAAATGTCATCATTTCATGGTATAATTAAAGTAGGTATGATCCGTTAGTCGGGAACCATGGAGACTAGATCTCTGTGGATCTGTATATAGCCTGTGTACATGCAAGCATTCTAGTCAAATTTTTATTGTAATCAACGAATCACTTTCATCTTCAGAAACATCAACTATGATGAATTTTCCTCCTGGAGCACTTTTTTTCTGCTTTTGATTATGCAACAGACATTCATGGCATTTTATAAAAAAAAAAATATCAAAAAACAAAATTACAATAAATGTCACAGCAATTTTTTTTTATGATCATGTCAAAGCCAGATGTGATCAATTTTAGTTTCCGTTGTTAATTAGACTTCAAATAAAATGTTTACTGAGTTATAAATATCAATAAATTAGTAAGCTTTGATCTAAGTTGAGTGGAGAAGTAATTTTCCAATATTTCCTGTTATAAAAGAAATCAATACCTAAAGCATACATCAAAGCGTCTGATTGAGTCTAGCCTTTTATATGTTGCTTTTCAATCTGTAATGATCAAATATATTTTTTTAAGGTAGAAACCAGTTTCAAAAGAATTAACGAACATATTGAAAGTCCAGGTACCTACACAAATAATTTTCATAGCATACATGTATGTCACAATAAAAACCAGATTATCATAACAAATTGTTGATTTGGACTAAAAAGTGCAGTAGATTATCTCAAGTTTTCTGTTACCAGTCATAAACATTCTACTTTTATATTAAAATTAATATTATCATTTCACTTATAATTTTACTGTTCTGCATTACACTTGTAACAGACCGTATCTTTTGTTTAAACTTTTTATATTTATGCAAACCAGGTTTTTTAATTCCATTTTGATAACATCTTGAAATGAATTTTTAAGATAGTTATAAAACGAAAGATTTTCGCCATCACGAACATGTAGTCATTTGTTATCAAATACAAGGTCTACTTTACTCTGAATCTTATATTTTATCACACCGATATGATATCGTCAATATAAATAATTTTGTTCGTGACAAATAAAGTATTTATGAAAACCTCCTGAAACATTATACATTTTTAATCTACATTTCTAAGTATTTCATTAAAAGCTCCAGTGAGTGGAATACATTATGGATGGTCACGATTAAAACCTGCCCGAAGTCACCACCAGAGGGAGCCCATAACATGTGTACATGCAATGCACATGCAGGTGACATTCGTAATTCCCTTACATCGTTACAACCAAAGGGGATAGGTCTAATTCAATTTTATTTTTCGTGTTGAGTCGTAATCCTATTTACAAGGGAAATCAACGACACAATATCTACAGCAAGGCCTTATTTAAAGCTCTGATACCAGTAATGATTTTCGAATAGAAACGAAAGCTATAAACGATGTTTGTTTTTTTCACTGGAAACACTAAAGAGCTCGACTACCCAGCGGGAAACATTTTATGTGACACAGGCATATTTTCTATGGTGTCAACTCCTTGTGGTAGCTTTTGATGGATTCAATGGTGGATAAAAACATCTTCTCGGGGATTATACAGCCATGGGACTAATGTCAGCCAAAAGATACAATGAACTACACTGCGACATGCAAACCATCGATAAAATCCGAGCTCGGATTTAAATTGATGGTTTTGTGAACAAAGTAGTTCAACCATGCCAGTAAACGGTTACTTTTCGAGAACTTTATGTCAAAGCATAGTCACCATTAAAATCTGATACGACCAATTCTTGTGATACACCTTTCAAAGTCAGTGTATAGTTTTACGCACCGGATACCGATATTAATCTCGGGATCGATATGATTGCTCATTTTAACACACTGTAGTCTTTAAAAGTTACTGAACTTGAATCACATTTCACTGTAATCTACGTCCCAGCAGGGAGATCAGATTGCAGGTTTTGAAAGTTATTTTAAAATGACTCCCAGATTATGCTTTGTTTTCTGGTGGTACAAATCTAAGATAGAAACATCAGACCACTAAATACTAATGGAACATACAAGTCACTGTACATTAATTGAGATTAAATGTGATCAAGTGGAGCTTTTAAAGTTCAAAGCAGTCGATAAAAGGTTAGAGGTCATTCTAAATTTCTGAAATAAATCCACAAATTTAATGAGATCACAATGACCCATTATGGGTATTACCTGAACTATTATCTTCAAGTTATAGTAGAAAATAATGTTTAAAATGTCACATTCACTGTACATATGTAGAATGGCGAAGGTCAAGATATCACAAACTCTGTAAATTGATATTCATCATTCAGCAGGCGACCTTTGGATGCTATCAACAGCCTACATGTATATATACCAAATGAAATTCAAATTTTCTCAAAACTGATTCCATTAAAGAAGAGATCTCCACCTAGCTTTGTGTTTTTGCCTAAAACATTATTTTTCTGACTTTAAACTGTGAAGAAATTAGTGGGATAATTTCATATTGTTATGGCAATAATTCGTCCTGCAAATCGTAATTGTCTGCTTGAATTAAACAGTATACCGGCCATGGCTCCATTTTAATCTATCACCACCAAAACTTGTCAACATAAGTAAGGACATTCTAAACTTACCCTCCTAATTATCCTGGAACAACATTAGAATTTTATCTATTTCCAATAATAGGTGGAATGAAACAATGGGAAATAAAGTGAGACAATGTTATGTGAGTTTGATGAAGGTTTCTCACAGTAATGGTGATTGAAGTCAGTCGGGGACTTTCTGTCCAGAATGCCTGATGTTTTCTTCCCTTTAGTTCAGGGGAGAAACATTGATTGCAGTGAAGACCAATTTGTCTGGAGTTAATTGTCTGATAAATAATGTACGCCATCCCTGTCCCCAAAGATGGATGCTCAATTTGGTACAGCGTAGTCTCCACACCTCAATTAAATGGCCACATTGAAAACTGCCCTAATATAGATTAATGCCACCTACCACAAATTCACCTCACACCCTCTACAACACAATTTGGTGGTCAATTGTTCTGTACGGACATTGTTCTGTACGGCTTAACTAGAGACCCCGGTGTCATATAAGATAAGTATCCCCCATAGGATTTGTATCCGGATACTAAAACTGGCCATAGGATTTGTATCCCCCCCATAGGAAAAGTATCCCCCCTATTCATATGAAACCTTATCTGTATATGTGTGTTCAATACAATGAATTTATATACTAGAAAGTATTAATGAACTCTTTTTTTGATAATTGGAGGATTAAAGGAGTTTTTAAGGTATTGGGAGAATGGACTGCAGGGGTGTATGTTTATACACAGACTTATCTATTTAATCATGACATGTCAATTCAAGTGACAGCAAATATGATATATACAGTTTGCAGTGGTTCCCTGTTCACTTTTATATATGTATTCCTCTCTGCATACCTGGTGACTCTTACACTTAGGTGTATAAATGATTGTCATCAAAGACAATTAGGGAGGGGTGGTGAGCAGTCATGCATGGGGTCAGGGTGTGATGTACACACAATCAGCAGGATGGCCATGGACTTGACAGGTGTGAATTTAATGTGGATGATGTGTGTTGTGACAAGCATTAATTAAAAAAGTCTTAAACTTATAAATATTAGGATTTGGTTTGGTTTAAAGAAAATACCTCATAAAGTTTTAGGCTTATTTTTTTTATTTAAACATTTATTACTATTATAATATTGTCCATATTTCTGTAGTATTAATTATTATTATATATAATCTATAAATATAAGTTATTACCTAGTATTGTGTGATATAAATGAATATTTAATAATAGCTTAGATTTATTAAAGGTTATATATCTACATACCATTTTTTCCAATTTCCAGAAAGACATGGATTTTTACATCAATAATTAAAAAAAAAAAATTAAGTTTTTGCTGGTTCGTTTAAATATGGTTTTCTCCATTTACAACTTGACAAGATCAATTGGATACATACAATATTAACAAAACAAAAATAATCTATCTTTTAACATAACTTTCTTTAACATAAATATGCTGATTTCTATAGCCATAGGATTTGTATCCCCCCTATACTTTTTCATTTCAGTTGATTTCTATAGCCGTAGGAATTGTATCCGCCATACTTTGTCATATAAGTTGATTTCTATAGCCATAGGAATTGTATCCCCCTACTTTATGTCAGTTAAGCTTATTTCTATAGCCGTAGGAATTGTATCCCCCCTATACTTTGTCATTTCAGTTGGTTTCTATAGCTGTAGGATTTGTATCCCCCCCTACTTTATGTCATTTAAGCTGATTTCTATAGCCGTAGGAATTGTATCCCCCCTACTTTATGTCATTTAATCTGATTTCTATAGCTGTAGGAATTGTATCCCCCCTACTTTATGTCATTTAAGCTGATTTCTATAGCCGTAGGAATTGTATCCCCCCTACTTTGTGTCAGTTAAGCTTATTTCTATAGCCGTAGGATTTGTATCCCCCCTACTTTGTCATTTAATCTGATTTCTATAGCCATAGGATTTGTATCCCCCCTACTTTATGTCATTTAAGTTGATTTCTATAGCCGTAGGAATTGTATCCCCCTACTTTATGTCATATAAGTTGATTTCTATAGCCATAGGATTTGTATCCCCCCTACTTTATGTCATTTAATCTGATTTCTATAGCCGTAGGATTTGTATCCCCCCTACTTTATGTCATTTAATCTGATTTCTATAGCCGTAGGAATTGTATCCGCCATACTTTGTCATATAAGTTGATTTCTATAGCCGTAGGATTTGTATCCCCCCTACTTTATGTCATATAAGTTGATTTCTATAGCCATAGGAATTGTATCCCCCCTACTTTATGTCAGTTAAGCTTATTTCTATGGCCATAGGATTTGTATCCCCCCTACTTTATGTCAGTTAAGCTTATTTCTATAGCCGTAGGAATTGTATCCCCCCTATACTTTGTCATTTCAGTTGGTTTCTATAGCTGTAGGATTTGTATCCCCCCCTACTTTATGTCATTTAAGCTGATTTCTATAGCCGTAGGAATTGTATCCCCCCTACTTTATGTCATTTAATCTGATTTCTATAGCTGTAGGAATTGTATCCCCCCTACTTTATGTCATTTAAGCTGATTTCTATAGCCGTAGGAATTGTATCCCCCCTACTTTGTGTCAGTTAAGCTTATTTCTATAGCCGTAGGATTTGTATCCCCCCTACTTTGTCATTTAATCTGATTTCTATAGCCATAGGATTTGTATCCCCCCTACTTTATGTCATTTAATCTGATTTCTATAGCCGTAGGAATTGTATCCCCCTACTTTATGTCATTTAAACTGATTTCTATAGCCATAGGATTTGTATCCCCCCTACTTTATGTCATTTAATCTGATTTCTATAGCCGTAGGATTTGTATCCCCCCTACTTTATGTCATTTAATCTGATTTCTATAGCCGTAGGAATTGTATCCCCCCTACTTTATGTCATTTAAGCTGATTTCTATAGCCGTAGGAATTGTATCCCCCCTACTTTATGTCATTTAAGCTGATTTCTATAGCCGTAGGAATTGTATCCCCCCTACTTTATGTCATTTAATCTGATTTCTATAGCCGTAGGAATTGTATCCCCCATACTTTGTGTCAGTTAAGCTTATTTCTATAGCCGTAGGATTTGTATCCCCCCTACTTTATGTCATTTAATCTGATTTCTATAGCCATAGGATTTGTGTCATCCCCTACTTTATGTTAGACAAGAGGCCCAATGGGCCTAAACGGTCACCTGATGACAATGATATTACCATCGAGCTGTCATCCCATGCTAAAAAATTTGAACAAAGTTAGAATGAATTCCAATAGAAAAGAATGAATTCCAATAGAAATCAAACAAATGAAAGTCAAAATTGTGATTTCCTGATACAAGAGGCCCAATGGGCCTGTATCACTGACCTGGCTCTACAGCAAGTTTGCAGTTGATTGAGGTCATTTCTACATGCAGATACTATGCTGATAACCAATTTATTAAAATATCAGAGTAAAGTAGGTTTATTCATTTCAATAAATTTCTAGTCATTCATTCTAGCATACTATTGGCCTAATATCGGGTCTTGGTGACTCTTGGCTATAGCAAGATTTACAAATATTTCACCCCTGTGACCTTGAATGTAGGTCAATGTCATGCGTTTGAACAAACTTTGGTAGCCCTTCACCCCAGCATGCTACAGACAGGCCCAACCTCAAGTACCTGAGCCTCTTGGTGTTTGAGAAGAAGTTTTTGAAGATAATAGCCTATTTGACCCATCTGAAAGTCAATGTAATTAAGTTGAATAAACTTGGTAGCTCTTCACCCCAGCATGCTACAGGCCCAATATCAAGTCCCTGGGCCTCTTGGTTATTGAGAAGAAGTTGTTTGAAGATTATAGCCTATTTGACCCATGTGACCTTGAATGGAACTGTTTATTAGAGGCTAACTAAGATAACCCAGTAATATAGTGACCAGTTGCCATAGCAGCCATAATTTTGAGGAAATGAAAGTGGCATGCACATCTACACATGGTCTTCTATATTTGTGTGAAGTTTCATTGGAATCGGCCCATCGGTTTAGGAGGAGTTGTCCGGACAACATGTGTCGACAGACAGACGGACGGACGGACAACCTGATTCCAGTATACCCCCCTAACTTCGTTGCGGGGGTGTAATGAAACATGGTCTAACAATAACGGGTGGGGTGGGCATACTCATCTTTTATCAAAGTAACAAGATAGGTACAAACATGGTCTAACAGTAACGGGTGGGCATACTCATGTTCTATCAAAGTAACAAGATAGGTACAAACATGGTCTAACAGTAACGGTTGGGCATACTTATTTTCTATCAAAGTAACAAGATAGGTACAAACAAGGTCTAACACTAACGGGTGGGTAAACTCATGTTCTATCAAAGTAACAAGATAGCTAGTTTACATGTTTTGATAGTATTAGTATAACAAAAGGCAATATAGATAATATTATAGATAAAGATAACAAAATGTTATTTTTTGCACAACAAAAGATGTGACCCTTAGGTGGTTTCAGTATAGAATTATACATAGAATATTAGCAATATGAGTACTGTAAATCACTTACATTTCGCGTGGGATTTATTTTCGCGTTAATTCGTGAGGAGAGTCAAACGCGAATTCAAATCCCTCGCGAATATTTATATAAGAATGACAAGAATAAGTGGCGTCCATTTTTAATCTACCAGTCTTTAGTTGGTGAACAGACATCGCCATTAAAGTATATATCTAGAGTGTATTTTTATATAAACACCAAAATTTCACACACAAAAAACCTGCTGAACACTAATATTGTAGTTGAACTCGGACTACAATACCTTCTAGACGACGATTTAGTTCATTTAAGCGCAGAAGGTCCCATCCCGAAGATCCCGGATGGTCACCCGGAAGACGTCGTACTTTATTACCCGCGCTGTTGTTTATGTAAGCTTACATACATGTATGTCGTACTTCACATCACTTGATTCTACATGTTTGTTCACTGTTTCTGTAATTGGGACTGGCAAATTATCTTTGGTTACTATTTTTAGCTTATGGCATGGCGCGGCGTCCGTCCGTCAACTTTTCCTTTAAATCGCTACTAGTCCTAAACTACTCAGTGGATTTTGACCAAATTTGGTCAGAAGCATCCTTGGGTGAAGGGGAACCAATTTTGTATAAACGGTGGGTCTGGCCCCCCAGGGGCCTTAGGGGTGGGGCCCAATATGGGAAATATAGCAAATTCTTTAAAATCCTTCTTCTTCTGCAGGAATAAAGGGATTTGATCCATGTTTGGTCTGAAGCATCCTTGGGTGAAGGGGAACCAATTTTGTATAAACGGTTGGTCTGGCCCGCCAGGGGTCTGAGGTGCGGGGCCCAATAGGGGAAATAGAGATTAGTCTTTAAATTGCTACTATTCATAAAAATTTTTAATGGATTTTAACCAGATTCTGTCAGGAACATCCTTGGGGGAAGGGGAACAGAGTTTGTATAAATTTTTACTCTGAACCCCCAGGGGCATTAGGGGCGGGGCCCAATAGGGAAAATAGGGGTTTATCCTTTAAATCGCTATTTATCATAAGTTATGAATGGATTTGAACCAAATTTGGTCCGGAATATCCTTGGGGGAAGGGGGAAAGAGAGTTTATATAAATATTGACTCTGACCCCCAAGGGGCTTGAAGGGTGGGGCCAAATAGGGGAAATAGAGATCTGTCTTTATATCGCTACTAGTCATTAAGTTTTTAATGGATTTGAACCCAATTTGGTCAGAAACATCCTTGGTGAAAGGGGAACAGATTTTGCATAAATGGTTACTGTAACCCATCATCCCATAACTATGTATAGCATCGCTGGACATTAAGGGATATACACAATTCTTATGTAAAAATAGGCCCAAGGGTCTTTCCCCACCCTAAGGGAATTAGTCTCTTTAAACACAATTATGTTGTAAAAATAATCTGTAGGGTCTTTCAGTCCCTTAGAGAGTATGTGTATTAACAAATTGAACATGAACATTATTTTGACGTTTGGTCAAATCCAACCAGGTGAGGGATACAAGCCCCATGGGCCTCTTCTTTAAATTGGAGATCTGTGGCGTGGTCATGTCAGTTAAATAATGCAGAAAAACTATATATGAACGGGCATGACACTTGTATATAGCCTTAGAGGCGTATACAGGTACGGTACATACAATTCAGTATAGACAGACATCGATATCACATGACTTTTCTTGTACCGTCACATGACTCTCATCAACAAAATGGCTACCAACATGGAAATATCGCCAACCTGTTAACGTCATTCGTAAATTTAAAGTCATTTTGAGGTCAGAATTCGCAAAATTATATATCCGCGAAATTATATATCCACAAAGTATATAAGTCGGATGATGTGAGTTCGCGAAATTTAGTACTCGCGAAATATACCTAAGTGATTTACAGTATACCGCCGCAATACTGTTAGACCATGCTCGTGCCTATCTTGTTACTTACATAATGTTGGGGGGATACAAATCCTATGGCTATAGAAATAAGCTTAACTGACATAAAGTAGGGGGGATACAAATCCTACGGCTATATATAGAAATCAGTTTAACTGACATAAAGTAGGGGGGATACAATTCCTATGGCTATAGAAATCAGCTTAACCGACATAAAGTAGGGGGGATACAAATCCTATGGCTATAGAAATCAGCCTAAATGACATATAGTAGGGGGGATACAATTCCTACAGCTATAGAAATCAGCTTAAATGACATAAAGTAGGGGGGATACAAATCCTATGGTTATACAAATCAGCTTAAATGACATAAAGTAGGGGGGATACAATTCCTACAGCTATAGAAATCAGCTTATATGACATAAAGTAGGGGGGGATACAATTCCTATGGCTATAGAATTCAGATTAAATGACATAAAGTAGGGGGGATACAAATCCTACGGCTATAGAAATCAGCTTAAATGACATAAAGTAGGGGGATACAATTCCTATGGCTATAGAAATCAACTTAAATGACATAAAGTAGGGGGGATACAATTCCTATGGCTATAGAAATCAACTTAAATGACATAAAGTAGGGGGGATACAAATCCTACGGCTATAGAAATCAGTTTAACTGACATAAAGTAGGGGGGATACAATTCCTATGGCTATAGAAATCAGCTTAACCGACATAAAGTAGGGGGGATACAAATCCTATGGCTATAGAAATCAGCCTAAATGACATATAGTAGTGGGGATACAATTCCTACAGCTATAGAAATCAGCTTAAATGACATAAAGTAGGGGGGATACAATTCCTATGGCTATAGAAATCAGCTTAACTGACATAAAGTAGGGGGGATACAATTCCTACAGCTATAGAAATCAGCTTAAATGACATAAAGTAGGGGGGATACAATTCCTATGGCTATAGAAATCAGCTTAAATGACAAAGTAGGGGGGATACAATTCCTACAGCTATAGAAATCAGCTTAAATGACATAAAGTTGGGGGAATACAATTCCTATGGCTATAGAAATCAGTTTAACTGACATAAAGTTGGGGTGATACAAATCCTTATAAAATATTGATTAGGTTGAATATTAACTGTATGTATTCAGACACACTTATTCATTCACATACATGTTTATAAAATCTTTGTTCTAACTGATGATTGTCTGATTGAAAACAATAAACTAGTCCAGTTGAAGAAGACAGAAATCAGCTGTTAATGCAGTTTTTGATGATTTCTGTTCCTATCACCGACTTTTCAAGTATTTTTTTCTAGATAAATTCAACAGTCAGCACAATTTAACAAATAAAGTGTGCAATGTATGTTTAACTTTGATTCATTATTACATATGATGAAATTGTTGAGTATGATCCTAACGAACGAAGTAATACTTAAAGAAAAACTTGATAACACGTCTTTATCACTTTCATTGCATCTACATGTACATGTATATGCAATTCTTCAGACCATGAACATTTTTAACAGTTTTGGAGAGAACATATATTTGTGTCATTTGAAAATGTCCTAAATACATAATAACAAGTCAATTCTTTAATTCACTAGAAATGAAACTCAAAATTTAAAGTAATGATCACTTTAGTGATTTAAAATCACACATCTTTATACAGCACATAGATCATGATTCATTTCCTCTTTTCAGTGGGACCCAGAAGAAAATCTGTGATTTGGTTGATGAATTCAAAGTTCATGTTGGTTGTTTCAGGTTCTTTTTAAGAATGACTTAATGATATATTCTTTTACCCCACTGCAACATCTACATAGGTGAACAGGTGATAGGTAATAATGATTAAAACAACACTCTGTCAACTATGACAGATATTCCCTGGGGCCATCTAACAGGTTTACCTTTCCCCAGGTGACACAGGGCAGACTTTATATTAAGTTTTAATTATTACTGCTTCAGTGACTATATCAGGGTTGATCAACAATTCAAATGATTTTTAACAGTTTGAAATAATTCATCAATTTTATTGAATAGTTAAAGAGAAAAAAAAATATGAAATTATATGTTAATACTTTATTTTCCAACCTTTTAAAGCAGTTAAACGGTCAAAAAAACATTTTCAAAATTCTTACATTGTTACTTTATGATAAATTTTAGGGGGGGATACAATTCCTATGGGGGGGATACTTATCCTATGGCCATTTATTGTATCCGGATACTTATCCTATGGCCAAATATTGTACCCGGATACTAATCCTATGGCCTGTTTTAGTATCCGGGTACTTATCCTATGGGGGATACAAATCCCACATGACACCGGAACTGATGGTCATTGTCATTAGTGAAAGCACCAATTCCGACTTTCATAGACTTTAGGACTGGTATTAGCAAACTGAACAGAAAACACTGCCGAAAAAATAACAAAGCAGAGACTAGGCATGATTAAAATTGGTTACTAATTAAAAGAAATTAAAGACGAACTTGAAAATAGGATTTCAAATCTGAATGACAATTTTGTACACAATAAAAGATTTGGTCCTAGGTGGGGTTAAATCACATATTGGATGTTAGCCCACTCTCCTCAGTCCGAATGACTTTTAGTTATTGTTTAATTGCAAATTATTAGCAAATGGTAATAAGACTTTCATCTTCTGACACATATAATTTCATTTCAATGAGGTGTATTTTTCTAACATTATCATACAATGAACATGCATCTATAGAGAAAGTGCATTTTATGTTCAAAACTATTTCAAATTTTATAGACTTTTAAGTTTCATGGAATACTCGATCATGAGCCATTTCTAAGTCATTCTCACAAAGTTTGATCTTGGCATCACTAATGCGGCAGAAATATGGTCCCAGTTGAAATTGTTGAAATTCTTGCTTGATAAATAGTTTATCATCACCATTCAATGATCCAACTTTATCACCAAATAACCGTTTCGGGAGGACTGAATCCTCAACTACTTTCTTAGTTTTATTTTTCATTGTGTTATCAGTACATACATATAGTCTTTTTCAAAATAACTAATTTCATAAATTCTGGCAGCTTCATTTATGAAGGCTTTAACAAGCGGATGAAAGGACAGATTGTTTTGAAAGATTCTAGACAAGTAACACAGCAAATCTTTATATCTAATATTGAACCAATCAATTTAGCATTGTCCTTGCTCAGCTCTTGATGCAAAATTTACTGCTTTTTTCCCAAATCCCCAAGCTTGTCTACAAAATTTTAAGTGCACTTGCTCAAATGGCAACTTATCAATGAAGGAGAGATACACAAGTTCATATTTTTGTTTTTTGCCCAGATTTTGGCATTCAGCAACTTTTGATAGAGATTCACATACACTATTTCAGAGTAATATGTTAGTATTGGTCAAACTAAAGATTCAAAAAGTTATAAACACTGAACCCAAAGATTTTCAAATTTTTACAGAATACATTTTTTTTGCAAAAACTCCTTTAGACTTTTATTAGACAAGTCTTTTACAAAGGGGATAAATTTGTCTGCAGCATTGGTAACATTCCCAAGATATCTGTACACTTAAGTGGAGTAAATATTGTCACTTTTGATTTGAAATTTGTACTTATTATCTATTTTGTTGACTGACGGACAGTTTACTCATACCAATAAGAAAATAAATAAAAACAGTCATCAAATTTGTTTCTTTATAAGACAAATTACCACTCCGCAACATTAACTCATCATACACACACATACCAGCTAAATGATCTACACACATGTGCAGTTCTGTCTGTAGACCTAAAAATGCATACAGAAATTGATAGTCTTCTGCTTGGGGTAAATTTACATCACTAATTTTATTTTACACACATATTGATGACATCACACAACTAATCCTGTTGTTCCGATGAAGAATCAAAGGAAACTACATTGGTACTGATGAAAAGCAATAAGAGCTTGCTGAGTCCCCAGAAATTTGACATCAATTAATTACCGAAAGTTCAATTTTATTCAATACAATACGGTACTACTATAAAATTAAATAACAGATGTTGTCTTCAATTCTTTTGTTCTTTATATTGATATTGGATTACACAAATACATCAGTAGAAATGTGATTCTATGGATGACAGGAAATTTGATCCTATACATACTAGACATCAATTTTATTCATACAAACTTACAAAACAAACATTTATACATCTGTTACCTGATTAATAGTATGCATGTATATTTGATTTAAATTTAAATCTATATAGATAAGGACCATACTGAAACAGGACATTCTGAAACAGCTGTATATATGTATATATTAAGAACGTAGATGTGGCACAATGCTATGAGCTTTGGTTATTTCTGGCTAGGCAATTAGGTGTCGTAGGTCATGAGTTCGAGGCCCAGTCAGGACTCAAGTCATAAAACTGTCTTCTTTTGTCGTTTGTGTTAAAAAAATAAATTAGAACAACACACAGGTTTAAGCATTACAATTTCACTTTTGAATCTTCGTGATGCTAAATACATTAATTTCATCTAAACATAGTTACTAGGTTGTTTTCCATGACGTCATAACAAGGGTAATTATGTGACGTCATAATCATAACGAGAGATGAATATAAAAATAACATTTCAAACATTTATATAAAATTTCTAATAGACTATTGCATTTCATAATATGTGTCCTGTTCAAATCCAAAAGCCTGTGGCGACAGATGTTAATACAAGAACAAAATTATTTAATTTCATGATCTTGTCTAAATTTGATAAAAGCCACTTTGTGGCAGATTCAAATTTACTCATCAGCATTGCAGTAATTCTGTGATATCACATTCAATTTACAGTATATCATAAATTAATCCATCCTGCTGGGATATATTCCCCATCAAAGTAACAGAAGATCATCTTTGGACATTTCCCTCATTTATACACATTGATACATCATTGATGCAGTTCACAAACAAATGATGCTTTTAATCCCTTAAATAATTCATGCTATATTTCACCAAGAGTTACCTCCCCATAAAATGTACTATTATTCAACTACATTTTGTATTCAGGATATTTTACAATCATACAATTAAATGTCAACTATGTAGATCCTCAAAAGTGTTAAAAATTAATGTGGAATCCACCGCAAAACCATTTTTATGATTACACCCTCAACTGTTAATGTTGTCTATTAAAATTCAAGTATTCCGAAGCAAAATCCTAATGACTAAGCTGTCTAATGGGACTGTTGCATTTCTATAGTCTACAGAACCCAGAATCTAGTGCTAATGAACTGATACTCATCTAGAATGCCTCTGTAGTTGAGGATTCTGGGCAAAGCATCCATCAATCAATATTCTGATGACAGACATACAGTATTATACACATACACAATGATCCATATTCATTAAAAGCTGATTATGTCTCTAAGAAGGACATGGTACGGAGTGATGTGATAGTACTATATTCCCTGATGTGGCTTGAGGAGGGATTTATCCTCTAATTACAGCACCAATCCTGTAATCTTTAAGGTCGGGCCTCAGATTCTCCTCTGATACCCACCACAAGATACATTTAAATATCGAAATAAAAACCAAAATGGAAATTTTGAGATTACATGTTACATTTAAATCTTTTTAAAATCAGCAATTGTTAAAATTGATAACTGTATATAGGAGGAAAGTAATTTTCCCATTTCAATTATCCTGATATCTTTTAAATAAATACGTTATTTATATTGAGGATTTGCTGGCCCTGAGGTAGATAGGCGCCGTTAAGGATGTAATTAATTCTACTAGATAATAGACCATAAATATGTACTGTTATGGAGATGTACCAGTAATAATCTGATCTCATTCATAACAATAATTTTCTAAAATAAAAGTAACTTGGCAGAAATTTACAATACAAATTAATTTTACTGCTGCAATATCTTATGCTTGACCAACAGGAATTTATTTCAACATCAGAATCAAATTGATGAATTAAACAGAATTTTAAGATTAGTAAATTAATGACGAAACACTTGACTTAAAAGTTGTATAACCTTTTAATATGTCATTCCATGTCTCCCTGTATCTCTCTCGTCAATTAAAATCTGTTCTCTCATTACCAATAAACTTCGCTAGGCCACATGTGTTTATCAAAAGTTGAATCAGCCAGAAGCAGAGGACTGGCATTCATTAGAAATATTGTGGTTTTGACACTTTAAAAAAACTTAATTTCCGTACCAAAAAAACATAATGGCCAATTTGCTCTTCTACCAAACCCCTCCAATTTTGATGAATTCCATATGTGGGAAGCCCAGCTACCTTTGATAGGCAAAAAAACATATATTTGATAAATAGGGCTACAAAGTAGGCCACACACAAGTAAATATGCTAAATAAAATACATCCAGCGCCTGAAATCAATCTCCTAACAATTTTATGTAATGTTCTGCCTGATGAACTTATTTTCATGTAGAATTTGTGAGAAATTATAACCAGGCTATTTGTTAATGGCACAAAAATGGCAGGAGGTTTTTTATCATCTTCTGTTTGAAAGCATTTTGTCTGCTACTTGACATCAAAAGCAAAATCACCTCGATTATTGAGTTATGACACATCAAATATAACTTCCTGTGTGTAGCGCACCATCACCAAATTGACGCACACTACCATACTTAGTAGAAATTGGCGTTGCTCTCCATGCAATTAACTGATTTTGTAGACACAGTGTTAATAGTGACACAAAGATTGTTATATGGAGCAGATACACATAAACTTATAATATAAAGATCCTTCAACCCATTACATCAAAGACTTGTCATCTAATTATAAGTGTTATATAGTAAGAAACATGGTGATAAATAGTGAGAGATCAGTGATACAAGTATGGATTGATTCAAGACCACATGAGTGGTCTCCCCTTAGCACAACCAAAATATTTTAGTATAACCAGAGTTATCTCCCATATACAAAAATTAAATATTGCATATAGTTTATCTTTAGAATCTTAAATAGCAATATATTTTGAACACTATTTATTAACTGCTTTAGTAACTGCTAAATTTAAACTTTCTTAAATTTTTTTTAGGTTTGCATATGAAGAAAAAGAAATTTTAACATATTTCATTTCAAGAAATTATATTGAAGTTAATTGTCATTGTGGCCTTTTCATGAACTTCTATACATGATCTAAGTATATATTATCAATTATTTATCATTCACATAATTAATTATTAATTAATATCTCTAGAGTCTAACCAGTGTACAACACTATTTTTCCATACATAGGTCACACATTCCAAGAAACACTGGACTATATATCGTCAGTACGCGAACAGAGAGTGGAATACCTTGACCCTCCAGCCTGGGACAAATGTGGACGCCCTAAAAACGGCTTTGTCACCCTGGAGGATGGCAGACACATGTGTGCCAGGTATCGGGAGCCTCACAACAAAATGGTGCTCGGTAAGAATTAAAATACATCAACATCTTTATTGTGAACTCTTCAAGTCTTTCATCATGGTGAATAATTAGTCATCCAGTCAAATCATTAAAATATAAATCTATCTTTACTTTCCCTCTTATTCAAATAAATCAAACCAACATGTTCCACTTTATTTTTCTGACGTGAAATGGCATATTCTTTATCAAAGAAATCACCGCAAATATCCTTAAGTTTTCAAATGGTATTTAATTTTCCGCATCGTTGATTATACATTAATCAAAAATTCAGAATTCTAAATTTTCTTTTGCTAAGCTGAAAATAATGTAAGCTACCCAACATAAAACAAGTAAATAAAACAATGATTCGGTAAAAGTAAATAAAGAGTCTGATAATAACACAAAGTAAAACGATAATAATCAACGACTAACTCACTCACCTGACAAGTACATTGTCTATCCTGTCCAACAGGTGAGGTGCTTTCATTCTACCTGTCTCGGCTCCTGGGACTCGACAACGTGCCAGCAGTTGTCCTGTCCATCACAAACCAGACTTCCCCTAGATGGCAGACTACCAACTACAGCCGTGTGGACTGGAAAGATGGCAAGGTCGTCGCCCTTATCCAATGGATACCTAACATGGACAGCTCTCGGTAAATTGACAAATATTTCAAATTCTAATTGATATGAACACATTTTTATTAAGCTACACGATTAAAGCATAATGATTTGTTAGGGAATGATTTTCAAAATAAATCTTTTGAGAATGATGTTAAGAAACTTGATAAAGAATAATTATATGACCATGTTCAGTGTTGGGGCAAGATATTGAACTCCATTCAGATAAAAAATTCAGAATTCACAAATAATTGCAATTGCTAATTTTTCCCCTTGAAATAGCTTTTCTTTATCTTCAAGTTACAGCTCAGTAAATCTGTCAGACTTTATAAAAGCAAGTTTTATCGGAAAAATAAACCGTCTTTCTGGAATTGATGGTCAACAAGCTAGTTTACAGATTTCATTTTCATATTTTGTCAAGTTCTCACATCATAACAAAATAATTTTAATAAATGTATGATATCACATCAGATTTGACCATATTCGGCGTTGTGACAGGAAGGAAAGTTAAAATACTATCAGAAACCATCCTTATTCTCCTGACAACATGCTTAACAACATTTTCCGATTTATTTTCAGCTCTCTAGTCAAAATACCTCAGTTTATTCTGAACAAATACGAGCAGAAATCTGTGATAAACCGAGCATCATTAAAGAATTCCAACCTCACCACATCTCAGCTGTCACAACTATTCCAGTGGGGAGGCATGATTATATTTGACTACCTCACCGGCAACTACGACAGGTACGTAAATATGGATAAACTTACCATAAAATACTGTAGTTGTACAAGTGGTAATCGTATTTCAGCAGTTTTTCTCTTATTCAAGATTACGATATTTCTAGTTTGTGACCGATTTTGAGCAATGGCCTGTATTGTGATTGCACCAATTTATTGTTATATTATTTGTTAAACTTGGATAATTAACTATTATCTTGAGTGTGTAGAAAACGCTATTTAAACCATAGATTTGTACTCATAATTATTGAAAATATGTCCTGTCTTACAAAAATTCTGAAATCAAATTAATTACATTCAAGAAAAGGGGATGTTTATCAATGAGAAAATTTCATACAATGTCCTTGGATATAGATTTTTATTGAACTGAATTAATTTTAAGAGCAACATTTTCACAATTTTTTTTTTTAAATCTACTATTTGATGTTCGTATATGTTACAGGGTTGCCAGCATGCAGGATGCAGCTTACAAGGAGAAAAAGCCAAGCATCATATCTGAAAATATTAGAAATCTCAGAAAATCCATAAAAACGTCCAAACTGTGGTTAATAGACAATGAAAGTGGACTTCTAGACGCGTATGATTTAATGTACCATAATGGCAATGGTTATGGTGGAGAAAAATTTATCAAATTCCACCGTGACATGCTACAGACATTTTGTATATTTCCAAGGACAATCGTCGAGTCATTAGTCAGACTCAGCATGATGCTTCAACCAGAGGATGTGCTTCTAGAGTTCGCTAGGAAACATGAACCTTTAATCGACGTGTTTCAAAAAGATTCCATATTCAGACTTTTCCAGACGAGATTTAAAGAGAGAGTGTCAGAAGTGTCCAATTGGGTTAAAACTTGTTATTCTAATGTTGGTAACGAGTTAAGTTGACAACAGGTCACACATACATAAAAAGTTCTATACAACCAGAGGCAATTGTATCAAGTATTGTTAGCTTTACACATCAAAATGAAATAATCAGTGCCCTCAACTTACATCACGCTCATAATATTCCTTTCTTATTAATGCTTTTAAAATAAGCATACCAATCTTAACTCAAAATTTTAGGTCTCTAAATCTTCACTCAAAATTTTAATCAACTTTTCAAAATTCTCAAAGTATGCCTCATCTTTAAATGATATTTCAATTCCATTAGACATGTAGTTTTGAGTTTCTGATTTTAGAAATTTTTGGTGAAACAAATTAAAATTTTAAAATGTGTGTGAAGCTATCAGTGTTGTGAACAATTGAGAGCTGGTGGTGTTTTATTGAAACTGTGATATTTTTAACTATGAATTAATGATGTTCTAAACTGCATTGCAACGAATATACACTGTCAACATGCTAATTTAACTTATGACATTGATTTTATTGTGCATAAACCAAATACCTACATGTAGGAGATACATTTCTTTATCAAAATTAGCTACATTTAAATTTACTGAGAATTGGGTGTTTTACTCCAGAAGCTTGGTTTTAATTAGGCTAAGTCTTTTATTTGACCTAATACTGTCCTAAAATGTGACGATACTCTAGAGAAAGTCCAGTTTGTCTACCTAATGTTTCTGTAATGATATAAAAATCATGGTAACTGTTTGAAAAAAATTTGGCATAAACTGACTGTTTCACCTGGTGTATTAAAAGATTTATACCCTGAAAAATAAAACAACCTTCAACTTGTTTAAAGGAAACATCAGATATTTGAAAGATATCATTCAAAACTGATGTTTGTTTACTGTGTACATCCAGCTAGATAAGTTGTACCAACAATAGGCTTTCAATTATAATATCTATTAATATAAAACTAATTCTCTCATAGGAAAGAACATTTCATCACGGTCATGAAGGAATTTAATCTGCTGCATTAACTGGGGAAAACTGCTATCACAAAAGATGTGAAGCATTATTAACGCTTTAGGATTAAGGGGAGACAATTCAGTTTTCTGCACTGTAGCTTCCTCAGCTACAACTGTACTAGTCAAATTATACAATTCTTATATGAACAGGTGCTTTTTGTACCTACATTGAATTCCAATGTTAAATTTTTATGGTATTTTTTGAAAAAATGATAACTTTGTGCTGTAGAACTCTTAACTCTAAAAACTCTAGTTTTATTTTAATTTGATTTATACATTGTATCATGACAGCTCTAGTTGTCTTGTCCAATTAAGATATAAGTTTTGTTAAGTGTCAATACTCGCTCCACATCTTTTAACTTGTTAAAAATCAGAGCTTCTGTTCTGCCACTATATAAAACAATTGTGTGGTATTAAGTTGTTTTTTTGTTTTTATTTTATTGCAATTTTTCGAGTCCTTAACCATTAATTTCTGTAAAGTGTTTTATTTTCATTAGCTCAGCTGACCTTATCAATCGTCACAACAAAAACATTGTTTTGATATTGCATAGATCTTCAAAAGCTTTTAAAAACCTTTCACATTTAACCAGAAACTTTTGAAAAGTAGTAAGACAACAACATTTGCTGGTTTTGAAAGAAAATTTAGATCTATAAATGAAGCATTTAATTTGTGTTCTTTAGAAATATTATTTGGAAATATATTTGATACTTACAACTATGCATAAGAAATCCAGGATAGTGAATAACAACAAATTATGAATTCAAATTGTGATTGCTTTTGAAGATAGAAAGAAAGAAATCCAAATTTGATATATTTGATATTTAGGTTTATTGCAAAAATTGATAATAAAGAAATCCACTTCAGAATCAAGCATTTAATATAATGTTAACTTTGTGTTTGAGATTTTTTTTTTCGTGAATTTCCAGCAGAATTAATAAATAGTATCATTTGAATGATGAATTTGGGATATATTTTTTTTTTTTTTTTTTTTTGCGTGAATTTCCAGCAGAATTAATAAATAGTATCATTTGTATGATGAATTTGGGATATATTTTTTTTATTATTTTTTTTTTTTCGTGAATTTCCAGCAGAATCAATAAATAGTATCATTTGTATGATGAATTTGGGATCTCCACCAAACAACTGCAATATACAGATATATAATAATTATTGTATTTTAAAAATGAACCAGCTAATATCTCTATTACTATACACTTAAATATCATTTGTCATTTTTTCATTTGAGCTTTTTGGACTGAAAGTACTGAAATCGGTCAATGCGTTTCAACATTTTATTTTAAAAAGAAATCCAGGTATGTGTGTGACTTTGAATACTTACAGCAACATTTAATAAAAAAAAATAACTATAATACATTTCCTTCCAAATATGTTTAAAAATCTGTCTATTTAACCTAATATCAGAATGTTAAACAATACTTCATGTTCTTACCTAAACTAATTCAAATTCATTACCTGTACTTGTACTTAAGATTATTCAGAAACTCAGAAATGATCTAACAAAGTTTTTAACAAGAAAGTCATTATGACACAGATCTATACAAATATAAAAACAAACATTGTATGTTTAATTTTTTGTTGAAAGTTGTAACAGTTTAACAGAGTAATGTCTTCTTATAAATTATTTGTATATGTTGAATGAAATTGTTGCGATATAAAAATATAAGTAAAGAATAAAATTCTTTAATGAACATTTCTGTTTGTTTCTTATTATTTTATCATACACGACAAGCCCCAGGCCATGTACTGGCCATATTGGTTCAAAGGAACTCAAAGGCGAGAAACTTGTGACGAGCGCCTTATTATATAACGATGCCGTCAGAATGAAAAAGAAAAGAAAGAATTTAAAGCTCGAGATCTAGAATTCTACATCTAGCTGAAGTAGCTATAGGACGAATCCAATGTCTAATATCAAAACTGCTCAACGACAGTTTGAACATCTAATACACGCTTTTTCGTACGAATATTGTTCGAGAAAAAAAAGAAATAAGCATCCCGTGCCAGTCACACGAAATAGGCTAGTCTTCCGAGGAAATTAAAAAAAAAACTTATTTCATCATTATCTGTGATGTTTTAGTTATATACATACATTGATAAGTTTGGATATGAAATCATAACGTATTTACGTTTAATATTTAACTTACCGAGTCCATAATCACATTGTTTTCTCACCTCAACATCAACATCACCTGTTTCAACTGCCATTGTTTTCGTCTGCATCCGGGGTTTGTCCTAATTTGCATGCGGATATTGCTGCACACAAGCGAATTCCCGAGTTCGCGGACTGGACCCATTTATACTTTAATTTGCCTCATTAAAATTAAAATAGCCCTTGCATTTCCTTATCAGCTCTAAGTGGGCCGGAGTTGTTGCAATTCACTTATGAATATTATTGTTTATTTGTAGCACATGCAGAATATAACTGTCACGTGTACATAATTATATATTTTCGACTGTCCTAAGGGGCGATGACCACAGGGACTTGAGAATTAGTTACAGTATACATGTATTTGGACCTCCCCTATAGTAGAAAGCACATTTTCAGAATCTAGCCCCCCAAAACGTCTGAAAACGTGCTATACACATTAGGGAAGGTCCAAGTTGTCCGACTTTCTCCTATTTATACAAACAAAAAACAAAAGTAAATACAGCAAATAAAAATTTATTAAAGGTTCAAAAACTAGTGACTTGCATACTATTTCGATTTTTAAATTTTTATCAGATATAGCAACGGAGTTATTACGTAAGAGTTAAATCTGTCATAATGCGTTTTCTACCACAATACCCTGTACATGTGTTATTCAACTCTCAGACCATCAGTTAATCATTACAGCTGTTGATTAACAATCTGTTTATACCACACGTGGTATAAACTCTGTACGCATTTCGATTGGCTAACACGGTGAACTTTGACCCAAGCTGCAATTGTTATTGACGTCATCAATAATCTAATGACGTCACATCACCGGGTCCCGGACGTCACCGGTACACTTTATTTGCATACGCGAAATTATACTTGGCCACGTTTCCCTTTGATTCAAGCCGATATTATTGTGGTAGAAACAGGTCACACGACTCGAAATTGTTGGATATGGAATTTATTTCACACTCGTAAGTTATTTTTTAAAAGTTGCAAAAAACACTCGCTAAAGCTCGTGTCTTTTGTAACTTTTAAAAAATAACTTACTCGTGTGAAATAAATTCCATATCCAACAACCACTCGTTGTGTAACCTCTATTTCTACCACAATACCCCGTGTTATTCAACTCTCAGACCATCAGTTAATCATTACAGCTGTTGATTAACAATCTGTTTATACCACACGTGGTATAAACTCTGTACGCATTTCGAATGGCTAACACGGTGAACTTTGACCCAAGCTGCAATTGTTATTGACGTCATCAATAATCTAATGACGTCACATCATCGGGTCCCGGACGTCACCGGTACACTTTATTTGCATACGCGAAATTATACTTGGCCACGTTTCCCTTTGATTCAAGCCGATATTATTGTGGTAGAAACAGGTCACACGACTCGAAATTGTTGGATATGGAATTTATTTCACACTCGTAAGTTATTTTTTAAAAGTTGCAAAAAACACTCGCTAAAGCTCGTGTCTTTTGTAACTTTTAAAAAATAACTTACTCGTGTGAAATAAATTCCATATCCAACAACCACTCGTTGTGTAACCTCTATTTCTACCACAATACCCCGTGTTATTCAACTCTCAGACCATCAGTTAATCATTACAGCTGTTGATTAACAATCTGTTTATACCACACGTGGTATAAACTCTGTACGCATTTCGATTGGCTAACACGGTGAACTTTGACCCAAGCTGCAATTGTTATTGACGTCATCAATAATCTAATGACGTCACATCATCGGGTCCCGGACGTCACCGGTACACTTTATTTGCATACGCGAAATTATACTTGGCCACGTTTCCCTTTGATTCAAGCCGATATTATTGTGGTAGAAACAGGTCACACGACTCGAAATTGTTGGATATGGAATTTATTTCACACGAGTAAGTTATTTTTTAAAAGTTACAAAAAACACTCGCTAAAGCTCGTGTCTTTTGTAACTTTTAAAAAATAACTTACTCGTGTGAAATAAATTCCATATCCAACAACCACTCGTTGTGTAACCTCTATATATTCAATTTGATTTGCAGGAGATTGATAAATAAACTTTATCGAGCGAGTGTCTACACTGTGTGCGAACTCAACTGTACGGCTACCGGATGTTGCGATAGCTGAAGCGAGGCGGTAACGTAAAAAGCAGAGAGCGAGATAAGTTTTAAAGCTGAAATTAGGTAGTTATATTCTGTATTGTACATACCCCAGCGTTACGGTGTCTCCTAAATAAACTCTTGATATTATGTAGATTTATAAGTTAAAAATACACATGGGAAATGATACTTTTATATCAAAACTCTGCGTGAAATCAGCTGTCGATGTGACTGTCGCATCATATTTGCACATTTTACAGATAAACACGGATAATATATAACTTTCTGACTGTTTGAGTTGAAATATATACGTCTCGTGCATTGACAATGACATTGAGCATGATTCTGTCTTGACTACGTTTTGCAAAATATCGAAATAAAGTTAGCAACGACTGTACGGGTTGTCACACAAACAAATCTAGGATTGTGTACGGCCTATAGCGATGTGACTGGACGGTGTGTTGTGATTTGTGTATGCACCAAGATTTTTACCTAGTAGTGTACGTACAGCATACACAATTTAATACATCCGCGTGTCAAGAAAATGTCTGGTAGTTTCTTTGGAGGTAAACTTTCCTGACCGTACAATCTCTCGAGCAAGGCAAAAATGTCGAAACAGTTCATGGTCGAATTTCGCTAGGAATGTCGTTGTGCTTTCCGTGTTGTAGCATAGAAATAGTAAACTCTGTGTTTGCAAAACGAACATAATTTGAACGACGTAATACCATGGTAATGAGTAAACAACTGGTGTTTTGAATAGTTGACCTGGAAAGGGACATTTTATTTCAATAGCATACGTTCCCCCCTTCCTGTCACTTTGGCGTTCTTTCGCGTGTCTTGCCAGACATCTGTTCATTGCTTAATGGAGGACGGGTTTATGAGATCATCTCCGCTTCTAATTCCATTAGGTCCTGTCAAGCAAATGTAGGTCTCTTGGGCGGGTAAATTACAATTTTGCCCACGTTGATACACGTGTTTCATGTCGTTGCATTCAGCGACTATACTCAAACGCATTCATAGTCCTACTGATGGCCATATTCAATCTGTAAACATGGGTTTTGATGGTACATATGGCATATGTATACTTTTCTTTCAACAGTGGTGTTGCACATGCCGTTTGTAACTTTGTCAACGTGACAACCTTCCTTTGCCTTACAGTCCGCAGTTTGCAAACACGCTTGCTGAACATTTGCAATATGTCCCTACCAATCTTGCGAACTTGCTTCTTCTGTTCTGAAAACATTTCGGAAAGGTATGTCACACCCCTTGCATCAAGTGATTCCAATAAATTTGCAAATGTTTCAATTAGCATTTTGTCTCTCTGTAGTTCATCTTTCCGTTGTGACAATGAAGGTTCTGTTTCATAGCCCCGTATATTTACATCACCTTCTTTCTGATCCATTGATTCTTTTTACCGTCGATACAGAGTTTGAATGTATTGTGCTGCTACACGTCGTTCAGTTTTGCCATTTCTATCATCTCGTGCAATATTCCTGGCTTTACATTTCTTAGTTTTTGTGACAGCTCTATATTCTCTAAACATGAATGATGTGGAACAGCAAATTTTTTTTCGCATCCTGTGGTGAACTGGTTTATCCCTTCTGATTTAAATCCTGATTCTTCCAACCACCCCCTCCCCCCCCCCTCCCCCCCCCCCCCCTGATTCTTCCTACCCCCCACCCCCATAAATCTCAGGAATTTCCCTTTGAACAGTTTCAATCCTGTTCTCCAAAACTGTTTCACCACGGCAGAATACCGCATAGCGTGAGTATTGTCATGGGAGTACCAATCCACAACATCAGAAAACAAAAGAAATGCGATGTTTTTCATTGGTAATGCTTTACTGTTTAGCAGGTCGTTATATTTTACATATTTGTCATGTTGTTTTCCTTTAAAGTTTGACTAACGCCTTGGAGCATCAGTGTGATATATATATATATACAGTGGAACTTCGTTAACTCGAAGTCGACGGGACCACGAAAAAACTTCGAGTTATCCGAGTGTTCGAATTAAGCGAGTTATCGTTTTTGGTGAAAAGTTTGGTCAATATTTGTCAACATTATATAATCATTATAACTTCGCTCTGTCGCTCATCAGTTTAGTGTGAAGACTGGTCAATACATGTAAATATATATGTAATGTTTCGTTATGTCACTTGTAATTTGGTGTAGTTTTGCCGATATACAGTCACGATAAAGTTTCTTTCACTTAGTCACTTCAATAACGATCTGATGTGCAAGTTATGTTTGCAAAAGGTAAACGATAAAACGGAATTCGACAAAATAACAAGTTATTAATGTCAAAACAAATAACCGTTTAAGTTTAACACAGATTGCATACAAAACGTAACAGAACCATTACCTTTTATTGGACATATATAAAATACTGTTTGATCGGCCTACTTACTTTTTATTGATAACCACGCCATCTCCATGTGTATTAGCACCGGAAGTTGGGCTGCGCATGTGCGTATAAAATGTTACTGTAACTGAGTTGGCGTTTTATCCGAAGACAGCACTGACCGTTACAGTTGTACTCTGAACACCTCGGCAGTAATTACGCTATTGTTTCAGCAGTTTAAAGATTTAATAGGCGCCGGTGACTGTGTCATTTCTACACCTGTAAAAACATCAGCCGGGTAGATCTACCGGTGTGTCAGAGATTATATTATTAGTTCCGCTTGAGCGAACGGGTAGATGAGTTGTTGACTATCGTGTGTACTGATATCGGCGACCGCCTTGGGAAATTACCTGATGTAAGTAAAGCAGTACTTTTTATCACCAAGACTTGTTGTTATAAGATTCAACCGACAATTTATTTTATGAATTTATGAAACACTTATAATAGCATGTAGGTTAGTAGTGCCGATATGTTCAGTATTACAAACGGAATTTAGCTCTTAAAAAATGTCGGCGTTTGCCACCGATCGACGAAAATTATACTTCGAGTTATTCGAACATTTCAAGTAGGATTTTTATTGTTGGGACCAAATTTTTACTTCGTATTATCCGAGTTTTTCGAGTTATCCGAATTCGAATTATCCGAGTTTTTTTTACTAAGATAAAGATCGAATTCGGCCGGGACCGGCGAGGTACTTCGAGTTAAGCGGGGTATTCGAGTTATCCGAGTTCGAGTTAACGAAGTTCCACTGTATATATATAGTTCGTCATTATCTTCTGTCTGTGTAGAAAAGCTTTGGAGCGGTCACAATCAAGTAAAGAAATTTCTTGGAAGAAAGCGCTTAAATCATGTCCATCATCTTCATCCTCATATTCAGAGGTATTAGCAGCAAACGATAACTGCTTGACATTCTTAAATGGCATAGAAGATCTACAATGTCCATGTAAAGTTTGAATGTGCTCAATTACGTCTTCAAACAGCAAACATTTGAAATCACAATAATAGCAACGGTACTCCATTGTGATCTGAAACGGTAAACACGAAATCCCATTAGAAACATTTTTCAATATCGAATAAATTACAAAATCATCGTGGACATTGAGAGTGTGGCTCAGACTACTTATAATGCATCGATAACCATCACACTTACCCGTACAGTTCATTTTTCATAAATCGCTACAACCCTTACAGTACTTCCATAACAACCCGTACATATTCCCGCATTCAACTCCATGCATTTTTTCTGGTAAAATGTAAGTTTGCATAATATTATATCGTGTAGGAATGGTGATATAGAATAATCGGAGTTCAAACTTTCGTTTCAGAACTAAAATAGAAGACATAACACATAACGATAGGATAGAAATGAAAATAACAACATCTTTCAGATGAAATTTTCGATGAGGAGCAAGTGATTTTTAATCCTTGCGATTGTTTGATTATAGTTAAAAGACATGCCGATAGTCTCAGGGCAAGATTGATATCTAAACATGTACCAAAACTTATTCTTTGTATCAATTCCCTCTTTATCGGTACATAATTGTTATTTTCTTCTCACCTCTGCAATCAGCAGCCATTTTCAACCGCTTCAGCTATCGCAACATCCGGTAACCGTACAGTTGAGTTCGCACACAGTGGTCTAGCTAGATTAGCCGAACACGCGGGCTCCCCTGGTCACTCATTAAAACTATTTATGTTAGAAGAAAATAATATTCGTATTTAAGTTGTATGTTGTTTAATTTCGTATTTATTTTAGAACACAAAATGTCCGATGTTATTAAACGTTCTTATTACTGAACTGAAACTGTAACTGAAGGAATAATCGTAACTAATGAAATAGTAAGTTTGTATTTGTATTTTATTCCAGGTTGCAATATGTTATATATATCAATTAACAAGGACATGTCAAGTTGTTACATGCATAAACCAATACAATTACCGGTCACACCGCAGGCGGGAGCTGCTACGGGATTACTTTGTCAGATCCACGGGAGGGGTGTATCTCTGAAAAGTCACTCATTTAATATTAAGACACAATGTTCTGTGTTTGATACATATATAAATAGTATATTAGGATATGCAAGTGAAATATGGGGGCATCATAAAGCACCAGACGTAGAAAAAGTACATACAGCTGTACTATCTTTTGTAAAAGTTTACTTGGAGTTAATAAATCTACATGTAATGATTTTCTGTATTTGGAGTTGGGCAGATTCCCATTATATATTACCATGAAACTAAAAAAAATAAGTATTGGCTTAAACTGAAAAGTACTTCAAATTGTATATTAAAAGCATGTTTGGAACAGAGAATTGTGTCGAATGATGAATGTATAATTAACATTGAAAATGAACTTGATAAAGTAGGTTTGGTTTGGTTTGGTTTATTTTGTTTAACGTCCTATTAACAGCTAAGGTCATTTAAGGACGGCCTCCCGTGCGTGCGACATGCATGCGTGTGGTGAGTGCGTATGTGTGTTTTGGGAGGCGGCGGTATGTTCGTGTTAAGTCTCCTTGTGATAGGCCGGAACTTTTGCCGATTTAAAGTGCTACCTCACTGAAGCATACTGCCGAAGACACCCAGCAGCACACCCCCCCGGTCACATTATACTGACAACGGGCCAACCAGTCTTCCCACTCCAAATATGCTGAGCGCTAAGCAGGAGTAGCAACTACCATTTTTAAAGACTCTGGTATGTCTCGGCTAGGGGACAGAACCCAAAGCCTTCCTCACAGGGGCGAACGCTCAACTAAAGGCCAAAAGTGAGGCAGTGTCAAGGGAGACGTTAGGAAGAAGAAAGTTGTTAAGAAAGAAGAGAAAAGATAAGATCCCAAATTTAGTCGCCTCTTACGATCATGCAATGGGGGCAGCAGGTACAATTCTTACGCCTTACCTGCAGGGCTAAAGTAGGTCTTTCTTATCTCTGGCATGATACTGCAACTGATTGTTATACTTATAGTGTTATAGAAAATAGAATTAAGGATGTGTATCAGCAAGAAAGCATTAATAGAATTAATGCTACATCACGAGTAGTATATAAACATTTAGTCGATAATTTTTGTTTACAATTTTATCTAAGTAAGCCCATTGATAGTATTTTTAAAAAGTGTCTAGCTAAATTAAGACTTTCGTCGCATAATTTAAATATAGAGTATGGCAGAAAACATAATGTTCCTAGGGCTAACAGATTATGCGCTTGTTGTAATTTAGAGGAAATTGAAGACGAGTATCATTTTTTACTGCAATGTCCATTTTACTCTGATCTTCGTCAAAAATATATTAAAAATTATTATTACAGAAAGCCAAGTGTTTTCAAATTAGTCAAATTATTAAGTGTGAATAATGTAAAAGAACTAAATAAAACTGGTAAATTTATCCATTTAGCTTTTAAAAAAAGGGCAGAAAAAGTTAATAGTTGAATATTATTTTGTTAAACTAATGAGATGTATAAGCTTACAATATTATGTTCAATTTCAATTCAATTTTTTAGCTCACCTGGACCGAAGGTCTGGTGAGCTTATGCCATGGTGCGGCGTCCGTCGTCCGTCCGTCGTCCGTCAACATTTCCTTCAAATCGCTACTAGTCAAAAAGTTCTTATTGGATTTCGACCAAATTTGGTCAGAAACATCCTTTGGGAACGGGGAACAGATTTTGAATAAATGGTGACTCTGACCCCCAAGGGGCGGGGCCCCATAGGGGAAATAGAGGTAATCCTTCAATTCGCTACTAGTCATAAAGTTATCAATGGATTTGAACCCAATTTAGTGAGAAACATCCTTGGGGGGAGGGGAACAGATTTTGCATAAATGGTGACTCTGACCCCTGAGGGGCCAAATGGGCGGGGGCCCCATAGGGGAAATAGAGGTAATTCCTTTAAATCGCTACTAGTCATAAAGTTATGAATGGATTTGAACCCAATTTGGTCAGAAACATCATTGGGGGAAGAGGAACAGATTTAGCATAAATGGTGTTTCTGACCCCTGAGGGGCCAAACGGGCGGGGCCCATAGGGGAAATAGAGGTAATTCTTTAAATCGCTACTAGTCATAAAGTTATGAATGGATGTTCTAAAAACAATTCTAGAGGTCTTTCAGACCCTTAGAGAGTCTTGACTTTGTTATTTCTTTAAAGCAGTTGGGATCCCCACACAATAACCATATATAGCATTGTTTGAGATTGACAAATAAAACGAATTGAACATGAACATGGACATTATTTTGACATTTGGTCTAATCCAACCAGGTGAGCGATACAGGACCAATGGGCCTCTTGTTATTCACTTTAGGCCATACAGCCGATCAGTATACATTTGTATGTATACAGAATTCATTTGTAACATCGATAATACAAAATATGGCATGCAGTAACTATACTAATATGACTTACACGAACACAAAATAGGACAAAAATTAGTTAAGTCAAATGTATAGACGAATGTTACTTAGAGTTATTATCCGTACAAAAAGTTACATTCAATATTTTATGTAATACATCTACATAATCAGAACATAAGGTATAGAACCATGTAATAACAGAATCATAAACAATTAAACCATACATTTTTATTGTTAAGATTCCATAAATAGTGGTCTGTCCGGAAGGAGAACATTAAATATTACTGATCGGTCAGAGAGCCGTGTCTATGTGAAATAAAATACAAATTGACGGATTAAGTTAAACAATTCTACGCTTGAAAGCTTCAATAATAAATTTACCTAACAAGTTTAATTCCTTTAGATGGTTTGATTTTAATAATTCAATAACCTTCAAAACTGAAGGTTTATCCCAGAAATACTTTTTGATATATTTTTCCTGATATCAGCGTAGCACTGACATACAAGAAGAAAATGATATTCATCTTCAACATCTAAAACATTACAGTTTAAACAATATCTAAAACGTCTATCAATATTCCTGTATCTTCCGGATTCGATTGCTAAATTGTGTGATGTGAGTCGTAATTTGGTTATTATAATTCTTCGCTGTTTTGGAAGAGATTTAGTTAAATACGATTGTAACATTACCTTGTCAACCATGTGCTTATAAAGATCGCATTTGTTCGACATATCAATTGAATTGAACAAGGATTGATTAGCCTGATCCATAATCCTCTGTTTAATTAAAGGTAAAAGATTGACATCCATATGAGACTGACGAATCCAGACATATCCAAAGCCAAACTCAAATAACTTCTGTTTTAGATAAACTAGCCATTTATGCTTTGGATGATCCTTTAAAGTTTCACTGTAAAGGAAATCATACGCCTCATTTAGGATACAATTATCTGATTTTAATAATTTAAACCAATATTTAATCATTCTAAAAAGTTGGGTATTTAAGAGAGGTTGACGACCAAGTTCAATGTATACCATCGCGTTACAAGTAGATTTCTTAACCCCAAGTAGATGTTTACAAAATTCCAGATGATTTTTTTCTATTTCTACTTCTTTAAGGCTTCCCCAATTTTCGCAGGCATAAAAAACAATGCTGCCGACATAAGCATCAAAAAGATGAAGCATTGTATTGATATTTAAACTCAAACTGTTAGTAAAGCGAAAAGAGCTTTTCTCCCTTGATCAGCTACATGCTTAAACGTGAAACTAAGCTTATTGTTGTATCGAAAAAGAGTGCATAAATAGCAAAACTCATCGACCACAGAAATGTTTTCTCAATTTAAAGTCCACGTTTCGTTATCTTTAACCATACCCCCGTTTCGAAAAACAACTATCTTTGTTTTTTCTATATTAACAGTCAATTTCCATTCATTTGAATATGTATTTAAACTGTTCAAAAGACTTTGCAAACCCTCAGTTGATTCAGAAAACAAAACTAAATCATCTGCATATAGAGGTAGGAATAAACTCAACTCTCCAAAATCATAACTAGTGGCACCGTTTTCAATGAAACTATTTTCAAAATCATGTATGTTGAACACTCTCCGACCATGTAACTGTTTTATTGTATATCTATGCATTACCATGTTGTTATTTTCACTTATAGGCCGATAGGTCCTTGGAATAAATAGAACTTGAACTGAACGCCAACATTTTGAATTTACCTGTAGGGCAGTTTTTTTGATAGTGATTATAGTCTTTTTCCTAAAAGGAGTCTCAATGCCAACATGTAAATTTACCTGTAAAAGTTACCTGTTGATACTTACCTAGAGGTAAAATTAAGGATTTATAATCAAACATAATGTATTTATATGTATATCTAAAATATTTGTTTTATGTTATATCTAATTTAAAACGGCAATACAATATTTTATGTGTGAAAATTATTTATGTCCGAAATTAATTTTTTCATGATTTATTTTTTATTTTTTAAAGACATTTTTAATGCATAAATACATAAGAACCACACACACAAACCACATCAATTCCAATATTTATGGTTTACAATTATAATAATATCATCTTCACCAGCATCATCATCATGACCTTGTTTGGTTTGTTTTTGTTTAACGTCCTATTAACAGCCAGGGTCATTTAAGGACGTGCCAGGTTTTGTAGGTGGAGGAAAGCCGGAGTACCCGGAGAAAAACCACCGGCCTACGGTCAGTACCTGCCAACCGTCCCACATAGGTTTCGAACTCGCAACCCAGAGGTGGAGGGCTAGTGATCAAGTGTCGGGACACCTTAACCACTCGGCCACAGCGGCCCCTCATCATGACCTAGATCTTTCATCACCATAATATCATCATCATAATCATCATTATACTCATCATCATAATCTCATCATCAATCATATCATCTTTCTAAAATATTTAGATTTATTTACCATAGGTATACAAGTGATGATGCCCTGACGTTGGGTAACTGATAACTGACCGTTTACATAACCATAATTTATAGACCTTACAATGAAATTTCCTATCTGTTTCCAGAAACATTTGAAAAACTCTGAAGTAAATCCATCCGACCCAGGGCTCCTATTATTTTTCATTTTGTAAGTGTTTTAGTTGCCTCATTAAGAGTTACCATACCTTCTAAACAAGTAGCCTCTTCTACATTTAATTTAGGAATATCGTAATTTTCAAGAAAATCATCCAAGTTAACTTCACTAATATAATATCACTATCAACCCCATATAATTGTTCATAAAAAGATTTAACCTCATCTATTTATTTTATATTTTTTTTTAGGGTACAAAATACTTTTATTGCCCAGACATTTATATTAAAGACCACTGCCAGGGTTGGGACCCTGGGATCAGTGTCCGAACAAATATGTCCTCGTGCAAGAGGGCTCTCATTCTATATACAATATTGCACAATGCACCATTCATTCATTCATCCATCCATTCATTCTTCATACATTCATTTTTCATCCATTCATTCATTATATAATTTATAGACTCGTCCTATACTGCATTCATCACTCATTCATTCTATACCGCCATCATCTATCCATTCAGTTCTATCTATTACATAAACAAATGCCATATTATAAATATTTTGAATTAATAGGCAGGTAAATAAATAAATGACAATCTGTGGGCAAAGTACAAATGGTTCGGATTGGTTCCCCCCTGGCATTAACCATCAGTCACTTGAGTATGAGGCTAAACTTAAAAGTCACTTTTGCAACCTGTTAGTATGTTCATTAAGTGGATATGTATAAAATATTGTTTACTAAAAAATATGCCCACACAGAGGTAGTAATGCCACAAAACAAATGATAAATGTGATTATCTATTTGAGAATATTGTAACAGGTACAAAGTGTTTAAAAAGCATAAAGGGAGAGTACTCTTACATGATATTTAATATTTCAGCAAATGTTCCCCACTTTTCCTGAAATGCTTGATTTCTGTTTTGTTTTGCTGCAATATATTTCTCTAATCCGATGACTTGAACAAAATACAATTTGCATATCTGGAATGATGGATGGGTGTTTTTCCACTTACTTGCATAAATATGGTATTTTAGTAATAACAAAAAGTGATTTAACCTTTGCTTAAATCTTATATTTCCAAATATAACATCAGTTATACTTAAGGTTAAGTGATTTTCAACATCATCATTCTAAAATACCATACAATAAATTCTTGCAATAATTCATTTGGGAAGTAACAGCTATATAGGATGTGTTCCAGTGATTCTTCTTCTCTACTACAGAAATAGCACAAATCATCATTTTCAATGTTTATTTTAAAAAGAAAGGATTTTGTTGCTAATATTCTATGATGAATCTTCAATTGAAAAGCTCGTAGTTTGGTTTCTCGGGTGTAATTAAATACAGATGAATATGAATCAAAGTCAAAATTATCCCATCAATCTAACGAAGTTCCTATTTTCTAGACTGTAAAAATAATTTGTTTTTTCACCTTCCTCAATCCATAATGCTTTTGCTCCTATTATACTTCCCTTAATTCTATTTACTCCAATATTCTCTAATTCTTATTTTTTTTTACTCAATTTTTCCAAATCTCCATTATTCTGACTTTCAAACTGCTGTATTTCATCTCCGATCGTTTTTTTCACTGCCATATATATCTTGAAATATCAGGATGTTGCTCTCTGAAGACATCAAATAAATTCAAATTATCCGCGTTTTATAACGAAGAAAAGAAGGATTTTGGCCCGGACCGGAGTAATACGGGGTATTCGAGTAATCAGAGTTCGAGTTGATAAAGTTTGACTAAGTGATTATAAAAATCTTCAAAAGGGTTTTGCTCTGGCATTTTTATTTATTATTTTTTTAAAACAATATTGGTTTTCCGTAGGTGCTCCAGCATATCGCCCTCAAACTTCCTTTATTGCCTTTGTTGAGAGGTACATGTACAGATGTGTCTATTCATTTTTATCTTTCTCTATATGCGTTTTTATTTCAGATATTTAAGCTTTCTCTATGGCATATATAAGTACAATTATGACCAACTTCCTTATGACCACTTCCGTTATAACATGGTATAATATATCTGTTGCTGAATTATTAAAAACTATGTTCTGTATTACTTTATTGCTCATTTTGTTGAATGAATGTTGTAAGAAAATGGGGGAATTTTTTTTAAATTAACGACTTCCTGGGCGTGTAAAATACGTCCTGGACACTCAAATGCATTTCCGTATAAAATTATTTGATCGAAGTGAAATTTTGCAAGGCATTAGTTAATGGTGTCATAAGTATGATACAGAAAAAAAAATATTTAAAAAATCTTCATTAACGAATTCCTGGGCGTACAAAATGGTCCTGGTCACTCATTAGGTACACCTTTTGTCCAGCGTCATCCGTCGTGCGCTTCATAAACAAGTTTTGGTTAATGTACTCCAAACTGTTGAACCAAATTCAATAAAATTCCTGACAGGAAGATTTAATTATTAATGACCAACCAAAATTGTGAATTATAATTATAGTCCCCATTCCCCGGGGGCCTGAGGGGCAAAAATGGTCAAATTGACTAACATTTCAAAAATCTTCTTCTCAACTCCCAGATATGATAGAATCAAATACTCTTCATAGATAGTTTGGTTTGGTTTATTTTGTTTCACGTCCTATTAACAGCTAAGGTCATTTAAGGACGGCCTCCCGTGCGTGCGACACGCATGCGTGTGGTGGATGCATACGTGTGTTTCGGGAGGCTGCGTTATGTTTGTGTGAAGTCTCCTTGTGGTAGCCCGGAACTTTAAAATTCTTATTAGTCCTTTAACAAAATTGTGATTTTCATGAACCTGAGGTCTCATATTTCCTCTGGAGAGAGTAATCAGTATGGGATTAATATGGGTTTTTTTTTAATGTTTTAGTAAAGCAAAGCATGTTACAACATATTTTAAATTTAAAATACAAAAAATAAAAATAAAAAAGAGTTTGACTAATTTGCTTATTTCCACTGCCGTATACATTTAAAAAAAAATATTTTTTTTTACATTCCTGAATTCCTGGTCCGGATTATTAGTCACGTAACTGCATTTCCTTCATCACGATGGAGACGTTTTCAACTGGCAAATATCTGTCCTAATGTCTCAAAAAGAACATAAATTTCAGTTTAACAGTAAGTTTACTGTTTATGCAATCATTTTCATACTTCCCAAACAAATGTTTGTATTTGTATCTATCAAAATTTTGTGAAAATCGTCTGATTGGCTAGGACGTCTTTTAGCCATATCCAATCTCCTTTTCTAGAAGTAGGCCTAAAGTAGTTTCGTTCGTTTTTGGGTGTTATCAGGGCAAAGATAATGAAATGAAGACATTTTTTTGAGACAGAATAAGACATTTCCTGCAGCGGACAAGTTCGTCCGGTTTCATGATTATGATTTCTGCTTCCTGTCACTAGTACTCATACTAGATCTAGTAAAGAAAATAACGCTGGGAGGAAAAAATACGATCGCATATGAGAGGTAGTCGTTTAATTCATGTGGTCGCTAAGGCAGGTTTAACGTACTCTTCATAGATGGAAGGTTCTTAATTAAGGTGCTTTGCCGAAATTGTTAAGTTCATGACCCTGGGGTCTTACCTTTGCCCTTGGGGAGGGGGTAGACTTGGTTAACATTATAAGCATGGTATGACAGTTTGATGGTATGCACATATTGGCCATGACTGACCGCAAGGGGCTTTTATTTTGGACGGGGCCAAAAGGGTCAAATTAATTGAAATTTCAAGAAACTTCTTCTCAAGACCCATATATTAGGTAGAATTAAATGCTTTCATAGATACATTGTAAATAAATCTGAGTGTTATTCATTATAAATTGTTTTGATCTTCAGTTTTTATCAAATTTTTAGAATAGAAAATGTTTTCAAAGTAAAATTGTATTTACAAAAAAAAACAACAAAAAAACATGAGCTCGCAAATGTTTGTTAATAAATAATTAAAATATATTAATTGGTAAGGTTTCGCAAATTGCATTAATAATATTTATATTGTTTACTCGATTAGATTGTGTTCGGAAGACAAGCTATGCTGTTTTAGATTGAATAAATATATCAAATACAAATGTAATTGCTTTTGGACCTATTTCTTAATTTTTTTGATAAAATATTATCCTAAATGAGAGTTGTCTCCCTTGAAAAATGTGGACCTTTGTTTGAAAAACCTGTTTTTTCCCCAAAAAAATCGGCAAGGAATAGTTTAACCCCCACAGGGAACCTAATACTATGTATAAATATGCCTTTCAAAATTACAAAAATTTCAGTCCAAAGATTTTTTTTTTTAAAAAAAAGAAGAAAAAACAGATTTTAAAAAGAAATAATCCATTTTTTTGTTGGTTTTACTCCAGGAAGGCAGTCTTACTCCATGGGGACTCTATTGCCAAATATCAGCACCCTAGTACAATTATAAACTTAGAGCAGAAATAACAAGTCCAAAAAATCTTTAAGTTTGATTCTGGCAAGGGAAAGTTTAACCCTCACAGGGACCATATTACCATAAATTAATGGCTTTCAACAAGAGACGAGCTAACAAAATGTTTACAGGACACATAACACGTCACAAACGCGTCGTTTTAGTGGTTCTCAAAACGATGAGAAATGGACCAGTCTCTGCTGTTGTGGTTGTGTTCGTAGCAAGGCACTTTTAACCTGTGCTCTGGATGGCATGCCGCAGGCCTCTCATATGTTGTTTAGCGAGGTAGTCACCAGCTACTACAAGGAGACCTCTCCTCAAAATGACCGACTTAACGGGGCGATAAACCCATCAAACAAACAAAACTAATAAGATGTGACCCTGGTATATGTACTTTGTATGATTTTTTTCCCGCCGAGATTGTTGCTGATGTATACATCTCTGGTATTGTGGACTAGCGATTATTTTCAAAAACAAAATTAATATAAAAATTTTTTTTTCATTTTGTTCCAACTGAGAGTAGTAAGTCTTTATTAAATAATTTATATATAATATTTGCATGCGTTCTGACAGATTGGAAATGCAACAGTTTAGAAAGCACGAATTAAAAATGCACAATTATATACTAGTACCTTGCTAGGTAGGGGGCTCCCTAACAACTTGGTACTGGTAATTTTGTTTAAATTTAGTTATAATAAAGAATACCGAATGAATGAATGAATGATGACGATTATATAATGGGAAAAAAATCACATCTGATGAGTAAATGTCACTATAACCGTCGAGATTTAGGAGCAAAGTGAAAAAATAATATTATAAAATAATAACATTAAATATTTCATTGTTATATAAAGTTAATATTAATAAAAAAAAAAACAAAAAAAAAACAATGAAATTTCAGTTACATCTGTGGTCCCATATCCAGACAAATCAAGTTCCTTACATACGTAGTCACAAGTTCAAAATAACAAAACATTGACCAATACATTAAGAGTTTTAGAATAAGCATCCCTGAAGAATGAATTGGAGGAAGTATATAAGTATATAATGCCAAACTATTTTAATGATTACTCCCCTTTGTAATTAAATAAAACAAAAATATCAATATTTCCAAACTGTTGCTATGTTAATCTGAAGACAGCAAAGATTATCAAAATTTGCAAAAGTAAGTTTTGATAAGCTTTATTTAGTTGGAATCTACAAATATATATGGAGTATTACATATTTTCTTTTATTAGTTTTCTATAGGGTTACTTTAAAAAAATAATTTTTTTTGAAAACTCCACTGATTTTTTATCACAATAAAAAATGTGTATATGTATATATAAATTTAAACACATTTTAATTCATTTCCTTAAAAAGAAATCTTTTGACACCTCAGTAGCACAATTTTTTAAGAAATTAAAACAAGTATTGGTTCATTTGCATTTTGGTTGCCATGGTAATCACCTACCTAACTAATTGGAGAAAATGCACTATGGGTTATTTTTATTTCTATTTTGTTTTGAATTAAAAAAAAATTGTGTGGATTCAATTCCACAATTGTAACTTTGTTAAGTGTTAAAATGGTCACCAAAAACATTAAGTTGTTATAGAACAAGAGAGTCTTTATGAGAGTTGCTGTAGATTTTTATTGCTAATGACTTCACTGAATGGAGATGTATGCCAGAGTGCTCCTGCAGACTTTATAATTTTGACAAATTAGACCCATTAAAAGTCAAGTCACCCGCATGACATTTGTGGTACAAGAGTTATCCCCCTTTAAAATTAAAATTAAAAATTAATTGCATAATAGAGCTCCGTTCCTAAGTTCTTAAGTTTTCCTAGAATGGACAAACATATATTGCAGGGCAGGGGAAATTGATTAAGGTGCATTTTTGTTCAGAGAATGACCAGACATTCATTATTGTTTTTGTAGATTTGTAAACAACCGAAAGGAGAAAACACTGAATATGATACTCCCACAGGAACTTGTAATGAATTACCGATATTTTGTTGTGTCAGGGTAGTTATATTGCTACCACCAGTCCCTGTGCACGCACCCTAGTGATATATCAATTTTAGTTAGCTCACCATTGAATGGTCCAGCAACGGCCAATCTTTTCTCTCAACTTTCCCCTCATCCTCTGATAACATGGAAAACTTAAATATGAACTTTCGAAAATGTATCCATAAATTCTGTCAAAATCCAAGATGGCAGTCTATCGGCCATTTTTTTTTTTTTTTTTTGTAATCATTCAAAATTGAACGTGTTTAGGGATGGACATTGAACCACGGACATAAGGATTTGAATAGCCCACACTTTTCTATCTAATGGAGGGCTGAACATCTACAATTTCTGGATATACATGTAAATGCATTATGTCAGTTACATGTATATTATCACAATATACTGTCCAGAAATGCAACTGTTCTTTGAAAAAGTTATTGCTGTTTCATGTTTATCTTAGTAGATCCTCGGAGTTTTCAACGAATTTTGTACATTCTCAATGGCATTGCACACAATTCTGCATTTAATATTCGTATCCACATTATACAATGTATTTCTTTTGGATTGGCGATTACTCATATCAATTCACATCTTCACTATATTTACCACCAATGTTTATTGTTAAGTAATTATGACACCAACAATTGTCAAAGGATAAGAATTGCCATGTTTGTGAAATTTATTGTTTAAATACACTAGTGCAGGAAATTACTGAAAAAGGGCAATAAGTCTTTCAAATATCTATGATATAGATGGAGATTACTTTGAGATAATGAATAACAAATTCTGTGTTGTTTTCTAATCTGTTTATTAACAAGGAAAATTTCAGGTGCTAGCATACATGTTTTGCTAGAAATTGGGAGCATGCAAAAATGGGAATAGAGGTTTGTGAAGAAAGAACATGTCTCCCCTAATTTAATATCAGCCTTGATCAGTTTACGGAATATTACAGGGCTATAAAAGTTACTGAGAAGTTATTGTCCAAACAAGGAATTATTGGAACTAAAGTACCATAGGCTGGAGCAAGATCAAAGTACAAAAAATAAACAAAGGGCAATAACTTTTGCAAAAATAGTCAAATCAATATATGCTCTATACATTTCTGTATATGTATATCATGATTATATAGCCTACAAAGTTTCAAGGAAATAGGTCTAAAAATAAAGCAGCTAGGTGCCTTGAAAATAAACAAAGGGCAACAACTTTTGCAAATTTTTTTTTTTTTAAATGTCGAATTAAAATTCATTAAAAGGTTGAGAAAAATGTAAATCATCCGCAGAAAGAAAGCCCTGTTTTTCACTAGGTGATAAAGGTGTACAGCATTATTTTGTGAAGATTTCTGCTACGGTTTATTTGTTTTAAAAGATACAGCCTAGCTGGACAAGAATTGTTGAAAAAATTCACTTATTTGACCTTTGTATCAAGGTCACAGTGACCTAGCTAGCAGCTAGTTCTGCCAAGATATATCTACGATTTAAAAGTAATTACCCAGACAAGAAATTGCTGAAAGACCGGTACAAATACAAAATATTTCTATACTTTCAAGGGAAGAAGCTAGCAGCTAGTTCTGCCAAGATATATCTACGATTTAGAAGTAATTACCCAGACAAGAAATTGCTGAAAGACCGGTACAAATACAAAATATTTCTATACTTTCATGGGGAGACATGAACAGAATGAGGATGTTAGCCAGCCCACATAAACATACATTTATGTGTACCGTATTTATCTTGAATAAATCCCTTGCCCTAGCATTTAAGTTGAGTATCAAAATTTCTGGAGTACTTATTTTTAGGTAAAATCAACGATTCTGCAAAAATGATTTGGCAGGGTAACGACTAATTTTTAGGCATGGACTTATTTGCAGATAAATACGTTAAGCCGTTACCAGTTCTGCCACGGGGAGGCCTCCTCAACAGAACCACCTGAAACAGAACAAGAGGCCCATGGCCCGGCCTTAACGGTCACCTGATTTTTGAAATATTTCAGTAAATTTGAATGAAAGAATGAATTTCAAAACAAATAAAACAAATGATAGTCAAAAATGTGATTTCCCTATAACTATAGTAAAGTTTATCCCCCCATGGGGCAAACGCGAGACCCCAGGGCTAGGAAATTCACAATTATGGTAAAGCACCTTAAGACCCTTCGATCTGTGAAGAGTATTTAATTCTACTTTATTTGGGCTGTAAGAAGAAGATTTTTGAAATTTCTGTTAATTTGACCCTTTTTGGCCCCACCCATCAGCCCCTGGGGGTCAGTCAGGGCCAACATGTACATACCATCAAACTGTCAAATACAAATTCAACAAATAATAGTCAAAAATGTGATTTCCCTATATAAACTATAGTAAAGTTTACCCCCTCCCCAGGGGCAAACGTGAGACCCCAGGGTCATGAAATTCACAATTTTGGTAAAGCACCTTAAGATCCTTCCATCTATGAAGAGTATTTGATTCTACCATATCTGAGAGTAGAGAAGAAGATTTTTGAAATTTTAGTCAATTTGACCCTTTTTGGCCCCGCCCACCAGCCCCTGGGGGTCAACTAGGGCCAACATGTACATACCATCAAACTGTCATCTCATGCTGATAATTTGAACCAAGTTAGAATGAATTCCAATACAAATCCAACAAATAATAGTCAAAAATGTGATTTCCCTATATAAACTATAGTAAAGTTTACTCCCTCCCCAGGGGCAAACATGAGACCCCAGGGTCATGAAATTCACAATTTTGGTAAAGCACCTTAAGATCCTTCCATCTATGAAGAGTATTTGATTCTACAATATCTGAGAGTAGAGAAGAAGATTTTTGAAATTTTAGTCAATTTGACCCTTTTTGGCCCCGCCCACCAGCCCCTGGGGGTCAACTAGGGCCAACATGTACATACCATCAAACTGTCATCCCATGCTGATAATTTGATACAAGTTAGAATGAATTCCAATACAAATCCAACAAATAATAGTCAAAAATGTGATTTCCCTATATAAACTATAGTAAAGTTTACCCCTCCCCAGGGGCAAACGTGAGACCCCAGGGTCATGAAATTCACAATTTTGGTAAAGCACCTTAAGATCCTTCCATCTATGAAGAGTATTTGATTCTACCATATCTGAGAGTAGAGAAGATGATTTTTGAAATTTTTGTCAATTTGACGCTTTTTGGCCCCGCCCCTCAGGCCCCTGGGGGATGGGGACCATATAATTCACAATTTTAGTTGAACATTAGCCATAGAAGCTCCCTGCCAAATTTCACTGAATTTGGTTCAGTGGTTTTGGAGAAGATGTTGAAAATGTAAATTGTTTACGGACGGACGACGGACGACGACGGACAAAAGGCAATAAGAATAGGTCACTTGAGACTTTGTCTCAGGTGACCTAAAAAAAGGGGGAAAAAAAAAAAGATGGTCTGCTCCCGTCCGTTCCCGTCCGATCCCGTCAGATCCCGTCCGTTCCCATCTGGAATAGATATAAAAGCTTTTATTAGACCAACCCCAGTAAATGGGAACCACTTCTAATATTACAATGTTACGTACACTATATGATACAGCATTTACAGGTTTACTATCAATTACTGCTAACAATACACTTATCCCTTCCAAGAAATGTCCTTAAATAAGTATAAGGGAATAAGAGTTTATTTTTCTCTGAAACTGCAAAAAAATATATTGGATTTTGGCCCGTTTTTGTGGGTCAGTCTTGAGAGCAAACAAAAGTTTGTTGGGATACACACCTGGGATTTGGTGGGGCTTTTCAGTCCGTCCTTATAGCCGGGATTCTTCAAGTTTACGCAACCTTGACTCCAAATAGACTTCAAAGCAATAAAGATATCAGAAATCACAAGATGACTCATTCAAGTCTCAACTAGATCTGTCCATTCCTTTCCAAGTATTCAACTCAAGACACAAACAATCACCCTATACAAGATTTACAAGCAATAACAGTCTGACACATGGTGGTCCATTGGATTACCAGGCCTGGACCACACAGACCTGGCGCTCCAATCATGACGCTGTATTGCTTAACTTGTACCAGATTCATGTCTGTGTCATGAGTTAAACATTGTCAAGGAAGTGACGGAAGGAATTGAGAAATGAATTCACCATCTTGAGATTCCAAAGATCCCCATTGCTATGTCATCTATCCAGAGTGAGATCACGCTCGCTTTGGAACCCCGACCCGGTGAATGTCCTGACGTTAGACATTCCCCTGCAAATAACATTCTCAATGTTATTTTCAAATCTTGGAAAAAAAATGTTGAGTGTATCGTTTCACAAAGCTTCGTAACTTACAAACGTTCGCAAGTATTTATGAAAAAGTTACGCAAAACTTACGAAGTTCTTAAAAGTGCATTTCACAAAAGTGTTCATAACTTTTTACATCAAAACGGTAAAAATATACCACTCTCTAACTTGGAGGTAAAATTGTATGCCAGTCTTATTCCCGAGTCCCGTACACAGACTGTGATCTTTATTTTGTTATATCAAAACAACCGTATTATTGATAGATCAAATTTTCTATATAAAATAGAAATTTATCTATTTTATATTGTTTATTATTTGGTAAAATAAACAGTAAGAACGCAATTTTAACAGATTTTGCTCACTGCCCATAGATATACCAAATGTTCTTAAAATATATATTAACTGTTGGCATAGTCTACGAATATGCGCACAATTAAGTTTCATGACAATGTCTATTTTGCCAGCATACCTCCTCGAAATTTAAAACCCTGTTTCCACCTCGAAACAATCGCTCACAAGGCATAGTCGTTCTCTTATGCTAATTTGTTATTGAGTAAGACGTCATTTTCTGTTCCAAAGGGCATGCTTGTGCATGATTTTAAATTGTTTTCGTAAGTTGCGACGCGGTGGATATGGTGTAAAGTTATGCAAGGTTTTGTGAAATGCTTAGTAATTCGTAAATCTGACTTAAGCAAAATTAGTAAGTTACGAAGCTTTATGAAACGATACCCAGAGGCCTTATTGGTCACCCGAGATCTTGTCTATATGTGAGCATATAGACACTGTCTGCTTAGAAACCAATATTTAACATACAGTCAAACCTTAATACAACGGACACCCAAAGGACAATGCAAAGTGTTTTTTATAGAAAGGTATCCTGTATGTAGAGGATTACTTTAACGAGTTAAATTAGGAACCAAGCAGGAATAGTTTGATTACCGTTTACTGTATATATCTCCCGACTTTTTCTTTTTAAATACTAACGAAACAAGATAACAGAAATTACTTAATTTTCGAGATTCATCAAACACAAAGTTTTCTGATATTTGAAATATTTTTTTTACCAAAGAAAGTGGTGGCTGACAATTTAAACCATGTACTTGCTAGTTGCATCCATTCAAATTTGCATAAACAAAATAATTGTCTACTGTCCCCATTAGAAAGGTGTCGACTATAAACATATTTACATGATTTTCATTGGGGATTCTTTGCACTGTCCATTATGGACAGGTGTCCGCTATACACAGGTTTGACTGTATACTGCATAGAAATCTATTCACATTCATGCAATTATGCTCACAAGGTTCAATGGTAACGGGAGGCCTATAAGTTTAAATGCTCACCTGATTAGGTAACTATCCTCAAAATTTCCCACTAGCCCAAGATCCTATTTCTTTGCTAGCCCTGATAAAAATTCTAGCTCCATGCACTTTTGTGACTTTAAGTACATGTATTCCAGTAAACATTAAAAACAAATATTTTTCTCTTCGTGTATAAGGTTACAACTATTGCGAAAGTAACTGTTCAGCGCAATAATTAACTTTAACATTGATACCAAGTCTTATTACTATGAAGCTAATAATATTCAAGCTAAAAGATACAAACAGATTTTAAAGATGGCGGTCATGGTGGCTATCTTGAATTTGTTAGGACCTGTTACTAGTCATTAATATCTGTTGAGGAAATTATAGAGACGATGGATGCTACTCCATGACAATGACTCTTGGGCTAAGGTGAGCTAATAATTCTGCAAAGGGCCATAATTAATTTAACATGTGCAATTCTGAAGCAAAAACACCCTACATATTGATATTTAGAAAGATTCATTAAGTACCCTGTGAGATATAGTGGTATAAAAATCCAACCGTCAAAATTCACAAGTGTTATTTATCAGAAGAAATGTGGGTTGAAATGCAGAATTCAATTTTTTTAAAGAAGGTCAAAGGTCAGATCAAAGTTAGCAGGTTCATCAATGTAGCACCAATGGAAAGGTCTTGTCACAAGGAAAACATCAAATATGAAAGGCCAATCTCATAGTCAATAATACCGTATTTACTGTGTATAAGCCCAGGGGGCTGGTTAGTGCACTAAAAATGAGGAGAAATTTTGGGCGCCATCTTAGAAATATAGAAGATAGCTCGCTACATTGATGATCTATGACCAAACTATTTTATTCTATTCAGATCTTTCGACAAATTACAGATGGGTAAAATTGTAAAAAAAAAAATTTACAAGGTTCAGAAAAAATGTTCAGTCACTGTATAATTAAACAAATAGAAATAAATGAACTAATTTTTTCATTCATGTTCTATTTTCACAAGTAGATATAGGCACCAAGAAATACTTTACAGAACAATTACATCTGTTTACTAGCACGAATGGCACTATTATGGTAGACTACACAAGCTTCATCAATAATATTGATAACGTCTATGGTTTGTATACTGTATAGGCTATCAAAAATGGCGGATGAGTATATTCTCAAAATATGGGCTAATACCCAGAAAAATATGGTATCATGTGGCCAAGGTTAAAAGTTTTAAAAAGTAGGTCAAAGGTCAGCAGGTCACAGTATCAATAGAAAGGTCTTGTCATAAGGATCCTAAATAAGTTGTATCCTCATTAGTATTGACACAACAGCAATAAAACTTCAAAATACTTAAAACTTAAAATACCTCTATAATGTATCTAGATCTTACTGTCTAAGCCTTACCTGAAGGACATGGCACTCATGCTTGTGATGCAGCCAAAGCGTGGATCTCGCGCATCTTACTGTTGAGAAAAATAAAACTAAAATTAGCACGGAGTAGCAAAGGCAGGTTTGGTTAAAATTTGGTCATGAGGACAAAGGCAAACTACTAACTTTCACCTCATCTAAATATGATACAGCTGTATTTTTTTCTCTAATAACGAGATCCTAGAGGGATATTTGACCCCATCATTGAATATTGTTTGGTCCAATGTAAGACTTCTCTATGCTTTTCTCTTTGTTTACTAATCATTTGATCAAAATCTTCATGGAATAAAGTTGTAACAAACTTCAACTGACAAAATCAACAATTGTGTTTTCCTTATCAGACTCAAAATTCAAAGGGAACCTACAGGTGAATTACAAGTTTGAAATGTATCCCACCACTCCTCAAGAGATAGCGATAACAACCTTCAATAATCAAAATCCAAGACATAATGATAGCAAGTCATCCAGGGCAATATTAACTGGACAACATACAGCCACGGCAATATTAACAAGATATCCGACAGCCACACCCAGGACAATATTAACAGGATATCCGACAGCCACACCCAGGACAATATTAACAGGATATCCGACAGCAACACCCAGGACAATATTAACAGGATATCCGACAGCCACACCCAGGACAATATTAAGATATCCAACAGCCACACCAAGGACAATATTAACAGGATATCCGACAGCCACACCCAGGACAATATTAAGATATCCAACAGCCACACCAAGGACAATATTAACAAGATATCCGACAGCAACACCCAGGACAATATTAACAGGATATCCGACAGCCACACCCAGGACAATATTAAGATATCCAACAGCCACACCAAGGACAATATTAACAGGATATCCGACAGCCACACCCAGGACAATATTAAGATATCCAACAGCCACACCAAGGACAATATTAACAGGATATCCGACAGCCACACCCAGGACAATATTAAGATATCCGACAGCCACACCAAGGACAATATTAACAGGATATCCGACAGCCACACCAAGGACAATATTAACAGGATATCCGACAGCCACACCCAGGACAATATTAACAGGATATCAGACAGCCACACCCAGGACAATATTAACAGAATATCAGACAGCCACACCCAGGACAATATTAACAGGATATCAGACAGCCACACCCAGGACAATATTAACAGGATATCAGACAGCCACACCAAGGACAATATTAACAGGATATCAGACAGGACAGGACAGGACAGCCACACCAAATATTAACTGGATAACAAACAGCCACACTAAATATTAACTGGATAACATACAGCCACACCAAATATTAACTGGATAACATACAGCCACACCAAATAATAACTGGATAACAAACAGACACACCAAATATTAACTGGATAACATACAGCCACACCAAATAATAACTGGATAACAAACAGCCACACTAAATATTAACTGGATAACAAACAGCCACACTAAATATTAACTGGATAACATACAGCCACACCAAATATTAACTGGATAACATACAGCCACACCAAATATTAACTGGATAACAAACAGCCACACTAAATATTAACTGGATAACATACAGCCACACCAAATATTAACTGGATAACATACAGCCACACCAAATAATAACTGGATAACAAACAGCCACACTAAATATTAACTGGATAACGAACAGCCACACTAAATATTAACTGGATAACGAACAGCCACACTAAATATGAACTGGATAACAAACAGCCACACTAAATATTAACTTGATAACAAATAGCCACATCCTAAGCAATTCTAACTGAACAACCTTAACAGGATAAAGATGGCTATACCTCAACTAGGTAACTTATATGAAATGGAAACTAGGATTTAATTTGCTGTGTATAATTCTACTACAATATTTCATTAGAGCCTTACCTTGCCATATGGACATGCCCTGCTCTACGGAGACTATAGTCCTGCCACTATGTCCCACCCGTAGGATCTTGGTGACCTGATCCTATTGGACTGCCCCACACTGAATCTGGAACAAAAATTTTACTGTGTTCACATCAATAACATCAAAACAATTCCACCATTTAACAATCCAGTACATGGCTAGTTTTTATTTTCATTTTTAAATAATATGAATGAATCAATGTAAGGATAAACAGCCATTTACACCTTAAAATAATTTAACTTGTTGCTGTAAATGTATACAATTGTATATCTGTTCCCTCGCTCCAACATGGACAAAAAAAAAATAGATTTCCTTAATTGTATGCTTACAAATACTACTTACATCAAGTGTGCAAAGCAGTAAGCTTTCGGAGACCGACAGGGGCTCCAGCACCACATCTAGGTACTATGGGCTTGCTCTGGACCTATCCATCAGCCTGATGGCTGGAATTAGAAATGGTAAACAATACAAACCAACTCCAAGACAAATTGACAACAATTATTATAGCAATGCACTCAACAGTTCATCAAATTGTTTTATAAGAATCAAGACTTTTAAAACGTCATTGGCACAGGAAAATCTTCACAGGAATTATGAAGGTACAATACAGGACAAAAAGTGCTCAACTTAACTAGAGATTTAGTTTTGTAAACAGAAATTGATTAATCTGTACAGCATTTGTTGGATATTTGGATATGACTCCAAGAAAATGTTATAAATACACAAAAATGAAATAAAAAGGGGAGGTAACTCCCTTTCACATGGTAATTAGTTATTTTTGTTTCTATATATGGTATGGAAATGTCTTTATTCTTCCATAATCTAATATCTATCATAATCTGTCACTGCAAGAAAGGTTTTGATAACATTGTTCTTAGAAATAAAACCCTAAAAAATAAACTCTTACTTATAGGTCAAGTTTTTTCAACTTAAACTATTCTACCTGTAACTATCAAAAACATGCATAGCAAACCAACATTCTTGAAATAATCATTAATTTGAAATCATGTACCTTAGATCCAGGCAACCACAGCTTTATGGAATAAACAGATTACTGCCACTCTGTCCATCCTTAAGGTCTTTATCGCCTTGTTGACAAAGGTCCTTTTGATGACTGTCTCTACACTGCTCCCTAAAAACAGAAATTGAATGGATTAGGGTTGGTTATCTTGACCATCTAAAAAAGACTTCACATTTTCACACAAAAAAAGTCACATTTATACAGAAAATTTTGTATCTTGTGCAAAAATTATTAATGTGTCCCGAATGTAATCATTACAAAAATACTAAATAAACAGCTACATTGTAGTTCTATTTTCAATCAATATTGCTGGACATGACCTTTTACAATTATGTCATGCAGTAAGAATTTATCTTGTCATAGACCAAATCAGCTACCAAAATACTACTGTCTAATTACAAACTATGAAAATGTAACCGTTTTAATATTGTCTTTAAATTATTTATTATACTGCTATTTATACCGCTAGTGTGAGCACAGTCAGCTTTCCGAGGCCTGGCAGGGCTCCTGATGCCACCTCTAGGCACGTCCCCCGTTCTGAAAATAGTAAAGATAACATGTTTACGTAAAAAGCAATGTTATTTCTCTCAAAAGAGGAATGATAAAACATCAGAATTTAAAATGGAATTTGTGATGTTTGAATTCTTACAAATGTGTTAAAATTACCGATTAATTTTTCATATAATAGAATGGAAGAGAATGTTAAATTGAAATATTAATTATAATAAATATGACAGTAAGATCTGTTTATTACCTCCCTTGACAAAGGGGCTCGCTGTTCAACAGATTGGAATAGAGAAAATTATAATGAAAAATTAATTATAATAAAAATTGTAGCAAGATCTGTTCATTACCTCCCTTGACCGAGGGGCTCGCTTTTCTGTCAGACAGAATAAGTTGACCCTTCACCCCAATCAGACTTTCCAACAACGGAGTATCTTTTACTACAAGAGACTTATTGCAGAACAACTATACTTACCCGCCCCGATTACAACAGAATTTAACCCCGAAATATCAGTGATAAAGTACTAGAACCTAGACAGCCACCTGCCCCCCTTAGGGTCCGTCATGGAGGGGATCATGACTTTCCCTAACATGCAGCCATAAAGGCTCTTAGCACCTCATCAATGCTATTTCCTGGCTTAAAAACGACTGCAAAAGAAACGAGAAAGTTGTGCTGAACTGAAATAGATCTATTGAGCTCCAGATACCACCGGCACCAGATCGCCCAACCAGAGCTAGGAGTATACCACCTATTCTGACCAGGATCTTGTCCTTTTGCCTGTGGACAGTCCTATCAATGAAACATAAATGGTCTGGGTTTACGAAGTGTTTATCCTGAATAGGACATTGAGTAGGCCCAACTGTTGCGGGCATTTTAACTACTGCAATACTATTACAACTATAGTGATATACCAGTGTTTTTCCTGGGTATTTTGGGAAAGTTAACAAATTTAAAGTACGGGTAGGTGGTTTTGTTTTTTAAGAATCTAAAATGCCCCCTTCTCAGCAACTGGTGACCGGTATTTAATTTTTTTAAAAATGGACAGGGTGCATGATTTAATGCTGTTATAAAACTGAACATTGTTTGATGAGAATTGGCTACAACATTTTCAGAGGAACAAGAACATTGAAAATTTAAATATGCACAGTAACTATGACCTTTATACTTTTTGCAGTCTAGAGTAAATATTTAATAGAAATCAAAGGCCAATATGTAGGTCGTAGTGACCTACTTTGGTACATGACATTGCGTCACCTAGGTCAACCCTGCATACCCTAAATAAATAAATGAAGTTTTTACGTAGGTCAAAATATCTTATCAAGATTCAAACACCAAAACACCTAGTAAAGTCAAAATGCCATTCTAGGAAACAACTCTACATTAACTAGTAGTAATAAAAATATATCTACCTGAAGGTCTGGGGTTAGTTGGCTTTGACATTGGCCTCAGGACGGCAGGGCCTAATGTCCATCCTGAAAAAAATAATACACTTGATTAATCTCTGAAGTTAAAATCTTTCATTCTGCGACAATATATATACAATCTTTATTTTCTAATTTCAAATTGATTACTTTCTGAAAATATGAGGTTAAAGTAAAAATGTAAAATTGAAGCAAACTGTAATGTAATGTAATGTAATGTAATGACCTTAGTAAACTGTACTAGTAATTGTTTCCAGAAATAGTACCGAAACCAAAATATCCCTATATAAATTGATAATACAAATTTATGACCCTACAGATTTATCCATTAAATCATATGGGAAATATTGACTATACTAACAAATTAAGTAGAGAAAAGGTCTTGAATTGGTCAGAAACACCCAATGCTTGGTCAATAGACTCAACAGCATTTGATGAATAAGATTAATTTTGGCTTCTTGTTCTTTTTAAGTAACAAAACTATACTACAATTGACATATGACAGGCAAGTTTGTACATTATAGGAAAGTTGGGTGGTTTTCCCCAGCTTGATTCTAATGATATGTAACTAGGTTTCTCTACACATGCGCATTACATTCAATACTGCTATTTTTTGGCTTTCACGTTTCACGCCAACATTCTGATGTATTTTTCTTGTTATTTTAATTTTAGTCTTAGCCTATATATCGCTGTTAATACATGTGTATCAATTAAGACGATTCATCATATTTTCAAACGGCCCTTTCAACAGCTGCGTGCTTACGGCAGATTTTTTTGGCGGGAAAATATGAATGTTGCTATTTTTCGGCATAGCCGTATAATTTTCTTTTTGCCCCGGATATGACGCGACAGGTGGCGTTACTAGTCAGATGAAGTATGCGATTGATCAATGTAGCGGTAAATGCGAAATGCAAATATGCAGTTAAAAACGAAACAAAGTTAAGATTAAATGCGAGCTGAATAAGTGGATGAATCTTTTTTCTTAAATGACATATCAATAAAATCACATTCCTGATTCAAACCGATATAATTTTTTTATCCGTGCTGAAACGCATTAGATAGTTAATTTATTTCACCAGCAGTTTTACATTATAACCACCAGTATAAAAACTATGCCGTTTATCTTTTTTAAAGATATTTCTCATTTGAAATAAGTCTATCGTACTAGACCAATAGAAGGTGGGGGGGGGGGGGGGGGGGGGGGGGGGGTCATATAGAAATACCCGAGAACACATATTCGACAACTTAGTATGCATGCGCTTCCTAAAAAACAACTTATTGAAATGATGGTTAATAAAGTGTGAAATGAATTCATTAATGAGTAATAAACATGTATAACATCACTGCAGAGACCTATATACTAGTATATAGGTCTCTGCCGAAACGATAGGTCCTTCTTGCTTGACGGTGGCGGGAATACTGACTTGGCTCTGTGAAAACCCGTGCAGTATTGTCTCGCTGGCTAGAAGTATTTTCATTAGTCAAAACATATTTGCCATTTGGGGCACCTCGAGGGGAAATAATCTCAAATAATGTACAGAATATTATTAGGAGCTACGTGCTATTACAAGGAGCACAAATCATCGTTCATCGAGGGGAAAACGCAGTTTTGATAGCAAAAATTGATACTATTTTAACATCAAAAGTCCCCTAAGCTTATAGCATATATGATCGATCGACCAAAGTCGTTACAGACTTTCCCGCTCCCGTCCTTGGCCCCTGTAGTTGTTGTTTGTAAAATTATTTGACTACTGTGATATCTATGGTGCACAATTTGCTCAAATATGCAACACTGTAATTTTTTTTAATATTATTATCATTCTGTTAACTGATTTTGCAATAACAATATAATATAAAGATGAATTTTGAAAGAAAAGAAAACTAATCTTAGACTCAACAACTTCTTATTTATAAAATATCCAATCAAATTAGCTAACCCGGTTAGCTCAGTTGGTTCAGCCAAAGCCTTCCACCCAAGAGGCCAGGATTGGGGTTCAATGCCCGCTTGTCGAAGTTTTTTTTTTATGAATATATTTATTATATATTTATCAATATTTGTAGATATTTATATTCTCTTATGTGTGTATAGTTGTTATAATTCATATTTGTTCGGAATGTAAATGGTCTTTAAACACAAGCAACAGTAAGGCTAAGATCTACAGTAGGCTAACGATGTATTTAGTACATCTTTTCGTAGCTCATTTGCAAACATGAATTTATAATTATTTCTATATCTAAAATCAGTGCATTGACGCCGAAAAAATAATTTGACGATTTATTTTTGCATTCCGCTCGTCAATTTGACGTTTGCTGTTTGTAAGTCTTGTGTGTTATCCAATATACAAGACTCGCCGATGTGTATGTTAGCCATGGTCAGTGACACTAATTGACCTCAAAGGGTTAATTACAACAGATATGTCTCTGATTACAAGAGTCAGTCAACCGGGATAAAGTCCGACTGTCGCTAAAGGGCCTGTTTCCAGTAATGTTAATTCTCCATAGGAGCCTGCCCCCGTATAATTTCTTATCTAGCTCAACTAGTTTTTTTCTTTTCCGAAGAATAATTTTACACCTTTCCGACACCCAGATTTCATAATGTCAGTGAAAATGTATTTTTATAAAGTTGTCATTTTGAGCATCAAAGACATAAGGTCGTAAATAAAAGAAGGTTATCTCGAAATTGTAATTCGCAACATAGTATAGATTTCTTTTGATAAATATTTCAAAAACATTGTGTTTATTCATAAAGCATAAAACAAAAATTTTCTCGGATGAAAATGCACTTGCAGAGACACAATTATGAAGAAAAATGCCATAAAATTGCAATTTTCTCCCACAAAATCGGATAGAGCTTTACTTGTTTCATATGTGTACCAAAAATCAGCTAATTCCATGTGGTGGAACGTTCTCATATCGCCGCCTGAATGTGGTTGTAAATCGAAAGAAAAGTGGAAATGAGTAACAACCTTGTCTGAAACCCTATTATATAGCTTATTATATACAAAATGTTATATTGAATATCAGAGCGGATATTTTCATGACAGTTTTATGATATCGAATGACTAAATAAACAGTATCGATATAAAGATTTAAAATTCTTTTGAATCAGGTTCTTTGTTCGTTCGTTTTTTTCCTTAAACAATCAATGCATCTTATAGTTCATTGGCGGGGCTCACTTTTTTCCACGATATGTTATCAGAAAATATGTCAAGGTCAAGGTCTAAGCGCAAGGTCAAATCAAGGTCAAAAATTCAAAATTCAAAATGAGTTATTTTGAATGCATTGCAAAGTACATGAATAATGAAGACGAACGGTGCAAGTTTTATGGTCGTGCGATAAAAAATGACGTAGAAATGGCACTTCGTAAAATTTTTGTTTTCCCGCCAAAATTCAAATTTTCCCCAAAATGCCCTTAATTACCCTCTGCTCCAAAATCTTTACATACACAGATATTATATTTGGCACAGTGATAGCATGTACGGATGCCTACAAACTTGATTGCTTTTCAGTGACCTTGACCTTCGTTCAAGGTCACAGAGGTCAAATGATCAAAAATCGAAAATTTCAAATTCTCTTTCAAACGGTTAATTTTTATTGTATATTTAAGAAAACGTTTGTTTGAAGATGTTTGCAACGTTTCCAGGTCAAAACGTCAACTTTATCTCAGAAAAAATACATAGGAAAACATTTAACTGCCAAAATTAAATATTATCCTACAATTACACTTGAAATGTTTTCGCTCCAATACTCTGACACCAACAGACTTGATAATTGGCCCATATAAAGCATTAATGACTGGCTACAAAAGGTATGCACATATTTGACCTTGACCTTCGAAGTTCAAGGTCACAGAGAGGGTTGAAAGTCAATTGATCGGTTAAAGAAGGGAAGCGAAGAGAAAACGAAGAGAAATCGTAGGTAAAACGTACAAAAGCGTTCGTCAGAACGAGAACATGTCTGCAATCATTTTCTAGTTGGAAATCCTGTGTTTTGATCTTGATCTAGTTTTGTTTGGTGTTCTGTCTATTTGTCAGCCAATGTCTTCAACCACGGGGACTTGTGAAGTAGCCATCTTGGAATTTTTTTTATGAAAAAGTGTTTATCTCACTTTTTTTCATATCTGTGTACATATTCTCAACATACCGAGCAAATACTCTCGTGTTTTTGTTAATTATCTAAAGAAAGTGGGAAATCGGCAATTCAACCATAGGCTAATTCAACCCAAGATTTGAAAATGTTCCACCACTTACATATTGATGATTTTTCCTCTCATCAATAGCATATTACGTACTGTTTAATAGGATAAAAATTGGTTTGCATCCAACGCCCATAAAAGGGTGTATTCTCTAAAAAAAACACAGTTTTTGTGTCTAAAATGTTATCATCGAAAATGGCATTTTTGAGATTGTTTCTTCCATAAAACAGCCAAATGGCGCGATGGAAACATGATTTCTTGTCACAATCATGCCATGAACGTATTCTTTACGGTGACCATCATTTGATTAGATTTTCATTAATATTTTACATAACATGCACATTTTATCAACACTTAGACAGCTTCTGAAAGGTACAACTTTGAGGAACCTTAAAAAACAAACCAAGTGACCTAAATCTTTATACTTTATAGATTTGTGACCACAACGGCATGGGCAATGCACCACCAACAGGAAATTTGAATCAGAGAAGGGGCCATTTTGGAAACAGGCCCTTTGGTCACAGGTGAAGTCTCCAATTACAAACTTTACCTGACGTGAAATTATGTTATTTGCAACGTGGATATATTTGCTAACAAACAGTATATTTCAATTGATTTCTGAATATTGGGATACAAATGCAGCCATTCTCTCCAAAAAATAGGCACTATGCTATTGGCAGCGGCCATGGCTGTTGTGTATTCTGAAAGTTGATTTTTTTTCTCTCTCACTCTCTCCTGATTTTAAACTTTTTTTCTGGGAAATAATATGATAACAAAACAAATAAACAAACAAAAAATAAGAATAAAAGTATTTTTTTCAAACGAAACTTATAAACATGGATTATAAAAAGAAAAAAAAAGACAGACGTATATATACTTATAAAAATATAGTGTCTGTGTAGTAACTGTATGTTTAAAATGTTCTGAGTATAAAAGTAACAGATATATAAATAAATTCTTGTAAACACACTGTCGTCTATCTTCGCCGGAAATCGTTTTAATATTGATCCGAAATTGACTTTATATATATATATATATATATATTTGAATGCAACAAAGACAACCTTTCAATCCTATCTACACCGTGTAAATTCTTAAAGCCATCTAACACCTGATTATTCTAATTATTATATTAATTGCACAAGTACATATGTTTTAATGCAAAAGAAGTGCAACTAGATCTAGCTCAGTAGACTTTTCTAATCCGATACAAAACGACAAATTATACTGTATCTTTAAACCTACAGTCAAAGATGATTTATATCTTGTTAAAGTTATTATAAAGACAGTCTTAGGAAATTCTGGGTATATCTCGCAGGTGAAAAATGGAGATAAAGGTTATCAAATAGCAACATATCAACTTGGGAAATAACGAATGTCATATTATCCCGAGCAGAGTTGTTTCTCAGACAAACATTTGGAGGGATATCTTTAAATGGTAACTTGTAGCCATAGGCTATTACAGATAAAACAGCATCAGATGCCCTTGTACTCTTCCAACGCTCAAAACAATCGTTAAGCCTATATACAGGTGAACGTGCCACCTTGACTGCTACTAGCACTACTTTCAAGCTCACCATGCTTAATAACAAAACGTGTACTTATCTTTTGACCGCTACTTGGTCATGTCGCTGACAAAGCTTGGCACTCTGACCTCCAGTGTCCGGCCCGACCGCAACTATACCACACTCCGGGTCTGACATTTCTAGATGAAGGGACTTTGTCCATGGGTCCGATAGGTTCCGTGGGATACACACGGTGTTGCTGCATGTTGATACGGCGAGTAGCGGGACTTGGTCCATTTTGTAGACCTCTGCTTGGCGGCCTTGATTTTTCGGTCCGCCCTGGACCGAGCTCGGTCAATCTTTTTTTCATCGTGAGAGTCTGAGGCGAGGGGGTTGGACACATATTCCTCCACGGCTTTCCAACCTGCCTCTGAAGAATCGGCCAATTTTATCAACTTCTGGCGATACTGGAGTAATTCCATGCCTTCTCCTATGAGGGATTTGGAAGCCTGAGGGTCGTATAGAGAACTTTCTTCTGCCTCTTGTAGTTTGGACACGACCTTCTGATTGAATTTGAATTGTTCTTCACAACTCTTTTTTGTGAACATACGGTTGTCGACACTGATTATGTCCTGGCGAATCTGCAAACGCTGAGTGTTGGAAATGTTCAATTGCTTGGCGTGAATTTTTTCCTCGAATTCCCAAAGCTTGTCGGACATTAAAACGTCCAACCGAGAAAGCATAGCCGTATGCGCCTCGTCCACAGTGGACCTAATATGTCTGTCCAGTTCTTGATTCATAATTCGTTATGATGTATATTACTTGAAAATAGAACGTGGAGCGAAATTCTTGCTGTGTCCGCACTGCTGAGATGGTAGCTAGAATATGACCCTACACTACCACGTGTACGTACCCATACACGTACCCCGCGCACTCCATGCACGTGCAACGCACGACCGTCATACAGTGTCGATTGAGACAAATAATTCCCGCTATACTGCCGAAACGCGGGAATATTTAATTATTACATATACAGACCTGTGTAACTTGACTGTCTTATATCTGTCATCCTGACTTTACCAGGTATATTTAAATGTTGATAAAATTTTATCTAATATTAACTCAAAATAAAATTGGCTGCAGTTCTTATATGATATATTGCACAAGAGGAAATAAAACTCTATTAACTGGATTTGTAGTGGGTTTTTTATCATTATTTTTTTTAAAGTTTCATGATAGTGTAAAATTAAGGTTTATCTTCCTAATTTCAAAATTTTGATGTTTTTCATTTTTTTTTTTTTTAGATGTAATTAATATACATTGAATGATTAATTCTACCTCAGGTCTTGATGACTTTTTGTAGATTTTTCCCCCAAGTACACTGTCATGTACATATATTTCAATATTTATCATTTTATCACACAAAAATATTCTTATATTCAATGTATTGTTATTTTACTAATATCTGTTATTTCAACCATGAAATCATTTCATAATACATAATAATGAATAGGAAGTTTCGTATATTCTCAATTATGCTCTGTAAGTAAGAGACATATAATATCTACACAACAAGTTATGTACCTGTATGTATTATTGGTACTCTCAGGACGTGCCTGTTGTCATGGCCACCTGGTCCTCAGGGCACAAACCCCACCTCACCACCACCTTATGGACCGCCATAACAACCTACCTATATATATGCATCAGCCTGTTTTAACACTTGGCTATAGTTTTGTCAAGTCCCCAATTACCTCCCAGGGGTCCATTTATAGCATGCTGTGCCAGGCTCCTCTGCCTTACTTACCTGTAATTAGCATCTAACACTACCCATATATAATTTCTACCTGTGGATGTTTTTCATTTTTTTTTTTTTTTCGAATCATCAAAAAATAATGTATTTCTATATACATTTTTCTTCACAATAAAGATATTCAATAAATATAGTTTATATGCTGATTTTCTTTATTACAAGAAGAGGTAAAATCTACGGAAGCCGAATAGGACCAATATAAAAAAAATAACTTAGTTGGTATCATTAAAAAATAAATAAAAAATCTCGTATATACGAGTTTCTTTCTCGTATATACGAGATTATTTCTCGTAATAACGAGATTATTTCTCGTATATACGAGTTTCTTTCTCGTAATAACGAGATTATTTCTCGTAATAACGAGATTAATTCTCGTATATACGAGTTTATTTCTCGTATATACGAGTTTCTTTCTCGTATATACGAGATAATTTCTCGTAATAACGAGATTATTTCTCGTATATACGAGTTTCTTTCTCGTATATACGAGATTCTTTCTCGTATATACGATATTATTTCTCGTAATAACGAGATTAATTCTCGTATATACGAGTTTCTTTCTCGTATATACGAGATTCTTTCTCGTAATAACGAGTTTATATCTCGTATATACGAGATTATGTCTCGTTTATACGAGTTTATTTCTCGTATTACATGTAACAGTGTGCTCCATCATGAAACCAGAAGTAATGTAGTACAACTCTACGGAATGGCAGTTGTTACAAGGTACTAACATTATGTAGCTACACGTTTTAAGTCTGATATTTAATAAATATATCTAGTGACGCTGTCTTCGACAGTGTAACCAGTAGCAACACAGACATGTCTGAAGACCGTTCATGTCAAAAACGAGTACCATTTAACGCGTTTAACATAACATTTAAGATTTAACGAGTCCTTTAAATACGTAGTAGATATATGAAACAAGGTATTCGATTGTTTCTGTTATGTTAGTCATTTTAACGCGTTAAAACAAAAGCTACGACTTTAAACGCGTTAAACGAACAAAATTAAACGCGTTAAAATTCCAAGAAAACATCGTGTTAAGATTTACCGCGTTAAATGTGTTTAACACATTAAATGCTAACGCGTTAAATGTATCTCGTTTTTGACATGAACGGCCTTTTATAGAATACGATCTGGAAATGAGATTTGAGGTTGATGACTTTGACGAATATTGTCGACAAGAAGTCGGAATCCAACAATATAAGTTTAAGCTTTTAAGAAAATTAAATTTTAGCGAAATGGACTCTGAAAAAGACCGCTTGATGTAGGCCTACGGATGGATGTTATACACGATCCAATAATCAGTCAATCACCAATACACAAACTATAAATGTATTTACCATTCCTTACTCTTTACTATAAAAAGGAACACCGCATCAACATTAGTTTTTTTGTAAAAAAAAATATGTCATTTTATTCGCAAATTAATATTCAAATAAACATACCAAGAATACAACAGTTCTGGATCTGACGATACACACGTACAGTAAAGTTATGCATTGTATTCTATACAAAAACCCGCGCATGAAGGACACTACTTTCAAAAAGTAAAAAAAGTAATGTATTATATAGATTCATAGTGTGATCTACAATAGACTAAACCTCTCCCGTATGAAAACCAGTGTTGGAACCTACAACGTTCTTCTATAGATACAGATCAATTTTAGACAATTCTTCAAGTGGATTTCCAACGTATCCATTGCTGTTTTGGCTAGTAAGAATTCAAATCTTTCGGCATTTATTTCACATCATGTATGAATTGCATTTTAAACTTCTATTACTAGAAGTATTATAAGCGAAACCTCATAATAAAGGATATAATATTAATGTACATAATGTAAGTCGTTACATATGTTGTAACTGCCCGTTATAATAGAACATTATTCTAACGTTATACATGCTATATACGACCCGTTATAAGATGATACTCGTCATATTTGTCCGTTATAATAGAAAATAAGTAAGATGTTACATGTTGTATACTGCCAGTTTTAAAAGAAAAGTGTGTCCCTGGTTTCGGTAGCACTTGTTATTAACTTATTCACAAATATTACTCAAAACGTTTATCCAGCACTTTAATCTAATTTGTATAAATTGCAGGCACGTGTTCACGTTTGATTCTGTATATTTTCTTTCTGGCGGCTCTGATTCCTTTAAACCTGTGACGTCACAGGTCATGGGCTACCGAAACGAGGTCAACGACTTTGGGCTTCAGATGTGTTTTCGAGAAAAATCGCGATAACTCTAAAACTAAAGTCGTCATAAAAGTCGCACTTTCAGCATTTTTAGTTTCATCCTAAATTATAAGCTAAATATAGCAAATCGTTCCGGGTACACTAGCTTATTATGACGAACAACCTACTTAAAAGTTGTCTTCGCAACTTTTATATATCACACTAGCGACTTAAATGAAGCTTCTATATCATGATATCGTTTTCATTATATCAGTTAAGTTGTAATGTGACTTAATTTATGTAAATTTGGTGATAACCGAATTTCCATATCGCGATAACTAGAAAAAAAGAACTCGCAAGTTAGATAGTTCAAACCAGAAAGGATCCCGTATGTACGAGAAAAACTCGTATATACGAGAAATAATCTCGTTATTACGAGAAATAATCTCGTATATACGAGAAAGAAACTCGTATATACGAGAATTAATCTCGTTATTACGAGAAATAATCTCGTATATACGAGAAAGAAACACGTATATACGAGAAATAATCTCGTTATTACGAGAAATTATCTCGTATATACGAGAAATAAACTCGTATATACGAGAATTAATCTCGTTATTACGAGAAATAATCTCGTATATACGAGAAAGAAACTCGTATATACGAGAAATAAACTCGTATATACGAGAAAGAAACTCGTTATTACGAGAAATAAACTCGTATATACGAGAAATAAACTCGTATATACGAGAAAGAAACTCGTATATACGAGATTTTTTATTTATTTTTTAATGATACCAACTAAGTTATTTTTTTATATTGGTCCTATTCGGCTTCCGTATGATCCACATATGTATATAATATATTTGTTAGTAGGGTACTTTATAGAAGAAAATTATGAAATTACAAATACAAGTGTTGTACAGCTCCAGATACATGAGCATGTTTATGTGTTATATAAGCTTAAAACTGCTGCCCTCCCCCGCCCCAAGTTTACCAGTATATGTTAGTATTTAACTTAGAATGTATAGTTTTCGTATTTATTTTAGAACTCAAAGTTTACGATGTTATTAAACGTTCTAATTACTGAACTGAAACTGTAACTGAAGGAATAATCGTAGCTGATGAAATAGTAAGTTTTTATTTGTATTTTATTCCGGGTTGCAATATGTTATATATCAATTAACAGGGACATGTCAAGTTGTTCTGTAAACCAATACAATTACCGGTCACACCACAGGTGGGCGGTGCTACGGGATTAATTTGTCAGATCACAGGTAGATATAAAATGGCCTGGACAATGAAGTGATCACCTAAGGCTGGATTCAGTAACAAAATACAATAATATACACTCGTCCGATCGAAGTGAAATTTTGCATGGTGTTAGATAAATATATAATCTGTATGTTACAGAAGAAATAATAAAGAAATATAAATCAACGACTTCCTGGGCGTGTAAAAACCTCCCTGGACACTCCTGTGCCGACCGCAGCCGTAATACAGGGCAACTTCATCGTAACTTCGTAAGATTTAATGGTAAAATTTAGTATTATGCACTCGTCTGATCGAAGTGAAATTTTGCATGATGTTAGATAAAGGTATAATCTGTATGTTACAGAAACAAAATATCAAAAACCTCCTCATTAACGGCTTCCTGGGCGTGTAAAATACGCCCTGGACACTCAAATGCATGCTATAATGCACATTCAGTGGTGCATTTCCGTATCATAAAATCATTTGATCGAAGTGAAATTTTGCATGGTGTTAGATACTGATGTCATTAATATGTTACAAAAAATACACCGGTATAGGACAAAAGCCCCCCCCCCCCCCCCCGGACATTTGCCCCCCCCCCCGGACATTAGCCCCTAGGACAAAAGCCCCTCCGGATGAAAGCCCCCCCCCCCCCCCGGACATTAGCCCCCCCCCCCCCCCCCCCCCCGGACAGAAGCCCCTTCGTTATAAATTTAGCTGGTATACTTTACATGAATCTTTACTTTTGAAAAACAGAAACTATATATATATTGTTGTTTTGATCTCTTGAAATTTGGAAAATAATTGTGTGGAAAATGAAGGTCCTTGGTTCAATGTCAGTGTAGCATTATATCATAATTTATTTTTTCAAACTTTATACTATTAAGTAAGCTAAAAATTTCAGGAAAACTCTCCATGATGAACAAATTGTTACTGATTACACATAATTTTTTACTTCCTAATATACTGCAAATATTGATAATCAAAGAAATGCCTACAAAAGCAATAAACATTTGATCCCTATTTGCAGTGTCTCAAATTATAATATAATACGTACCTAACCAAACATGTTGCACTGCGTTGTAATAAGAAAGTTCAATTTTAGGAATGATTAAAATCAAAGAAACAATGAAGCCATTAATGATATATTTCTTTCCAGGAAAATACAACATCAATGAAAAACCTACCAAACACCTGTGTAACAGCTTATTGTTTGTGTAACAGTTCAAGTAGTTGTTGTTGGAACCGGTTGTTTACATTGCCGAAGCCACTGATGACATATGTATATGTAGCAATTAAAAATCATAAAAAAATAAATATCATTTTTTTCATGAAGGGGCTTTTGCCGAAGCCACTGATGACATATGTATATGTAGCAATTAAAAATCATAAAAAAAATAAATATATTTTTTTTATGAATGGGCTTTTGTCCACTTTTTGATTAGTGTGAAGGGGCTTTTGTCCTAGGGGCTAATGTCCATGTACAGAAATTTCAACTATTTTAGTAAAGGAAGATGGAAGTTGTATTACAAGTAACAAATACCTTTTATAAACTTAATATTTTGAAATGTAGAACTGTTATGATCACCTATACCAGTACATTCAAAGAATCTCTTTCTTTACATGTTAAATCAATGTTTAATTAATTTATTTACAGTTTCTGACTTTAAACATTGAATGTTATACACATAGAATATACAACATATATTATGGGCTGAATTAGGTTTTAATAAGCATAATATCACATCAAAAACGAAATTATGAATATGCTGCCTAATTTAATCTGAAATTAAACTACAATATAAATTAAATGTATCAAATTGAAAGTGTTCAAGTAACAATAATTGTTTTCAAACGTTTATTATATATATTTTCATGTGATGAAAACACAATTATTGGAATTAAACATGTGAGATATATAACTGATTAATCAATACAAAATATAGAGTACCAAAAGATAAATGAAACTTGACTTGAACAATTTAACTTAGTTAAGGATTTATAAAGTAAATCTGTCTTAACTTACATATATATATAGTTACCGTGTATAATTAACAAGAATAGAAAGGTTGAACTAAATTTCCAAAACCTTTTTAATAACTCTTCGAATAAAACTACTAGATAGCCTTATATATATACAGTACAGGTAAAAATCACAGGTAGCCTCGGGTACTGCCCATTACCTGTATGGGGGTTTTGCTGTTCATCACCTCTTAGGGTGTAGTGCACTACTAGTTTACCTGTAGTTTAAATGTAGTGCACTAGGTGTAAAGGATAGCTTACACTCAACTGTACCTCTGTTGTTTTCCTCCAGTAGTTTAACACAATTATAAATTTCACATCCCAGACAAAATTAATTATAAAACAAAATCTACACCAACAGCATACATATCTCCTACCAATATCTCAATAGAAATATTTGTATTTTAATTCATTGTAACATCTTTCATCACGCTTTCATTCATTTCTTCGTATTCCTCATCAGTCCCTAGAAGTCGAATAGTTTTTTTTTTAAACTGTGTTGTCTGTTGCTTACTGCAATCAAACAACTTTTTTTTTTAAATACAATGTGTTTTATTTTTTTATTTTATTTAATTTTTTTTTTTTTTTTGAAGCGTCAATTAAAATTTATATAACTGAATTTACAACACATAAATGCAGTTTGGTTTTGGTAGCTTTTACCCGTGTATATTTTTGCAAGGGGAATAATTTGATCTGATGTTATGTGCGAGACAATAATACGAGTTACTTCCCTTTCCCAGCAAACTTTCGTTAAAACCATCTTTGTCAATGTATACAAAAAGTATGTTTTTTTTAACAAAGCAAATTTCGTTACAGTATTCCCGCTCAAGAAATGGAATGTGTAGTTATTATGACAATAGTTTCAAACAAAAACAATAATTGACACAAATAAGTTTCGTTAATCACTTTGCAACAAAGAAACAGTGTGAGCGTGTACTTCATTACCAATGTATTGGAAGGCACTTGAACTGCATTGAGCAATAGATTGTGTAATTACCATGCAAAATCTGAACTGTATATATTCGTCTACTCCCCAATATATCTTGTTGCACAAGCGCTAAAATAATTTTAACCTCCAATGTTTCACATTTGTATAATGTAATTTATCTTTTTTCCCCCGAATTTGTTCTTGTCAGGACTAACAGAATCTTATCTCTGATATTTTACGTTGGTATCATGTCAATCTACCGATTCTCTTTCATCTTTTTATATTATTATCTTCTGACTTGGAGAAAACTGTTTCGGAGATTATGTACATACAAGTATTTATAATGGGAACGTATTCTGCAGACATGTAATTGATATAACTCGCTAATTATGCACGTATTAAAAATATTAAATTCAGTGTATTTATTAACAATACAATGTTTCATCCGCATGTCATGTTGTTGAACTAAAACTAAAACTTTGTAGCATTACCGATGGAAATTACATCCAGTATGTAGCTCGCGTATAAACTACACCGAAAGTTATACGGATTTAAAAAGTAATTAAAATGTAAAATAATAGACGTTACTGTCTTAATCCTTAATGCAAATCCTAAGAGCATTTCTTGGATGGTTGGTTTCAAATGAACTCACGATTCGGTACGTACTGTAGATTGTCTACCACCTGCGACGGCTGACGATAACGAGTGGAACAGGTGTCGAGATATACACAGCACATTGTGACGTCACAATACTATAGACGTCACGTATTGAAACTGTAATTCAAATAGGCGGATCAGAGTTTTCGGCAATCTAAAGGTTAACGTCCTATTAACAGCCGGGCGTGCCAGGTTTTGGAGGTGGAGGAAAGCCGGAGTATCCGGAAAAAAACCACCGGCCTACGGTCAGTACCTGGCAACTGTCCCACGTAGGTTTCGAACTTGCAACCCAGAGTTGGAGGGCTAGCGATTAAGTGTCTGGACACCCCCCCCCCCCCCCCCCCCCCCCCCCCCCAGATAAAAATCATTTTATTTTCCCCGTCAATAGGGCCCCGGGGGTTGGGTCCCCCGTGGTTTCCCACAATGCATAAAACGTACATGTATTGATATTTCCATTTTATACACTCTCTTACATTCTTACATTAAGACATATCACACTAACATTTCTTGTGTAGACATATCAAAACGTAATTTGTATATCACAGTCACTGCCAACGGGCCGATTTGGGCCGATCTCAGCATGCCCTGACTGCGAAAGGCCGATTTGGGCCGATGTGCATAAAAACCATTGACAATCGAGAAGTACCACAATAAAGAGAACGTTAATAAGAATTGCGTTGATTACACACACATTTTCATAAATACACGGCGTTATGACGTCATTGACGTGACGAAATCATTGACGTCATATCCATCTTTTGACTTGGATATTGACGGCGTCAGTATGTGGTTGCGTGCTTTTCCTCCGGAAATACGAAGAAACATGCGATTCACCGATAACCCAAGGTTTCTGAACATGCCACCAAGGGATGCCAGACCGATTGTGTATTTTTTACTGCTTTTTTCAGAATGTTTAATGAAGGAAATCGTTCGCCAGACGAACAGGTAAATAAGCAAAATGATAAGGGTGTAGTAACAGAATTAAATTGAGCTCGCAAAATTCGTTTTAATATTATCTAAAACATGTTTCAATCAATTATCCTGTTTTCACTTAATGTGTTTCTTACATTTATATCCTATATACATGAACGTTTATATTACAATATGTACGTTTATAACCCCAATATACCCTATATATATGGACGTTTATATAGAGAATACATGGTCAGTGTCTTAAAATATAAGCTGTATTTTGGCGAGGGTAAAGAAAGACAAAAGTGGCTCGCCAAGGCTCGCCACTTTTGTCTTTCTTTACCCTCGCCAAAATACAGCTTATATTTTAAGACACTGACCATGTATTCTATTTATCCTGCAACAGTCATAAAAATAATCATCAAAAATAATAATTTTGAAGTGAAAGGGTGTAAAAATGACAGAAATATGTTCGCCTTTTAAACGTAGTTTCACTTTGAAGTAGGTCAGTCGAACTGACGCACGTGCTAGGATTCCAAAATACAGCTGTTTTCCGTCACTGCCGTATACAGCAAAAATATATATGGTGGGTGTATTCCGACAATGCGGTGGCAGTTGCAGGATAAAACCCAATATATCCTATATATATGTACGTTTATAACCCCAATCTCCACTGAATATATGTAGGTTTATAACCCCAATCTACCTTATACTGTATACATGACGTACGTTTATAACCCAATATACCATATATATACATGAACGCTTATAACCTCAATATACCATATATGTATATATTTACATCCTGTGTTGCATTTGCCTATATGTCGTTAGTAAACCAAATTGTATTCATCAGAGTGTATACTACAATTTACAGTGATTCGGTCAGAGTAGGGATACAGCCCCAGGTGTTGCTGGTCAAAACAATGGTCCCCAGTTACATTCGGCCAGGAGAGATTTCGAATGCTAGCATTGATTCCACGTAAACCACCACAAAAAAAGCAACGCAAGTTATGAGAGTAAAATTTAATAATAGAAAAAATGAAGTCGACCGACTCGACACAAAATTATTATAAGCTCTATTCCTGATCTATAGGAAGTAGGCCTAATCAAATCGTCACTGTCGTCACACAGGGGCTCGTTGTCGAATTGTCAGAAATGCTAGACACGACAACATTTAAAGTCCAGCCTTTAAAAAAAGAAAATCTTGCGAAAAATCGGCAGTATCGACATGGTTTCTGGTTGTGTATGCATACTGAATTATAGTTATGTGGCTATTCACTGATGTCAAAGGCCTACCTTACTCCAAAATCGAGCCCCTGTGAAGTTGAACATCGTCTGCTAAGTTAGCGACACTGATGTGACCGGTTAGACTAGATTTTGTTTCTAATGAAATATCCTTGGAATCGTTTTCACCTACTGTCAAGACGACGTTCATTTAGAATTTAAGAGATGATATTCCTCTGAAAATAACGTTAAGGTTATAGAAAATGTGTTGAACCAATCAGAATGCTTGTTCAAATTTACCGCGGCTGACACAACATGGCTACTCAAGTGGAAAATCTGCTATCAGTATGCATAAAAAGTCCCGGGGCCGTCGATAGGGTGCTCGTATACATAAAGTAAGTGTATGTAATAGTTGTATTCGGTGATCTGATGAAGCGTACCTCTTGATTAACCCGTGGACTTCGTATTTAAAGCTATGTCCAATAGAGTCAAAGTGTGGTGACCCCGTTACGTCAACTTGTCCGACTAAACAAAATCGAGGGGATTTTGAAGTTTCACGCCCGATTTCGTAAACTAATATCGAGAAATCGACAACATGTTATAGCTTATTTTAAAGATTGACCATTTCTCTTCAATTTAAGTCCTACTTCGAAAAAATCCACCCAATACAACCGAAGCTACGGTACTTAGAAATAAATACATCAGATTTCAAGCCTGGGGGAGTTCAGAACCTTTCTCATTTATATGTACTCTATATGTTATTATTTTATAAAAACGAGTCAGGCACCTGTGCGTAAATCCAGTCGATAGAAACATAAGTGTTTCCGAGGAATCGAGTCTGTCCTGTGCAGTACCCATTCAACGCCGCATCACTTCTAAATGTTAACCGTATATCATGCGCCGAAAAACGGCTTTAATTTTAAACAATCAGAAATTATGCAATTGTGAACAATTTGAAGATATCTACAAACGTTTATAAAATATAATATAAAACCAAATTGTGCAAAAAACATTTCATGTGATTGCTATTGTTAACGACATGAGGGACTATATTATTCCTTCTGGAAATTTCGGCTGTTCCGGTATTTGAACTGGATGACGTCAGTGATAGGAGAAGCGGCAAATTTAAACGCGTCTTAAGCTACTGTAATTAAAATAAAATTATGAATGTAAATATAAGAATTGAACTGTTACCAAATGGTAGTATACAGTCGATATGAATACAATTTGGGTGACAGATAAATATTTCATGTCGCCCTAACGGGCGACATTCTATTTATCTGTCACCCAAATTGTATTCATATCGAATGTATACTACCATTTGGTAACAGTTCAATGCTTAAATGTACGTTTATAACCCAATATACCCTATATAAATGTACGTTTATAACCCCAATATACCCTATATACATGTACGTTTATAACCCCAATATACCCTATATACATGTATGTTTATAACCCCAATATACCCTATATACATGTACGTTTATAACCCAAATATACCCTATATACATGTATGTTTATAACCCCAATATACCATATATACATGTACGTTTATAACCCCAATATTCTATACTTTATTTTTAATCGTTATACATATATATGTCTATGGATTTCCAATATCACTTCCAATAGATATGCAAGGAGTTATTTGAGGACACAGAACCTTGACAGGTTCGCTAGAGCCAACCGATGGAAGTCATTAACCGTGAAGTCATTCAAGTCCTTTTTTGCCATATTTTTCAACATGGGCATCTTGAAGAAGGCTTCGATTGAAGAGTATTGGAACTCTATGATGCCAAGTCAGGTTTCATCGTGGTTTAAAACAGTATCACGTAGGAACACTTTTCAAAACATCTCGAAGTTCCTGCACGTAGCTGATCATGAAAGAATGGTAGACAGACAGGTACGGACTTTGTGATCGTTACGTAAACATTATACGATTAACAAATATATATTGATTACTTTGAATTCTACTCTCGGGATAACCTGGCAATGTATATCGTCAGGTCCAGATTGTACAGAAATCGAAACTTATAATTCGTCATCTCCGCTAATTTCTATGAATAACAAGTTTTGTTTCGTTAATGAATATTACAACACAATGAAGTTAACTCAGGGGAGCCAATACGTGACCTATGAAAAAAGTCCATGTAAGATAAATCTATCGTACATACCATTTCACGCGCGCTATTTAGATTATCTTCATGGTTTGGACATGAACCCAATTTAGAGATGTGCCATTTTCTTCATTATGACCTAATTCCGGATATTTGATTAACTTTACAGCATCCAGCATATGATCCAGCGTCTCGATTCAAACCACTGTTAAACTTCATAAACAGAATCTTCACAAGATTTGTGATTCCAAACCAGGAGTTATGCATTGACGAAACCTTAGTCTCAACAAGAGGGCATAGTATAATGCGACAGTACATTCCTTCTAAAGCCGCAAAATTTGGCATAGAATTTTGGATGCTTTGTGAGGCGGCCACTGGTTATGTTCTTCAAATGAATGTATATAGAGGTCGACACTTTGATCCAACGCCAAGAGGAGAATTACAGGGAACAAATGTAGTGCTTAGCCTTTTAAGAGATTCCTCGCTTTTTAACAAGGGATACCACGTGTTTTGTGACAGTTTTTTTTACCTACATCACTCTCGCATCAAACCTCCTCGCACACAATACTTATGTTACAGGAACACTGACCAATGCTACGGACGATTCAACAAGCAGATCCCCTCGCTGGAACTGACATTTATATGCGACAGAGAGAGACTCTATGCGTAGCGTATAAAGACGCAGTGGAGAAGAAACCAGTGCGTATGTTGAGCACATCCTTCCGGGACAGGACCTCCACAACGGACACCCGAGAATAGTCGACCAGTATAACAGGTACATGCACTGTAAAAAAAATTGTGCGAGGTTACACCTTTAGAGGTGGCAACCCAGTTGCCACCTCTAAAGGTTGAAGTTTACACCAAGCTAGATTACACCAAAAAGTGTGTAACATTTGTGGTGTTATAGTTCACAAAATTAAGTGTTAAGCTACACCCTATGAAATGCATAAGTGCACCCAATTAGGGTTTACTTTACCCCCTATGAAGTGCAATATTGCACCCAATTAGGGTTTACTGTACAACCTATGGAGTGCAATGTTGCACCCAATTAGGGTTTACGTTACACCTTATGTAGTGCAATATTGCACCCAATTAGGGTTTACTTTACACCCAATGCAGTGCAATATTGCACCCAATTAGGGTTACTTCACAACCTATGGAGTGCAATATTGCACCCAATTAGGGTTTACTTTACACTCTATGTATTGCAATATTGCACCCAATTAGGGTTTACTTTACACTCTATGTATTGCAATATTGCACCCAATTAGGGTTTACTTTACACTCTATGTATTGCAATATTGCACCCAATTAGGGTTTACTTTACACTCTATGTATTGCAATATTGCACCAAATTAGGGTTTACTTTACAACCTATGGAGTGAAGAAATATTGTACTCAACTACGGTCTTCTTTACACCATTTTAAGTTAAGTTACCAAGTTTCAAAGACATTGCTGAAAATTGAGAAAAAAAAGATCTTGAGACAAAATGGAAATGATAAAATAAACAAAGGGTAATAACTCCTTTGAAAATTGCTGAATACTGTCAGTCAGGATAGCAAAACTACAATCATTACGTTTGCGTGGTAATGTGTTCTGCGAATATAAAATTGGTTCAAGACGAGAAGTTGTTCATTCTGAAAAAGACAGCCGCGGAGAGCAGACGTATTCGGAGGGTCAGAGGCAAGAAATTGATCATTCAGACAACGGCAGCCGTAGAAAACAACCCAATAAGTCAGAATATCTAGAGAACCATAATTTGATTTCCTCTAATAATATGGAATGTAAAATGCATTCATGTGATGATTGTGGACTGGTTTTTGAAAACAGTCACGACTTACAAAAACATATTAAGCATTGGTGTCCCGATCAATTACAATAAAAGCGGAAGATTGAAGAAGTCGATGAAACTGTACCTCGTAAAAAGATTCGTTATGAAAGAATGCTATGGGAGGACAGCGATGATGATTCGACTTTAGGAGAGGAAGATCATATTGTGTTTATGAAATTCGCTCAAATAGCAAAGGAACTGAACGAAGATGAATGGTAGAAGAAGCGGTACAGGTATGTGAAGGAAGGGTTGTCTGAATCAGAAGCAGAAAAAAGAGCAAGCATTAAACTTAAGGAAGCCGACATACAACAATTCATGAATGTATATGAAAAACTCTTATCATACATGATTCAAGTACGACACCTTAGTCTACATGAGAAAATTATGGACACAATAGAAAGATACATCGACAGCGGTGTGAATGAAAATAAAGCAATCAGAAAGACATTGAGAAAATATAAATATGAATTGATGAATATTTAGATTTCATCACAGACAGCGATGACGTGGAGATTGGTGATACAGATTCTGAAAGTTCTGACAATGAGGACGTTGATGAAACGGAGGACGAAGGCGAAACCGATGAGGATACTGATAATGATACCTTGAACGTTACATTTTAAAAGTTAAATGTGTGCATATTTAAAAATATGCATAATATAATTCCGAACACTGTATTTTTGCTGTAAATAAAACGTGTAAAAACTCTAATGTTGTCATTGCTCTGTATTGATACAATAGAAAAAAAACTGATTGACATTTAATGACTTTATTATGAATATTAAAAGGTATCATGACAAATATACAAACTTAGACATTAGAAAGGCATACTTTTATCATTGACACATTAACTGATATACTTATAATAGTCTCTTATCTGACGACAGGGTGTGCTTATTTTAAACTTAATGAACATCCTATTTACAACAATCATGCAAAATTAGCGATGTTTAACATATATACTTTGCGAAAATACATGGACACACACATATACCTATACATGTATATAAATGTGTAGCTGTACAAATGAGAACACCATAAAAAATCAAATTTCATGCCATATGTATGAAATGGTTCATCACTGTGAAATGTTATAATGACCATAAACCAAACTCTTTATGCCAGTGAAATACCGTTTGTCGTCGTACGGAGAAAGACTGGTTTTGTTTACGGTGATGCTGTACAGTTGATGGTCAAAACTTCGTATCAGATTCATCTTATGCTTGCAATTACTTTGGTCAGAAAGACATGCTAAGTAAGCGTGATGTCTCAATTGCTTTTCAATGACGCACTTTTTTTAACGCCCTTACCTGTACGTTTCTCTATACCCCCACATTTCAGGCTGTACATTTTTGGTTTTAATCCAACGAACCGATCCTTACATTCGTCTTTCATTTTACCGAGCAATTTACAGTTTTTCATGCTGAATATTGGACTGTCCTTTGGGTAATTGTTTGTGCCAGACAGGTAAGCATTGTCCTTTAAGTCTTGATACCAGTCAGGTGTTTCTATACTGTACGCGAGGGAGTCGGTGTCAGTGAAGAGTAGTTCGGCTTTTGACCCATACGTTTGTTTGATGAAATCATAATAGAACTGGAAAATGAATATTTTTGAGACCTCTAGAATATAAAACCCTGCATAAATCGGTCGATTTAAAACAATGTTTGTTTTCTTCATGTTCGCAGCTACAAGATCTCTGTTGAAAATTTTAAAGGATTGAAAATTTGGTTTGGTGCAAACTTTTCTAAGTCGTTTTGGTGTATTCACCAGCTCAACGCTGACTCTCTTTCGCATGTTTTCCATTGTTTTGCCAAATACAGAGTTGTTCATTAGTTTGAAGAAGTCCTTCTCGAAATCGTTCTTGGCAAGCATTCTTTTTGCGGTGTTAAAATCAATGTAAGTCTTCAGCCAAGCAGATTGGATGAATTCAATAGCTCGATGAATTTTCGTGAGGACCATGCTTTTAGTAAGATAATATTTCCGATTTCGATAATGGAGGACATATTGATGCTTAGAGCCAAGATTTGGAACTTATTTTCTAGACGGTTTCCATTTCGAAGCTTTTGAGAATCTGGAGAGAGCATATCTGCTGTGATGCTGATGTTTTCGGGGGCTAAGGGATAGTCACTGTGTTTGTCATGCAAATGCTCCGGGTACTCAAGGTCAACTTCTAAATGTATCCGATTCCGCGTCGTCATCGATTTTAGAAACGTCAAACTGTGTGATTTGTTCAGTTGTCAACCATGCAAAGTCTTTTTCAGGTAGGGATTCAGACATACTAGTACCGTACAAATTGTTCATGTCAAGGTATGTGAGCCAAGTATTTGGTTTTGACTGATCGTAATCTGGGGCTTCGGGGTTATTGGCATGCGCAAACTTTTTTGAAATCATGGACACACCACCACGAATACTTTTTTCAACCATCAGTACCATGTCAATATCGTCAAGAAGTTCTACTCCTGTCATTTTCAACATTGCCTCCCACGAAAATCCAGACGCCGTGTAGTAATGCGCTGGGTCCAAATGATAATAGTCTAGACTGATGGAGCGAAAGTTCTCGAACACCCCAGCTAATAACAACACATCCGTTTTTAGGTAAAGGTCATGGTACTCGCCAAAGCATGTTATGTCAAAGGTGTGCCAGACCGATTGCGCATGTCTATTGTCTGCGTCGGGCAAATCCGTTTCTGATAGTTTATTATAAATTTTATCTTTACCAGATAATTTGTTTTCATAAAACTTTTCTGGTGAAATCGCGTAATCGTACGGGTATAACCCTTTTCGAAGAAGAAATTTGAGATGATCCTATTTGTGAAAGTGCTTTGACAGGTTTGGAAATTCATCAACTACCTCTACTGCCAAATTTGACACCAATATGTCTAGTGGGGCATTTAACAATTGCAAAGAATCGATGAATCTCAGATTCCCTAGTGAGAAAGACATGTATTTCTCCATATTGTTTGGTATACAGGACAGGGGTTTGGATTTGTATTTTCCCGCCGACTCCATCAACATATGCATGTCATAACCGCGTAAATTATGAAATACAACGGGGATGTAAAATTTTGACCCCTGCGATCTCTTTCCCTGTCTAAATTGGAACTGAAAGTTACAATGAATATGGCTTGCACCGCGAAATGCCCCATTTAAGTTATCGTGGTCCCAAACACCGTCTTCTCCCAACTCTTTTTGACAGATGTAACATATCTGAGCATTTTAAAAAAGACGCTTCTTCTTGTGTTACATTCATTGGGTTCACGTATTCTAAACCTTTGCAGATAGTTTCCTCTTCCTCGATTAACTGTTCGAAAAACTTGTCAACTACGTCGGGCCCTCTATAGACCTTGGTCGTTTTTGATTGTTCGTCGGATGAACATTTCAGCATGTATGAAAAACCGCAAGGTTCGTGCTTCTGATATCGAGACGTTGACGATTTGTGGATATTCGGTTCACGTGTGCTTATAGGGCAAACAAAGCTTTCAAAGTCAGCATAAATCACAAAGGGGACTTTGAGCTGTTTATGAATTTGATTAAATTTGACTCACTGTTGTTGTTCTTTTTTGGGAAGCTAAGTTTATGAGGGCCGTGAGGGGAGCAGTAAGGGACATGGTCGTCTAACAGTTGCTGGGATGTGTAACCATGGAGACAATAGTTACAATAAAAAGTTTTACATTTATGAGCAGTGCGGTCACCAAGCAAACGTCTCAAATTCCTAACGAGACAGTAGTGTCTGCTTTCACCTTTAAAGAACAAAAGAAGGTTTACATGCCAGGAAGTGTTGCGCATGTCGGTTACGTGTAATGGATACACTTCATCGCCCTCTAAACCTAAGACATTGACGGAGATGTTGTTTTTCTTTTCAAATTTCGATATCTGAGATAAGGGAACGGGGAATTCAATGCCTGTCAAGTCCAATTTATGTTCGTACTGAGTATAATTTGTTACATGCAGCACGGCATTTTCTACACGTGATACGGGGTGTAAATCTGCAAGAACTGACTACAGGAAACATTTTTGGTCGGTATTTTATATGTTTAGAACGGCTTTTTTCTTTTGAATATTTGGTGGTGGGGTAAGTAGCTACTACCCTCTTACCGTGTGTATTCTACGGTATTGACTTCAAGTTTTAAAATTTTGTCTATGGTCCACCCACTCCCATCTCGCTCAAAGTTTTGATAAGCGTTATGTAAGTCGCGGAAAGCCTCTGCCAGTTGTTCAGTTAATTGAGTAATATTTGTACATGTGAGATTTATGGATCTAAATATAGGTTTGGCAAAGATGGGTTCATTATTTTTGTCATATTTCACATTTAATAAACATTGTAAGGAACCATATCATACCTTTTATGTTTTTCAATCTCTCTTCTAAAATGTCTTTGATTGTTGTTTGATTTGTCACTAAGAAATTGTGGAACATCCCAAGGATTTCCTAGGTCTTGATCCAATATCTCCGTCTGGGCCGTTCCCTCAAATGCGTTCATATCAGCCCTCGTTGTTGTCGGTCCACCCAGGCTTCTCGTCGTGTAAGACATCTTCCACAAACATCCGTCCTCCTTCCACAAAACCTTTCCGGAAGTGGCCGATGGTACAGTTACACTCTCTCCCCAGATCTCCACAAATGTCACAAAATTTCTTTCCCAGGAGTAAATTCTTCAGTCGTGAACACCAATTGCACTTTCCTATGTTCACTTGTAGAACAGCCTACTGCGTCCTCTCTATCAATCGCTTGTTTATTTGGTTGTTTTGCATTAACAGACTCGCTGATTCTATCGCCATTTCTTTTCTTATTTGGAGGTGAATTTTCCTTATACGTTTTAAGATGTCTGTTGAAGTTATCTTTACGGTTAAATACTGTCTCACAGTGTGAACAGGAATACTGTTGCGAGTCTCCATAAAATGTTCGATTATGGCGCATTTTTGTTTAAGGTACATGTTCACACTTCTGACATATAATCCCCGTTCAAATTTATTTTACCTGTAAACCCAGGGCTTCTTACGAAGCGACTACGGTAATCATACCTGGGAGTGTATGCCCAGGGCTATTGAGACAACACTCTCAGTGAGTCCTAATATAACACCGTCATGCTTGACACCTTTCAGACTTCCAAACAGGTTTTGCTGGTGAGGTACTGCATTGGGTATCTAACGAAACTGAAACACGTTGTTACGTAAGATTCCATTGAAAATGTATACTGTACCCGCAATGGACCCCAGGTTACCTTGCACTTTTACAATCAAAGGACATGTTATCTGTGTATTTCACATATACATTCCCAATAATAGCAAATCCAATGGCAAAATGTATTTCCTTTCAACAAAATCCAGAGCCATTTCTGGAGCTAGCCTCATTATAAAAATAAAAAAAGTTGTTTATCAAACTGTCTCAAAGGTACTGCTATCAATATTTTACCTGAGTATTGATTACAAATACCAAAAAATCATTGACGCATGTACCTACCCCTCTGAAGTGGTCTTTTGATACATAGGGTAGGTGAGTGTGCAACACTGGAAGTCAAAATCTAAGATGTATTTTTAGAATTCAAGTATAGGAGTACCTTTGTAAATGCCATATGGTTATCCATAGAAAAGTATAATTTAGTACAAGTTACCTGTTTTGAGATAGATTTTTTGAAGTTTCTTCTTATTCTCGCAATAAACGAACCAAAAATTTGGTTTATTATGAAGAGTTGGAAGGCATTTGTGAATACAAGAGTGTTCGATTTTCAAACGAAACACAGGTAAAAAAATAACTAATCTCGCAAACACCCTGGTGTTTGTACAAATATTTTCCAATAGCAAATAATATTTACTGGAGGTCTGGTCATGAACATTAAAGACCTTATCGCATTCAATACATTTGTTTGACTTTGTTGGTTGTTATACGCTTGGCTGATCAGCGAAGCGGGCGAGACGGCGGAGCCTGAGCTCCGTATCCGTGTTGATTGATAAGTGATTTTCTGTTTCCCACGCATCTAACTACGCTATAGTTTTGATAGAATTCATCTTATTTCTATCCATCATCTGCTCTTGACTAGTACTGTAAAGTAACTCTCGATTGTACAGTTTCGTCTGCTACGGTATACAGCTGTCAGTATATAGCAGAGTAAATCAAAGGGCCAAAGGCCCTGAGAAACGTCAGGGTCTGAGGTCTTATAATAAGATTTTAAAAATTGGATTTTATAGTCAGTTACATTGGTTTCAGATGAAATGTCTTAATCAGGTTATTCCTATTCAATGTATATATTCAAGAAAACGTGAATAACATATTTATCTGCTGACAACTTTCCAATAGCTGAGTATGGTTCTATCCCTATTTCTTTAATGCTTGTGGAAGATTATTGATATACTCCTGAATCAGTAAAGCTGCTTGTAAACTTTGAAAAAAATAATCAACTGAACGACAAATTGGTCTATTAACAGAATCTGTTGTATAACCAAAGATAAACTTCATGATGTACACAGCCTAAGTTTTTTTATTTTAGTTATACTATAAGATGTTAATTAGACCTAGCAAACATCTACTTTATGACCCATAGTAACATATTTTAACTCCGATAGAAAATTGCGATCGCGTTGTCCGACGAGACGTATCTAGTTTTGACATCGACGCCAGTACATCAGTCACGGATCATAATAATTAGATTCTATTCAAATGAACAAATAGTAACATTATTTAATAAAGTCCTCACGAAAAATGGCAATCTAGTTTGTTACAGCTTGCCTTCAATTCCTTGTGATATTTCTTGCATATTCTAGCGACATACAAATGAATATGAAACTGCGAACTGTTGTTGGTTTAGTTACATTTGACAAACCGCCATTTTGCCGATTAGTGATGAGTTACGTGACAGCTGAAGTTATCTCGTGGAATGCTCGGGTGCATTTGACTACGTAAATAGGGGTGGTTTTAGGCTTATATGAAATGTTCCTGCATATGAACTCAGGATAAACATATGAGTCTAAGCCATGAGGATAGTTTCTCTCTGAATGCATGTAAATTTCCACGACGATCAAACTGATAGTTTTACTTTCGTTTTCAATGCAAAAATAGGAAAATGTTTATATTGATACTCTAAAATAGTCTAGAACACTAAATATTCATATTTCGTTTTGAATAATTGCAGTAAACACGGTCTACATCAGTTAAATCGTGTCAAAATTGGAACTATATTAGTTAGGCTGCGGATGTATATCATTTGTATGACAGAAACCAGAGTTAGCCGGAAACATAAGTGTCACTAACCACATTTTCCTACCACGACTATTACGGCAGGAATAAATATACATACGATGTATACATCTCGCCTGTCTGAGAGATAATGAAACACCAGGTAAATTTCTGCTCGACTGGTTTCAGTAGTTTTCACACTATCTTTAAATCCGTGTACAATGTATAATGTTTCTGTTGTGTACATACATATGTCCGTTCACTTCGAGTAATACATTTAAACTGATACGTTAGGTACACTTACCTTATATATATATATATATATATATATATATAGATGTATGAAATAGAAAAACCGGGATTGATGTAAAAAATAACCGTGATACTATATCACCAGCTTGCATACGCTTACCTAACGTATAACATGTTTGGACATGTCAGTCTATAAATAAACCTGACGTAAAGTATATCCATCATTACAGTTATACAATTAATATCATAAATTAATAGGACATTCTAATTAGAGGTCATGGGGTCAATCCCTCATCCCTCACTGATCCCTCACTGATCCATCCCGCCAGGGAGGGATTTACTGTAAATAAAGGAGGGATAGATTGATGCAAAACCCCCTTTATACAATCACATATATATACAATAACATAGACATAACGTGAACATATATATACAATAACAATAACATAGACATAGATATACAGGGAACGTGTATACAACAACAGACATTAAGGGAATATGATGTCGAAAAGGGTTTTACAATTTATTAGTTCATGTTTCTTTCTTATGTTCGAAACTAAAAGTTGTTTAATATGTGTATGATACTGATGAGTCGGATGACTCAAAGCTTTGAACTTGAACTTTAACACTGGGTTTGATGAGAACAAATGCCTTGAGCCCAATTATTTGTTATATATATATATAATGTATATAATATTATTGTAAGATAGCTAATGGGGTTGGCATGGATCCATTTCTACCAGGAAGTTATTATTTTCCAGCTCTCCATCGGGTCTTAGCCGCTCGATCCCGTTATCATTATGTAATGACATTTATTATATGATCGGTATGTAGCACTAACACTCATTGGTCCTATTGTGATCACACGTCATGAATCATTTCATTAGAAATACCACCATGACATCACCGAGGAGTCAATATAATATTTTTTCAGGTCCGTGGAATCTTTTGTAACATGGCTGGAATGTTTCCTTAATTTTCATTGGCCAATCTACTATTGAATTTAAAAGGACCATTGAATTGAGTGAGTAGACCTGTTCGTGCTAAAATAGCTTAGCTGGGTTATTCTCCTGGCATTGCGGACCTGTTCGTGCTATTAATAGCACGAACAGGTCAGCAATCATTGCCTCCAATCATGCAACGTTTTACTTTGGACAACAGCCAATCAAAATGCTGAAAAACCCCAATTGTTCGGCATCACTTTGTTTACATATGGCAGATGACATACCCCAACACTTTTCGCTACAATAAACGAAGAGGAATTACAAGATATTTTGCAGAAAAAAGACTTGTTGAAAACCCGGAGATATACTTCAGGTGCAACAAAACTATTCCGGCCATATTTAAGTGCCAAAAGTCAGTCTGAATGCCGAATTTGAAAACTTAAGTCATTATGATTTGGACTTTGAATATTTTCTATTTTTTGTTTTAGTTGGCCTGTGGCCTCGATGAACAAACTCTTGACCAGGTCCGTATAGTCTCGTGTACAAAGGTTTTTAGCCCCATCATCTTATTGTCTTGCGTCCAGTGTCCGGTGTCCAGCGGCCGTCACGCGTCCGTCCGTCCGTCCTTAAACATTATCGCTATTTCTCAGAGAGTTCTTTAAGTATTTTTTTCTCAAATTTCACATATAGTTTTCCTTGGTCCACAGGTATGTGAAAAAAATATGCCGATAGGCAGCCATGCTTTTTTAATTTTGACAGTTGAAGTTTGTTTTCGCTATTTTCCACAAAGATCTTTATTAATCTTCCTCAGATTTATTATGTAGGTTCCTCTTGTTTTCAAATGAGAAAAGTAGAGAAGGGATCTCAGTCTTACAGAAATCCAATTAAAATTATTCGATAGTGAGTCCAAGAGCCCTCTTGCATGATATTTTCTTATATTTGACTGTTGACACAGTAATGAATAATTTGTTTTCATGACGTGTCTTTACCCTATACGATGCCAATGTCAACTTGGCATCAAAATATTTTGTTGTTGAATCATTTGTTTGTTTGTTCATTTGTATTTTCAAATACATATTAGGTCTGAAACGAAATACCCAACGACGCAATTTATTTGTATAGAACTGTTGAACTCGAATGATACGAATTCAGTTCATCAAATTCCCCAAAGAGAGCAAATGAATAGCGCTGCCATTTACTCAAAACGTGTACAATGAATTCACTATAGCGGCTTCATTCCTATAAGTGGCTTCATCAAACTTCACACATTAATTAACGCCCATGATATCTCGGACAAGTTTCAGTTTAAGGGTTGCTGGGTCAAGGTCAGAGTACTATAAAGATTCATTGTCAGTGATCTAGCGGCTTCATTTCCTCAGGTATTTGGATCAAACTTAAGACAATTGCAAAGGCCAATAATAGCTAGCAGTGGCCGGAAGGGGACATTTATAATTTTAGCAATATCCAGGAAGCTTGATAAAAATAAAATCGAAAACATTTTGCTGCAGAAATATTTTTATAGTTCGACAGATTGTACCTTTCTAGGACAACATCTTTGAAGAAACATATTTGTAATGCATCTTTTTTAAAGAATAGACAATGAACTCTCAGTTGATACTGAAGTACAACGACAGAAAATAGCGTGCTGCTGGCTATCTGTCCAAGTGTCCTCCAGGCGAAGTCCGGCTTTCTTCACAATGTTCTGTAACTGTTCCAGAGTATATTTACAGCTATATCCTTCGCCTTCATGTAAGTAAAGTCTTTCGCCTTTTTCCATCACCAAATCAATCCCAAGTCCAGCTATAAGGTAACATTGTAAAGCAAATGTGGGTTTTCATAATTAATGATAGAAAATCTCGAATATGATTAAATGGAGGTCCATTTTGGTTTTACTGAGGTCCCTTATGGTAATCGACACATAGCATCATTAACGAGTCATAGAAGGATGTAACAGCTGTAAGATACACTTTCATATTTCGGTATTAACTGTATATGTTATATAATTTATTATTTGATCTTGCTTCTGAGAAGCATTGTTATTGCATGGAAAAAAATGTAATCATCTATAACGTGAAATATGACGACGCCGTTTTTAACGTCGCCTTTGATTCGCTCATAAAGGAATTTAGTATACAAAATTCAATTATAAGGACAATCTTTCATACATTTTCGAGCTTCGTGGTTTTTCATGATAATATTTATAGCCCCATAACGCAAGAAATATTCAAGTTAATCCTTATAAATATTTAAATATTCTTTTCTTTTGTGGGAATCTTTTGTACAATCCATTGGAATGTGAATAGTCATAGTTTGTAATCGTATGTCCACTACCACTTAAAAGTTCTAAGTTTCTTTATACGTTTACAATTTCTTAAAAAAAAAATGTTTTTTTGAATATATTACCATACATTATCATTCATTACGGACAAATCTTACTTACGTATCGGATACCGGATATCTTCCTTAGCCGTAATGTATGTTCTCACGAAGCTCATGTAATGGGGATTGGTGTCGGATATGAAATCTACCTCAAACGTGAAATTTGTCAGGTCAATATGACTCCCTTGTTCTTTATTTAGTCGCAAGAGACCATTTTGCATCAACGTTCTGTTCAGACCTGTCAGAAAATACAAAAATATGTTTAACTTCGAAAAGTTTGATGTTTTATCTATTAAAATCAAAGTTTGAAATCAAAGTCAGATTAGGACATAATTACCAGATTGGTCATTGTAAGCCTTTAATATAACATCCTTGTCTAGGGTGATGTCGGCATTAAACACAAGCCTGCATTTGTCTGTGAACCAAAAACATGTGGCAGATTCAGGTATTCAACTGTTTTCACTACTTATAAATGTTTGTTAAGCACACAATAAGAAAAAAATATGATTGAAATTTAGTAACAAGTGACTGAATATAGATGCAAACTTTATATTTTTTTTATTAATAAATACCATTTATATTAATGTTATATCCAACAAGAATATATTATAGTTATCGGTTTTCAGTTTCGCATAACTGAAGAGTAATATGTGAACATACCTGTCATCATGGTAGAAAGTTCCCTGAGAGTTTTGACCTGGTCATCATATGATAGGTTGAACAGACCATTGAACCATAGAATTAACTTGGTACCTTCAATCTTTCTGAAACAATTCGATTTCACAGCAGCCGTTGTAATTATGTCGTTGGCATAAGATGATATTCCAGAAAAGTGACTTGCAATTCTATTTTGTGGTCGATTTTAACATTTTTTATTACACTTAGGTAGAAACCAAAAGTCCGGTGCATATTACAAGCAGCATATGCTGCAGCTGCTCTGTCCTCTACCTTAAAGCATAGAAGTCTAACGGTAGAATAAGAAAGTGCAAGAAATTTTGTAAGTTTCAATGATTAACAGATCTTAATATAATAGATGTATCAGTTACATGGCAAAAGATGGTGTTCATTTCTCATATATTTGAAAATTGATTCCGTCGGAAACGAGAGGATTTTAGCTGACTGCTAATCTAAAGAGACGAATATAGTTGCGCGAGTGGTAGTTCAATTACTTCAATACAAATATGTGTCTATGTGGCTATAATGAAATATGATAATGCACAATTGTTTAATTCATATTATTGTCAAGACTTACTTAAGTTCTTCCAGTCCTTGTTCGTGGTAGGCAAATATAGGTCGAGTTATAAGTGACTCGCCGTATTCCGTGGACAATTCCGTCACTGCTCTTGACAGAAACTCTGCAAAACATTATTTTAGATAAAAATCAAATAAACACAACCAAATAAATATATAGCAGTATTAATTCTTCAGACAGAGTGGTATTTATGGTTTTGACCTATATGCTGATCCACATACCTTCAGAAATGTCCTCTGGATAGAAAAGCAATGTTTGCTGCCTTTTCAGCAGTTCATTGATCACATATCTAGTTTTGAAGCAGTTTCCACTTCCTAATTCAGCCAGAATTAGATTGTCAGGAACCTGTGGTATGATTTCCTTTAAAAGATAGTATACGTAAGCAATTGATTGCATTACTTTAAACATTTGTATAAATGAATTGATGAAGCAATGTATACCGTATGGTACTGTCGTTTAAACCAGAATGTGTCATCTTTAAAAAAGCATTCAGAAATATGTGTTCCCGATACTTATGTCATAGATACTAATGTTTCAACAACAAAGGTTAAGTTTCATCAGAAGAAATTAACTTAATTAAACTACGTTTTTACAAAGGTTCAGTTTCATAAGAAGAAATTGAATTAATTAAGGCTCTTCAATTATTCTAACATCCATGATAGCAAGCATTGTGTTAATTATGTTTATATCAAGGCAATTTGCTCTCGTATAACAAACTCACATGACGATGTCATTTACTCCATATACAAATGCATACAAAAGAATGACCCGTACACATGAGGTCGTGACTCGAACTTTATCTTTCCGGCATGTACGGCAAGACAATAACATTTCCCTACTATGAAGCTCACACGGATCACATATATAACAGTTCTTAAATGGTTTCTTAAAACTATGTTTTGACGAAAGAGCACTTGAAATTTATATCGAATTTAAAAGCAAAAGTATATTCATGAGCTGTAGAGCAAATATGCTACGTTTTCATTTCTATGACAATAGTTATTGATAACACATTAAATAATGTAAATCTAAACCTGAGAATAACTCAAGATCCCGTCATGTAAGTTGCTATCGGCATTCCTGTTCTCGGGTGCATTGTACCCTTATGTTACATAGGACGTATTTTTCCCGAAAAAATCGAACAAGGGTTATAATTTGGAATTTAAAACGCGATTTGGACGAACATATATAAGGCCATGCATATCCAATATCCCGGAACAGCGCTGACAGTCTCATTAAATCAATGTAAGTTTACAAACTTAGGTAGGAGGTTTACTTGTCTCTTCTTTATACATGTCGCCATCACTTTTAATGACAGCCAGAACTTGACCAATTATCACTGTGACAATATGTCATGTAAATGCACAAATCAAATATTGTTTACTTTCTGTTTCGTTTTTGTACAAAACCAGATTTTAGTGTGTACATCTTTTTGTAGACTTCTTTATGGGAGACTAAATTGGAAATCACGTACCTGTACGTTTTGTTGTAGAACAGAAATCTGGCTCCTTGTTGAATAGAAATCGGGATTTCCCATTAATAATTTAAACTCCAATTGAGAACCAACATAATCGTAGTTGTACCACATAGGGATATGCCGAGGATTCGATGTCAGACCTTTCACCAACTTCTGCTTTATATCGGTTGCCATTATGTTGCTATAATATAAATAAATGAAAAATATCAAAGGCAATATAAGCCATACAACTTGTCTGACTTGATAACGTAACGTATCGTCACCACTAGCGGATCCAGGGGGTAGGGGGTTGAGGGGGGTCCTGGGGGTCAGGACACCCCCCCCCCCCTTTTCGGACGAGGAAAATTTTAGTATAGCCTTAAAAAAACCAAAAACATAACCCCCCCCCCCCCCCCCGCTTATCGAAAATATTGCAAATTCCGAAATTTTGGCCCTCAGACCCCTCGCCAAAAAATATTCATTATCACTAAATTTCTGGACCCCTCCCTTTTGAAATTCCCGGATCCGCGCCTGGTCACAACAGCAAAAGGAGGAACGTACAAAAACTCCGGAATACAACATACACAGTATTCTGTCGTTGTATGTGTCCTCTCCTTTTACATTCCTTTGAATAATGATCACTCAGGAGTTGTAAAAGATATAATACATGTATAGTATTTAATCAGAACAACTATTACTAATATATATAGATAATACCAATGTTGTGACAATACAACATTTGAAAACTACTTACCTATTCGTAGTGATTGTGAGGTGTCCCGGCGTCGGTCCTGGTCCATATGGGTAAGGTACGTTACTGTATAGAGTCGGCAATATATCACTTACTGCCACACTCCACTGCACACATCATCCCATCTCACCGCTACGCATGATCACAAGACCATGTAAGGGTGGGTATACAGAACTTTAGTAGCAAATGTTATAAGAAAGGGGAGATGATAAATAAATAGTCAATACAGTGGAAAAGATTAATATCAGTCATACTCGTGAAATATATGTTATATCAAACGGGAATATTTCAATATCCTATATATATATATATATGTCAAGAGGCTGCACGGTTTTTGAAGCCATAGCAAGTAAGACCATATGTGGGCTACGCTTGGGGAAATGACAGTGCATGCTTTCCAGCTTGGACATACTCTAGGGTACGGCCCATCGACAACTAGGGTCATTTAGGGCCAAACAATATACTATCGTTCTTATTTTTAACGTTAAAATCAGATAAAATTGGTCATTTTTAAAAGCATATTGTATATTTAGATCATTATGATAAAAAAGTTGGTTAAAAATGGTAAATATGTACGAATAGATTGTGAACTTTGTGACATATAAAGAACATCAAAGAGAGCAACGTAAAAGACATCAAAGTCTTTTAAATCGATTTCTTTCAAGTAGCTAAATATTGTTTTCGAATCCACGGAACTGAAAGGGGTTTTCATATCCGGGACTCGAAAGTGTATAGGGAACAACCAACCAATTGAAAAAATATATTTTTGAAACAGCCCCTGTGTATAGAACGTTGAGCCAAGGATAAAATGTCTGGCAGCCACTGATTGGCCAGTATGTTATGAAGTGAAAAAATAGATATGTAGCCTGATAGGTAACTATCAATAAGAAATGTTGATATAAATTTCTTAAGTCCGATTGGTTTTTTTCCCAAAAGTTCACGTAATAATAGTAAACAGGTAAACATTTAAGATTTTTGAGAATTTTTACTGCGAAATTCACCTATTTTCAAAATGGCTACCCTGGAGAAAATTTGAGCTGAAGGACCCAACTTTTTTTTTTGATTAGGTGTTATATCAGACCCTAAACTTTTGTTATAAACCATAATCGTTATATTCAATTCAAGAATTTGAATGAAATAATCCAAAACGTTAACACTAAGATCTATGGGAAAACAATTGGTTGGCTGGTCTCTTTATCACGAATTTGCTTGAAATCAGAACATTCTATTAAAAAATGCTCCATTGTGAATTGAGCATCGCATGCATGACATATTAGTAGATCTTCTCGTTTTTAAAGGAAAGAATGAGTAGGATATGTGTGCCCGGTACGGAGCCGAGAGAAGACTATTTCCTCTCTATGATCCTTCCGACTTGGTGTTGAAGTTTTAAGTTTCGGCTCGTCTCGAGAGACCAGCGTTGCTGTCATTTACTCTGCATGGCAAAACTAATTTAAAGGTTTGAAATCTGTTCAATGTATATGGTATTTTGATATTTGTTTATTTGCAGATTTAAAGCATGTTTTGCTTGGCGGTCAACAAGTTCGTTGCCTTTAATTCCGACAAGGCTCGGAATCCAAAGTAATGTTGTTTTGCATTTTTTTTAAGATACGAGATATTCGAAAAACTAAGTTTTGTATGAGTATATTTTTGGATATCGTAATTGACTTTATAGTAGATTTTTTTTATTCTCTTTCAATTAAACCCCAAAAACATAATTGCCCTGCAGGTAGGGCGTAAGAATTGAACCTGCTGCCCCCATTGCATGATCATAAGAGGCGACTAAATTTGGGATCTTATCTTTTCTCTTTCTCCCTTGACAATGCCTCACTTTTGGTCTTCAGTTGAGCGTTCACCAATGTGAGAAGTGCTTTGGTTTCTGTCCCCTGGCCGAGACATAACAGAGTCATTAAAATGGTAGTAGCTACTCCTGCTTAGCGCTCAGCATTTTGGGAGTGGAACGACTGGTTGGCCGGTTGTCAGTATTCAGTATAATGTGACCGGGTTGGTGTCCTACTGGGTGTCTTCGGCAGTATGCTTCGGTGAGATTGCACTATAAATCAGCAAAAGTTCCGGCCTATCACAAGGAGACTTAACAACAAGTTCTTGATTTCATGATCGCATGGAAAAAAAGACATATACATTGTATGTATCACCATCCTGGCTATGTCGGTATAGTATCCGGATTATTGTCACAGTCCACTTAAATAAACAAATCAAATTTTGTAGGTTGCACATGTAAAAATTTGAATTAATGTATGTCTATCAAATCACAGAAATTCATTTTAATACAGTTGACTTCTAAAACCTTAAATAAATAAATCAGATTTTTATCATTATCTTCTGGCCATTCAACTGTAGCAACGCTTTTGAGCACGGCAGTGACGATATCAAATCATGTGCAGTTACCGATGCAGATTTTCATTTGGTATTCTTATCAAAAAATGTTTAATGTTGTTTATTGATGTGTCAACTGTAATTTTACAGACATTTTAAATGACGCGTGTTATATATGAAGGTTTTATTTGGCTTTTATATACAATCCTAGCTAAAAATATTTCTATCGTAAATGAACCAGCTGACGATATTTCTATACATATACTTACCTTACTACACACTTGTCTTACAAGGTACAGCTTCCCAGCTAACTATCGTAGTCCCTATACACCCGGCTTATATAGACGCGTTGCTCTTGTTTCTTTTTTATAGATATATGGGTATGTGTTTATGTGATTGGTGGATTGTTACCCTACATTTGTCGCTATATTGACCAGTGGTCAGTTCAAACTTTACAAGCAGATTACCGCGTGATATAAGGATGGCTAGTGATTACACTGCCTCCAAAAATACATAGGCTATCGTAGACAATTATGTGAAAATTTTTTAACAGTCGATGATAAAAAGAATTAAGCAGATTACTGCTGATTTGAAAATTCATAGAATTTTGCTTCTTCTTTAATCTGGAACCTAAGCGCACTGACTTCTGGGACCGGAAGTGTCTTCTCATTGGATCCCCGATTGACCAGATGACGAGGTAGAATCACAATCTGTCTGACAACTTTGGTGTTTCGACCCGATTTAGAATAAAAAGATGCATTTAGAACTACCAATTACATGACAGTAACTCTAGTATTCATTTATTCATTTTAAACTTTCAGAAATATTTGTCAAAGAAACGTTTTAGAGTGACGCTCTTTTGATTTCTAAACTATCGCTGACTTATTTGGCAGGAAGCTTTAACGTGTTCGTACTCCATATGTGAGTGTAATACTGTGTATTATGCCATTGAAATAGTTTCATATAATGTAATTCTTTATATCACTGTAGGATGAATGTTATTTTATGAATAAATTATTAATAATGCTGCGGGAATACAATTTTTGAAACTGAAAAAAAAAAAAAAAAATTATGAACAGTGTATGAATTTTTGATTTTATTTCAAGTTTTGATAATATACGTTGGGCATTGTGTGTTTATCATTGTATAGATAGCGTAATAGTTTCACCATGTCCAAGCTCCACATCGAGGACTCTAAACTGAGAACACGGGAGTCTCTTTACTGAAGCGGTAGAGAGTCAGTCAGGTAAGGAAATGTGTTTGTTGCGCTCCAAATACTATCTTTACTTATTTTTGATATAGCGCACTGACCGCAGCGATATTTAAGTGATCTTTTACGGCCATGAATGTGGGAGATTATCACATGGTTATTTCAAACGGCGAATTTCCATTATACCATGGCTGAGACATACCAGAGTCTTTAAAAATGGTAGTTGCTACTCCTGCTTAGCGCTCAGCATTTTGGGAGTGAGACGACTGGTTGGCCCGTTGTCACTATAATGTGACCGGGTGGGGTGTGCTGCTGGGTGTCTTCGGCAGTATGCTTCAGTGAGGTAGCACTCTAAATCGGCAAAAGCTCCGGCCTATCACAAGGAGACTTAACACGAACATACCGCGGCCTCCCAAAACACACATACGCACTTACCACACGCATACATGTCGCACGCACGGGAGGCCGTCCTTAAATGACCTTAGCTGTTAATAGGACGTTAAACAAAATAAAACAAACCAAACCAAACATTGTACGATTGCAAAGTAAGATGCCTGCTTTGCTGTCAATCATTACAATATCATTGTGCTTTGTGTTTACATCCTGTTCTACACAATAAAGTGCGTCCAGATGATAAGAAAATTATCTGTAAAATATTCTATCCCTATAAAACATCACTGTACATTAACAGCGGGGGAAAAGCAAAAGAAACCAAACAGACACCAAAACAACATGTGTCCTAGTATGCGTTTCAGATGGATTAGAAAGCCACACTTTTGAATACCCATATACTAACTACGTGGGTTTCAAAAGAAGCTTAGCTCACGAACTTTCGATTTTGAGGATGTGATGGGCAGGAAACATCACCTGGTTCCCAAGTTAAGTTCAGTTTAAACATATTTTATTTGAAAAGTTCAAATGAAATCGGACATATTATCAAACTTAGAAGCGTCCTCTTTCATAATTTTTTATGCAATGGTTAGTACAAGGCAACATTTTATGATAATTTGATATATACATATAGATAAAACATACAACTTAACATTATCATAATCTGACGTAGATAAACTATTCAGCACTAGCTATCCATTTAATATGTACCATCTGTAATATATAAATATATAAATAACATGAATGTATGGCATACAATGATATCAACTGTACATTTGTATCTAGCACATGTAAAACTTAATCAAGTGAATACAAAGAATATATACTATTATTATCGAGTACAATGTATTGGATAAGTTAATGTATGTAAATTGCAAATAAACCACCATTAATTTGACTATAAAAAGTACCAATGCACTAGCGGATTTCACAGAAAGTAATAAAATTAATTTTCTCTAATGTATGCTCGCGATGATCCCATGTTGTGATTGTCATTTGTGGATAGATAATTTGGAAATGGTTTCATATAATTTTGAAAGCCTTTGTCCAATCCTTATTTAAATATGGATGCAAATAAAACATATTTTAATCAAATCGAAAAATAATATGGCCGAAAGTTGAGCTAAATATATATAAACGGTCACGCACGCGTAACACACTGCGATCTCCGATTTCTGATCCGTTAGCGAAAAAAAAGTTTTAAAAGTATTTTTTTGTTTTTAGTCCATGTTGACTTTATAAAGATGGCGTATTAACGAAAAGACAATATCTTTCTCTACACGAACAAGTTACAAACTTTCGATATTATTCTCGCACATGAAAGTCGCGTCAGATATAACCTTAAATACATCGATGAATTCGTGCAACTTACTCTGTAGAAAACGATCCCGAATGATTGCAAATTTGCTATATTCATTTTCCGCCTGGAACCCCCTACCAGACCGGTGCCCTGGACCCGTTGGGGGCCTTAGCGGCCTAAGCGGCCCCTAGACCCCTCGCAAAAAAAAAAAGAAATCGGCTCGCCCTACGGCGCTCGCATTATCACTTAATTACTGTACCCCCCCCCCCCCCCCCCCCCCCCCGATCAGCGCCTGCAATGGTACAACGTTTAAGGGCCCCTTAAGTATAGTAAAACGGCGCCCCATACTTAAGGACCAATGGCCCCTGTATCAGTACAGGTATTTATACCCCACACTGCCCAAGACGAATCGGTCTATTGTTTACCGAGGTACATCAGACCTCATTCCACCTTTGACCTATTCCAGTATATTCCTATAGATTCTGGAGGTTATAACACCTCATACACAGACAGGTTCTCTGCTAAGACTATTTCGCCGCTGGTAGGTCGTACAACACGCCACATTAAGAACAGTACTGAACTAATGAATACTCTGTTCACTAGAGAATGATCCTACACTCGAACAAATAACTGCATTATCCTGAAGCATATCACATGTCTTTAAGAAGTGTACCTCACTATCACTTACTTCAAACAGAAAGTGCAGCTTGGGGCTCCCCAGTTAGCCCCATCGTAGCCAGAAAATGGCTTTGGGGACCTTCCAAGACAGCCCGATATATTGGGGAAGATACATAGAGGACACTCTGGCCATCAAATGAGTAGAGTAGTAGATGAGTTTACGGATAATCTCAACAACTATCAAACTGTCATCAAATTTACCATCGAGAAGATGAAAGAAATCAGTAACCTTGTATTAGACACACGCATGCAGCTTGGAGATGATGGATCCCTCAGATTCGGTGTCTATCGCAAACCTACTCACACAGACGAATACCTCCAGTCCAATAGCTATCAACCACTTGATTACAAACTAGGGATGATCCGCACTTTAACTCATAAAGCTAACTCCATCTGCTCCACTGAAGAGACAAGAATGCAGGAGTAAGAACATCTAAAGAAAGCTCTCAGTGTTCCTTGACCGTCCCGGTAACAAGAATAAAACCACCGAACGGGCTCGAGATCGCCAACCACCCAAGGGACACATCACATGACCATATGTAGGAGGGGGTTTATGAAGTCATTTACAGAAAAACACGCAATGTGGGAGTAATGGTCCACAACAAGCCCTATAATACCATCCGTGGGGTGCTGGTGGACCTAATGATAAATCTTCTACCATGGACAAATCAGGTGTCATCTACCACACTAAATGCGCTGACTTTCCATCGCCCTATGTGGGGAGACGGAGAGACCACTCTCTAAACGGGAGGACGTACACCACAGAGTGTCCTCTCCGGTGGGGCTCACATGCGGGACCACGCCCACAAGTTCCAGACAGGGCAATATTAGAGTGCTAGACCAAGACCCTAACTGATTCCAACGTGGTGTAAAGGAGGCTATATAAAGTTCGGCCTCCAGACCAGATCTCAACCAGGACAGAAGACGCAACATCCTCTTCACAGCCTTGTTCAGTTACATGACTTGGGGATAAACCTCATTCAGTTGACTACATACTACTAAGTCTGTCCCCTATCAGTAGTGCTGAAGAAGTCTGCTAAATAGCAGGCGAAAGCAACACGTGAGTATTTTACATTAGTTGAATGAACCTGTTTAAAACATTCTGTTTATAATTAATGCACATTGTCATTTGGGTATCTCAAATTTAAACTCGAGAGTTTTATTTGCAGTCATGTTCCTTCTTCTTCGTCTCAGCCTACACGTACATGGGTTCTGTGTTTCTGCACTCTAGCATTCGTACATCTTTTATTAACAATTAAGCACTTTCCTCGGGTTGATAAACATGCTTGTGAATAGAGCTAACTATATAACTTGCAACAGACTAGCATTCTAAATCGAGACGAGGAGCAACCGTTGACTACCGCACATCTATGTAAAGGTTTTAAAAAAAATATAGCCCAATTGATTTGAAAGCATCTCGTTCTCACTTGTTCATGTATCATTTAACATTTCCCTCGGGTTGGTAAGCATGCTTGTGAAGAGAGCAAACTATATCACCTGCAACTGGCAAGCAGGCATTTCTAAATCGAGACGAGGGGACCGTAGACTACCGCACATCTTTATAAAGGCTTTTAACAAAATATAATCGAAATGTAGCCGAAAAGACTTGTTGAACTGATTGAAAGCTTTGAGCATTCCAAATTCCAAATAAATCCGCTCGCTTCACTGGTTATTTGCCTGATAAAGATTACAAAGTGTACAACATAATTGCTTGTGTTATACGAAAGGCTAATCACGTGTATGCATACCATCCCTAGGAAATGTTTCATAATAAATGGAATTCAAGGAGTTCGATTACGTGATATGCCACGCACGTTTCAGGTCATCTTAAACTGACATGATCTTGTCTATCAAATTAATCATATTCAAATAGCTTAATGTAACTTCTGACTGCATCTTTGTCTTGATAACATATCAAACGGTCCCAATAAAAGGCACTTTCGCGAGTGAGAAGTATCTTATCACAGACAGCCTATCAAAGTAGGAACGTTAAATATCAGAATACTTCTAGACGTGTAATCAGAGAAATTGCAACTTTAGCTGACGATGCAGTGTTGGTGCACTGTAACAAATTGCATTTAGATCGGGACACGCATATGGGAAGGTCAATTGGAGCATAAGGGACATTTGGTCAAACGGTGGTACACTCTTGCACCTGTGTTTGAAAGATAAGCACTTGTATTTGCAAATACTTATATCACTATTAATATAAGATAAAACTGATTTCACTAGAAGTACACGTTCGCTCCATATATTTTATATATCACTAGAACTGTAAAACTGTCAACATATTCAATTGAGAGCATTTAACAGTATTCTATGCATTCACATTTTAATTAGTTGTTAAAGTAAAACATTTAGCATACAAACTTACCGGAGTGAGGTTCATTGTAGTAGTTGGTAACTACCTCACAGAACAGCATACTGGAGGTCCGTCGCATGCCATCCAGAGCAATTAGGGTAAAGTGTCTTGTTCAAGGAAACACCGACAACACAGACCAGTCCGTTTCTCAGCTTCCAGAGAAACACAAACCAACTTGGGTATAGAGTGTCGAACCACGAACCTCCTGTTTACCACTGGCGTCTGATGCGGGACTCCATTATGTAATCCTGGATTTGTGTCCTTGAGTTTGCGACACTAACAGACAATGATAAGACAAGTAAATTGTCGAATTTTCGAGGCAATCTGTCCCTTTATCAAGACAAAAGTAAATTACATACCATCACATATAGACATAAAACATGGAACAGTTACACAAATACAGTTGGTAAAAACAACAATAGATATCGTTATGTTGTAAAAACGATCCCCCTTGGCCGATAATTAATTCGCCGAGGGCCTATTATGATTAATTAGAAAACATCCTAGGTGGTGTACAGATGGTAAAAGTAAATGAATAGATAAATAAGTAAATAAATAAATGATATAACTAAAAGTTTTAACAAAATAACATCGCGAGTTGAATCGATGTGATGACAGCGCGTGCTATTTCTACGCGGTATGTTCATTTCGTCCCGCAAATCTCGGCTCAAATAGCGGGTAGCAGTGACAATATCGGGTGGCAAATCCCATATTACTGACTAAAATTAGTTCGTTTTAACGAAATTGAATAAATATTTAAATCATATAAATGTATTTGTGTAGAAATGCATAATTTAGGCATTAAAAATCAAACAGAATGGTGGTCGAAAGATCCTATTTGGGTAACGATAACCGGTTGGCGGTATCAGGACGACTCGTCACAAACCGACAACATGTATTCACACAACTTATTCAGCCAATCAGCTTCTGTTGCGAACCAAGTCCGTAAGGAAAGTGTGTGTATGAGGTCTGTAGGGGTTGGTCTGATTAATAAACATATGGAGTGGGTACTTCTTATAAGCGAGAATAGAGATTAGATATACATCTCTACTAAAAATAGGATGGCGTAGGACTACAGGTGGAATAAGGCGGGAATTCCCCAGATGGGGGTTTCCCCGTCCGCTGTAAGGTCCTTTGATAACCCATGTGCTCATATATGCTATGCTATGAACCTGTGCACAATATCTGTTTGTGTGTGGCGAGAACTTCAAACTATAATGTGGAATAAATATTTATTCCATCATTTAAACTCCAAATGAATGATAGAGGCGACTAAATCTCCAGTTTTGACATATAGTGAGGAGTTTCTATTGTGAGAGTCCCTCAACTACGTAACATGTGGAGGATTATCTCTCATTCACACCGAGTGGGTAGCCGGTTTGGATTTGGTTGATCCAATGTCGTTCCCTATTCAGGCGTTGCTGGTCATTCCAACCCCTGCAGTGGTCAATGGGGACCACCTGCATGTCATGCAATGTGTGGCCCGGCATGTTGAAATGTCTCGCTACTAGCAAGTCCTGGCGTTTCTGTTTGATGGAACAACGGTGGTTGTTTATCCTCAGATTCAGTGGTGTTTTGGTCTCCCGGTATTGCGGTATTTCTGTCCATTAGTCTCACAATTGAATGAATTGGTGCTGTGAGTGTACGGACAGAGTTTACACCTCTTACTGCTACATGTCTCGAAACAGCCAGTGGCAGTAGCATGAGATGGTGAAGGTAGCTTACCACTGACTACCAAATCTTTGAAAATTTTTTGGTGTGCGGTAAGCAAGTATAGGGGGTTCCGGGAAAATACCCTTGAGTTTGCCGGACGACAACACGATGTGCCAGTGTTTCTGGAAGATCGTTGACAATGCTGGCATGCCGGGATGAAAGGTTACCACACAAGGTACTCTTCCAGTTTTCGGTCTGGCTTTGTATTCCTGTGTACTCGCCCTGTCCAATTCTTTCACCCTATCAATCTCACGATCAATCAGGGCTGCTCCATACCCTCTATTGAGAAGATGGAATCTAAGCTCTACACAACGACGTCTGAAGTCATCGTCTTCGGAGACGATACGCCCTGATTCTCAAAATCTGGGAATATGGAATAGCATTGTAGTGTGGGGTGGGTGACAACTTGACGGGCGAAGGTACTGATGAATGTCCGTGGGTTTACTGTATAAATCCGTGTGTATTTCTCCGTTGACGAGTGTGGAACGGGTGTCCAAAAAGTATTTTTATCGTCGGAGATGTCGGCAGTAAACTTAATGGTCCGATGGAACTTATTCGCGAAACGAATGAATTCCTCAAGAGACTCTCTACCGGATGTCCATACAGGATGTCCATACAGGATGTCCACTTGATATCGATGTTATGCATATATATCTATATATTTACATTCTGTGTTGCATTTGTCTATATGTCGTTAGTAAACCAAATTGTATGCATGAGAGTGTATACTACAATTTACAGTGATTCGGTCAGTGTAGGAATACAGCTCCAAGTGTTGTAGGTTGAACGATGGCCGCCAGTTTACTTTCGGCCTAGAGAGCTTTCGAATGCTAGCATTTATTAACAGAAGCCACAACAAAAAATAAAGCAATGTCACAAGTTATGAGAGTATAATTTTATAATACTAAAAATGTAGTCAACACGAAATTACTAGCCTATAAGCGCCATTCTTGATCTATACGAAATTATCAAATTGTCAATGTCGTCACACTCACAGGGGCCCGTTTCCAAATTTTCAGAAATGAAAGACACGACAACATTAAAAGTCAAGTATTTATAAAAAAAATCTTGTAAAAAAAATCGGGAGTATATATGCCTACTGGATTTTAGTTTTGTGATTATTCACTGATAGCAAAGGCCTACCTTGCAAAATCGAGCCCATGTGAAGTTGAAAATCGTCTGCTAAGTTAGCGACACTGATGTGACCGGTTAGACTGGAATCTGTTTCGAACGAAATATCCTTGGAATCGTTTTCACCTACTATCAAGACAACTTTCATTAAGAGCTGTTATTCTTCTGAAAATAACGTAAATCCAGTCAATACCAGAAACATAAGTGTTTCCGAGGAATCGAGTCTGTCCTGTGCAATGCCCGTTCAACGCCGCATCACTTCTAAATGTTAATCGTACATCATTGCGCATACAAACGGTTTCGATTTTAAACAATCAGAAATTATGTGATTATGAACAATTTGACGATACCTACACACGTATATGAAATATAAAATAAAGCCAAATTTGTGCAAAAACCACTTTATGTGTTTGCTATTAATAACGTCATGAGGGACTATATCATTTCTTCTGGAAATTTCGCTGTTCCGGTATTTTAACTTGATGACGTCAGTGATAGGGTAAGCGGCAAATTTAAACGCGTCATAACCTACAGTAAATAAAAAATCTTTATGAATGTAAATATAAGCATTGAACTATTAGCATAATACAATTTGGGTGACAGATAAATATTTCATGTCGCCCTAACGGGCGACATTCTATTTATCTGTCACCCAAATTGTATTCATGAATATCGACTGTATACTACCATTTGGTAACAGTTCAATGCTTAAATATATATATAGATATACACCGGGCCTTGAACCCACTATATACGGCACCCAACCGCCTAGCCAGAAATACCCGCAGCTTATACTGCTGCGCCACATCGGCGTTCTTAAAAAAAAGAACGTTTTAATGGCGCAGTGATGGTCGGCCCGATACCCTGACATGATCATTGTGGTATATATAGATATATATAAACTGTTTGTTGGCATCTCTAAAAAAGTGATAGAGCCAGCGGTTTTCAAAAAGATATTTCTTTTATTTCGATAAGTCCAAAGTGAGGACATAGACGATTCATTATAGGTAAAAAGTTAATTTAATTTAAGTAGTAAGACACACGATTGAAATCGGTTTTTATAGTTCACGAATTCCACCATATCCACATGATCTGTTACTGATAGTACAAACAAGCATATAATATAAACACCATATACGTTCCCGGGATACAAATAACTAGTGATCAACTTTGATTTAATGAACCCTGACTCTGTCGAAATCCCATGGGAAGGGGTCAATTTATTGTAATTATTTATTACACAAACGTAGAAAATAAGAAATAAGCGCGCGTTTGTATACAAACTATGGCTTGCCTTGTCCATAACATAGACGGAGACGGTGTAACCTACTATTTTTATTAATCTATTCACAGATATAAGCCTCACAGTTTGTGCACGTGTGTTGACATTTCAAAATATAATTATTTGAACAATCCATCCGTAATTAAGATATTTGAAATTATTCCGTACTGCTTCAATGTTACATGTCTCAACCATTGGTAAAGTACAGCTGTAAAGAAAGAAAGAAAGAAAGAAAGAAACGTTTCTCAATTTCAAAACGAAAAATACACAGATTAGCAGAACACAATTATTATTTGGTCCAGAGATCATGATATGTTGTGTATTAAAGTAGAAATAACTTATTCTAGTCAAATAGATGTATGTATTTATATAAGTAGAGGAGGAGCTAAGCGATAGTAAATACTGTAGTTAATATTTTCATTACATCCTGCAATCATTATTGTTGTTTTGCTAGGTACATATTATCATTATCAAAACTTCAAAACAGCATATAAATATATGCACCGATATTTATCTCCAACTAAGTCCTCTACATGAATACAACTTAAATCGTGCATAACCAAACGAATGTACTGGTTAAGTCAATATATAATGAGATTTACACGTAATCGGGAAACTTCTCGTACATTAAATTGGGCTAAACTGGCGAAGAACATTTTATGTACTCATGGTTTGGTTTTATTTCGCTTGAACATGGAGTTTGAGATATTGATGTATTTTTATCATTATTCCGATCAGGGGTACGAGACATATTTATACAAGACTGGCATAGAGAGATTGTAGACTCGCCACGAGTCAGATGTTAAATACTTTTCTCAAATGAATTTGGTTACAATAGATATCTTGATATTGTTAATACTTGTTAATAAAAAACAAAAACAAAAAACAAAGATTTCAGGCATCTTCTCATGGATTGAATATACAGTAGAGGCGGGAAGATGGCATCGCCCGATTCCAATACCTTTTTAATTTTGTCAAATTGAAAACGAATATCATTTTCTTACGGAATGTCCCTTATACTCAGAAATTAGGTCGGGTTTTTTTTTTGTATCGGAAATATAAAACACGAAATTTAACAAACCTTTTCGTCTTTTCGCCCCGAGAATTAAGGTTTGTTACATTTCGTGTTTTCGGGTCGAAAAGACGAGATTTTTGAACCCGAAAAGACGAGAATTAAGGTCGTTAATTAGCGTGCATTAATTTCGTCTTTTGGCGTATGACTTGTCTTTTCGGGGCGAAAAGACGAGAATTTAAGTTTGTTAATTCTCGTCTTTTCGGGGCGAAAAAACGAAATAACGAAATGGCACAAATCAGCCACCGTAGAAATTGTTCACTGCTGGAAGGGAGAGAACGAACCCCCCCCCCCCCCCCCCCCCCCCCCTCCCAGCCCGGCATATTCACATTCTTGCGAGTGTGTATGTTGGGGGAGGGGGTGGGGATGGTATGTTAAATATTCTCATTCTGTGCTTTAATAGGAATGTATACTTAGGCTGCCCTGCAGGTAGGGCGTAAGAATTGTACCTGCTGCCCCCATTGCATGATCGTAAGAGGCGACTAAATTTGGGATCTTATCTTTTCTCTTCTTTCTTAACAACTTTCTTCTTCCTAACGTCTCCCTTGACACTGCCTCACTTTTGGCCTTTAGTTGAGCGTTCGCCCCTGTGAGGAAGGCTTTGGGTTCTGTCCCCTGGCCGAGACATACCAGAGTCTTTAAAAATGGTAGTTGCTGCTCCTGCTTAGCGCTCAGTATACACGGAGTGGGACGACTTGTTCGCCCGTTGTCAGTATAATGTGACCGGGTGGGGTGTGCTGCTGGGTGTCTTCGGCAGTATGCTTCAGTGAGGTAGCACTATAAATCAGCAAAAGTTCCGGCCTATCACAAGGAGACTTAACACGAACATACCGCAGCCTCCCAAAACACATACGCACTGAACACACGCATGCATGTCGCACGCACGGGAGGCCGTCCTTAAATGACCTTAGCTGTTAATAGGACGTTAAACAAATTAAACCAAACCAAAAGTATACTTAAGTTTCTCTCTTAATATGCCTATTTATGGGGAATAATTTTCACTGCTCTTAGGTTTGCGGGGAAGTCGTAATTATCTCTCTATAATGTCGTCTTGTGGGGAATATTACCCATAATTATTCAAGCCCACTTCTACGGTAGTGTGAGAGAATGAAATTTGCTAGTTGTTCTAAAAATAGCACATTTTCAACTTTTGGCGGCAACTTACACATTTTCGCATCCGGATTCTTTTCAAATAGTGCTTGGATTTATGGGGAATCAGAGGAATCCCCATAAAACCGATTATTCCCCACAATGTTGGTCAAACGTCTAATTATATTCCCCATAGGTATGGTATTGCGAGTGCTCTCTCTCTCTCTCTCTCTCTCTCTCTCTCTCTCTCACTCTCTCTCCTGATTTCTGGGAAAAAAATGATAAAACAAAATATCGTTTTAATATTGATCCGAAATGACTTTATATATATATATATATATATATACACCGTTATTGGCCTATCGTAGACCAAAAAATGTAAGAGATCTGGTGGTGACCAGCAAATTACATTCATCTGCCTCTGTCGTTACAACAGGCTCCTTCAACACATGCAGCAAAAAAAAAAACGTGCAAATTGTGCCCATACACTGAGTCCACAGACACGTTTAAATGTGTAATAAACAACCGTGTTTATCACATTTTACAAACACTGACATGCACATCAGCCAATGTTGTATATCTCCTCTCCTGCAAAAAATGCAAAATGCAGTATGTTGGAGAAACCAGCACAAAGCTCAACATCAGAATCAACAATCACCGTTGCTCCATCAAGCAAAACAGACCAGACTTTCCTGTGGCAAGGCATTTCAATTTACCTAGTCACAGTTGGAAGGATATGCAGGTGGTCGCCATTGATCACTGTCCTACCTGGAATGAAACGAAACGTCGTTCCAGAGAAAGATACTGGATCACCAATCTCCAAACCTGCTACCCTCGGGGTATGAACGAACGTTAAAGACGTCTTCTGGATGTACTCTCCATCTGACCATTATATTTCACTATTCATGTAGTTAATTATTCAATTTGTTAAAATTTTCATAATTGCTGTACTTTTTGGGGCATCTATTCATTGTTGCTCTTTGAGACTCACATTTAGTCGCCTCCCGCCATCATGCACCAGCATCTTGGTCCGAGTTGGCCCGAATCGTCTGTTTCCCGTAGCGTCCTGTAGGGACACTTCGGCATTCGTATTTCTTATATTTTCAGTCTTGATAAATATTTGTAGTAGTTTTTTCACACCACTCTCTATAATTCTAATGATCTAAAACATGTTTTTCTAAAGTTTTTCAGACTTTGTAAACGATATTTAATCAATTACTGTGGAGACGATAATGCAACATTTTTTATTCTGAAATCTGATATCAATGCAATGTCGTCCACTAGCAGTATTTAGGGACGAATCGTCTTTGAACTCTTCGATATACTTTCACGTGCGGGGGAATTCAAAATATCTCTGCCGTTGATCGCATAGCGTTCTAGTGTTGAACATGATGCAGTCACGCTAGTATCCGCCTTCGGCCCACGTTTGCCGAAGGGTTCATTGTGGTTTCTCCAGTTACTAAAACATTATTCTTATTGTATTTTATTGTATTTCCAGTATTTCTTATATATATTATGTGATTGTATTTGTAATTTTTTGTGTTTTGATAAAGGGGCGGATTGCCTCGAAAATTTAACAAGCCTTATTGTTCACACTGTTTGAATTACTTCTTTGCCCCACATATATATATATATATATATATATATATATATATATAAATTTGAATGCAACAAAGACAACTTTTCAATCATATCTGCACCGTGTAGATTTGAATTTTTAAAGCCATCTAACACTTGATGGTCTTATTCTAATTATTCTTTGAATTGCACAAGTACATATGTTTTAATGCAAAAGAAGCGTAACTAGATCTAGCTCAGTAGAGTTTTCCTATCCGATACAAAATGATAAATGATACTATATCTTTAAACCTACAGTCAAAGATGATTTACATCTAGTTAAAGTTATTATAAAGACAGTCTTGGGAAATTCTGGGTATATCTCGCAGGTGAAAAATGGAGATAAAGGTTTTTGTTTTTGATTTTGGTAGTGTCAATTGAAATATATATAACTGAATTTACAACACATCAATGCAGTTTCGGTTTTGCAGAGACATATATATATGTCTCTGAGTTTTGGTAGCTTTTACCCGTGTATATTTTTGCAAGGGGAATAATTTGATCTGATGTTTTGTGCGAGACAATAATACGAGTTACTTCCCTTTCACCTGTTCAACTTTCGTTAAACCAACATTTACCAATTTATACAAAAAAGTATGCTTTTTAACAAAACAAATTTCGTTACAGTATTCTCGCTGAAGAAAGGGAATGTGTAGTTATTATGGCAATAATTTCAAACAAAAGCAATAATTGACACATTTTCGTAAGGATTACCTAACCGCTCCGACGAGCTCCAAAATCGTGTTTACACACTGTCAATTAATTATCTTAAATGACGTTTAATGTTTAATGAGCGTTCCAACAACTGACCCATGACAACGTACCTGTGTCGATATGGTAGTATGCACGAGCGAAAAGTAAGGTTATATGATAAAAGATATGTTGATCACAAAATCTTCGGACGTTTTTAAAGAAATCCACACGCTAGTGACCCTTGTGGTTATTCAATTCAATATATGTGACACGATATATCAATAATGTATACAGATATATGTGACTAGATACGTCAGTCAGTTATGCAGATGTGTGTGACTAGATAAGTCACTGTTGATACAGATATATGTGACTAGATATGTCACTGTTGATACAGATATATGTGACTAGATATGTCACTGTTGATACAGATATATGTGACTAGATATGCCACTGTTGATACAGAAATATTTTACTAGATAAGTCACTGTTGATACAGATACATGTGACTAGATATGTCACTGTTGATACAGATATATGTGACTAGATATGCCACTGTTGATACAGATATATGTGACTAGATAAGTCACTGTTGATACAGATATATGTGACTAGATAAGTCACTGTTGATACAGATACATGTGACTAGATATGTCACTGTTGATACAGAAATATTTTACTAGACATGTTAATATTTATACAGATATATATGTGACTAGATATGTCAATCATTTATACAGATATAAGTGACTAGATATGTCAATCAATTATACAGATATATGTGACTAGATATGACAATCATTTATACAAATATATGTTACTAGATATGTCAATCATTTATACTGATATCTGTGATTTGATATGTCAATTTTCACACAGAAATATGTGAAAAGATATGTCAAACATTTATACAGATACATGTGACTAGATATGTCACTGTTGATACAGATATATGTCACTAGATATGCCACTGTTGATACAGATATATGTGACTAGATATGTCACTGTTGATACAGATATATGTGACTAGATATGCCACTGTTGATACAGATATATGTGACTAGATATGCCACTGTTGATACAGATATATGTGACTATATATGTCAATCATTTAGACAGAAATGTTTGACTAGATATGTCAATCATTTATACAGATATATGTGACTAGATATGTCAATGATTATACAGAAACATGTGACGCGATATGTCAACGTTTATACAGATATATGTGACTAAATATGTAAATGTTTATACAGATATTTGTGATTAGATATGTCAATCATTTATACAAATATATGTGACTAGATATTTCAATCATTTATATAGATATATGTGACTAGATATGTCACTGTTGATACAGATGCATGTGACGCGAAATGTCAATGTTTATACAGATATATGTGACTTAATATGTAAATGTTTATACAGATAAAAGTGACTAGATATGTCAATCGTTGATACAAATATATGTGAGACGATATGTGAATGTATATACAGATATTTGTGACGACCTATGTCAATGTTAATACAGATATTTGTGACACGATATGTCAATGTTTATACAGATATATTTTACTAGATATGTCAGTCATTTATACAGATGTTTGTGACTAGATATGTCACTGTTGATACAGATGTATGTGACTAGATATGTCAATGATTATACAGATATATGTGTCACGTTAGGTCAGTCATTAAACAGATATATGTGACTAGATATGTCAATGTTTATACAAATATATGTTACTAGATATGTCAATGTTAATACATATATTTGTGACAAGATATGTCAATGATTTATACAGATATATGTGACTTGATATGTCAATGTTCACACAGAAATATGAGACTAGATATGTCAATCATTTATACAGATATATGTGACTAGATATGTCACTGTTGATACTGATACATGTTACGCGAAATGTCAATGTTTATACAGATATATGTGACTTAATATGTAAATGTTTATACAGATAAAAGTGACTAGATATGTCAATCGTTGATACAAATATATGTGACACGATATGTCAATGTATATACAGATATTTGTGACTACATATGTCAATGTTAATACAGATATTTGTGACTAGATACTGTATGTCAATCATTTATACAGATATATGTGACGCGATATGTCAATCATTTATACAGATATATGTGACTAGATATTCATATAAGCATGTTGGAATGCTGATAACCAACGATCTTAAGGTCGAAGCAGCAATATCGAACGGATGTGAAAAGGGAAGAAAATCATTCAATCTTATGACAAGGTTTGGACAGGACTGTAAATCCACGAAACTTACGGTAACCGCCAATTCATATAGGAAAGTCATCCTCCCTAGTGTACATGTATTATATGGTTCACAATTCTGGAGTAACCCTTTGTAAAAAGATATTCAACGGCTCAATGTCTTTCAGCACGAAATTGCGAAAAGAGCACAGTGTTTTAGGAAACGTACGCGATCAGACATAGCGGAACCAATGCTTGGACTCTACAGAATCGCGGCAGAGATAGACAAAAAGAAACTTCTGTTCCTACATACATTAATTGCCCTTCCGTCGAATAAATTACCGAAGCAAATATTCTTGTCACGGCTTTATCAGCACCTGAACGAACCAACTTCCCAAACTGGATTTATACCTGATATTGTTAAAACATTGGCTGAATATGATCTACAAGATCATCTCCTGGACTACGTAAAATCTACGCATTTCCCCCGAAAAAATGTGTGGAAACGACTAGTAAATCGCTCAATTAATTACACCGAAGATAGATTGTTAAGAGAAAGATTATGCGTCGACGGAGATTTCATTCGTCTTCAAGATGTACATTGTAAATACCGTTCACCATACATATTATGGAAGATGCCATGTACGCAGACAATACGTTACGCAGCCAAAATGCTAACGTTTACGCTAACATGGATTGAATCGAAATGTGAAAATTGTGAGGATCTATATATTGATCCTATATTGCATTTTGTGTCAAAGTGTCATACTACGAAACACCTTAGATTGAGATTTATGGGAAAAGTTCTTACGCCATATCTAGGGTTTTCATATCCGGGACTCGAAAGTATTTATCACGGATGTGCTTGAAATCGGAACATTCTATTAAAAAATGCCCCACTGTGAATTGAGCATCACATGCATAACACACCGGTGGATCCTCTCGTTTCAAAAGGAACGAATGAGTAGGATATGTGTGCCCGGTACGGAGCCGAGAGAGGAGTATTTCCTCTCTACGATCCTTCCGACTTGGTTTTGATGTTTTAAGTTTTGGTTGTACTTTAAAAAGTTTGTTGCTCGTCTCGAGAGACCAGCGTTGCTGCCATTTACTCTGAATGGCAGAACTAATTACAGGTTTGAAATCTGTATATGGTATTTTAAAATTTGTTTGTTGCAGATTTAGAGCAAGTTTTATTCTTTGGATCTCGTGATTGTAAATTTTGAAGGACAGATAGAGAGTCGGAACAAATTATTGCCTTTCTAATGCGTTGTTCTTCGATATGGTCGAGGGCCAAATCGATGGCACATGCTTCCGCAGAGAAGATAGAGGCATCATCTGGTAAGCGGATTGAAGAGCAATGGCGATCGGAATAGCATGCTGCGGAGACCTTTACTCCATCTTTTGAGCCATCAGTGTAGATCTGAACGTGATCGGGAAAATCTTTAATTCATTCCCGAAAGGAGGATTTGTGTTCTTCGGGTAATGCACTCGATTTTGCCCTCACGTGTAGAGTAAGGTTAATATCAGGTGTTTCGACAAGCCATGGCGGTACATCCGATACGGTGTATTCGCCTATGTTGTCTAAGCTTATGTTAAGTTCATGAAGAAAATTCGAAATTCTAATGCCAAATGTTGGTAAGAGTTTTTGGTTTTGAGTGAATATGTTTCGGTATTGCGGATTGACAACAAGATCAAAAGCCGGGTTTTTCGGGTTGGATTTCAATTGGGCGGCATATTGAAGCGTAAGTTTTTTCCTTCGGTCATTTAAAGATGGTTCATTTGCCTCTACATAAAGGCTCTGCACTGGTGTTGTTCGGAAAGCACCAAGTGCTAGACGTAATCCTTGATTATGGATAGGATCCAACATTTGCAGGTAAGAATTCCGTGCCGATCCATAAACGATGGACCCATAGTCGAGTTTTGATCGAATACGTGCCCTATACAGTTGCAGAAGTATTTCACGATCCGCACCCCAGTCAGTATTGGAGAGGACACGCAAAATGTTCAGCGCCTTTGAGCATTTATCCTTCAGATGTTTAACATGTGGAACAAAGGATAGTTTAGAATCAAATATTAGTCCGAGAAATTTAGTTTGTTCGACAACTGGAATTTTAATGCCATCAAGTGTGAGATCTGGGTCATTGTGTGGCTTTCGTTTTTGACAGAAGTGCATACATACAGTTTTTGATCTGGAAAATTTGAAGCCGTTTTCATCTGCCCATACTTGTAATTTGCCTAAACATTGTTGGAGTTGTCGTTCTATTGTGTGCATGTTCTTTGATCTATAACAGATCAGAAAGTCATCCACAAATAGTGAGCCTTCTGTAGACTGACCAAGACATTGAACTATACTATTAATTTTTAGGCCAAAAAGTGTTACTGATAGGATTCCGCCTTGAGGAATTCCCATTTCTTGTTTGGCTGTTTCAGAATAGTTTGAACCAACGCGAACTTTGAAGTGTCTGTCAGATATGTAATTTGAAATGAATTTCGGGAGATTCCCGCGCACACCAATCTCGTGCAGGTCTTTCATTATACCATACTGCCACGTAGTATCGTATGCCTTCTCCAGATCGAAAATACGGCAACAAGGTGTTCTTTCTTGGCAAAAGCTTCTCTAATGAACGTTTCTAGTCGGATCAAATGGTCTACCGTCCCTCTTCGGTTTCTGAATCCGCTTTGGAGTGGGCTGATGATATTGTTTGACTCGAGAAACCAAACTATCTCTGTGTCTGTCCTGTTCTCCAAGTCTGTCTATCTTAATCTTAACCTGGTATTAATCATACGTTCAAGTGTTTTACAGACGCAACTTGTCAGAGAAATAGGGCGATAATTATTTGGTTCAGTAGCGTCCTTTCCGGGTTTTGGAATTATTGTAGATTCCTTCCATGACTCGGGGATCTTTCCGGAAGCATAAACTTGGTTGAATATATGTAGAAGGCAATTTTATGACGAGTCTGGTAGATGTTTTAAAAGCTGATATGTAATTTCATCAGGACCAGCTGCTGAATCTTGTGATTTTCGTAGTGATTCAAGCAGTTCTGGTAAATCAAAGGGTTTATTGTAATTTTCAGTGTTTGATGATTTAAAATTGAGCCGTTTCTTTTCTTTCTCCTTTTTAAATGCCTGGAATTTTCTGGAGTGATTTTTGACTGATGAATTTTCGGATATATTTTTGGCAAATGCGTTTGCAATTTCAGATTTGGAAGAAATATTTTGTTTTTGTTGATAAGGTGAGAGGATGGTGATGTTTTCCTTTTCCCACTTATTTTTCTGATCATATCCCATACTTTTTTAGACGATCTATTTGATGATATCTTAGACACGTATTCTTTCAAGCTATTCTTTTTGTCAGTTTTGATTGATCGCCGAGCCTTTGCCCTCCAGATTTTAAAACTACTGTAGTTTGCAACGGTAGGAGAAGCTAAGTACCGTCGCAGCGCTGCGTTAGGACCAGATCTATTTAAAAAAGATTCTTCTGATAAAAGGAACTTTGTAGGTTTTGGAGCGGATTTTTGTATGGTCTTTTTAGATATCTTGTTCACAAAAAAAAAAAAAGTACTTTTCCATAGCTCATCAGATGATAATTGCTGTGGTGGCCATCTTGTAAATTCAATGAATTTTTGAAACGACACCTCATATTCAGAAATGTCACTAGAACATTCATAGAAAGTCTTCTTACTACGAAGCAAATAATATTGGAGTTATAAGGAAAAACACAATTTCAAAGATGGCGATCATGGCAGCCATCTTGAATGTTATTTTCACTTAATAAATACAAATATCTAGTCAGGACCTTCTAACTAATCATTTAATGCGAATTTCAACACTCTCGGCTAAAAAAAGTTAACGGACGACGGATGACGCACGACGCACAAAGCACGACAGACACCGGACGAAACCCCATAGCAAAAACTCACATGAGCCTTCGGCTCAGGTGAGCTAATAGAATAGAAAATAATAATTCGTAGATTTTGCAGTAGAAATATAGTTCTGTATAAAATGTTATATAAATAATTTTATGATCTTACGAAAACATCGACCTCATAGCAGATTTATGAAATGCGTCAGAGTTATCATTATATCGAGCCCCGAACAACGTAAAACGAAACTTTCGTGAGGATTTTGATAATTTCTTATGGAATGGAAACCGGTCTAAGACTATGTTTATTTCTTACAGAAATATATCCATTGGAATAGTCGTTAAACCGTAAGAACACATGTTAATTACATATGAAATTGAAACGAGTATAAGAGATATACATGTATCTACGGGAATGGTCGTGAAACCGTAAGTATATATGACACATTTTACCAAACTGATATGGAATATGAAAATGATGATATTCTCATGCCATTCCTTTGGAAACGATGCAATACAATTGTCGTATATGAAGTAAGTAACTCAGTGAACTGGTTTGACCGATGTCAGTATAATGTGACCAGGAGGGGTGTCCCCGTGGATGTCTTCGGCTGTATGTTTCAGCGAGGCAACACTATACAGTCGGGCATCAGTTCCGTGCTACCACACGACCAAACCGCATCCTCCCAAAACACGCACTCATCACGCGCATGTACGTTGCATATAGAGGAGGCCGTCTTTAAATCTCCATAGCTGTTTATAGGACAGTAAAGTCAATGTGAAACTGCGAGGTGTGATAGAGAAAAAAATTGTTTACGTATTTTTACAAAACATTCCGCTCCGGTGACATCTTCTCAGTCTGGCGGTCCTCACATGACACCTTTATCCGGCTACACCCAACGTTATCAACCATTAATTTGTCTTCTCCCCATCTGGCCACACACAACACCAATACGTTCTCAACAAATCTCTCCCTGACTCTCGGACCATAAACTTTCACATTTAATATAATCCAAATACTTTCATTAATATATAATCACCATATAATCCTAAAACAATTTAATGATCAGATAATCTCCCCTAACACTCTCTCCACACGGCCGCGGCACTGATAATTAATTATACTATCTGACCTCTCCCTGACTGACTCTCCTCTTCTAAAAGCCATCAATCTTTCGCAGAGGTTTTAGTTTTCCTTTACGTCAGCAGGTCATTCGGTCCGGATACAGTTTGTGATATTCCGGTTATTCCCAACTAGTCATTTCTATTAACTCGTTAGTCGGACGTTGAGTATTTATCATCTGAAGACTGACATTGACCTTGATCATGTGATGTAGGTCTTGATTATATGACGTTGACCGTGTTAATCTGAAGTTGACCTTGGTCATTTGACTTCGACCTTGGTCATTTGAAGTTGACCTTGATTATATGACGTTGACCTTGATCTTTGTAGTTTTCTTTGATTTTCTGACGGTGACTTTGATCATGTGACGTTGACATTGATCACCTGAAAAAAATATTGATCAACTGACATTGACCTTGATAATGTGACGTAGGCCTTGATAATGTGACGTAGACCTTGATCATCTGAAGTTGATCTTGGTCATTTGAAGTTGACCTTGATCAGTTGACGTTGACCTTGATCATCTGAAGTTTAATATCATCATCTGCTGATCTGACATCTACTTTGATCACGAGACGTTGACATTGCTTATTTTAATGATATTTTAAAACAGATGTTTTGACAGTGAACCTCACTACGTATCTGGCACAACAAAATGATCGTTACATAACAGACATATGTGCATAAAATGACAACACAGAAAAACAATCTCGCGGTAAATCACGCGACAATTTTAGCCGCCTACAAAAGTGCTCTGTATCCAGCGATAACGGCCTAATGTATTTACTTGCCATCTGGAATTTTATTTCACTTAATGAATACAAATATCTAGTCAGGACCTTCTAACTAATCATTTAATGCGAATTTCAACACTCTCGGTTAAAAAAAGTTAACGGACGACGGATGACGGATGACGCACGACGCACGACAGACACCGGACGGATACCCCATAGCAAAAGCTCACATGAGCCTTCGGCTCAGGTGAGCTAATAAAATAGAAAATAATAATTCGTAGATTTTGCAGTAGGAATATAGTTCTGTATAAAAAGTTATATAAATAATTTTATGGTCTTACAAAAACATCGACCTCATAGCAGATTTATGAAATGCGTCAGAGTTTTCATTATATCGAGCCCCGAACAACGTAAAACGAAACTTTCGTGAGGATTTTGATTATTTCTTATGGAATGGAAACGAGTTTAAGAATATGTTGATCACTTACAGAAATATATCCATTGGAATAGTCGTTAAACCGTAAGAACACATGTTAATTACATATGAAATTGAAACGAGTATAAGAGATATACATGTATCTACGGGAATGGTCGTGAAACCGTAAGTATATATGACACATTTTACCAAACTGATATGGAATAAGAAAATGATGATATTCTCATGCCATTCCTTTGGAAACGATGCAATACAATTGTCGTATATGAAGTAAGTAACTCAGTGAACTGGTTTGACCGATGTCAGTATAATGTGACCAGGAGGGGTGTCCCCGTGGATGTCTTCGGCTGTATGTTTCAGCGAGGCAACACTATACAGTCGGGCATCAGTTCCGTGCTACCATACGACCAAACCGCATCCTCCAAAACACGTAATCATCACGCGCATGTACGTTGCATACAGAGGAGGCCGTCTTTAAATATCCATAGCTGTTTATAGGACAGTAAAGTCAATGTGAAACTGCGAGGTGTGATAGAGAAAAAAAAAATTGTTTACGTATTTTTACAAAACATTCCGCTCCGGTGACATCTTCTCAGTCTGGCGGTCCTCACATGACACCTTTATCCGGCTACACCCAACGTTATCAACCATTAATTTGTCTTCTCCCCATCTGGCCACACTCAACACCAATACGTTCTCAACAAATCTCTCCCTGACTCTCGGACCATAAACTTTCACATTTAATATAATCCAAATACTTTCATTAATTTATAATCACCATATAATCCTAAAACAATTTAATGATCAGATAATCTCTCCTAACACTCTCTCCACACGGCCGCGGCACTGATAATTAATTATACTATCTGACCTCTCCCTGACTGACTCTCCTCTTCTAAAAGCCATCAATCTTTCGCAGAGGTTTTAGTTTTCCTTTACGTCAGCAGGTCATTCGGTCGGGATACAGTTTGTGATATTCCGGTTATTCCCAACTAGTCATTTCTATTAACTCGTTAGTCGGACGTTGAGTATTTATCATCTGAAGACTGACATTGACCTTGATCATGTGATGTAGGTCTTGGTCATTTGAAGTTGACCTTGATCAGTTGACGTTGACCTTGATCATCTGAAGTTTAATATCATCATCTGCTGATCTGGCCTCTACTTTGGTCACGAGACGTTGACTTTGCTTATTTTAAAGATATTTTAAAACAGATGTTTTGACAGTGAACCTCACTACGTATCAGGCACAACAAAATGATCGTTACATAACAGACATATGTGCATAAAATGACAACACAGAAAAACAATCTCGCGGTAAGTCACACGACAATTTTAGCCGCCTACAAAAGTGCTCATAATTCAAATTAATGACCTGTCTCTGTATCCAGCGATATCGGCCTAATGTATTTATGTTTTGTGTAATTTAACCCAGTACGTACGTAGGCACAAGATTTTTTTCTAAAACAGGTTATGCAAGATTCGTAAATGATGTCTACTAAAAACGCCGTTGAAAATGTACAGACGACACAGATTAATTATAATAATAGCTTTCAAAAAAGTTGAGACAGAAGTGACAAAACTAAATTTAATGGTACCATACAGTTGTTTCGTCCTCTCAGGACTTGCCAGGAGGACGAAAAAGTGTACGAGGAGCTCAAACTAGGTCGACCGAAGTCTGGGTGGGAAGGCACAATAGCCCCACAACACAATAGGAAGTAAGTATATAATATGTTAAACTAGTTCATTGAAAATTTATCCACGGAAAATGCCAATAAGCTTAATGCTTAATGTACATTCCATCCATAGACACGCGAATGTATATGCTGTCGCGTGAGAAATACTATTTAGTTGGAAATATTAGCGATGATAAATTTCTCTATAATCGCGGTCATTGGATAAAGCGCGAAAATAAATAGTCAGCGAATATTAGGTTTACAAGACGTAGATTTGATACCCGCGAACAACGTCCGAGCGGAAAGTATATTGTGTATACTTTTGCTATCGCATTGGAGAATATTAGCTCTTATTTGAAAGCATATGTGTTTATCTAAATATGTAACTCTCTCTCTCTCTCTCTCTCTCTCTCTCTCTCTCTCTCTCTCATCCTTTTTGCAAATGAAAATACAATGCAGGTTTAAATAAAAACCGCGAAAACATCAGCCCCGTAAAATTAAACAGCTATACAGTATAAATTGATTGAAATTGCAGCACCAGGCTTGATAAGACCCATATCAGTGATAGTGGGTGTAAAATCTTATTTCACGTCAACCTTAAAGTAGAATGTAAATACCGAAATCAATGTCCAAAAGATGAATGACAATCCGAGCATTCTGTATTTGTCTTTCCTAGATTTATTTTATCCAAATATATTGTTTACTTACTCCCCGCTCTTCTTACATACATAAGATGTATAGGAGGATAATTATTTATGAGTGTTCGGGAGACTTTGGTTTGTATTGTTTAACATCCTATTTAAGGACGTCCTTCCTTGTGTACGAAATAAATGTATGTAGTGTATGTGAGTGTTTTTTTTAGGATGAAGTATGTTCTTATAATATGTAAATAGAAACAAAACCGTCGTACTTACTGATCAAACCGGACAGTATGTCACTCAAGGAAGGCCGTCCTTGAATAGAATGTTAAACAATACAAACCAAACCCTCCGTAACAACCATCAATAACCTCCCATACACCGCATGTCTGTAAGTAGAGCAGATAGTACTGTAAACAAGAAGATTAGATAAACATAGGAAAGACAAATATGGAATGCTCGGATAGCAATTTCTGTTTTGAACATGGATTTCAGTAAAATCAACAGTGGTCCTTAACATTTGAAGTTCGTACTCATCACTACAATTGATGTCATTTCAGTTACCCGTATACCTTGTCCTTTAGTAAATATGCCTACGTCGCAACAAGGTCACAATAAAAAGTGAACATAATAGAGCAACGCGCACCCTGAATAATGAATGGAAGTTATCATTGGCCATTGTGTGGTACAACATACAAATCACGTTCATGACTCTGTTTATCACGATTCATATTCTGCACAAAGGGTCCGTGCATTGTTTTGACGAAATGTATCAGTATCACTTGGAATCGCATGTATCTTTTGATTATCTTGAATTTCATTTTCTAGATCGTTTAACAGAGGGTTTAAATATCACACATTTTGTAAATGGAATTTAACAAGACCTATAGAATTCCCACCTCATGAACGTGATTTTCAGCTTGTTCGACACAATGGCCAATGATAATTTCCATTCATTATTCAGGGTGCGCGATGCTCTATAAGTTTCACGTTTTTGTTGTGACTTTGTTGCGACCTTGGCATATTTACTATAGAACACGATATACGGGTAACTGCAATGACGTCAATTGTAGCGATGGCTACGAAAGTAAAATGTTAAGGACCACAATTCACTTTTCTGAAATCCATGTTCAAACGAGTAATGACAATTCGAGCATTCCGTAATTGCCTTTCCTAGATTTATTTGATCCAAATCTTTTTTGTTTACTTGCTTCCCGCTCTACGACATAAGATGTATGGGAGGTTACTGATGGGTTTTAGGGAGGGTTTGGTTTGTTTTGTTTAATATCCTATTTAAGGAAGTCCTTACATTTGTTCGAGATGGACACTTGCAGTGTATGTTTGTGTTATTGGAGGACGCCATATGTTTGTGTTTATCTTCTTGTGATAGCGTGAGACATTATAGTGCTATCTCACTGAAACATACTGCCGAAGACAGTAGGCAGGACACCCTACCTTTTAGGAACAGGAATCACGTGAATGTGTAAAGTTATACTTGATTGCCCTTCCCATATAAACTAAGACCCTAAGACATCGTTCATGATTAGATTCAATGTTGTCCGCCTTCTAGCTCAGCTGTTTTTTCTGCCTTATTTATTTTTACTGCTATTCATGCTTACATCCTCACGTGGCGGTATTATAATACGACCTTGAAATTCTTTCATAGAACTCTGACATGCTATTTTGTTTCTTTGAATAAGTACTAATATTACTAGAGCTGTGTGGATATCAGCCTTCTTTCTCCCTATCCAGCATTCGATACACAAAGAACTGTCCGGTTTGATGAGTAAGTACGCGAAGAAAATTTCAAATACGACGGGTTTGTTTCCATTTACATGTTAACTGTCCGGATAATTTAAAAATCCGATCCGATTTGTTACCGGTTTAACGTCGGATGTATCATTAGCTGTCGGACATGTTTAGTCGACTTTCCGGATTAGGGAAAGTTACACCAATATACCGGAAGTGATGTCATTACTAGTGGTGTAACATCACAAATAAAGTGATTTAATATGTTTTGAAACTCGTTTGATATCGGAAAAGGAATAATGTTTCCATATTGGGTTTCAATAAGTGTCGTTAAATTCAATTTAAAAAAACCGTATGATACTTCAACCGCCGTTAAACGATCTCGAATTTGAAATTCAGGATAATTATTCCCAAAGGACACATACGATTCCAGGAGATACTGATACAGTTCGTCAAAACAATACATGGGCCCTTTGTGTTGATAATGAATCATGCGAAACCAACTCATAAACGTGATTTGTAAGTTGTACCACACAATGACCAATGATAATTTCCATTCATTATTCAGGGTGCGCGTTGCTTTATTATTTTCATTCTCTTGTTGCGACCTTGACATATTTACTATAGAACACGGTATACGGGTTACTGAAATGACGTCAATTGCAGCGATGGCCACGGATGTGAAATGTTAAGGACGACTTTTGACAATCCGAGCAATTCGTATTTGTTTTTCCTAGATTTATTTGATACAAATCGTCTTTGTTTTACTTACTCCCTGCTCCTCTTACCGACAAAAGATATATGGGAGGTTATTGGTGAGTGCTAGGGAGGGTTTGGTTTGTATTGTCTTGTTTAACATCGTATTTAAGGACACCTTTCCTTGTTTGCGAGATAAACGCATGCAGTGTATGAATGTGTTGGTGGAGGACGCCATAAATTTGTGTTTGTCTTCTTGTGATAGTGGGACACATTATAGTACTACCTCACTGAAACATACTGTCCAAGACAGTAGATAGGGCACCCCACCTGGTCACATAGTACTCACAACTACCTTTTAGGAGCAGGACCATGTGAAAGTGTAAAGGTATACACGATTGCCCCTCCTTTACAAATGATCAGATTTCGTGTTGTCCGCCTACTAGCTCAGCTGGTTCTTCTTCTTTTATTTTTACTTCTATTCATGCTTACAGCCATATTTATCCGCTTTCTTCGTTCACTTGATCACTTCCAATCTTCTTTTCACATTCTTTCTTTCTGTGTATTGTTCTTGATAAACTATTTACCTATCTCACGTGATGGTATTACGATACGACCTTGAAATCCTTCGTTGGAACTCTGACTTGTTATTTTATTTCCTTTGAATAACAACTGATATTATTAGAGTTGCGTGGATATCAGCCTTCTTTTTCCCTATCCAGCGTTCGATACACGAAGAACTGTCCGGTTTGATGAGTAAGTACGTGAAGAAAATTTCAAATACGACGGGTTTGTTTCTATTTACATGTTAACTGTCCGGATAATTTAAAAATCCGATCCGATTTGTTACCGGTTTAACGTCGGGTGTATCATTAGCTGTCGGACATGCTTAGTCGACTTTCCGGATTAGGGAAAGTTACACCAATACACCGGAAGTGATGTCATTACTAGTGGTGTAACATCACAAATAAAGTGATATAATATGTTTTGAAAGTCGTATGATATCGGAAAAGGAATAATGTTTCCATATTGGGTTTCAATAAGTGTCGTTAAATTCAATTTAAAAAAACCGTATGATACTTCAACCGCCGTTAAACGATCTCGAATTTGAAATTCAGGATAATTATTCCCAAAGGACACATACGATTCCAGGAGATACTGATACAGTTCGTCAAAACAATACATGGGCCCTTTGTGTTGATAATGAATCATGCGAAACCAACTCATAAACGTGATTTGTAAGTTGTACCACACAATGACCAATGATAATTTCCATTCATTATTCAGGGTGCGCGTTGCTTTATTATTTTCATTCTCTTGTTGCGACCTTGACATATTTACTATAGAACACGGTATACGGGTTACTGAAATGACGTCAATTGCAGCGATGGCCACGGATGTGAAATGTTAAGGACGACTTTTGACAATCCGAGCAATTCGTATTTGTTTTTCCTAGATTTATTTGATACAAATCGTCTTTGTTTTACTTACTCCCTGCTCCTCTTACCGACAAAAGATATATGGGAGGTTATTGATGAGTGCTAGGGAGGGTTTGGTTTGTATTGTCTTGTTTAACATCGTATTTAAGGACATCTTTCCTTGTTTGCGAGATAAACGCATGCAGTGTATGAATGTGTTGGTGGAGGACGCCATATCTTTGTGTTTGTCTTCTTGTGATAGTGCGACACATTATAGTGCTACCTCACTGAAACATACTGTCCAAGACAGTAGATAGGGCACCCCACCTGGTCACATAGTACTCACAACTACCTTTTAGGAGCAGGACCATGTGAAAGTGTAAAGGTATACACGATTGCCCCTCCATTACAAATGATCAGATTTCGTGTTGTCCGCCTACTAGCTCAGCTGGTTCTTCTTTTATTTTTACTTCTATTCATGCTTACAGCCATATTTATCCGCTTTCTTCGTTCACTTGATCACTTCCAATCTTCTTTTCACATTCTATCTTTCTGTGTATTGTTCTTGATAAACTATTTACCTATCTCACGTGATGGTATTACGATACGACCTTGAAATCCTTCGTTGGAACTCTGACTTGTTATTTTATTTCCTTTGAATAACAACTGATATTATTAGAGTTGCGTGGATATATGCCTTCTTTTTCCCTATCCAGCGTTCGATACACGAAGAACTGTCCGGTTTGATGAGTACGTACGTGAAGAAAATGTTCAAATACGACGATTTTGTTTCTATTTACATATCAACAATCCGATAACTGAAGAAATCCGATCCGTTTGTTTCCAGTTTAACGTCGCGTATATCACTATTTGTCTGACATGATTGGTCGACGTTCCGGATTAAGGAACGCAACACCAATATACCGGAAGTGATGTCATTGGTAGTGGTGTGAAATCACAAATAAAGTGAATAAATATGCTTTGAAACTCGTATGATATTGAAAAAGGAATAATGTTTCCATATTTGATTTCTATAGGTGTTGTAAAATTCAATTTACAAAAACGTGTGATGTTTAAACCACCGTTAAACGATCTCAAATATGAAATTCAGGATAATTATACCCAAAGGACACATACGATTCAAGGTGATACTGATACAGTTCATCGAAACAATACATGGGCCCTTTGTGTTGATAATGAATCATGCAAAACAAACTCATAAACGTGATTTGTAAGTTGTACCACACAATGGCCAATGATAAGTTCTATTTATTATTCAGGGTGCGCGTTGCTCCATTATTTTTCACTCTCTTGTTTCGACCTTGACATATTTACTATAGAACACGGTATACGGGTAACTGAATTGACGTCAATTGTAGCGATGACCACGGACGTAACATGTTAAGGACCCCTATTCACTTTACTGAAATCCATGTCCAAAAGAGTAATGACAATCAGAGCATCCTGCATTTGTCTTTCCTGGATTTATGTGATCCAAATCTTTTTTTTGTTTACTTACTCCCCGCTATACGACATAAGATGTATGGGATGTTACTGATGGGTGTTAAGGAGGGTTTGGTTTGCATATTAACATCCTATTTAAGGAAGTCCTTACATTTGTTCGAGATGGACGCTTGCAGTGTATGTTTGTGTTGTTGGAGGACGCCATATGTTTGTGTTTATGTTCTTGTGATAGCGCGAGACATTATAGTGCTATATCACTGAAACATACTGCCGAAGACAGTAGGCAGGACACCCTACCCTGTCACACAATGCTGAGAACTACCTTTTATGAACAGGAATCACGTGAATGTGTAAAGTTATACTTGATTGCCCTTCCCATACGAACTAAGACCCTAAGACATCGTACATGATGAGACTCAATGTTGTCCGCCTTGTAGCTCAACTGGTTCTTTTTTTATGTTTACTTCTATTCATGCTTACAGCCTTATTTATCCGCTTTCTTCATTCACTTGATCACTTCTACATTCTTTCTTTCTGTGTATAGTTAGTGAGAAACTATTTACCTATCACACGTGACGGTACTACGATACGACCTTGAAACTTTTCCTTCAATAACAACTGTTATTATAAGAGTTGCGTGGATATCGGCTTTCTTCCTCCCTATCCAGCGTTCAATACACAGGGAACTGTCTGGTGTGATGTGTACGTACGTGATGAAATGTTCAAATACGACGATTTTGTTTCTATTTACAGGTTAACTGTCCGGATAATTGAAAAATCCGATCCTGTTGTTAGGTTGCATCTAGCTGTCTGACATGTTGAGTCGACGTTCCGGATTAGGGAACGTAACACCAATATATAAAAACGTAAAGTAGCTGAATTGATGTCATAACAATTGGTTAGACATCAGAACTGAAACCAATATAGTGATTTAATATGTTTTTAAACTCGTATGATATCTAAAAAGGAATAATGTTTCCGTATCGGATTTCTATAGGTGTTGTAAAATTCAATTTATAAAACGAGTGCCACTTAAACCGCCGTTAAACGATCTCGAATATGAAATTCAGGATAATTATCCCCAAAGGACAAATATGATTCCAAGTGATATTGATACAGTTCGTCAAAACAGTGCACGGGCCCTTTTTGTAGAATATGAATTGTGATAAACAATCTCATGCGCGTGATATGTACGTGGAACGACACAATTACAAATGCCGATTTCTGTTAATTATTTAGGGTGCACGTTGCTCTATTATTTTCTCTCTCTCTTGTAAACTTGTTTCGACCTTGGCATATTTACTATAGGACACGGTATACGGGTAACTGAAATGATATCAATCTCAGTGATGACCAGGGACGTCAAAGGTTAAGGACCACTATTCACTTTACTGAAATCCATGTTCAATGGAGGAATGACAATCCGATCATTCCGTATGTCTTTCCTAGATTGATCTTTTCACTCAGCTCTGCTCACATGCATCCGGATAATTGGATAGTCTGATCTGGCTTGCTGCTGGTTGAACACCGATTGTATAACTAGTTGCCTGATCCTCCGGATGAGGGGAAGTATCACTAATATACGGACGACAAGTACCGGAAGTGATGTCACTACTGACACAAATAAAGTGAATGAATGTTTGAACCTAGTATGATATCGAAAAAAGGAACAATGCGTTCATATCATATTTCTATAGTTGCTGTAAAATTAAATTTATGGTAATTAAATCATCGTTAGACGACCTCAAATTTAGAATTCACGGGAAATATCCCCATAGGACATACAAGCCTGTATATGATCCCAAAGATATTGATGGAGTCCTGGTGAAAACAATGCACGGGCCCCTTGTGTAGACTATGATTCACGATAAACGAACTCATGCGCGCGATATATGATATTTATTTTTTACGAAAGAATGGACAATGATAATTTTCATTCATTAAATATTAAATAGTTTAACATAACTATTCAGGGTGTGCGTTACTCTAAACATATATTTTCGCTCAACTGCGGTGACCTTGTTGTCACCTTGAAATATTCAGATATGTGTTACACTTTGAATTTCATGTAAATCCGACTAAAATATCAAATGCATACATACTGCAGTAACGTACATTGGTTTAGGATCTTTGTCTTGTGGCACTGATTTAAAGACGGGAAAATTGACCAAAAGTGGTGTTGATAGCGAACGATTCATTGACTGTGGAACGAAAGTAGGCTGTCTATTTTAGAGCGGTTTTGCATTTTGCAACGGGCAGTCTGATTGGTCGATAGCTCTGTAAGCAAAACCTACTATAATTGTCGACCAATCAGACTGCCTATTTTGAAACAGATATATGATAGAAAGCCTACTTCCATTCTACAGTCGACGCATCGTGCGATCTTCAAGTGATACACCATGTTGATATAAGACTTGTACCCTTTTTATAAATACTACTAGTAACAGGATGGGAGACGCATGTGTTTTAACCAAACTCTTGTTAACTCGCATGCTTCGCCACGAAGAGAAGTAGTTCCTTCCAATCATGAGCCATCCGTCTGCAAGCTGTCAGAAAATAATGCTTGAGCCTTTTTCCATTCTCCAGTTTCGCAATGACAAGAGGAAATGATGGTTCGGATTTCAAAAATATCCATGTACTTAAGAATGCATGATTATTTCAAAATAAAAAAAATGAAAGTAATCATTGATAATTTCAAAATGTTTTAATAAAGAAAATAAATGCTTGTTATTGTAATGAGTTAGTAAAAGAATGTTCGAAATTAAGTAGAATGCATTAATATGTCATAATATATAAGTTAAAAGTAAGTATGACAATAATGTAATATATATGTATACATAATTTAATCCTCCTTAAATCAGCTTATAAACAATATAAATATATACGATTAAGTCATGAGATTATGAACTGTTTGAAAGTGGAAATAAGTAACTAAAATGTAAACGTAACTGCACAGTGTTTTATACAAGTGAAGCACATTTTGTTGCTGTTTAATATCAATGGACGCCGAAGAAAATCTTCATAATGTACAAAGAGCCTTCTAAACTGGTACTCTAATTCTCTGTTGGAAGCAGATAGCCACCTTTTCATGATTATTACTAAGTATCTTAGTCCTGAAACTTACGCTTGTCAACAACATCACAATAGTAACGTTAGGCTCGGCATTTGAAGAGGTTGGTGCAGTCTCGTCTAAAGTTGCTGTTAGTCAAACAGTAAACAACGGGGTTGATCACGTGATTCAGCACGTGGAATCGGTAAACAATCCCTGCCATCGGTCCGAGGAACTCAAACAAGTCCACTCTCAGCTGCCAATCAAAACTCTCGATACATCTGATCGCGAGAACAGGCACGAAGGACAGGAAAGACAAGCACGTGCACATGAGGAACATGAACGATATTTGAGCACTTTTTGTGTACAGGGCTTTTCCTTTCAATGTTGAACTCTGCTGTCTATTTGATCGATTGCTTTGTGACGAAGTACTCAGTTCATAGCTCGTCACACTTTTGGTTGAGATTCTTTGAGTATTACACCCGTTTGCTCCGTTCAATTCCCGATCCTTGTTATTTTCCTGGTCCCCATGTGGGTTCATGTTTCTGGAACTTTGATGTTTAAATGATGCTATCCTCGGTATGTGCTTCTATGCATGAGAATTGTTTTTCCAATTATGATGTATAAAATTGTACAGACAACTATTTTAAGGAAGAGAAATAAGCTTAGCGTCTGACTAAATATTTTCGCGAATGTTCCTTCTTTGATGATTCGACAACTGTGTCCGGTGAGCTTACCTACCATTATGGGTTGAGCACTGAATGTAAAAAGTCCCAATGTCGCAAGTCCTAGGTCAAACACAGCCAAACATGCACTGACAATCTTTGTGTGTGTTATGCTAAACTGCTTTGCAAATGGCCTGCAAGTTTTCCGGAAGCGTTCTATTGATATGAAGCATAGCAAATCCACAGAATAAGCTCCAACGAAGATATGGAACATTGTGGTACCTCTACAAAAGACATCGGATTCGATGGTGTATCGGAACCTTGAAAGAACAACAGTATCCCGGAATGCTTAACGCACAGGAAAAGAAGTCAGCGACAGCAAGGCATTGTATGAGGATCCTGTAGTTTGGCCACCTGCCACGCCGTCCAACGGTCAAGATGACCATCAAGTTTCCTAGCGTCCCAATAACACTGAGAATGGATAGAAACACAGTCAATGGTATATCATTCTCAACAAAAATCTGCCATTCTATTTCCTGTAACGTAAGTTCGGAATTGTTTGTTGTCAAATCAATACGAGACATATTTGTGGTTTTGCGGTGTCGTTAAAATACCGCATAGATAAGGACGTCCCAATTTTACTTGTATGTCTGGATCACACCGCGCCGATACTTCATATAAGCGTATGCATTTCACACATGATGATTGTCCACTAATTGGCAATGTTATTTGTAAACGCGTTACGTGTACAGCATACTTGACAAAGATTGGGATGCAAACACAACGTTTATCATGCCTGAATCCTATTTAATACCTTCGCTCTCTTCTCACAGTCGTTTAAAAATCCATGGCCAAACCCACTTTTTATCATGCACGATAAATTATTCTCCGATCTGCGGTAAAACGATACTATTAGTTACACAATAGAGAGACAAGCCCATCTGATTACACGAGCGCCCCAGTGGACAGACGGAACCTTAGCACTGAATTGAAGCCGAGTCATGCTATACATACCATGAATTCTTCTAATAAAAGCATTAAGTTAAAATTGTTTGAATGATAAATTGTTAAACAACCACACACACACACACACACACACACACGCACACATATATATATATATATATATTATCGATGTGACGTCATACTTGCTGGAAAACCCTATATTGCTTTCTTGAAACTACCCAATAACTCTGTTAGGTTATCAAGCGAGTTATCAAGTGCTAGATAAGTAGCTAACACGGTATTGTGATCGGGGCGATCAAATGAAAAATAGATCGGGCTGGAAAAGGTATGCAGATAATTTCTGAGAGCATGTTGTACCTACTCTTTCCACGAAGGCGACAGGGGGTAAGGGAGGATCTTGTTTACATATTCTAATTACATGTATAAACAAAAATAAAAATTCCTCAGAGGTAGATGGTGATAGGATAACACTATGATTTCAATAGAATTTTTTGCCTACTGTTTATCATCAAACTCAGTCTCCGTAGGTTTGAAGTGACATGTTTACACATACTCTATAGAAATCAGACTCAATTATCCCGTAGAATTGATTTGCAACCCTTGGCGTATGAACTTTAGAAAATGAATGGCATACGAATGTCCCCATTGCCCTACCATCTTTCATCTGGTTGCCTTGCTATTAGATATGCTATCAGTACAGGAAAGTCTCAAATGTGTTCACTCGTACACTTTACATTAAAGAAAGTGTCATTCGCCGTCCATGCACTTGAATTTATTATCTGTATTGATGCGACCAGGATATGCATGTCCAGGTTAATACTGCATACTTAAGCCGTCTATTTAAACGCCAACAGCATCAAGAAAACAATAATGTCTTTTTAAGGAAAGTAAGTACGTAACGTATATTTTGCATTACGCATATATTAAATCGATGAAAAAAAAACATTGACTTGCTAAAGTTTTTGATTTTTGTTTTTGTTTTTTTGTTTTTTGATAACAACATTTGTTTGACAGTGTATAAAAGCGCCCGATACCAGATATCATGTGATTGACAGCCACATAGGATGTTGATGTTTGCACGAGACACGGGTAACACCCTGTTTTCCGTTTGAAATAATCCGTGAATGTTGATGTAAAAAAGATTAATATTTGAAGATTATAGTCACCAGGCACTAGCTTCATCAACGTTCCTTTACTTAAGGAATTTTCTTAGCTTAACATTTTCCACAGGAAAACATTATTGAATGTAAGAAAAGATAATCTTTGTTAGTGAATCTTCCTCGGATTCTACAATGCTTTCATATAGAGATTTCTGTTATGGAATTTACTTACTGTAAACGTACTTATTTTAGCGGTAGTTTAATTTTAGCGCTTTTCAAGCTCTTTGTGGAGCGCTAATTCATGTACAGCGCTAACATTTTGAATTTAAAACTGAATATTTACACACATATAACGGTAGTCAATGCAAGCCGGCGGCCATCATTTGTCGATACCACTACGAGCTAGAATATTCCATTGATATCAAACAGGGGGAATATATCCAACAGCAATTTAAGGAGTATTGATGAAACTTGTCTCTAGTTAACACTGTCAACAGAAGTCGTTGTTGAACTTTTACAGTAAATACACTGAACGCCTAAATGTTCAAAATGTCTGATATAATGTCCATGTAAGATGTTACATTCCTATATTATGTTAACTGAAAAATATCCCTATGAATCCTATGGTATCTACTAAACCACGCTTCCATCTGAAGAGATCACACAAGTGCAAAATTTAATATTTTATCTGATTTCATGTCATCGGTGCACTGATAAGACCTCATCTAGTTGACAGACACGGACAAACCTTAATGCAAAATTGATCTTATTTTTATTTCCAAGTACCGAACACTCCAGCGTGTTTCCGGGTCGTCTTGTGTACATTTGTAAAAGTATTACAACTGAAACATGGAATACGGCAAAAACTGGAAACTCTAAATAAAAACAACAACAGAGAACACGTTCATGAAATATTACTTCGAACTATCAAAGTTTAAGAAGAAGAAGAACAGCTTAATCCTCGAGGTTAAGATTACCACTTATAGCGAATTATATGTGTTGATAAATACAGTCAAACCAGCCTTAGCGACCTCCTAGATTAATTAACCCCCTTTCATTTGTGACCATATTTTCCCTCCCAATGTGTATATTATACTATTAACCTGAACACGGTTTAAGAGACCATCTGTCATATGTGACATTTGTATTGCCACACTGGAAGGTCTCATATGACAGGTCTGACTGTAAAGTCGAACCTTTCAATAAAAACCACTCTGGGGCTTAAACAAAATGACATTTATATACAGGTAAAGATTAATTTGAAATACAACGATTGCGCAAGACCGGAAACACGTGACCTTTACAGACACGTTTTATACATATATATACAGGTTTAGTTTAGGTAGGCTCGAACGATTGTCCCTTTAGAATGTTATCCTTCCATTGTTTTCGCTGTGAATACAAAGGAAATACCTGCTAATTTACAGTTCTCGTGCCCTATTGATTTTCCCCTGCAGTATCATGGTGTTCTGCTTAACTATCAAGATGTTAATTATCAGTTTACACACTATCATATAACATTCGTATGTGGTATAATGTCTGCTAGGCTTATCGCCTCGTAAACAACAACAGTCATTTTGTAGTAGTTGGTGACTATACCTCTCTGAGCAACATATGGGAGGCCCGTCGCTTGCCACCAAGAATATTAAGGGCAAAGTGCATTGCCCACGAACCACTAAGAACACAACCACGATACCACAGACCAGCCTGTTTCTCAGCTTCCTGAGCTACACCAACCGACATTGGTAGGGAGCGTGGAGCCAAGCACTTCGAATCGTCACTTGAGGTTAGGTGGCCGGCAATCTAGCCAACTGGGTTATAGCACCTTATATGTAAAACACAACATATTAAGATGATACCACAAAATTTGTCAAGAAAAAATGAACTAGTTGTCTTGGAAATTGAAACGAATGCGCCACAATTTATAAAATATTACTTTGCCTTTTAATGCTAATCTTCTAAAAAAAGAAGAAGAAAAAATGCAATAAAAAAACCCATTTACTTCAAAACATGTTAAAAAGAATGTCATTAAATAAACCATTTAACAGATTTTTGCAATGATAAACTGTGACAACATGTGATATCTAGAATATATATTACCGACCCAAACCCCAAACCCACCCACTATACCCTTGGTCCCTTGTATTACATCGGATAGCTTTGTCCTTTCCCTGTTGTAATTGTCTGACCTACGTACCTGCTGACATGTGGCATTTTACATGTATGAGTGTGATGTAGTATCATATTTCGTTAAGATATCTCCGTATATATCAATATATTAACATCAGCGTAAACGTATTTAAAATTTCACAAATAGATTTGAATTTGTTGACTCGAGGAGTAAATACCATGTTTGTTATTTCTGGAAATATACAGTCCATCATTACCCGATATGTGTAAAGATTCGGAATAGGATCATTTCTAAATATCATATTCATTTTGATATGAAACAAAACACCAAGTAAATAAATCATTGTTATTGCATTGATTGCAGATTTCAAACCTTTTATCTGGCCATTCCCTGAATATCTGATAACATGCAGTCCAACAAAACAACAACACACCTTCTAAAGTGGAATATTCTTATTGCACTTTTTTACAACAGCATTACGCAATGATGGCAGAAAGCTGATATCGATAAATCGGACATCCCCCCCCCCCCCCCCTTTTTTTTTATTTATTTATTCTGACTTTAAAAAGTCTAAATAAATCCTTATATTTTCCCCAGCATAGCTTTCTGCATTAAATAATCGGACATGTGCAAACATGACGCATACTTAAACATGCATTGATTTTGCATCACATATACTAAATCGGGCGATGATGTTTGTTTAAGCTGAACGCGAGCGTTAGAGAAGTACGTGTTTGATAACCATTGACGTCCTTTCTGTAGTTAATATTGTCAATGATATCAATAGAATGATTTGAACCTTGCTTTCTATACCCCCTATCATTAAAATAGATGCAAATAAAACACCAAGTATAAAATTTATATATACAAAATAATGTACAAGTACAAGATGTAAAAAACCAACAGCTTTTTATTTATGTAATGTATCCGATAAATCATGAAAACGTATAAATGCCATGAACATTTGTCTTATCGGTGTCTATACTTCTTTTTTTGTTTCAAAATTTGTTTTGAACTTTTCTCTTTTTTACAATACTACATGTTACTATAACTTCTAATAATTTAGTTTTCATCCGCAATATATACACATGACTCTGAGGTTGAGGAAATAGTAAGGATATAGCGAAAATCGATTTTAGTTTTCAGTTAAACAAATTCTACGAGATATTGTCCCACAATTATAGAGTATGGACCGTGTAATGTCCATATAATGTCCGTGGTTAATCTGCATGGTAGGCGCTTTAATAGCATAATTCGCAATATCCATTAATGAATGACATGCAAAACCGATTTACTAATAATGGTCCTGTACTGGAATATTGTGAATATAAATCTAGAGGACGAAATGTAACAGATTTTTTCTACGCATTATTTTGTCTCCAATTTTTCGTCTGGATATCGCAATTCCTAGTTAAATAAAAAGGCCCATATGTATAGCTAGCTTATTATTATTTCATTTCGTCATTAATATTCCTGCTACAATCAATGCATTTATGGCAAGAGGGGAGACAAGATAAATAGTTGATAATTCCATTTAGTTTGTATGTCACAGGACAAACATAGACTGTAATAACTTCTGTATTTGAATGTGTATATCTATCTGGTTGGTGAATTTGTTGGCAATTTTTGCTTTCTTTCTACTACACATGACCTTTGACTTTTCCACCCGTTAGTGAAATAAAACATAGTATAAAACATACAAAGCAATAAATCAGACCTTAAAGTCCAGCTGATGAAGAATACCAGTTCCTTCATAACAAACAGAAAAATAGAGATTCAAAAACAAAGGGACAATATATATAGGGAGGTAGTACTTCAGAGACAACAAAATGTCAACAAGAATAATTAAAGTAGGCCTAAGTACATGGAAATAAAACGTCAAAGGAGACAATGGTAAGGAGGGGGCGGGCGAGAATTGGAGAGTTGTCATCTTAATGCAGGGATAACTGGATAAATTCTTCTTACACGTTTTACTTACTATCACATAACGACATGAATCAGCAGCATATATTAAGTCCTGTTTGTATTAAGTGAAAGGGAAATATAGTCAGAAAGATTTCTAAAAATAGGTGAAGAGGTCAAGCTTCAATCAGCCAAAGGTCAGGCTCTATCGTACAAAGTCAAACGTAAAGATATATTTGATTTCTTTAGAAGTAAAAATTATAACATTTATTGTCTACAAGAATTTATAAGAAATGAATGGGGTTATTCAATTTTTTTTTCAAATTCGTTTAGGTCAAATGGTGGGGGAGTTGTCTGGTTAAATAACAATTTTGAAGTGAATGTGAATGAAACAAAAATGGGTCTGGGAACTTTTTAGCATTAAATATGGAAATTGAAGTGATGAGATTATATCAACATATTTCGTGGTTATGTTCTTGGGCAAGACACTTTAGTCATTGCTCTGGTTTGCATGCGATGGGCCTCCCATATGTTGATCAATGAGGTAGTCATCAACTTCTACAAAGGGAAACCCGCCTCAAATGACCCTGATTAATCACCAGGCGATAATCTTAGCAAACACACAACAGGCACTTCGAAGTCGTCACATTTCAGTAAGCATTCCTACGATTAACCAGCATTAACATAAAAAAATGCTTTTCCCCACACAATGTTTATGCTTTCAACGCGAATACATCATGTGTCCAACAGGTCTACAATTTTCTTATTTATATTTACGTGAAAACAGAGAAATACATTCCTTCCTGAAATTACTGCTGAGTAAGCAATACACAATTGGATTGATCACGTGGTTAATGACATGGAAACGATTCAAAATGGCCGCCAATGGACCCATAGCTTCAAATATATTTTGTTTTAGGTTCCGGTTGTAGATTTCAATACATCGGAAGACAAGGAGAGGCACAAACGATGCGCATGACAGAAGTGAACAAACCAGGAACATCACAGAAATCTGTACACTTTTTTCATACAAAGCTTTTCCTTTCAACGAAATGTTCCTTATCGGAGTGTTGATATGCTCCTTCAGGGAAATATCCGGTACATTGGTCATGCGCAGAGGGTCGTCAGTTCCCTGCCCATCGCCACACGATTTGTAACGGCAATTACCATTGTTCATTTGCCTTCCTTTAGAAGAAGATTCCTGTATTGCTGAAGATGGATTTCTAAATGATATTGTTCTTGGCCCACGTTTTGTCTGCAAAATTATTTTCCTTCCGATCAAAGAATAGAATATCGTATTAACAAGAACACAGAATAACAAACAAAAAACGAAAATGAATATATATACTTGTGAAAATGTGTTATCCTTATCCAGTTTGCAACCATGTCCAATCAATAAGTCTTCGTTTAAAATAACATCTGTTGAATGAAAGGCAAACGCACTTGGAGCCGACAACGAAAATCCAAAAATACTCAAACAAGCACATATTTTCTTTATTTCCGTTTGACTGAATTGACTTCCAAATGGTTTGCATGTTTTTCTGAAGCGTTCAATTGCTGTAAAGCTAAGTATTGTAAGCGAGCAGATTCCGACAAAAAAATGAAATACTGTTGATGCCTGGCAGACGACATCAGATTCAATAGTGTACTGATATCTTGCCATCAAGGCGTACCCCGGGATTCCTATAGCACAGCTGAGGAAGTCAACAAGCGCAAGACTCTGAATCAATGTCCTGTAGTTGGACGGTTTGTCGCTCCTTTGGTTAGTGAGGAATACCATAGCGTTGCCAAGGGTTCCAGTAATACTTAGAATACTGAGAAACACAGTAAAAGGCAGGCCTTTATCGACAAACTCTCTCCATTCGAAAGTCTCCAGTGAAACATTTGACAATAATCCGTCCTTCATCATCACGCAATATACAAACGGCAAATCAAAAGTCGGTGAAAACTGTTGACCTACCGAACCAATCGGATGTTTACGTATACATAGGTCAACAGTCAATAATTGTCATTAATGTCTTCGAGAATCCACTCAAATCAAGTTGAAGACGAATATAACTCTCCAAGATGCGTCAATGTTCGCCCTATATGGTAGTACATTCTGAGCGTGTATAACAAGGGCATGCTGTAGATGTATGTAGGCCTATATCATTTCGTGATTTTATGATAAAGGTCAAATTCCTTCTGGAATGAATCAGTTGCTGTGCTCAAATGCCGTTTGATAATATGTATCTCTATGTATGAATCTCCAGTGTAATGATAACCCCAGTTTGTTCACTCGCTTCATCTAATTGTTTGATAGCAACTGGTCATATCATGATCATTACTAATGAAATCTAATGTGTTTCGTGATAACTGTAAATGTCAATACTTGACCCTCCCCAAGTGTAATGAGAGCTATTAAGAGGATTAGTGACATACTTTGAGCAAATTGCAATGATACAGTATTCAAAAATGTCTCATATAATATATGGTAATATTATTCTATCTATAAGCTTTGATGATATTAATCATGTTCCATAACGTACATTATTAATTTAAAATTCAATCGAATTCGTGTATGGGGATTACTCTTCTGTGAATGAGTGAATACATATCTTAAACAAATGTTTCTTTCATTTTCACCATATGTTCTTGCAATATAGGCTGTTGGGCTTTAAAGAAACCATTTCGAAATCATTCATACTGACTGAATTAACAAAACTCTTAGGAAGTGGCTAAACTTAAATAAAATTACCCGGCGAATAAAAAGGACAAAAATAATGTACCCTAGTTAGTTGATTTATAGAGCTATCAGAAAAATGCCAAAGAACTAACTGTTATTGATAAAAGACATTCCCTGCATCTGATTGTTTGAAAGATTTCAGAGTATATAATAAGTATATATCATGTACACTGTTGTTATGAAAAATCTGTTCCATGGAATATGCACAATACATACTACATACCTACATATATATCACAAAGAGTTTGCTTCCTATTCATAACATGTGCAAACAATTTCTTTTTGACAAGTTATGTGTCTCGATTTTTTTTTCGCGTACTGTATTCATCATGGTATTAACCCCACCTAAACAATTAGCAATAAGCTCATCTCCTAAAATGAGTAACGAAAATACCATATCTGGCTTATTGCCATAAAAATGAGAAAGCATATCTGGCATTGACCAATCAATGTCCTAATGATGAATAATAGGGTTGTGAATGCATTTAAAAAAATTGATTGATCGATTGATTGATTGATATACTGACTGACTGATTGATCGATTTGTTTATCAATAAATTGATTGGTTAAATGCCAGTGAGTCAGTTAGTCAGAGAAGCAGTCAGTGACTGGGTCAATAATGAAGTCGGGAATTTTTCAGACCTTGACCTTGGATAGGTCCGTCGGATGAAGACAAGAACTTGATCGATAAGCTGTACTTAATACTGTTGGTCCGGTCCATCACCTTCAGTGTGATGTAGGATTGCCTGGGTCCAAGCTTCATCTAGATTATCTTTGGTATAGAGCGGGGCTTGCTTTAATTGGTAAACCCCATGGGTAATAACTCTGACGATACAAAGATCGATTCTGGAAAATTCATGGAGATCTGCAACATCCCATTTCTTACAAAAACTCGCGTCTTTTTTAGCAAATCATATTCAACCGGGTATTGCTGAAGCTTGTTGGATTCTCTGGATCTTTCCAGCATCGTCTCAGTTATTTCACCTGTCGCAGGATCATGGTTACCACTGGGTGGTCTAAATACATTACAAAGGACACTCGCTATGGAAGCACTTTTCCGATACAAGGTATTAATACTTTTGATACATTTCTGTCCAGAAGCTTGAACTGTTTTATCTCCGTTGACACTTTCTTCAATCCATCTTACTTTCGTCACTAGACGAGACAGGTTTGATTTTTCAGTTGAGTGCTGTCTGATGCCTTTCTGTAAAAATGATGTCGCCTCAATGCTCAAGCTTTGCTCTTTCAGGAATGACACACTATCACGAAAACCTCTGTCAACAATCAATTTGTCATCAGGTTACAATTAATAATTGATGTCTTGCCCTAGGACACAATCACGACAGTACAGACCGGCCAGTTTCTCAGCTCCCGAGAAACATAAACCGACACGGGTAGTGAGCGTTGTACTACGAATCTCGGACTTTCATCTCAGGAAACGTGTTCGGTGCTCTAACCGACTGAGCTATCGATCCCCCCTCCCCCATCCACCCTTTTAATATCTAATGAGATCTGGAAAGAAACGAAACAGTCACATGATACAGTTGAACATTAATTAGTCGGTATGTTCTGTAACTGAACCAAGTTATATAAAAAGGGGCAATCTAATTGGTCGACAATTCTATAACAAAAAAATACTAACTATAATTGTCGACCAATTAAGTCTACTTCTGTTCCACAGTTGATGCATCGTAGATTTTCAAGTGTTACACCTTATAAGAGTAGGGTTTAGTATGTTTTTTTCTTCTATTAATACAAACCAGAAGCAGACGCCTATGGTTAAGACTGACCATTAAATTAAGACTGACCATTAAGTTAAGACTGACCATTCAGTTAAGACTGACCATTAAGTCAAGACTGACCATTAAGTTAAGTCTGACCATTAAGTAAAGACAGACCATTAAGTTAAGTCTGACCATTAAGTTAAGATTGACCATTAAGTTAAGACAGACCATTAAGTTAAGTCTGACCATTAAGTTAAGATTGACCATTAAGTTAAGATTGACCATTAAGTTAAGACAGACCATTAAGTTAAGACAGACCATAAAGTTAAGACAGACCATTAAGTTAAGACTGACCATTCGGTTTTTAACTGATCATCAGGTTAAGACTGATCATAAGATTAAGACTGACCGTTCGGTTAAGACAATTAAGTGAAGACTGGCCATTATTAGGTTAAGACTGACCACTAAGTGAAGGCTGACCATCATTAGGTTAGGACTGACCATTATTAAGTTATGACTGGTCTATTGGTCAATACTTAATTTGACCTGTGTTATTCAACCAGATGTTTGATATCTTCCAAAATCAATTTGATGTGACAGACACAGACAAGGGGAAACAATGTTTGCATAATTCAGCAATATATTGGGGCTACTCCAATGAACGAATTTATCATCAATAATGACATGATGAGTATGATCTATTAAACACGGTTTGTGTGACAAAATAATTGATCATTTGAACGTAAATTTATACATAATGGTGTCTATTCTATGTTATGTGATATCTCAATGAAAAAACGCAATGAAATCGATTTCAATGCTACTTGTGGTGTCATATTAAGATGACGCAACTTCTGTTAACTGAACCGTGAAACATATTTTAAAAACAAGCAACAAACCATGCACTATTCATGATCCAGTATTAATCAAAGCCTGGGTAACATAAGTCTGTTACCAGCAACTTAAAGCGACCCGAACTGTAAAAATCACTATTGGGAAATTTTATCAGGCGTAATATTTGAAAAAAAAAAAAATAGAAAATTTCTGAAAGACAATAATGTCCCCGCTGCCACTTAATACCTCGACAAACAACAATGTCAGAATTATGCTCATAATCGACCTAAGTATCAAGTTTGATGATAATCTATGAAAGAATGTAGTTGCTATGTGTTAAACTTGAAACAGTTGATGATTTTTCTATATTTAGCAGCAGTGACCTTGACCTTGATCTTGGAAGCCTGAATCACAACAATATCAGAGGGAATGTCTGTTCTTCGTGTATTGAGCCCTGAAAATTCTTAATTCGACCCGAAGTATCACTAATTACCGCAAAGACATACGGTATTTGTAAACGATACGACTTTTTCTTGTACATTTCGGCGTTAATAGACACAAACACTTATATAAGAATCGTTCGGATACAGATTTTATCAATAGAAATTGAGCATGTTTCTGATATCCGAAAAAAGGAATGCCCCTTTAATGAGTATGAAATCCACAGTTGTAGTCGCTTTAGTGCTTTTCCCCTCCTATACCGATGACGTAATTAACAACAAGTGACATAAGGACAGCTACAGATTAATCAAGTGTAATTATCAACATTCGGACAACACAATATTGCCTCTTATATTGTACAAATAATACAGTTCACTTTTTAAATTCGTTATATTCAAGCATACTTGTGCATGTTTACATATAATGTAAATACCACGCATAGAATCATGGTAAAATTCTTTAACCCTTGGATTTTAAAAAAGATCCATCCGGCACCATTTCTTATCGAAGGCGATATACATGTATATGGAAAACCAGTGTAATAGACGAAAAAATTTGGTTGTAATCCGTAATCATAACGTAATCTAACATTGTGTACATTTGCATTAGTTCATAAAATATGATTTGATCAGTTGGTACCTAAACCATATGAGAATGTGACGAGAAATAACAAAAAAAAACCCATTACATCCGGACATATTATGCATCAATACGTCCAAGTCAACCGCCTGATAAATAACACGGAAAATACGTCAATTTACAGCATATTGATTGCTTGTGGCCGAGACTAAATTATCTCATTTGAAGTATCGCTATATAATGTCATCCAGTCTGCTAGGTTTGTTTGTTGGGTTAATCGCTCGTTAATAGCCATGGCCATTTTTAGGTGGGATCTGGGGTCAGGAGTCGGGATTGGGATGGGGCGAGGTCTTCTTGTAGTAGCTGGTGACTACCTCACTGAGCAACATACAGAAGGGAGCGTCGAAACACGCACCTCAGATCTTCAACACGAGTCTAATTATATAACCGACTGAGCTATCGCGGCCTAATACTGTAGGGGACTTTGGGAAAACCGCTCTTAATGTTTAAAAGCGACATTCAATGATACAGTAAGGTTTCAATTCCAATAATCAATGTTTTATCGTGGCATATTATTGTCAATGGTTTGTTAATTGTGACTGTAAAAAAATATGGAATGATCCTGGTGACCATTTACACCAAGTATGTTCATGAAGAACACAGCCAGACCAGTAGTCCGAAGATGTGTTGAGGAATTAAGTTCTGTACTATGACAGGAATTAGATATCGTATCTGTATGACGATAATGTCTGACAGCGACGACACTTATTTATCCTACGTATAAGGTCTTACCGAAAACATGGGTTATGTAAATGTGCGAGGCCTTCCTAAGAATAACTACCCGGAATCCTCGGAAGAGTACCTATCATTATAGTGCAGCTTTCACAACAAATCAGGTCATTCGTGTCAAAAGCAGCATGAGGAACAAAACAACACATAGAGTATTCTATTCATACACTCAGCAAACGTTTAAACGAATAATGAGAGAAGACAAACCACAGGATGAAGGAAAATAAGGATCGAGTGATCTGGCAGTCTCCCAAGCTGTTTTAAAACATAGTTTTCCTCCTCAGCCAGCCACTATTAACTAATAAATAATCGGCAAATAAATGCATTTCAGAATTAAATGTCAATTGAAGTCAAATCGCCGTGAATAAAAGGTTATCCACAACACATGAAACACTTTACCCTTCATGAAAATCACCTCAGATTTAATACCAAACCAAAAGTCCACATTTAACTCGAGCAGGAAACACGAGCTGTTGTTGACAATATCGACTAGGGCCCATGATGTAATTTACTGAAAAAAAAAGCGAAGCGATTTTTAAATGGATACCTTCCGAGGGAAACTATTCACGCTTTTGTAATTATAATAACTTAATCACTATGTGGTGGTCGACATTTGTAGCTGATTTTCTACATCTGTATTTTACAAACTGTTGGGTGACAATGTATTTGTCCATGTGTTTAGATATGTGAGAGGGGAAGCAACTGCTGGTAATTCAAAAATAAAAATCACAGAAAATCGACTTTCAGTAATATCTTCAACCGATTACCGAGTCATTCATGGAGTGTCATATTGAAACAGTGCTTGCCTCTTGAGCTTTTGACCAAGCCCAAGTTTCCTCTGACTCTAACACCACGTCTGGTATAGGGCCCCAACGTACATCAGACGTGGTGTCAGGGCCAAAACTCGGGCTATATTTGACCCAATGTTTTCGCCGGTCTTAAAAATACATGTAAGAGTTATTCTTCTTTTGACAGCGTTGTGATAATCAAACTTGTATATGGACCAAGCTAGCAGTAAAATACAGTTAGAAAATTTGGAAATAGAACTGAACAGGTAATATTTTCTCGGGCAGCGGAAAGAAACAAAACACTGATTGTGTGTGGTTTTTTTTATGCTATGTGAACATGTACAGTTGCGGTTAACCTAACCGAATTTTCCTGTTGTTTTTAAAGTATGGGAGGCTCCGATCACCAAATAAATATTTTACCATCAATCACGCAGAACACGAACACTGTCATGTGTATTTAGTATATGATCAACGTTGTACATATGTATTAATATAAGTTTCCAAATAACGATTTAGCAAAATACCACGGCATACCCTAATTTTTATAACTCTGTTACGCCAAAACCTTCCCGTTGTACACGTAGGTCAAAATAACACAATTGGTTTTTGTTTGGTTTGTTTAACGTCCTATTAACAGCTAGGGTCTTTCAAGGACGTGCCAGGTTTTGGAGGTGGAGGAAAGCTGGAGTACCCGGAAAAAACCCACCGGCCTACGGTCAGCACCTGATTCAGATTCAGATTATTTTATTTCCTTGTGTTACAAGATACAATAATACAATAGTAACAGATAGTGATGGACAATCATACCATTATATCAATCAACAAAAAAAGGGGCCGCGGTGGCCGAGTGGTTAAGGTGTCCCGACACTTTATCACTAGCCCTCCACCACTGGGTTGCGAGTTCGAAACCTACGTGGGGCAGTTGCCAGGTACTGATCGTAGGCCGGTGGTTTTTCTCCGGGTACGCCGGCTTTCCTCCACCTCCAAAACCTGGCACGTCCTTAAATGACCCTGGCTGTTAATAGGACGTTAAACAAAAACAAACAAACAAACAAACAAACACTATCAATCAACAATATACATTGTATATGTCTTTATATAGAACACATTACATGGTATATCATTAAATAATAGCACAATGCATTATATTTACTTAAATGATGTCATTCATATGAAATGATATATAAGTGTTTATGCACTGGTATTTTAACATTCATTACATTGACCACTCTATTTTCAAGATTTTTTAAAAGAATTTCTTCATACAAATCTTCGATGTAAGCCCCAGGATAAAATCTATATGAACGCTGACATATTTATTAAGTATAGATAATATTCATATACATTTATCATAAATGCATAATAAAGTAATACAGTATACAATATGTTTCATTGATAATACAAGCATGAGATACTAGTACTATAGAAACGGTGAATAGTGCCAATCCCTACTTTAATTATATACATATACGATTTTACATATTAGCTTTATAAGGACCACTGGCAACTGCCCCACGTAGGTTTCAACTCGCAACCCAGAGGTGGAGGGCTAGTGATAAAGTGTCGGGACACCTTAACCACTCGGCCACGTCGGCCCCTCACAAAATAACACAAGTGACATTTCATAAAGTGAATGTCCCCGCGAGAATATCACAGCCAAGTACAACACGTCTGTTGGGTCAAACAGTTCACAAACATGTACATATACAATTATATTAAAACTTACACTGTACCGCAAATTTGTCTTTCATCACGGAATTTACACTTTGCCCAATAACGGCTTTATCATTGTGCCATGTACTTTTGTGATCGGGATAAGACAGATCTTTCAACTTAAGATAAACTAGACCTTCTCTGGAATTCCTCGGGTCTAGTGGTAGAACACAATGTTGAGTGACCGAAAGGTTCCTTATTCGAATCCCGACCCGGGCACTAGGTTGCGTCCTTGAACAAAATAATTTATTCCATTGTGTTCCAGTCGACTCCGCTATATATGAGTATGTGATAGACAGTGGGGGGAAACACGTGACCTGTAACAGATATGGGAACACTAAAAGTCCGATAATGGCGGATGAAGATGCCAGCTCGCGGTTAGTTTCTACATCGCACACTATTCTACTACACCATTTCTCAAGAAATTGTGTAGAGGTGTTGGCAATAACAACAGCATATATTGATGTCATTTTTGTATATTCAGTGAGTGTTAAGCGTTACGGGTCCGTGTACTTATTAAACTGTTGATATCGATACAGTTAATGAGTTTAAAGGTATCAAACTAACCACAAGATGGCACATTCCTCCGCCATTATCCGACTTTTAGTGTTCTCATATCTGTTACAGGTCACGTGTTTTCCCCCACTGATAGAGTTAAGCAGGAAATGACGTGTGTAGATTGTTCCCGCCCAAATGGCAGCTCCGGCTGTATGTGTTCCAAACGTGTTGAGAAAGATATTGGGTGTTTGCTAAACCCCCCCCCCCCCCCCCAAACATTTTATTAATGTTTGGACCGCTTTCAGATGGCTATATTGCTGTGATATAGCGGTATATGAAAACTTTATATCAAACTATTATCATTTGTTATTATTTTCAATGCCATACCAGTCCGATAAAATCGTTTTTCATAAAAATTTAAAATCTTTGTTATGTGATAAACAAAACATTGCATTAATTTCCGTTTCATTTGGTGGTTAACTTGCTTAATTGTAGAAAGATAAGTTAGCAGAAATGCGCCAACATAAAAAGAAATATGTATATATTTTAACTTTGCATTACTGTGAGCAGGTTTTTACGCCAACTCGAACAAAATTATACACACGCGTATTTGAAATTGCTCCATATGAAGACCTTCTTAACAAAGTATAGATCTGTAATTAAACTACCGACTTCATCAGTTATCCATTCGTATTAATTAACATGAGGGAGATGTAACTATTACTGGAACAACAGCGAGCATAAGGATGGGATGTCTTCTTTTGACCACATATTTCGCGGCTTGACTGGGCTCATAAAGGGGATGGTCCAGGGTGCCATAGTTGGACCTCTTCTTTTTATATACCGGCCAGTTTTCGATGGACTTATTATGGTATACAGTCCGTCCGTCCTGTTATCTGTCCGTCCGTCTGTCCGTCACCAACTGGTTTTCTGCATGACAAGTTTCTTTAATTGTCTATAAGGCCAGATAAGGTGTTATTGTCACAATTTTTGTGACGATGTTTTCGTTGAGTTTAACAATGCTGCTATGAATTCAATTCAAGAAAATGATTGTACTTCTTCAATAGTTTTATATATTTGGAAATTTTCTTTTTATGGAATTTAAATGTTTTGTTTTTGTTTTTGTTTGTTTGTTTGTTTTTTTGTTTGTTTTTTGTTGAACAAAAACAAAAAACAAAAACAAAAAAACATTCTCTTGTTTAATATTTTGTTTAATGGCATCTTTTTTCCTTTACAGTATTAATTTGAAAATGAATTTGTTTGGTTTCTGAATGTTATGAGGCAGTAGTCATAGTATACAGACCACCACAAACGCAAATTTCAAATCTATCTAAAACCTCGAGAACAATTAGTTAGTTTTGTATTTGTGATCAACACGTTATATATGGAAACCAAAAATATACTTTAAGCTTATTTTCAAGGTTAAAAGTTTGATAACCATATTATCAACACACGTGTAAAAGTCCTCAAAACACTTTCATTATGAAAAGTTAGAAAGTTCATATCAACGAATTTCACTCTCTACTTTTAAACCATCAGCTTAGCATTTGTATGATTATTAACACTAAAAAGGCCAAGACAGCACCCCTTCTTCACAGAAAATGCGTTTAGGACTCCTGCCAAAGTTCTCTTATCCTGAAATACCGGGGTATCAGAGACGACCACCAAGGAAGTTTGTGTCTTCTTAAATAATTCCTCAACATATTTATTAAAAATGATTTGGATAATAATGAAATACCGGACAATTTTTCTGTGAGAGTATGAAACCTCGCACTCAGATATCGTTTTGAGTATTATTTAGTGCTCAAATATCTTGATTATATACATGTTATATATCTCCCTTCTAATCTAAATATAACTGCAGCACACGTTTTTCTCTGTTCCAGACGGAAACACGTGTGCTGCGCCAGCGGTGCAGACGAAATTCCTAGACTATCGAGGATGCATAAGACCGTTACAAAAACAAAAACAATTCACTCTGTGCACAATATTGCACCAGTTCAATAAATTGTCTAGCACAGAGGGCAATAATTATATATCGTCAGCAAGAGAGTAGAATCAAATAAGTAAGGAAATAGAAAAATAAACTGGGAATACCACAGCCGAAACCTATATATATGGTGGTTGATTTCGGCCTTGTCGCATTGTCGCATTGCCGTCCCCACCATGCGAAGAGTGACAAAGCGACATAGCATTTCTGTCGTCATGTCGCGTTGCAAGGTACTTTTGTCGTATGGCGCGTTGTCACAATTCAAAACGGACACACAACAAAATTGGTTCACAAATTCTTCAGATATTAAATGCAAATTGTTATCATATGTTAACACATCTACATTGAAACCTGTCGCGTTGACCTTTTCGTGGAATGTGCATAGGTGTGCTAACGATTTGTCGTTAAATCTAGACCACTATAAATAGAAATGATGCAGCCGATGATAATAAGGTTTGTTACATTATAAACAACTAACAGATATACATGTATATAAACAAAGCACCTATCCCCTAAATGACTATAGACTCGTCTGTAATCAATATGCTAATCAAAGTTCAGCACGACAGGTAATTCTGGTCGGACTATCAAACACAATAAAACAATATTATTCACTTAGCCCGGCCCTTTTTTGACATTGATGAGGCAAGTTGAGGTTTTATAATTCTTACAAATATTCTGGAAAATCTCACAAAATCATCATCTGTCCGTTTTAATAAAATTCCTTAACACAAAATTCATTTTAAGCAACTTTTGACAGTGGATTATACACTATTCAGAAATGTTTTGTGACATCTTATTTCCTTTATTTTCTCCAAATTTGCAGAGTTACAGAAATAAAGAATGATACGTGTGCATTTCAAACAATATTGGAAGGAAAGAAAATGCATTCACGTTCACGATCACACCCTTACATACACACACGCACGTGGACAGACACACACGATATAATAATTTTAACAAGCGTAGCATACCATAAAGTACTATAAAATCAACGTAATGATATAATTGGTACTATTAAATTTATTTACGGTGATATGTACTAGTACTATGATAGACAGTGTAGAAATTACACATTAAATCACATATTGATACAATAGACATCTTTACACACCTCATACTACATTATCATATATATAATGATATATATATAGAGAGAGGATATCCAACAGTTCCTTCGATAATACCAAATATATTTCACGAGTGTGGCTTATATTTCGATATTTTTCACGAGTGCAAAGCACGGGTGAAAAATATCAAATTACTAGCCACACGGTTGAAAATACTTGGTATTACCACTGAAGATACTGTTAGATATCCTGTTTACTGCATTTCATAACAATCTCTCCCATGGAGATTTCATTGCGGTCCCCTGTCAACGGCTCACAAATGTTCTTTCTTGCATTATGACGTCATATAACATGACGAGGAACTATATGGAAATCGTTATTTCCCTCATTATCTTTTCTAAGCAGCGTTGTAATTGGTCAAATTAGAAAAAAAGGTGATGTTTTTAAATATCACGTTTGAAGAATGAATAATTTTTCGTATCATTACTGTTACATAACTCACGACCATACATTGAGTAGGACCCATTACACGAAGTCATACGATATATAGACATACATTGGTGTAAAATACACCCTGTTACACGCTTATACATGTACATGATACAATGACATAATATTATTAGACATAGAGAATACATGGTCAGTGTCTTAAAATATAAGCTGTATTTTGGCGAGGGTAAAGAAAGACAAAAGTGGCGAGCCTTGACTAATGATACTTTCCATTCATAATTTAGGGTGCACGTTGCTCTATTATTTTCATTCTCTTGTTGCGACCTTGACATATTTACTATAGAACACGGTATACGGGTTACTGCAATGACGTCAATTGTAGTGATGGCTACGAAAGTAAAATGTTAAGGACCACAATTCACTTTTCTGAAATCCATGTTCAAAAGAGTAATGACAATCCGAGCATTCTGTATTTGTCTTTCCTAGATTTATTTGATTCAAATCTGTTCTGTTTACTCACGCCCCGCTCTTCTTACAGACATAAGATGAATAGGAGGTTATTGATGGGTGTTAGGGAGGGTTTGATTTGAACTGTTTAACATCCTATTCCAGGACGACCTTCATTGTGTGTGAGATGAACACTTACAGTGTATGTGTGTGTTGTTAGAGGACGTCATTTGTTTGTGTTAATCTTCTTGTGATAGCGCGACACATTATAGTGCTACATCACTGAAACATACTGCCGAAGACAGTAGGCAGGACACCCCACTCAGCAACATAATAATGACAACTACCTTTTAGGAGCAGGAATCATGTAAAAGTGTAATTGTATAGATGATTCTCCATCCCCATTAAAACTGAGACCCTCCCATACATCGTACATGTACCGTACATGTATGTCAATGCGCTATCCTAGATTTCATGTTGCCCGCTTTCTAGCTCTGCTGATTCTTTTTCCCTCTTCTTTTATCCTCACGTGACCGCATTACGATACGACCTTGAAACCCTTCCTTAGAACTCTGGCTATTACTAGAACTGCGTGGACATCGGACTTCTCTCCCCCTATCCAGCGTTCGATACACGAAGAACTCTCCGGTGTGATGAAAACGTAGGTGAAGAAAATGTTCAAATACGACGATTTTGTGTCTATTTACATGTTAACTGTCCGGATAATAGAAAAATCCGATCCGGGCTGTTACCGGTTTAACGTCGCATGTATCACTAGCTGTCTGACATGTTTAGTCGACGTTCCGGATTAGCGAACGTAACACCAATATATATATATAAGTAAAGGACCAGAAGTGATGTCATAACAATTGGTATGACACCACAGCTGACACCAATATAGTGATTTAATACGTTTTGAAACTCGTATGATATCGAAAAAGGAATAATGTTTCCATGTTGGATATCTATAGGTGTTGTTAAATTCAATTTACAAAATGTGTGATATTTAAACCGCCATTAAACGATCTCGAATATGAAATTCAGGATAATTATCCCCAAGGGTTACACACCATTCCACGTGATACTGATACAGTTCGTCAAAATTGGATAGTCCGATCTGTCTTGCTATTGGTTGAACACCGCATGTATATCTAGTTGCCTGATGCTCCGGATGAGGGGAAGTAACACTAATACACGCACGACAAGTACCGGAAGTGATGTCACTACACAAATGAAGTGAATGAATGTTTGAACCTAGTATGATATCGAAAAAAGGAACAATGCGTTCATATAATATTTCTATAGTTGCTGTAAAATTAAATTTATGGTAATTAAATCATCGTTAGACGACCTCAAATATAAAATTCATGGGAAATATCCCCATAGGACACACAAACCTGTGTATGATCCCAAAGATATTGATGGAGTCCTGGTGAAAACAATGCACGGGCCCCTTGTGTAGAATATGATTCACGATAAACGAACTCATGCGCGCGATATATGATATTTATTTTGTACGAAAGAATGGACAATGATAATTTTCATTCATTAAATATTAAATAGTTTAACATAACTATTCAGGGTGTGCGTTACTCTAAAACATATATTTTCGCTCAACTGCGGTGACCTTGTTGTCACCTTGAAATATTCATATATATGTTACTGTTTTAGTAAACAAGCAATGACTTGGACTGAAAAATATAATAACGAAAGTTCAACAATACTAACAATTAATGACGGAATTTAAAATCCGAACAAGATTTTAAGTGATACACTGAAAGTGAATATGTAATTAATTACCAAAGCAAATTTTTCGTACTCAGACTTCATGTTTGGTACACAGTAGCTTTCAGTATCAAATTTTATCGATTGCTGTTAATTATTTTTTCATTTCTTTGGTGTTGATTAGATGTAGTTTTGGTTTATTTTGTTTAATGCCTTTTTCACAGTACCTGGCAACTACCACACGTAGGTTTCGAACTCGCTGCCCAGAGGTGGAGGGCTAGTAATAAAGTGTCGAGACACCTTAACCACTCGAACAACGCGGCCCCCCGATGTGGTTCATGTGGTGACATTTATGTACATTTGATGTGACGAGCAGTATTTAAATCACAGGCGTCTGCATCTAGCTAATATCTTTTAGGAAAAACATCGCCCCTACTCCAAAGTCGGAAGTGGGGTTGAGGTTGATACACTTTGAATTTCAGGTTAGTCTGACTAAACTATCAAATGCATACATACTGCAGTAACGTACATTGGTTTAGGATCTTTGTCTTGTGGCACTGATTTAAAGACGGGAAAATTGACCAAAAGTGGTGTTTATAGCGAACGATTCATTGACTGTGGAACGGAAGTAGGCTATCTATTTTAGAGCAATTTTGCATTTGCAACGGGCAGTCTGATTTGTCGACAGCTCTGTAAGCAACACTTACTGTAATTGTCGACAAATCAGACTGCCTATTTTGAAACAGATCTATGATAGAAAGCCTACTTCCATTCTACAGTCGACGCATCGTCCGATCTGTAAGTGATACACCATGTTGATATCAGGCTAGTATCCTTTTTATAAATACTACTAGTAACCAGATGCAGACGCATGTCTTTTAACCAAACTCTTGTTAACTCGCATGCTTCGCCACGAAGAGAAGTAGTTCCTGCCAATCATGAGCCATCCGTCTGCAAGCTGTCAGAAAATAATGCTTGAGCCTTTTTCCATTCTCAAGTTTAACAATGACAAGAGGAAATGATGGTTTCGGATTTCAAAAATATCCATGTACTTAAGAATGCATGATTATTTTAAAAGAAAAAAAAAGAAAGTAATCATTGATAATTTCAAAATGTTTTAATGAGGAAAATAAATACTTATTATTGTAATGAGTCAGTAAAAGAATGGTCGAAATTAAGAATGCATTAATATGTCATAATATATAAGTTAAAAGTAAGTATGAAAATAATGTAATACATGTATATATGTATATATAATTCAATCCTCCTTAAATCAGCTTATAAACATTATAAATATATACAATTAAGCAAAAGTCATGAGATTATGAAATGTTTGACATGTAAATGAGTAAATAAAATGTAAACGTAACTGCAAAGTTTTTTTTATATAAGTAAAGCATATTTTGTTGCTGTTTAATGTCAATGGACGCCGAAGAAAATCTTCATAATGTACAAAGAGCCTTCTCAACTGGTACTCTAATTCTCTGTTGGAAGCAGATAGCCACCTTTTCATGATTACACCGACGAAGAAAGTATCTTAGTCCTGAAACTTACGCTTGTCAACAACATCACAATAGTAACGTTAGGCTCGGCATTTGAAGAGGTTGGTGCAGTCTCGTCTAAAGTTGCTGTTAGTCAAACAGTAAACAATGGGGTTGATCACGTGATTCAGCACGTGTAATCGGTAAACAATCCCTGCCATCGGTCCGAGGAACTCAAACAGGTCCACTCTCAGCTGCCAATCAAAACTCCCGATACATCTGATCGCGAGAACAGGCACGAAGGACAGGAAAGACAAGCATGTGCACATGAGAAACATGAAGGATATTTGAGCACTTTTTGTGTACAGGGCTTTTCCTTTCAATGTTGATCTCTGCTGTCTATTTGATCCATTGCTTTGTGACAAAGTACTCAGCTCATAGCTCGTCACACTTTTGGTTGAGATTCTTTGAGTATTACACCCGTTTGCTCCGTTCAATTCCCGATCCTTGTTATTTTCCTGATCGCCATGTGGGTTCATATTTCTGGAACTTTGATGTTTAAATGATGCTATCATCGGTATGTGCTTCCTATGCATGAGAATTGTTCTTCCAATTATGATGTATAAAATTGTACAGACAACTATTTTAAGGAAGAGAAATAAGCTTAGTGTCTGACTAAATATTTTCGCGAATGTTCCTTCTTTGATGATTCGACAACAGTGTCCGGTGAGCTTACCTACCATTATGGGTTGAGCACTGAATGTAAAAAGTCCCAACGTCGCCAGTCCTAGGTCAAACACAGCCAAACATGCACTGACAATCTTTGTGTGTGTTATGCTGAACTGCTTTGCAAATGGCCTGCAAGTTTTCCGGAAGCGTTCTATAGATATGAAGCATAACAAATCGACAGAATAAGCTCCAACGAAGATATGGAACATTGTGGTACACCTACAAAAGACATCGGATTCGATGGTGTATCGGAACCTTGAAAGAACAACGTATCCCGGAATGCTTAACGCACAGGAAAATAAGTCAGCGACAGCAAGGCATTGTATGAGGATCCTGTAGTTTGGCCACCTGCCACGCCGTCCAACGGTCAAGATGACCATAAAGTTTTCTAGCGTCCCAATAACACTGAGAATGGATAGAAACACAGTCAATGGTATATCCTTCTCAACAAAAATCTGCCATTCTATTTCCTGTAACGTAAGTTCGGAATTGTTTGTTGTCAAATCAATACGAGACATATTTGTAGTTTTGCGGTGTCGTTAAATACCGCATAGATAAGGACGTCCCAATTTTACTTGTATGTCTGGATCACACCGTGCCGATACTTCATATAAGCGTATGCATTTCACACATGATGATTGTCCACTAATTGGCAATGTTATTTGTAAACGCGTTACGTGTACAGCATACTTGACAAAGATTGGGATGCAAACACAACGTTTATCATGACTGAATCCTGTTTTAATACCTTCGCCCTCTTCTCAGGGTCGTTTAAAAACCCATGGCCAAACCCACTTTTTATTATGCACGATAAATTATTCTCCGATCTGCGGTAAAACGATACTATTAGTTACACAATAGAGAGACAAGCCCATCTGATTATGCGAGCGCCCCAGTGGACAGACGGAACCTTAGCACTGAATTGAAGCCGAGTCATGCTATTATACATACCATGAATTCTTCTAATAAAAGCATTAAGTTAAAATTGTTTGAATGATAAATTGTTAAACAACCACACACACACACACACACACACACACACACACATATATATATTATCGATGTGACGTCATACTTGCTGGAAAACCCTATATTGCTTTCTTGAAGCTACCCAATAACTCTGTTAGGTTATCAAGCGAGTTATCAGGGGGATCTTGTTTAGATATTCTAATTACATGTATAAACAAAAATAAAAATTCTTCAGAGGTAGATGGTGATAGGATAACACTATGATTTCAATAGAATTTTTTGCCTCCTGTTTATCATCAAACTCAGTCTCCGTAGCTTTGAAGTGACATGTTTACACATACTCTATAAAAACCGGCGACAGAAATAGTGATAATAGTTTTTGCATTCTGCTTAACATCAGACTCAATTATCCCGTAGAATTGATTTTCAACCCTTGGCGTATAACCTTAAAATGAATGGCATACGAATGTCCCCATGGCCCTACCATCTTTCATCTGGTTGCCTTGCTATTAGATATGCTATCAGTACAGGAAAGTCTCAAATGTGTTCACTCGTACACTTTACACTAAAGAAAGTATCATTCGCTGTCATGCACTTGAATTTATTATCTGTTTTGATGCGATCAGGATATGCATGTTCAGGTTAATACTGCATACTTAAGTCGTCTATTTAAACGTCAACAGCATCAAGAAAACAATAATGTCTTTTTAAGGAAAGTAAGTACGTAACGTATATTTCGCATTATGCATATATTAAATCGATGAAAATAAAAACATTGACTTGCTAAGGTTTTTGATTTTTTTTTTTTTTGTATTTTTTTTTTTGATAACAACATTTATTTGATAGTGTATAAAAGCGCCCGATACCAGATCTTATGTGATTGACAGCCACATAGGATGTTGATGTTTGCACGAGACACGGGTAACACCCTGTTTTCCGTTCGAAATTATTCGTGAATGTTAATGTGTAGATTAATATTTGAAGATTATAGTAGTCACCAGGCACTAGCTTCATCAACGTTCCTTTACTTAAGGAATTTTCTTAGCTTAACATTTTCCATAGGAAAACATTACTGAATGTAAGAAAAGATCATCTTAGTTAGTGAATCTTCCTCGGATTCTGCAATGCTTTCCTATAGAAATTTCTGTTAAGGAATTTACTTAATTTAAAGAGTATTGATGAAACTTGTCTGCAGTAAACACTGTCAGCAGTCGTTGTTGAACTTTTACAGTAAATACACTGGACGCCTAAATGTTCAAAATGTCTGATATAATGTCCATGTAAGATGTTACATTCCTATATTATGTTAACTGAAAAATATCCCTATGAATCCTATAGTATCTACTAAAACACGCTTCCGTCTCAAGAGATCACACAAGTGCGAAATTTAATATTTGATCTGATTTCATGTCATCAGTGCACTGATAAGACCTCATCTAATTGACAGACACGGACAAATCTTAATGCAAAATGGATCTTATCTGCATTTCCAAGTACCGAACACTCCAGAGTGTTTCCGGGTCATCTTGTGTACATTTGTAAAAGTATTGCAACTGAAACATGAAATACGGTAAAAACTGGAAACTCTAAATCAATTTTACAGTTCTTTGAACAACAGAGAACACGTTCATGAAATATTACCTCGAACTATCAAAGTTTAACAAGAAGAACAGCTTAATCATTGAGGTTAAGATTACCACTTATAGCTAATTATATGTGTTAATAAATACAGTCAAACCTGCCTTAGCGACCACCTGTATTAAGTAACCCCCTTTCATTAGTGACCATGTTACCTTCAATCTGTCATATGTGACATTTTTTTATTGCCACCCTGGAAGGTCACACATATGACAGGTTTGACTGTATAGTCGAACCTTTCAATAAAAACCACGCTGGGGCTTAAACGAAATGACATTTATATGCAGGTAGAGATTAATTTTAATAACAACTGTGAGGTTCTCATTTTCATTTATTTGGATTATTCTTGGTTTCTTATTTTTAAGGTGAGTAAGAGGTTAATTGTAGATGGTCAGTTGAGTGGTAATATGGAAGTGGCCTCTAATTAGCCGTGACGACTGTCGAGATCAGTGATAAGGTTTTAAATAGTAATTGATAGAGTTAACACGAGTGGAGGTTGTTTAGGCTCGTGGTGTAATTATTAGGTTTTAAGTATGTTCTGGGGATGATATATGGTACCTTGGTGGTCATTCTCAGAGGCTGGTGTATATATGTTATCAGAGGCTGGGTAAGTCCGTATGGTGGTTTATAAATAGACATGTGGTCAGTAGCCAGGACTGCAGGTATATGCATAACCGGCTGGTCAGTCTGGTCAGTCTTGGGGACTGGTTTATAAATAGGTATGCGATCATCCCAGGAGCTTCATTGAAATAGATTATCAGCTCTGGTATAAATAGGTATGTGGTCAGGTTTAATCCCGTTTCTCCCAAAACTGAAAATACAGGTAAAACATTTTTGGGAGAAACAGGATTTGTTTACACAAGGGTCTAATTATTAAGTAAACACAGAAGATCATTATCTCTCTCATTCAGTTATTGCGAAATCCAGGTAAATACAGGTAGATAGGTGATAGAACCATAAAAATTTCAATTTCATGTTATACTTCGAGATGTGAAATTATATATTAAATTTCATTGACATAATCATATATATGGGAATATATATTTCAAAACATATTCTATACTTTGAAAAGTTAAAAATAATGCATATACAAACTGTATATGTAATTTTTACTGGTGATATAATACTTGTACAATGGATAACTAATATGTACTATTATCTTCAAAATACAATAATAAGCGCCACATATACATTCATAAATACATTACAAATTACACTATTTATATCATAAATAAACCAATAGTTTACTCTGTACACTATTTATATTTAGGATGATACATTGTTAACAGAACTATATGTAACTACATATATGTAGTATGTTTTATTTCACTCCATATGTAATAAATATGTTGCTCAGTCGCCATAGTAGATGTAGTCGATGTCGCCGTTGCGTAGAAGGGTTTTCAGTTTGGTCAAACGGTTGTTTAGTTATCGGTATCTGCATCTCTTGGCAGTCCTCCGGGAGCAAGCTGAAGTCGGGTGATGTCGTTTGTAGCCTGGATTTCTTTGAGTACACGGATGAAGATGTAAATGTTTGGGTGTGCGTGTGGTATCTTCTTGGTTGCTTGTAGTCGTAAAAGCTAGCATGCGTTGGTTGTCTGTGTTGTCATCAAAGAGGAGTAAGTCGTCACCGTTAATTGGTTCGAGTTCATTCATCTTCCAAAATGATGTCATTCATCTTCCAAAATGATGTCTGCCAAGGTAGCTTTGGTAGTAGTTTGCTTCTGAAGTGGTAAAGGGATGTCTTACAAGTTGCTTAGGTGGGAATCTGCTCAAGTAGTGGTCTGTCAGCTGCCCAGTCCTGTGTCTGAAGTTTGGATACTTCTTCGTCGTAGATGTCGGGTATGGGTTTGAGTTTCTTCCTACACTTCTTTTTGATGCTGTTCATTATCTTCTGAACTTCCCCCTGGAAATGGTTGGGTGGTTGGTTGTGTTAATGACCGAATTGTACAGGAATATCGTTGGTAGTGTTGATGGTTGAAGGGCAGTCTTTTTCACAGCATCTCCAGTAGATAGTGTCTCTGTAGTTGTTCTTCGCCATGTACGGTATCCAGCCTGGAGTAGAGTCCTACCACCATGTTTGTTTGCAGTAAACTGGACGTGTACTTGATAGTTAGCCATACTGAGAATGGTGCATTTTCTTGTGATAGACTGTTATATATACTTATTTTTAAACTTGGGTGTTCATTTATTTGTCAACTGATACATTCAGTAATAGACACCTTAATTTACCTGTACAGGTAACTGGAACGTTGATTTACCTGTACAGGTAGCAGTTCACTTAAATGTTAAAACAACACTCCTCCTTAATTGTTTACATAAGTTTTTGGGAGAACCAGGATATATATTTTTCAGTTTTGGGAGAAACAGGATGACACCTGTGGTCATTGGATGGTCTGCATTAAAATAGATTCTCAGGTTGCGGTTTAAATAGGTATGAGGTTATGATCTGTTTATAGTTGGTTCCTAGATGATTTATATATAGAACTTGACCATGATGTCATTCTATGATTAGACTGTGTCGGTGGTTAAGTTAAGCATCTATAGTGTAGGTAGTTGGGTTTAGTAAGTGATGTCACTGGTCAAGAATAGTTTGCTGGCCATATATAAAGGCCTGTTAACTTAGAGTAGGGGCTGCTTGTTGAGCTTGAGTTGTTAGAAGAGTTTTCACAGTGAGTCTTTGGAATACGGAGTTAGTTTTATGGAGTTTTTAGGGTTAGTGTTTGGAGTTGGTCTTATTAACAGAGAGGATTTTATGGACTTAGTTTAGATAGAGAGTATGGAAATGTGCAGAGTAGTTTAGTCTATGGTTTTGAGTTGTAGTTTAGTTAAATATAATAAGGAACAGTAAGAAACTTTTATTGTGCAGTCATTTTCTTCAATTTGGTTACTTCTAAAAAGAGTTGGAGTGGATTCTATTGGATACTGCTGGAATTGATCTTACTTAAGTCATTTGATATTTACTTTGTGAATTATTTGTGAATTTATACGTTCTACTTCTGGAGTATATATTGGATTTGAGTTTGATATATCTTGATTGGCAAGTATTTTGAATAAAACTCATATTTTAATCAAACTGAAGGAATTTATATACCTGTGTATGTATGATTTTCCCCTGCAGTATCATGGTGTTCTGCTGAACTATCAAAACAGTAATTATCAGTATACACACTATCATATAACACACGTTATAATGTCTGCTGGGTTTATCGCCCCGTAACCAACAAGGGTTATTTTATAGTAGTTGGTGACTACCTCACTGTGCAACATATGGGAGGCCCGTCGCATGCCACCAAGAACAATAAGGACATAGTGCATTTCCCAAGAACACAACCACGATACCACAGACCAGCTTGTTTCTCAGCTTCCCGAGAAACACCAACCGACGTTGGTAGGGAGCGTGGAACCAAGCACTTCAAATCTTCACTTGAGGTTACGTGGCCGGCAATCTAACCGACTGGGTTATAGCACCTTATACGTAAAACACAACATATTAAGAGGATACGACAAAATTTGTCAAGAAAAAATGAACTAGTTGTCTTGAAAATTGAAACGAATGCGCCACCATTTAGAAAATATTACTTGTCAATGCTAATTTTCTAAAAAAAAAAAAAAAACAATTTTTGCAATAAAAACCCCCCAAAAATCTTCAAAATGAGTTAAAAAAGAATGTCATGATATAAACTATTTAACCGATTTTTGTAATGATAAACTGTGATAACTGATATATTACAAACCCCAGCTCCAACCCAATCCCCACCCACTACCCCTTGCCCCTTTGTATTAAATCCGGTAGCTTTGTGGTTTCCCTGTTGTCATTGTCTGACCCACGTGCTTGCTGACATGTGATATGTGAAGTTATCTTTTTCTAGGCATTTTATGAGTGTGTTGTAGTATCATATTTCATTAAGATATCTCCGTATAAATCAATATACACTAGTATCAGCGTATACGTATTTAAAATTGAAAATTTCACAAATAAATATGAATTTGTTGATTCGAGGAGTAAATACCATGTTTGTTAATTCTGGAAATATACAGTTCATCATAACCCGATATGTGTAAAGATACGGAATAGAATCATTTATAAATATCGTATTCATTTTAAAAGGAAACACATAACCCAAGTAAATAAATCATTGTTATTGCATTGATTGCAGATTTCAAACCTTTTATCTGGCCTTTCCCTGAATATCTGATAACATGCAGTCCAACAAAACAACAACACACCTTCTAAAGTGGAAGATTCCTATTGCACTTTTTTACAACAGCATTACGCAATGATGGCAGAAAGCTGATATCGATAAATCGGACATCCCCCCCCCCCCTTTTTTTTAAAAATTTATTCTGACTTTAAAAAGTCTAAATAAATCCTTATATTTTCCCCAGCATAGCTTTCTGCATTAAATAATCGGACATGTGCAAACATGACGCATACATAAACATGCATTGATTTTGCATCACATTTACTAAATCGGGCGATGATGTTTGTTTAAGCTGAACGCGAGCGTTAGAGAAGTACGTGTTTGATAACCATTGACGTCCTTTCTGTAGTTAATATTGTCAATGATATCAATGGAATGATTTAAACCTACCCCCCCCCCCCCCCCCTATTATTGAAATAGATGCAAATATAATACCAAGTATAACATTTATATATATATATATATATATAATGTACAAGTGCAAAATGTAATAAAACCAACAGCTTTTTATTGATGTAAAGTATCCGATAAAAACGTATAAATGCCATTAACATTTGTCTTATCGGTGTCTTTACTTCTTTTTTTGTCTTATAATTTGTTTTGAACTTTGTCCTTTTTTTACAATACTACATGTTATTATAACTTCTAGTAATTTTCTTTTCATCCACAATATATACACATGACTCTGAGGTTGAGGAAATATTTAGGATATAGCGAAAATCGATTTTAGTTTTCAGTTGAAAAAAAATCTACGAGATATTGTCCCACAATTATAGAGGAAGTACCATGTAATGTCCATATAATGTCCGTGCTTAATCTACATGGTCGGCCCTTTAATAGTATAATTTGCAATATCCATTAATGAATGACATGCAAAACCGATTTACTAATAATGGTCCCGTACTGGAAAATTGTGAATATAAATTTAGAGGACGAAATGTAACAGATTTTTCTACCCATTATTTTGAGCCAATTTTTCCTCTGGATATTGTAATTAGTTCCTAGTTAAATAACCCGTATGTATAGCTAGCTTATTATTATTTCATTTTGTTGAGATTCCAAAGCTCAATTTCGATAAGAAATTAACTAAGCTTAAATCTCTTATTAGATCATGGAACAGGAGAATTTTAACGCCAATTGGTAGAATTAACATTATTAAATCAATTTTAGTTTCACAATTTAATCATTTATTTATCTCACTACCCAACCCAGATTATAGGTTTATTAGTAAGTTAAATACTATTTTCTTTGAATTTTTATGGAATAGCAAAGTTGACAAAGTTAAAAGAGATGTAATTGTTCAAGACTACATTAATGGTGGTTTAAAAATGATAAATATTAAGGCTTTCATAGACTCTCTTAAGTTAGGTTGGATAAGAAGATTATTTTCTAGCACCTCCAAATGGCAAGCAATTATAAAAACATATGTGAATACTGATATGTTGATACAGTGTGGCTCAGACTATTTACAGCAATGTGAAAAGAAATGTAAAAATTTGTTTTGGATAGATGTTTTGAAAGCATGTAGAAAGTTTGTTACATCAAATGAAGTAAATATAAATATTAATTGTATAAATGCGTATCTGAAGGCACCATTATGGTTTAATGACAAAATTACTATGGACAAAAAGTCTGTTTTTTTCCAAGACTGGTATAAGAAAGGAGTTGTAAATATAAATGATTTGATAAAGGATCATAATGCTGGTACATTTTATACGTTTCAAGATTTTACACAACTGTATCGAATACGGACTAATTTTCTCCAATATCATAGTGTCATTTCAGCTGTAAAAAAGTTCAATCCCAATCCTGTTCTCCCCATGCTGGAAATAACACGTCCATTTATTCCAGTAAACTTTGAATTTTTTTTTAAACATTTCAAAGGGTCAAAACACTTTTATAACATTATGATCAGAAATAATATTGTGCCCTCAGGACAAAGAAAATGGAATTCAATTTTTGATAGAAGCAATATTTACTGGAGTCAGGTTTTCAAACTTCCGTTTATTGTAACTAATAACACAAAATTCCAATGGTTTCAATATAGAATCAATCACCATATTCTTACAACAAACTCTCTTTTATTTAAAACTCGAATGGTGCCATCGCCTTTGTGTACACTGTGTAACTCAGAGATTGAAACCATTATTCATATTTTATGGGAATGTCAGGAGGTTCAAAATCTTCTTCTTAGCTTTGAAACTCTTTTAGATACACTCCTTATTCCTTTTGGTTTTAATAAAGAATCATTTTTATTTGGTCTTCTCACACAAAATATAAATGGTAAAATTGATAATGAAATTCTCATTGTAATTAAACAGTACATATATAAAATGCGCTGTCTGCACAAGTCCTTAAATTTAAATGCTTTAATAAATACTATACAGGACTATTTTAATATACAAAGATGTGTAGCTTATAGCAAAGGAGGTATGTATAAGGAGAGATTTAGAAACGAATGGCTAAAATGGGAAAAATTAATTAGGTTATAGCTTTCATTTCATAATATATTTAACTGACATGTCTCCTAGGCTCTAAAACACTAAACTGGTCAATAATTTTGCTTTGTTGCTCTGATAATATATTGTGATTTTTCCATCCCCTTTCTCTCCCTTTTTTGTCTATTTATCTTTCTATTTATGTATGTCAATACTGTCTGTATGTCTGTGTCTCTGTTAAGTCTGTCTGTGTCTTTCGGTCTAAGTAGGTTGGTGTTAGTCTATGTATCTGTTTGTCTGTATATGTCTGTCAGTCTTTCTGTATATGTCTGTGTCTCTGTTTAGTCTGTCTGTGTCTTTTTGTCTAAGTAGGTTGGTGTTGTTAGTCTATGTATCTGTCTGTCTGTGTGTATGTCTGTCAGTCTTTCTGTATATGTCTGTGTCTCTGTTTAGTCTGTCTGTATCTTTCTGTCTAAGTAGGTTGGTGTTGGTTTATGTATCTGTCTGTGTGTATGTCTGTCTGTTTGTCTGTACATGGATGAATAGCAGGATAATAGAAACAGAATGTGTGTTTAATATGCATTTTCTTATATATGTATGTATACAATAATATATACAACATGTGTAGTATGTGTGCACTTGTATGGGTATATTTGAGTTGTAGTAGGTGCGGTATGTGGATATGTTTTCATGTAAGTGCTGTGTGTACATGCCAATGGATGGATATCAAAATAGTACATGTATGTGTAGTAAAGCATGTGTGCTCATTGTCATATGCAATAGTTAGTATATGACTATATGTAGTACGTATGAACATGTATATGTGTATAGTGTTGTGTACATGTATGTATATGTACTAGAACATTCATGTGTGTGGGAAGGTGTTTGCGTGGGGTGTGTCATTCTCATTCATCAGAGTTACTTCCCTTCGTTTCATATGTCACTCGGTCAGTACGGTGGTGTAACTTAGCAGACTCTGGGGGGCGAGAATGGGGCTGTGTTGGTGTGTATGTGTGTGTGTAAGCTTGTGCGTAGTAAATTATAATAGAAATACACATCAGTGCTGAAAGGTGTGAATGACCATAAAATGTAGATGTCTTGTGTTTGTTGATAATATATGTTTAACTGAATAAAATATAAATTACAAAAAAAAAAAAAAAAAAAAAAAAAAAAATTATTTCATTTTGTCGTTAATATTCCTGCTACGATCACTACACTTATGGCAAGAGGGGAGACAAGATAAATAGTTGATAATTCCATTTATTTTGTATGTCACAGGACAAACATAGACTGTTCATAACTTCTGTATTTGAATAAGGGGATATCTATCTGTTTTGGTGAATTTGTTGGCAATTTTTGCTTTCTTTCTACTACACATGACCTTTGACTTTTCCACCCGTTAGTGAAATAAAACATAGCATAAAACATACAAAGCAATAAATCAGACCTTAAAGTCCAGATGATGAAGAATACCAGTTCCTTATAACAAACAGAAAAATAGAGATTCAAAAACAAAGGGACAATATATATAGTGAAGTAGTACTTCAGAGACAACAAAATGTCGACAAGAATAATTAAAAGTAGGCCTAAGTACATGGAAATAAAACGTCAAAGGAGACAATGGTAAGGAGGGGGCGGGCGAGAATTGGAGAGTTGTCATCTTAATGCAGGGATAACTGGATAAATTCTTCTTACACGTTTTACTTACTATCACATAACGACATGAATCAGCAGCATATATTAAGTCCTGTTTGTATTAAGTGAAAGGGAAATATAGTCAGAAAGATTTCTAAAAATAGGTGAAGAGGTCAAGCTTCAATCAGCCAATAGTCAGGGTCTATCGTACAAAGTCAAACGTAAAGATATATTTGATTTCTTAAGAAGTAAAAATTATAACATTTATTGTCTACAAGAATTTATAAGAAATGAATGGGGTTATTCACGTTTTTTTTTTAAAATTCGTTTAGGTCAAATGGTGGGGGAGTTGTCTTGTTAAATAACAATTTTGAAGTGAATGTGAATGAAACAAAAATGGGTCTGGGAACTTTTTAGCATTAAATATGGAAATTGAAGTGATGAGATTATATCAACATATTTCGTGGTTATGTTCTTGGGCAAGACACTTTAGTCATTGCTCTGGTTTGCATGCGATGGCCTCCCATATGTTGATCAATGAGGTAGTCATCAACTTCTACAAAGGGAAACCCGCCTCAAATGACCCTGATTAATCACCAGGCGATAATCTTAGCAAACACACAACAGGCACTTCGAAGTCGTCACATTTCAGTAAGCATTCCTACGATTAACCAGCATTAACATAAAAAAATGTAGTTTTTTCCCACACAATGTTCATGCTTTCAACGCGAATACATCATGTGTCCAACAGGTCTACAATTTTCTTATTTATATTTACGTGAAAACAGAGAAATACATTCCTTCCTGAAATTACTGCTGAGTAAGCAATACACAATTGGATTGATCACGTGGTTAATGACATGGAAACGATTCAAAATGGCCGCCAATGGACCCATAGCTTCAAATATATTTTGTTTTAGGTTCCGGTTGTAGATTTCAATACATCGGAAGACAAGGAGAGGCACAAACGATGCGCATGACAGAAGTGAACAAACCAGGAACATCACAGAAATCTGTACACTTTTTTCATACAAAGCTTTTCCTTTCAACGAAATGTTCCTTATCGGAGTGTTGATATGCTCCTTCAGGGAAATATCCGGTACATTGGTCATGCGCAGAGGGTCGTCAGTTCCCTGCCCTTCATCACACGATTTGTAACGGCAATTACCATTGTTCATTTGCCTTCCTTTAGAAGAAGATTCCTGTATTGCTGAAGATGGATTTCTAAATGATATTGTTCTTGGCCCACGTTTTGTCTGCAAAATTATTTTCCTTCCGATCAAAGAATAGAATATCGTATTAACAAGAACACAGAATAACAAACAAAAAACGAAAATGAATATATATACTTGTGAAAATGTGTTATCCTTATCCAGTTTGCAACCATGTCCAATCAATAAGTCTTCGTTTAAAATAACATCTGTTAAATGAAAGGCAAACGCACTTGGAGCCGACAACGAAAATCCAAAAATACTCAAACAAGCACATATTTTCTTTATTTCCGTTTGACTGAATTGACTTCCAAATGGTTTGCATGTTTTTCTGAAGCGTTCAATTGCTGTAAAGCTAAGTATTGTAAGCGAGCAGATTCCGACAAAAAAATGAAATGCTGTTGATGCCTGGCAGACGACATCAGATTCAATAGTGTACTGATATCTTGCCATCAAGGCGTACCCCGGGATTCCTATAGCACAGCTGAGGAAGTCAACAAGCGCAAGACTCTGAATCAATGTCCTGTAGTTGGACGGTTTGTCGCTCCTTTGGTTAGTGAGGAATACCATAGCGTTGCCAAGGGTTCCAGTAATACTTAGAATACTGAGAAACACAGTAAAAGGCAGGCCTTTATCGACAAACTCTCTCCATTCGAAAGTCTCCAGTGAAACATTTGACAATAATCCGTCCTTCATCATCACGCAATATACAAACGGCAAATCAAAAGTCGGTGAAAACTGTTGACCTACCGAACCAATCGGATGTTTACGTATACATAGGTCAACAGTCGTCAATAATTGTCATTAATGTCTTCGAGAATCCACTCAAATCAAGTTGAAGACGAATATAACTCTCCAAGATGCGTCAATGTTCGCCCTATATGGTAGTACATTCTTAGCGTGTATAACAAGGGCATGCTGTATATGTATGTAGGCCTATATCATTTCGTGATTTTATGATAAAGGTCAAATTCCTTCTGGAATGAATCAGTTGCTGTGCTCAAATGCCGTTTGATAATATGTATCTCTTTGTATGAATCTCCAGTGTAATGATAACCCCAGTTTGTTCACTCGCTTCATCTAATTGTTTGATAGCAACTGGTCATATCATGATCATTACTAAAGAAATCTAATGTGTTTCGTGATAACTGTAAATGTCAATACTTGACCCTCCCTAAGTGTAATGAGAGCTATTAAGAGGATTAGTGACATACTTTGAGCAAATTGCAATGATACAGTATTCAAAAATGTCTCATATAATATATGGTAATATTATTCTATCTATAAGCTTTGATGATATTAATCATGTTCCATAACGTACATTATTAATTTAAAATTCAATCGAATTCGCGTATGGGGATTACTCTTCTGTGAATGAGTGAATACATATCTTAAACAAATGTTTCTTTCATTTTCACCATATGTTCTTGCAATATAGGCTGTTGGGCTTTAAAGAAACCATTTCGAAATCATTCATACTGACTGAATTAACAAAACTCTTAGGAAGTGGCTAAACTTAAATAAAATTACCCGGCGAATAAAAAGGACAAAAATAATGTACCCTAGTTAGTTGATTTATAGAGCTATCAGAAAAATGCCAAAGAACTTACTGTTATTGATAAAAGACATTCCCTGCATCTGATTGTTTGAAAGATATCTGAGTATATAATAAGTATATATCATGTACACTGTTGTTATGAAAAATCTGTTCCATGGAATATGCACAATACATACTACATACCTACATATATATCACAAAGAGTTTGCTTCCTATTCATAACATGTGCAAACAATTTCTTTTTGACAAATTATGTGTCTCGATTTGTTTTTGTTGTTTTTGTTTTTCGTACTGTATTCATCATGGCATTTACCCCACCTAAGCAATTAGCAATAAGCTTATCTCCTAGAATGAGTAACGAAAATACCATATCTGGCTTATTGCCAGAAAATGAGAACGCATATCTGGCATTGACCAATGTCCTAATGCTGAATAATAAGGTTGTGAATGCATTTTTAAAAATTGGTTGATCGATTGATTGATTGATTTACTGACTGACTGATTGATCGATTTGTTTATCAATAAATTGATTGGTTAAATGCCAGTGAGTCAGTTAGTCAGAGAAGCAGTCAGTGACTGGGTCAATAATGAAGTCGGGAATTTTTCAGACCTTGACCTTGGATAGGTCCGTCGGATGAAGACAAGAACTTGATCGATAAGCTGTACTTAATACTGTTGGTCCGGTCCATCACCTTCAGTGTAATGTAGGATTGCCTGGGTCCAAGCTTCATCTAGATTATCTTTGGTATAGAGCGGGGCTTGCTTTAATTGGTAAACCCCATGGGTAATAACTCTGACGATACCAAGATCGATTCTGGAAAATTCATGGAGATCTGCAACATCCCATTTCTTACAAAAACTCTTTTTTAGCAAATCATATTCAATCGGGTATTGCTGAAGCTTGTTGGATTCTCTGGATCTTTCCAGCATCGTCTCAGCCGTTTCACCTGTCGCAGGATCATGGTTACCACTGGGTGGTCTAAATACATTACAAAGGACACTCGCTATGGAAGCACTTTTCCGATACAAGGTATTAATACTTTTGATGCATTTCTCTCCAGAAGCTTGAACTGTTTTATCTCCGTTGACACTTTCTTCAATCCATCTTACTTTTGTCACTAGACGAGGCAGGTTTGATTTTTCAGTTGAGTGCTGTTTGGTGTTTTTCTGTAAAAATGATGTCGCCTCAATGCTCAAGCCTTGCTCTTTCAGGAATGACACACTATCACGAAAACCTCTGTCAACAATCAATTTGTCATCAGGTTACAATTAATAATTGATGTCTTGCCCTAGGACACAATCACGACAGTACAGACCGGCCAGTTTCTCAGCTCCCGAGAAACATAAACCGACACGGGTAGGGAGCGTTGTACTACGAATCTCGGACTTTCATCTCAGGAAACGTGTTCGGCGCTCTTACCGACTGAGCTATCGACCCCCCCCCCCCCCCCCCCTTTAATATCTAATGAGATCTGGAAAGAAACGAAACAGTCACATGATACAATTGAACATTAATTAGTCGGTACGTTCTGTAACTGAACAAAGTTATATAAAAAGGGGCAATATACTTGGTCGACAATTCAAAAAAAAAAAATACTAACTATAATTGTCGACCAATTACGTAAGTCTACTTCTGTTCCACAGTTGATGCATCGTAGATCTTCAAGTGTTACACCTTATAGGAGTAGGGTTTAGTATATTTGTTTCTTCTATTAATACAAACCAGAAACAGACGCCTATGGTTAAGACTGACCATTAAGTTAAGACAGACCATTAAGTTAAGACAGACCATTAAGTTAAGACTGACCATTAAGTTAAGACTGACCATTCAGTTAAGACTGACCATTAAGTTAAGATTGACCATTAAGTTAAGACAGACCATTAAGTTAAGACTGACAATTCGGTTTTTAACTGATCATCAGGTTAAGACTGATCATAAGATTAAGACTGACCGTTCGGTTAAGACAATTAAGTGAAAACTGGCCATTATTAGGTTAAGACTGACCACTAAGTGAAGGCTGACCATCATTAGGTTAAGACTGACCATTACTAAGTTATGACTGGTCTATTGGTCAATACTTAATTTGACCTGTGTTATTCAGCCAGATGTTTGATATCTTCCAAAATCAATTTCATGTGACAGACACAGACAAGCTGAAACAACTTTTGCATGATTCAGCAACATATTGGGGCTACTCCAATGAACGAATTTATCATCAATGATGACACCGTTTGTGTGACAAAATAATTGATCATTTGAACGTAAATTTATACATAATGGTGTCTATTCTATGTTATGTGATATCTCAATGAAAAAAAGCAATGAAATCGATTTCAATGCTACTTGTGGTGTCATATTAAGATGACGCCACTGCTATTAACTGAACCGTGAAACATATTTTAAAAACAAGCAACAAACCATGCACTATTCATGATCCAGTATTAATCAAAGCCTGGGTAACATAAGTCTGTTACCAGCAACTTAAAGCGACCCGAACTGTAAAAATCACTATTGGGAAATTTTATCAGGCGTAATATTTAAAAAACTAGAAAATTTCTGAAAGACAATAATGTCCCCGCTGTCACTTAATACCTCGACAAACAACAATGTCAGAATTATGCTCATAATCGAGCTAAGTATCAAGTTTGATGATAATCTATGAAAGAATGTAGTTGCTATGTGTTAAACTTGAAACAGTTGATGATTTTTCTATATTTAGCAACAGTGACCTTGACCTTGATCTTGGAAGCCTGAATCACAACAATATCAGAGGGAATGTCTGTTCTTCGTGTATTGAGCCCTGAAAATTCTTAATTCGACCCGAAGTATCACTAATTACCGCAAAGACATACGGTATTTGTAAACGATACGACTTTTTCTTGTGCATTTCGGCGTTAATAGGCACAAACACTTATATAAGAATCGTTCGGACACAGATTTCATCAATAGAAATTGAGCATGTTTCTGATGTCCGAAAAAAGGAATGCCCCTTTAATGAGTATGAAATACACAGTTGTAGTCGCTTTAATGCTTTTCTCCTCCTATACCGATGACGTTATTAACAACAAGTGAAATAGGGACAGCTACAGATTAATCAAGTGTAATTATCAACATTCGGACAACACAATATTGCCTCTTATATTGTACAAATAATACAGTTCGCTTTTTAAATTCGTTATATTCAAGCATACTTGTGCATGTTTACATACAATGTAAATGCCAAGCATAGAATCATGGTAAAATTCTATAACCCTTGGATTTTAAAAAAGATCCATCCGGCACCATTTCTTATCGAAGGCGATATACATGTATATGGAAAACCAGTGTAATAGACGAGAATTTGGTTCTAATCCGTTATCATAACGCAATCTAACATTGTGTACATTTGTATTAGTTCATAAAATATGATTTGATCAGTTGGTTCCTAAACCATATGAGAATGTGACGAGAAATAAAAAAAAAAAAAAAAAACCCATTACATCCGGACATATCATGCATCAATACGTCCAAGTCAACAGCCTGATAAATAACACGGAAAATACGTCAATTTACTGTGTATATTGATTGCTTGCATCTTCGCTAGCCAAGGCTTCTGATTACGTTACACTCCACGAACCCTTGGCGGATATAGTCGTGTTCAAACCGTCGCGCCCTGGAATCCCAGGGCACCCAATCAAATCACGTTTTACATTCTGGCTTTGTTTTGCAGTAAACAAAAAATGCGGCACCCAGTACAGAGCTACATTGCGGACTATGTCATGGCATTTTACCTAAATACAAAAATCACAATCTTTGGGGGAACATTCGCAGTGTTTGATCAATTCATATAAGTCATTGATCACATATCTCATCGAAATGACACCAAACCTCGATGTGTGTTTGTAAACATCACCGATGAAGAAAATCGGTAACGCTTGTTTTGATTGGTCGAAAATTTCATGCGTGAAGGGTGGTAATTTCGAATCACCGCTAGAGGGCCAGAACTGACGCCTATATCTGCCAAGGGTTCATGGAGTGTAACGTAATCAGAAGCCTTGGCTAGCAAAATTACATATCCTGAGTAACATCATTGTCGCTCTCGATTTCAGTGTTGTTAAGTATTGGGCAAAATTACTCAATGTGAAATGAGAGCAACACATGTTTTTTTTTGTTTTTTTTCCGTACGATATAAATAAAATCACTACGTGTTCATAATCCATTGATCCGAAAATACTTCCATCTTCTCCCTTCCTCCCAAATCGGGAATGGCTGTTCGCGACCGCTGACGTCACTTAGGATCATTACATATCCTGAGTAACATCATTGTCGCTCTCGATTTCAGTGTTGTTAAGTATTGGGCAAAATTACTCAATGCAAATGTCTTCAATCTATGTTAACACAACGACCGAATGTTGCAACTATTAGCACACCCGATAGTGTAACTCCCAATACTCACTTAAAAAAGAACAAAGAAAAATTGCCTGCTTACACAATCACATTGTATTACTATTACCACATATTAAAGAGAAAATTTAGTAGATCATGAAGAACTAATGTTCATTACAACCAACCGATACTTAGTAATCATATCTAAATAAAACTATGAGATATTCAATGATCATTCTACTCATTGCTACTGTCCTCGCTCGCAACACACTTTCCTTGAAAATATTTGTTTAAAGCCTCGAAATCCCCAAGTTGGTTAAAATATGACTCCACTCGGTCATTATCTGTCCCCCCCCCCCCCTCCCCCCCCCCCATACCCCCCCCCCCCCCCCCCCCCCGGCTAAGCGCCCTGCCAGACAACCTGCATTAGTCAAGGTTCTGGCCCGGCTGTAGTGGTCAGCTGATTGCTCATTACGCTATCCGATATGGTGCATTATTTCCGTATTAGATACTGCTGCCCCAGACAGCGCCAGTGTAATCGCGCAACCTGCTCTAAAACTATGAGGCGTCTCGCCTTCGTACATTCCTAGCGAGGTCAAGTGACCTTTTAAACGATCGTAAATCGCCGATAACTTAGCTGAGAATCGAGGACTCGGCCAGATTCTGTCACGGGGCGAAATAGATACCCAACTGAGAGATCGACTCCACAATCTTTTGCTATCTGATAATACTTGTCAATTCCACGCACTGGGCACACCTCATCATCTTCGCAACGCTTTATTACGTATGTATTCGATTTCCATCTCCTCGGAGAGTCTTACCATACGTCTGATGGAACACGAGCCCAGAATCGTCATTTAACCGCTTTACTTCCTGTGAGACAATATTACTAATATCACTAGCTCTCTCACCAGCGAAAAATTGCAATTTTATCAAAGCCTGATCCCTTGCTAAAATGAATTTTTCCTTAGCCGTTAACCGTGATTGACAAAGTTGACGGTCAATACAAGCTCCTAACCGTTTGATTTTTGACAGGAAAATTGGTTTCGCTTGTTTCGGAGTAACATGAGCTTGAGCTTGCTCTTCTTTAACAAACTTAATATATTGTTTTAGCATGGTGGAATAACCGGGTTCCCCACAGACTTGGCAATATCCCACACACTACCTCTACCGTGCGCACAGAATATATCCTCCAAGCGACATAATATATTCTGTAAAGTACCCGCCGCTAGTCGAACGGGACATCCACATTCATGAAGACCTTTTTTTCCTAAATAACTGCACTTTATAGTATGGACCTGCGTTTGTCCCGAAATATCATTCCATATAAGGAAGCGATGAACATCATCAGGAGTAGCCGTCTCAATGGTTGATTTCTCGGGAAGTTGTAGCAAAAACTGTGTCAATCTCACCTCAGGACTACAGCGTTTCTTAACATTTATAGTTGACTTCATCTTATTCACCATCTCCCGAATTCTACCCTCGATTTTGGTCATATCGGCGTTTTCAAAACGCTTGCTCTGATATATATAATAACAATGACGTCAATTCATCAAAACGCAACGCGATAAGCCCGTAACTCCCACTTCAGACCGATTTTGTCCATACTATATCCATGTTTCGTAGGAATTTTCAATACTTCTCGACTACCTTTTCCCCCGATCACTATATAAGACAAACAACATCTACCTAGCATTGTCCACCAAATTGGACGTGGCTGGATAACTGGTACCACGATAGTACAAGCCTCCACGTGTTGTTCTCGGAGTAAACAAAGCAGTGGTAATATCAGATTGAATGGTGGGAATACATACGGGTTTTTCTCACGCGCTAATTCTTGCACAAATACATTCACACCGCCTGACCCCGGAGATGGTAAAACCGTGAAATGTCTTAATGGCTGATCATCACAGGACCTCATTACGTTGGTATTCGTGGCCATCAAATCGACAGTGTGAGGACCATAGACGCTATCGACACGCCCCCATGCCTGTCAGGTAAGCATACAATCTTTGTATGATATTGTTCGAGATGGAGCGTCAGCAGCGTTTTGTTTCGACGGTACATATTGCATATGAAGAGCCACATTATTCCGAACGTTAAAAGAATAAATTTCTTTCATAATACTTGTCAGCTCATAATCTTTCCCCGCCTTGGTTTCTCCACGAATTTAACACAGCTGTGTTGTCAGTTAAAATATCTACTCTGTGATCACGAAGAGAGTCTTCCAACGACTGTAACGCTTTCAAAACTGCGGATGCCTCTTTTAAATGAATCGGCCTACTATCATGCTCTAGCCAGGAATCGCCAAAACTCATTCCGCGATCACTACCTGATAATACTGCGACACCATACCAGAATAATGACGCATCAGTGGCTAACAATATTTGTTTGTGACGTTCCGGACGCCAAACAGACAAACCCTCCCAATTATCTAAAAACCGCCAGTGTTCAATTTCCGTACGCAAAGTCCCTGTCATCCTTACATGTTTGCTATTCTTATAGAACACAATGCAATGGCTGCATTAACATCCCTAGTGTACAACTGAGCAGCGGGTATAGCAAGAGCCATAGATATACATTTTCCGACAAAACGCTGGAGAGTTCTAATATCAACATAATCAGAAGACAACATATTCTCACACAGTGTCATAAACGAATGTTTTTTTATTTTCTGGTAAAATATACGCTTGTTTGACGGAATCAACTACGAAACCGAGATATTTCACAGAAGTCGACAGTATGAGTTGACATTTCCGAAGGGATAATATATATCCTAACCTTGTCAGCAATTCTACAATCGCGTAAACATAGCGGAGTGGATCAGCCCTTACTTGCGCAATATCGTTTTGAGAAACAACTGCAAACCTATCGTCAATATTGAGAAGTAGCAATTCCCAAGCTACGCAAGTACGAAGTAACGGTAATGTTCTATACGCGAATACCCATCCTCCAAACTGGATACCAAAATACTTGACGGACTCCCCAGACAAATATACATGATCATATCCAGATTTTTCATAAGTACATATCATCAATGCCTCACGTGGAACCAACCTATGAACATCCTTCAGAGTTTCCAAAGAGAATGGCATATCTTTTATCCATAAATTAAGGAAACGGGCATCATAGCATAATCGCGGTTTTGATGGTTCAACAGTTCAATGGCATTATAACTCTCGGAAGCTTGCATTCCCCTAACTTTCCTATAAACTGCATAGAACCATTCTGCACACGCTCAATCAACTCACTCATAATGAATTCTGTGAAAAGTTTACACTTGCTCGAATTGTAAAAATACGCTTGCTTAGGAATAGCTGAATCGTAATGCTTTCCCCAAAATTTCCCTTACATGGCCTGAAAAAATTATAGATATCTACACCTTCAGATAACCATGCTTTTACATCATTTGACGAATTATCCATATTCGCTTCAAATACCCATTCCCAGTTATTTTTCTGTACATGTAATTGGCCTGCCACAAATACATCCGGGTCTCTCAGTGATAGTCTTGACAAATTATATTCGGCCTTGTGATTAATGACATTTTCTGCTGTAGCGCGCACTGCGAGATTAGGGCTGTCCCCTCCCAAAGTTACCCATGATGGATGCTGTCTAACGTTGTAAACCTCATCTATAGGGTTCCAACACAAGTTCTGTTCCCACTCTGGAATTCCCACTTCAGTTTTTTCACCCTGTTCAAAAAAGTATGGAATGACCAGTAATCACCCATCCATCCATATATAAGCAACATTAGGAAAAGACTTGGCCCTAATCTCACAGTCCGCGTGAATGTGTTAACAATCATTAGGGAATCAGTGTCCCTGGACTGTAGAGTAGATCCAACAATTACAAATTTAGACATATTAAATTCTTATATAACCTCTTGTCTATGACATGTTACCGCCAAACATTTTCCCCCTTGCAGATTTCATTTTCTCGCAATCTCTATAGAAATGGCCAGGAGTATTACAGAAATGGCGATTCCTCTTGGACCTTGACTTCGAAAATAACCCCCTCCTCCCCTATTACGACGATATGACCCCTGATTGAACTGTTGGTAACCGAATCTTGGGAGATAATGTGAAAAGGGAACCTGTGGTGGCGGCGCATAATATGTCTGTCCGGGGTGCTGGTACAAGCCCATTAACGGCGACTCTAATTGCATTGCCTGACTGTCGGGTTTTTGAGAGGGAGGAGTAGGTGTTTTATCAATTTCCTCAGCTCTCCCTTTCAGACACTTTGTTAAAGCCTTTGTAACAATGCTAGATACCTTACCCCCTAGCACATTAAGACAAAAACTCGACAAGTCAATTTTTGATGAGTTCAGCTGGGCTTGTCTCACCATTTCTTCAAATACATCAGCTTCATCATGCTTTAACTTTTTAGATACGGTTGCCAGTTTCTCCATCGATAACAAAAGAAGGGCGGTATTCGGGTTTGTATGATGTGCCAGACATCGTACTTTTTCTTTTAGTGTATCAATGACTTCCGTTTTCTCTTTTCTCGACTTTTCTTCCAAACTCTCGATCCTCCTCTCGAGGGATTGTTCTGACAATTTATGTACCTTTTTTGGTGGGCCCTCGTCATCGTCGTTATTCTGTCATATATTTAATGTATGCATATACTCAACTTGACCAAATCAAAACAACCTCGCCCTCTCAATTATCTCAACAACCTTGTGTTAATAGGGTGTCGAAAGTTTATCCACAATATAAATTACACTCATCGTCCATAAAGGCGACATTTATTGGTTTCTCTTTCAAGCAGCAAGTAGAACTAGAGCAAACCGACCGTTTGCCCACACCCTGTAAGCCCCGCCTCCAATGTCTATCATACAATATACCTTTATCTTGTATCAAAAAATAAATTACGATCCCGTAGCGTAAAATAATATCACTACACCCCGACTATAGACCAGATAATTTAAGTAATTACAAAGGTCGCATTGTGTGTATAATTTCGGCCATACACCTATCCAACCGTTTCACTCTGATATATTGTCTTTTTACTCGTAATATCAAACCACCTAATATTCTCCACCTTTCTGGTGTCACACTCAAAATTAAAACCCTTCTCGGTCTACAACCCTCCTGGTTGTGTAACATGCAAAAAACTAGTACCCCTCTCGGTCTACAAACCTCTTGGCTGCGTTAAAAACTAAGACCCTTCTCGGTCTGCAACCCTTCTAGTTGCGTAACATGCAAAAAACTAAGACCCTTCTGGTTGCGTAACATGCAAAAAACTAAGACCCTTCTCGGTCTGCAACCCTCATGGTTGTGTTACATGCAAAAAACTAAGACCCTTCTCGGTCTGCAACCCTTCTGGTTGTGTAACATGCAAAAACTAAGACCCTTCTCGGTCTACAACCCTCATGGTTGTGTAACATGCAAAAAACTAAGACCCTTCTCGGTCTGCAACCCTCTTGGTTGTGTAACATGCAAAAAACTAATATCCTTTTCGGTCTGCAACCCTCCTGGTTGCGTAACATGCAAAACAAGTACATGTACCATAATGGTTTACTTGCAATTGCTTAAATAACGGGCTTTTTAGAAACTTTGGTCCTTACCTCGCCGGTTAGAGGTGATTCAGAAAACACGTCCGCTGGCACCGCCTCCCAAATCGGGAATGGCTGTTCGCGACCGCTGACGTCACTTAGGATCGATGGATTGCTTGTGGCCGAGACTAAATTACATGTATCTCATTTGAAGTATCGCTATATAATGTCATCCAGTCTGCTAGGTTTGTTTGTTGGGTTAATCGCTCGTGAATAGCCATGGCCATTTTTAGGTGGGGTCGGGGGTCGGGATTGGGATGGGAGGGGAGGTATTCTTGTAGTAGCTGGTGACTACATCACTGAGCAACATACAGCAGGGAGTGTCGAACCACGGACCTCAGATCTTCACCCTAACCGACTGAGCTATCGCGGCCTAATACTGTAGGGGACTTTAGGTAAACCGCTCTTAATGTTTAAAAGCGATATTCAATGATACATTAAGGTTTCAATTCCAATTATCAACGTTTTGTCATGGCATATTATTGTCAATGATTTAATCAGAGTGACTGTAAAATAAATATGGAATATGAGATTCTGGTGACCATTAACATAAAGTATGTTCATGAAGCTAGACCAGTAGTCCAAAGATGTATGACGATAATGTTGGACAGCGGCGACACTTATTTATCCTACGTATGTAAATATCTGAGGTCTTACCGAAAACATGGGTGATGTAAATGTGCGAGGCCTTCCGGAGAATAACTACCCGGAATCCTCCGAACAATACCTAAAATTATAGTGCAGCTTTTACAGAAAATATCGTAATTCGTGTCAAAAGCAGCATGAGGAACAAAACAACACAACAAGGATTCGATTCAAACACTTAGCAAACGTTTAAACGAATAATGAGAGAAGAGAAGCTACAGGATGAAGAAAAATAAGGAGTGACTTGGCAGTCTCCCAAGCTGTTATAAAAACACAGTTTTCCTCCTCAGCAAGCCACTAATCAGCAAATAAATGCATTTCAGAATTTAAATGTCAATTGAAGTCAAATCGCCGTGAATAAAAGGTTATCCACAACACATAAAATACTTTACCCTTTATGAAAATCACGTCAGATTTAACACCAAACCAAAAGTCCACATTTAACTCGAGCAGGAAACACGAGCTGTTGTTGACAATATCGACTAGGACCCATGATGTAATTTACTGAAAAAAAGTGATTTTTAAACGGATACCATCCGAGAGAAAATATCCACGCTTTGGTAATTACAATAACTTAATCACTAAGTGGGGATCAACATTTGAAGCTGATTTTCTACATCTGTATTTTACAAACTGCTGGGTGACAATGTATTTCTCCACGTGTTTAGATATGTGAGAGGGGAAGCAACTGCTGGTAATTCAAAAATAAAAATCACAGAAAATCGACTTCCAGTAACATCAACAATGTTTAGTTATGAATATTTGTTCAATCGATTACCGATTCATTGATGGAGTTTCTACGGAAGAGCATTAGGGCCATGAAGCAAAAAAAAATAAATTCATTTTTTCGTGTTAATAACTCGAAATTTCGAGATATTATCTCGAAATTTCGAGTTATTAAGTCGAAATTTTGAGTTATTAAGTCGAAATTTCGAGTTAGTAAGTCGAAATTTCGAGTTAGTAAGTCGAAATTTCGAGTTATTATCTCGAAATTTCGAGTTATTATCTCGAAATTTCGAGTTATTAAGTCGAAAAAATGAATTTATATTTTTTGCTTCATGGCCCTAATGCTCTTCCGTAAGTTTCATATTGAAACAGTGCTTGCATTTTGAGTTTTTGACCGAGCCCGAGTTTCCTCTGACCCTAACACCACGTCTGGTATAGGGCCCCAACGTACACCAGACGTGGTGTCAGGGCAAGAGAAAAACTCGGGCTAGATTTGACCCAATATTTTCTACGGTCTTTAAAAATACACGTAAGAGTTATTCTAGTTTGGACAGCGTTGTGATAATCAAACTTGTATATGGATTAAGCTAGCAGTAAAATACAGTTAGAAAATTTGGAAATAGAACTGAACAGGTAATGTTTTCTCGGGCAGCGGGAAGAAACAAAACACTGGTTGTGTGTGTGTTTTTTTATGCTATGTGAACATGTACAGTTGCGGTTAACCTAACCGAATTTTCCTGTTGTTTTTAAAGTATGGGAGCCTCCGATCACCAAATAAATATTTTACCATCAATCACGCAGAACACGAACACTTCAAACACCGACATTGTCATGTGTATCTAGTATATGATCAACGTTGTACATATGTATTAATATAAGTATCCAAATAACGATTTAGCAAAATACCACGGCATACCCTAATTTGTATAACTCTGTTACGCCAAGACCATTCTGTCGTATACGTAGGTCAACATAACACAAGTGACATTTCATAAAGTGAATGTCCCCGCGAGAACATCACAGCCAAGTACAACACGTCTGTCGGGTTAAACAGTTCACAAACATGTACATATACATGTACAATTATATTAAAACTTACTCAGTAAAAAAACTTTAACAGCCAAGGGCAAGGAAAAGTGGGGTGAAGTTTTTAATTTCAATGTTAAAGATTGGCTAAATATATATGTACTGCCTTTTCAAAGTACTAAAAATTCGAAACTACAATGGCTTCAATTTAGAATCTCACATCAAACTCATTTCTTTTTAAAGCCAAGCTAGTAGATAGTCCTCTCTGTAATTTGTGCAACTCTGAGAGGGAAACCATTGAACATCTATTTTGGGAATGTGATAAAGTCCAAAATCTTATTCAGAGTCTTGATCTATTGTTGGAAGCCCTATTCATACCTTTTACATTAAATAAACAGACATTGCTTTTTGGTAAGTTCAGTGATAACAATTCTGTACTATACAAAGTTGACAATCAAATAATTTTGCTAATTAAACACTATATCTTCAGAATGAGATGCCTTCACAAGACCCTGACTATTAATGCTCTGATTTACTCTTTATTTGATCATTACAAAGTTCAGAAATATATTTCTTGTAGTAAAGGGGAGAGGGCAAGAGACATGTTTGCAAATGAGTGGAAGAAGTGGGAAAAATTAATGCAAATTTTAGAATGATATAATGTAAGTAAATCAGAGATAATGGATAATCCATTATGTATATGCCCTTGGTAAAAATAAGATCGTTCTTGTTTATCACTGACATTATAATTTTCAGATCACCAGTCCCTGACAAGGTCGTCATGTTCAATTTTTGTCAATTTTTCAAATAAAATAATTTAAAGTACCTGTATCCATCCTATTCTTTTCTTCCTTCTCTGCATTCCTTTCATACTCTTTGCCAATCTTGGTTATAATTTAATTTAAATATTTTTTGATGTATTTATTACAACATACTCTCTCTCTCTCTCTCTCTCTCTCTCTCTCTCTCTCTCTCTCTCTCTCTCTCTCTCTGTGAGGTTGAGGGTGTTTGTGTGTGTGGGGTGGGGATATTGTGTCTTTTTGTGTCTGCTTGTCCATATTATATGTATGTATGTATGTATGTATGTATGAAAGATACTTTGCTCCGTTGTGTTCCAGCCACGACTCAGCTGTAAATGGCAGCTCCGGCTGTATGTGTTCCAAAGGTAGTTGAGAAAGATATTGGATGTTTGCTGAAGCCCTCCATTGATAATAATGTGTGAACCGCTTTGAGATGGCTATATTGCTGTGATATAGCGGTATATTATTATTTTCGATTCCATACCAGTCCGATAGAAATCTTTCTTCATAAATGTTTAGAAATCTTTGTTATGTGATAAACAAAACATTGCATTAATTTCCGTTTCATTTGGTGGTGAACTTGATTAATTGTAGAAAGATGATTTAGCAGAAGTGCGTCAACATAAAAAAGAAATATGTATATATTTTAACTTTGCATTACTGTGAGAAGGTTTTTACGCCAACTCGAACAAAATTATACACACGCGTATTTGAAATTGCTCAATAGGAAGACCCTCTTAACAAGTACTGACCAGTAATTAAAATACCGAATTCATCAGTTATTCATTCGTATAAATTAACAGGAGGAAGAGGTAACTATTACTGAAACAACAGCGAGCATAACTGTGTACGTGAATGAGATTGTTTTGAATGTGATGTATGTTGTTTTGTTGTTTTGTTTTTTTATTTTTTTTTGGTGAGAGGATATGATAGATGTAATTGGCTGAATCAGTGTGGAGCCTGGTCAATCATGTCAATGACTCTGTTGATGTGGAAAGAGTTGATATGACCAACACAGACACTTAGCCCTTGACATGATTGGTCAGGCTACCAGGAAACTGAATATGTTTGTGTGTGTTTGTATATTCTGAGTCAGTGTATGAGGATGTGTGTATGTTTTGTATGTTTGTCAATATATTCATGATTATGATTATGCAGGATGAAGATGATGATTGTTGAGGGATGATGATCTGTTGATGGATGATGATATACGATTGTTATTGTCGAGTATGATGATGATGATGTTTGTTTGGAAACAATGATGAAAATGTTTGTTGAAAATGATTATGATGATTGTGATTATTGATGATGATGATGATGATGATGATGATGATGATGATGATGTTAGTTGATGGATGATGATGAAAAAATGATGAGATTATGATGAGGTTTTGATGATTGTATAATGATGATTATGATGATGATGAGAATGATGATGATATTATGATAAGATTATGATGATAAGATTGTGATGATTAGTATGATGATGAGAATATGATGTTGATGAAGATACTATGATAATGAGATGATTATGATATTATGATTATAATGTTGATTGTGATGATGATGAGATCATGATAACTGTTTGATTATGAGATAAGATAATGATGATAATTAGTAGGATGATGATATTATGATGATGATGATGATGATGATGATGATGATGATGATGATGATGAAAGACGTAGTTTGTGATGATGGTGAAAATGATAGTATAAAAAACATACTGATTGGAATTGATGTATGTATGTGTGTGTGATTATTAATGTATTTATGTATTTAAAATGCCTTAAAAATTAAATAATTAAGAATTAAAAAAAAAAAAAAAAAAACCCAGCGAGCATAAGGATGGGATGTCTGCTTTTGACCACATATTTAGTAGCTTGGCGTGGCTCACTAAGGGGATGGTCCAGGGTGTCATAGTTGAACCTCTTCTTTTTATATACCGGCCAGTTTTCGATGGACTTATTATGGTATACAGTCCGTCCTGTTATCCGTCCGTCCGTCTGTCCGTCAGCAACTGGTTTTCTGCATGGCAAGTTTCTTTAATTGTCTATAAGGCCAGATAAGGTGTTATTGTCACAATTTTTGTGACGATGTTTTCGTTGAGTTTAACAATGCTGCTATGAATTCAATTCAAGAAAATAATTGTATTACTTCAATAGTTTTCTATATTTGGAAATTTTCTTTTTATGGAATTTAAGTGTTTTGTTTTTGTTTTTTGTTTGTATTTGCTTTGATTGTTTTTTGTTGAACGGGAAATAAGCATCGAATATGGTTAAACGGTTCTCTTGTTTAATATTTCGTTAAATAACATTTTTTTCCTTTCAGTATTGCAGATGAATTTTTTTGGTCTCTTGATAGAAGTTATGAAGCAGTAGTCATTCAGAACTTTAAGTAAACTGGTTTTCAAAAAATAGTATATACAGACCACCACAAACGCAAATTTCAAATCTATCTAAAACCTTGAGAACAATTAGTTAGTTTTGTATTTGTGATCAACACATAATATCTGGAAACCCGAAAAATACTTTAAGCCGATTTTCATGGTTAAAAGTTAGACAACCATATTATCAACTCACAAGAAAAAGGCCTTTAAACACTTTATGTTGAAAAGTTTGAAAGTTCACAACAACGAATTTTACTCTCTACTTTTAAACCCCCAGCTTTGCATTCGTATGATTAATAGCACTGAAAAAGTCAAGGCAGAACCCCGTCTTCACATAAAATGGTTTTATGACTCCCACCAATGCTCTCTTAACCTGAAATACCGGCCCCGGGTATCAGAGACATTTAACAAGGAAGTAGATATCTTCTTCAATAATTCCGCGCCAGATTCAATAAAAATGTTTTGAATAATAATGAAATATCGGAAAATTTCTGGAAAGTAGACACTGTGAGAGTATAAAACTTCGAACTCAGATATCGTTTTGAGTATTACCTAGTGCTCAAATATCTTGATAGATCTTAGCTTCCGCTCAGATAACTATACACATATTACATAATGATATGCGGCTCGCGTTGTTTATATCGCCCTTCTAATCTAAATATAACTCTGCAGCACACGTTTTGAACTCTGTTCCAGATGGAAACACGTGTGTTGCCACTCAAGCATGTTCGTGTTGCTGCGCCAGCGGTGCAAACACAATCCCTGGATTATCGAGGATTCGTAAGACCTACCAAACAATGAGGTCACCACTTAAGTTATTTTTTAATCCAGAAATATATGAAAAGATAAATAAATAAACAGATAAATAAACTTCAACTAATTTTGTTTTATAATTATGATGAATGAATTATCATTTTATTGTCAATGTCAGCTAAGAGCTATTAGTCACATGTCCTATACCAAACAAAAATAATTCGCCACACATTGATGTACATGATTCTGCACACAATCATCGAAGATTTCGCTCTGTGCTCAACTTTACACCAGTAATTGAAAATGCCGACTACGGCATACATTTTGCATCCGTTCAACACCTTATCTATCCCAGAAAAGGAAAACAGTTACACATCGTCAACAACAGGGGAGACTGAGAGTAAGTAAGGAAATGGACAAAATAAACTGGAAATACCACAGACGAAACCTATGGTGGTTGATTTCGGCCTTGTCGCATTGTCGCATTGTCGCATTGCCGTCCCCCACCGTGCGAAGAGCTAGAGTGGACCATATGCGATGAGCGACAGAGCGACATAGCATTTCTGTCGTCCTGTCGCATTGCAAGGTACTTTTGTCGTATGGCGCATTGTCACATTTTGCCATGCGAAGAACGACAGTGAAATTCAAAACGGAAACACAACAAAATTGGTTCACAAATTCTTCACATTTTAAATGCATATTTTTATCATATGTTAATATATCAATATAGAAAATAAAGCTACCAACAGATATTTGATAGGTAGATACCATAGCCTACGTATCAAACACAGTAAAAACAATTTTATTCAATTAGCTCGACCATTTTTGACATTAGTGAGGCAAATCGAGGTTTTAAAATCTTTATGATATTCTGGAACAGTTGGAATATCATTATCTGTCAGTTTCAATTACTTAACACAAAATTCATTTTTAACCGATTTTGAGAGTGTATATTATGATCATTTCTTTTATTTCCTCCAAATATGATGAGTTACAGAAATAAAGAACGATACGTGTGCATTGCAAACAATATTGGAAGGAAAGGAGATACATTCACGTTCACGATCACAGCCTTACATACACACATGCACGTGGACAGACACACACATAATAGAATGATTATAACACGCGCAGCATACCATAAAGTATTATAAAATCAACGTAATGATATAATTGGTACTATTAAATTTATTTACGGTGATATGTACTAGTACTATGATAGACAGTGTAGAAATTACACATTAAATAATACAGTGATACAATAGACATCTTTACACTCCTCAACAATATTTTCATAGATCAGTGGCATAGTGGTAACACACGTGCCTTTCACCTAGGCGGATGGGGTTCGATTCCTCAATCGGACGTGAAAAAATATGGGGTCACCTACCCGACCACGTGGGCTTTCCCCGGGTACTCCTATTCCCTCCCACAGTAAGACCCCTCGCGCGCTTTCACCCGGGCCATCAAACGTGATTAAACATAAGTTGATATAAATTGTTTCACAATTGTTGTAAATTAAATAAAGTTTACACACATCACACAATACAATGCACGGTATTATGATAGAGAGTATTAAATGTTACATAACTCACAACCATACATTGAGTAGGACCCATTTCACGAAGTCATACGATATATAGACATACATTGGTGTAAAATACACCATGTTACACGCTTATATGATACAATGACGTAATATCTTCCCCAGCTAACAAACAGAGCAACCATGCAATGACGTCTGTTGTAGCAACGCACATCACAAGATTGATTCATACTTAAAACATTAAGACAAACAGTTAATTGCCCTAATCGTGAAGCCCAATAGTGCAATGTTTTAACAGGAAAGACGTACAAAATTCTAATATGAATACAAAAATAAACATTTTATGTATCAATATTGCCAAAGCGTGAAGCTCTCATTGTAATATTTAACTCTCGGTATACAAAATTTAACTATCTACCCGGGTGAAATTAAAAGTATTAGACATTGCTTTGGATAAGATGCAAAATGCATCTATATGAGCTTGTGACGTAATAACTCTGTGGGTGAGCATTCAAGTACATTATGCATGATAACATATTTGTACATATATTTTCATTATCACGCATATCATCACAAAAACTAGCAGTTTTCTTTAAACATAAACTGTATTGTGGAAACCGTATAGGAAGTTTTCATATACAATATGGTTGTATATTATTAGTACAAAAGTGATGCGAGAGAAGTCGCTATCGGCTTTCATTCCTTCACATAGATTAAACTGTTTGTAATTTCTTTTATGGTAATTGATAAGCGCTTCTGTTGACATTTGTTTGAAAACACATTCTTAAAAAAATCATCAAGATTCTGGTATAAATAGTATTTGTAAAATATTAAAAATGTAGGCAGCAAAACTCTGCTAAAATGAGACGGGCTAAAATCGAAAAGACGTCGATAAGAATTTCGCGTGTTAAACAGCCAACTACCACGGTAAATATTCAACAAGAAATAACATTTTCGTTACGCTGATGACGTCTTCGGAAAACCAACAAATCAATGACTTTCACATATCGATCATTCCTGTTCTTACATCAAAACCTTGGATGAATTGGACAATGAAGTTTTGTGCTTTTTGAGTATTATTTCATAATGCTTTTAATGTTTTATTATAAAAGTAGGCAAAGCAAAATCTAGCTTGACATATACAAACGTCAAAATGTTTCCGTCAACATGTTTACATTTGATATATTTTTCCAGGATGAATTAAGTAAGATTTTCACCCCAAAAACTCACATTTTTTGTATATTTCGCCAACAAAAATCAAAATAAAAAAAAAAAAAAATAATAAAATAATAAAAAAAAAAAAAAAAAACATAACAAGAAAATGCAGCAAAGCTGCTGGATAGATTCATTAAAAAAAATCTTCAAAGACATGTAAATCATGTAGTTGTTCCATGTATCACTAATGACTAATCTCAAGAGATATTTACCATTCAAAATTTGTGTCCTACGTATACTCGGACGTCTTTAAAGCCACATACTCCCGAACAACCTAAAATTCTAGTTGCACACATGCATTAATGGCAATCCAAGATGCTCATTCACGCTCTCCTAACATTAAATGACTACTGGCCTGGACGCTTGACCGAGAGAGTCCTTGAGACATCAGTGTATAAAATAGCCTAATAATGCTTTCATTTAAACATATAAACAGAATATTCGCGTAATACACAGGTAACTGAACAAAATAAACAAACATAGTTAACATTTTAATCCTTTATTCTATAATGTAGCAAAATGCAAACAACACATTGATAAAATCATAGATCGGAAAAGTTGACAATGTTCAAAAGCAAACCAGCAATCAAATAGACGTCCAGAAAAATCGGAATTCGAGTCTATCCGTTTTCTTCTCTCATTAAGTTCCAGCGAATCATTTCCTTTCCTAAGAAAATACTTGGGTTTTGCAGATTCCACACACTTTTGTGTCTTTTTTTTTGGCAGAATCTGTCTGTGTTTTGCAGTTCCACGCTTGCGGCGTTCCGCCATTTTGTATGGACTGTCAAACCCGCCGTTGCATTGTGGGGCTAATTTTCAGAGAAACTTGGTCCAGCAGCCAGTTATTATTTTTGGGAATTCCCCGTATACTTTCATAAATATACATTTTCTTTCAGTTTCTGATTCATATCAATCTGGTAGGTATGCATCAAGTCCGAACATTGATATACCAGTATATGTTTCTTTGTGGGTATGTGGCTTTAAGTGCCTGTAATTATAGTCACTTTTCTTTTTTGTTGAATCTGCAAAATACAAGTTTTAAATTTTTAACTTTGCAAGCATATAAGTGTGCTATAAATTAAAGATAAAACTATTAATTTCAAATGATACAAAATTTCTCTTTGGATTCATTATCCTTTTAAAATGACTAATCAATATAGTGAAAGAAGTCAATCATCAAATTATCTCTCTTTCATTTATTAATTATCAAGGATTCTTGCATAGTGTGGTTCATGGAAAGCAATTCTCACAAGTAGATATAAATTATTCCTCCTTTCCTCACAAACTAATTTCATCAGCACAACCATGAAGTCATTGAATCAATCCATTTAATTAAAACTATCGAAAATTCATTTGGCAATCATAAAACTTTCACAAGCTAAATTTATAACCATCCGTCAAACTATATATTTATGAATGGACTAATATAAAGGCAAATATTCCTTAGCAACAATATTGTGATTGATCAATATTACATATCCCTTAACAGCATACGCACAAATCCATTTGATAAGGTACTATTATCACTATCTGCATACAGAAATCAAGTCCAGATAGCTACATGTACACCCACTGGTAAAAAACTGTATAAGGTACTGTATATATATATATACGTATAATCCATCATAACTATTTACAGAATGGATTAAAGCAAATCTCTATTAGAAACAACTGGATATTTATGTAAACAATTATTGATGTCTGCAGCAATCTTTACAAAAATACTATGTGAGTAATTAAATGGTAATCCGAGTGCCATAGGCGCGAGCAGAATGTTTTAGGCCAGGGGTCTGGAGGCTAAAATTTCGGAAAATGAAAAGATTATAGCAAAATTTGCAATCTTTGCAAGATTTCTCATTTCTCGTCCGAAAGAGAAGTTATTTGCTCTAGAATATACCCCATTTAGATATATCCATTCTCCAATACACCGAAATGCAACAAAAACTACAAGCAAGACCTTCTGGAACAACGAAACTGTCGTCTGTTGACTCCAGTAGTAATATTCTGTGATGCACACATGACAATTTTCAATGTGAAAAGTTTTAGAAATTTTCAGCAATAATTGTATCTAACAAAGAATGATAAAGAATGAACTCTGGATGAACATTTTTCTCCGCACTTTCTTGCTAGACTTCCAGTTATTATTTCAATTCATATTCTATATTCAAATTACCGCAACTGAGCCTTCCGAAGTGTATGTAAATATAAATATGATCGGTTCAGTATCACTTCATTCAATAAACTTTATCAATGAACGTTCAAGTCAGCACAAATAGTCTTCTATCTTACCTGAAAAGTCCATTATATCCTTTTTTAAGATATAAGTGGCATAAGAAGACTAAAATTAGCTGAAACAAACACTTATAAACGAACTTACCTTTCAAATTGTTCCCGCAAAACAAACTCTCTCCCCTTTATCGCCGAGCGTCTGCTTCCACTTGGCAACCATGACACCTTGTCGATTTCCGGCCTAATCTCGAACCAAATCCAACTGTCCGACAGATATTTCTACTAAAATACTATAGAACTACACATTTACTTTTATAATGAAATATCTATTGTATGAGAATTCTCTCGATTTTAGCTCTTGAAATCAGTTTTTTATGTTTTTTATTCATAAAACCCGCGAGATCTCGAAACCGCGATTTTCGGTTTACAGTTACTTCCGTTTTAGAGGGGCAAAAACAGATTAAAAGCCTCTCGGCAAAGACCGGCCTCCGGCCGATCTTTGCCGAGCGCGCTTCGCGCGCTGAGGCTTTTAAAAAAAAGGCACATGGTTGGAATTTCATGAATATTTTACAATGTAGAATCCATTAATCTATTATAGACACAAAAAACGATACCATGTTATTGCTTTTTAGGCAATTTTAAGCGCACCTCCTTTGAAAAAAAACCGTCATTCCTACAGAAGTCGGTTTAAAAAAAAAATCAAAGCTTCCACTAATTAACCTCGCCCCTCAGGTTCCAGAGAGAGGATGGTGACAGACCGCCGATTTTATACAATCGGATGGTTATGCCGAAATTTGGACGATATCGATTTGAGGGAAACTTGACGGAGGGGCGAGCAGACGACGGAATCGCGCCATTACATTCACTAAATTCTCTGTTGTAGCTGCCGCTATCTCTGCACACACGTGTACACACACAGGCACAGAACTAGTCCTTGTTATCAAACAATGACGTCGGCGATTTATCAAACCCCCTCAACACTTATTTGTCAGCATTTAATTCTTAAAAGCAATACATGTCCTCCGGGGTTTCTCTAAAGAATAGTACATATTATTTAAGGCCAGACAAAATCTCACGTGTGCCGTAACACTGCCAAAAATACACATGTAAAAGTAAACAAACAGACTAGTTAATGTTTGTATACTTTCACTGCTAAAGCTGAGTAAAGGCTGCCAGCCGGCCGGCCGAAGGAGTGACGTTAACACATGCACAGACTCTTGCCGTGTCAAAACCCTGCCTTTCTGGTGCTTTGATATTTGTCGGATAATTTTTCGAAGCACACACACACACACATATATATATTTGCATACATGTATCAGCGATATTTGGCTGGTCATATAGTCGGTGACCCGAATTGAACTACATGGACACATATTTATGTGTACACAATACACATGGTCCAAAAGGTCAAGGCCGTCGACTTTTATCTCGCGGTGACAACAGCGGGTCGTTTCTCGGTATCAAAACACAGACAATTTTTACTGTGATAGTTTGTTATCTACCACGAGTCGGACCGGGAGAATGACGTAACTGTCAGTGGATATATAATATAGGCCAGATTCTAGCTATCAGCTCTCCTGACGAATCGTCGTGGCGTCATGGCTCTCGCTCGATATCATTCTCTCCTTCGTCCCGACAGATTTTCGTCGATTGTTACGTTAAAACAGTGGAAATCAAGCAGAGCACGCGATGACAATGCCAAGGCTAGGACGCAGAATGCAGATTTACCAGACTACAACACAAGTGTCGACATCCATGAACACAAGCTCAGCAGGCCTACAGCCCCACCTCCCCGTCCTGGCCCACCCCCGGGGGTAAGATGGAAAGGACTTCGGGATTTAGAACAACGAACAAAGGTAAGTAATGCATACTTATGTATGTGCTTACATAATACTCAATACATTAATTATATGGCTAAGACGCTTGAGCGATTTCCTCGTTTTCGGTTACCACTTGAGCTGTTCTACGGAATAGAGTAATCCCCCTTGTGTATAGATGAACAGTAAAATCAGTGTATGAAATTATATATGAGAATTCCTTAGACAATATGTCTACAGAAAATTGAAATCCCATAGCCCAAGTCATTTTTTCATAGACCTTTTTTTTTTAAAACATTGTTGAAAGTAGCATAACTGTCACGCAAATGCTTGCATCATCCAGTAATAACACACTATTATGGGTAAAATAAACTCTATTGTAAGCTCTGATTTCATATGATCATTTGTCAGAAAATAATGGAATGTTGTTTTCATGAATTGTAATGTATGTCAGGACTCAAACTTTTCATAGCCAATGGGGCCAACACTTTGAAATTGTACATAGACCGACCAGGTTTTCTATAGCCTCAGACCATCGGACCACGTTTACTTTCGAACACTGTAAAATTATGTGTGTGTATGTGTGTTTTATTTCGGACAGAATGCACTTAAAGTTAAAGATTTTTACCAACGAAAAAGAAGTGTGATTTACAAGAATGTAAATGACATTAATAACATGTGTCTGCTTAGACCCACACAGTCAAAATGGTCGCGAAACCACCCAGAATCGCCCTGAATGAATAACTTATTTTAGTTTTAATTGAGTATGAATCAGATTGTAAAAATAAACATTTAACTGATATTTCTAGCGTGAAATATGTTGTGTGTGTGTAAAGATTTGCCATTTATTACGTCTTTAAATACCATTGTAAGACAGTCCAAAGCTTTATCGATGGCAACATTAATTAAACTCCACGCAGAGGCTCGAACCTTGGACCCTTCGTTCTCTATCCATACTTCTAGAAGCTAAGGGGAATCCCCTCCCGCAGATGGCAAGACTTTTAACATGCTTGGCCGACAGTTATGGAAATGTTTTACTTAAAAGATTAATAATAAAATTCAAATTTATCATTGATTTGTAGATGTTAAATATTATGTAACTAGATGTATGGTTTTCTAAAAAATCCCCAGATAGTTCGAGTGACATTGACATTATTTTAACAAGGAAGGTGTTTAAATATATTAAAGACAAATTCCACCGCTGGTAGCCAAGGATAAGCATATGAAACATATTATATAGGTTAGCGATACGGTACGTAGAGACGTAGACCTGTTTGTACTCTAGTTTGCGAAAAGGTATAAAATAGTTCATCAGAAATATAAACGTTTTGTATTTCAAAAATAACTGGTCGGGTGCATGCTTTTTATATCTTTAGTCTTTTTTTTTTTTTTATTTTTTTTTAATTTTCATAATTCCGATTTAGTACGAATCCCTGAGTACTTTTACCAACTTGTATACAACTATCATTTTGTTCAGTTGCAGAGAAGACGAACAGATACCGGTTTAGTCCTCCATGTATCATATTTATCTATTTATTTTACAACAATTGCGAAAAAAAAGTCTTGGATAAACTTATATTAATCACGCTTATTGACCCGGATTGAAGCGCGCGAGGTACCTTTCTGCGGGAGGAAACCGGAGTACCCGGGGGAAACCCACATGGTCAGGCAGGTGACCACATACGTTTTCACGTCCGATCGGGAAATCGAACCCCGGTCGCCTAAGTGAAAGGCAAGTGTGTTACCACTGTGCCAAACCTGTCGGTGCACACAGCCTGACACAGGTCTGAAATACTCGTGTCATTTTTTAGAACAAGTGTACACCACCTTTATCAGACATTGCAGGTCACACGTGACGTCAGTCAGTAGTCGTTAGTTTTTAAACACTTCTTGTTATCGCTATTTTTACTGAAGTACTGCTGGGATATTTATTCATATTGAGGTTCACCTTGGTCCCTAGTTGTGCTGGTTACATTTTGTGTCAGATCAATAAAACAAAATGGCCGACAGGCGGCCATACTTAATTTTGACAGCTGAAGTTTGTTATATATCTAGGTCATCTTAGATCTGTTTTAGACTGAAAGTTCGTTATTACCTTTGAGTTTTCAAACTTATCGGTATCATACACATGCATAATATTCACATTAACATGACATTGACAATAGTTACGTTTAAGAGACAATATACTCGGAGAGCATAACTAAGTTAATAGAATTCTTTTGGCATTAGCCGCTTTAATATATTTGGCCGATTTTTCTAATTCTTTGGTATTTTGTCCGTTAAATAAGTGTATCAATTTAAACATGCTTGGCTTTTCAAAATAGTAACTTTTCAAAAATGTTCTTACGTATATCAGAATAACATGGACATTTTAGAATAAATTGAAATTCATCTCCGACATCATTTAGATTACATACAGTACAAATTCTCAAGTGTCGCTGAATATTTTGATAACGATCTTTTCTACAATAAAATCGTTAGCTGACAGCCGAATTTTATTAATTTTTCTATACCCTTTCCCTAATGGTTTTATCAAACAACCCTGCGTACTAATTAATTGTTAAGACACGTATGAAAAATCCCCTTGGCGACGTTTCTATTTGTTCAATGCGATCTTGTCTGCAAATATCTAAAAGCATGTCTTTAATTAAAAATCCAAAGATGGTGAATAGTAGTCCAAATATAAAATTTGATAAGTCAAACGTTCAAAGAGTCGGCAGGCGATTTTCGGAGTATCCGGAAACCAACCTGTATAGTCCGAGCTCCGGATTCTATCTGTCTCACAAACATTTCATACATAGTCTTAAATTACAATTGTTACAATAAACTAAATATTACTCAAACAGACGGTGAGATAATTAGCTCACATTTGTTCCGAGACTTACGTGTCATACCTGGTCAGACCAGTTACGTAACTTCAAAGGCTAAATGGACACGCGTATTAAATGATATTGCGACTGAGTTAATCCGATTAATGGCTAAAGAAATATAATATGTCAAAGTCAAAGGATAAATAGATGTATTTAAAATATATAACTTTACAGAGCAAGATTAAATAGCATTTTTTTTTGTATATAAAAACGCAACTGATTATTCAGTTTAAACATCCGGTTTATGAAATTGAAATGCTGGATCAATGTCCGCTAATAACACAAATGTCATAAAATCCTTTGTGACAATTATTGTCAAAATTATCTGTTTGCCATATACATTTGTAGCCTAGGCCTATTTTATATAATTCGTTCTTGATATTTAACACCCATTTATCGTTATGCTCTATCATACCTTTATAATATAACATTAAAATACAATTATCTGTATTCATTATCTTTATCTAATACTTAAAACTTCTTAATTTACATAAGACCTGTTCATTAGGTAAGATTAAAAAGCAAAGTGACTTCACATTTCGGGACAACATGCTTATATTTATCTATTTTTGGAAAATTAAGCAGCGGGAAAGTATGTAAAAAATATCAGGTGAATGAGCTAACAATTGTCTAGTCTACTAGTGTATGGAATTTCAAGAAAATACATTTAAAAACGAAGTCATAAAAATTCATTGAAAATTTTTCAAAATGCATGAAATATAAAGTAAAAATTTGACGTGACCGAATACTTTTGGTACATTACTGTATACTTTAACATATACTGTCTGAAAAATGAGATGTGCAAAGAGAAGCATTTTTCAGAAATGTTTTAATATAATGAAATCATGCCGAACTGATACTCCATATCAACTTCATTTAAATGCTCTGTTACTGTCATCGTTGCAAACAAACCCTGGAGAACATGAAGGTCCTATCAGACCAAAGGGTTATTATGAAGAAATCAACAATCTTTAGTCTTTGTCCGACATTCAGTCTCACTTTCGCATAGAGAAATCAACATTTGAAAGTCTCCTCCCTCGCCTGTCGGCTCTACAGCTTGCAGCAGCACTTGCTCCACCATCTTGAATCGATCTCAAACATGCTTTTAATCGCGGTTGAGGAACTCTTTAACCATTTAACCGAGTGGTTAAAACCAAGCCATGAAAAAACGCTTAACCATAAAAGTGTTTTAACCTTAAACATGTTTGAGTATAAAAAAACAGGCCTTTAACAATGTCAGTGGATATCTACCAAGCTCTAAATAAACCTTGTCATTACAAGTATTTATGCGTACACCGAGAAATTGTTTATAGAATAAAGTATGTATTTTTTCAAAGTCAGACGCTTTATGAAAGCCCAATGTTTCTAAACCATAACTTGAAATATTGTTACATGTAACATATGCATCGAAACCTGATAGCTGAGTTTCAATATTAAAATACATTTTTCGACAAACTTTCAAAACTGAAAAAACATGTATATATAGCTTTTCTTGCTTTTTCTGCTACTTTTTGCTGTTGTTCTAAAAGTTATAATGTAATTTAGCAAAATGCCTAGATAATTTAATTCATTTACGATTTCCTAACACGTGACATACCGTACGTTATATGTCAAATTTTCGTTGTTTCTCAAAATACCACCATTTCTAAATACAAGCATTTTTTTTCTAGTCGTATTGGTTGTTAAATCCCACCTTTTTGATAAACTTCAAAAGATTTTAACATGTCTTATAAGCCCTCTGGTGTTTCTGAAAAAAACACCATATCATCCGCGTACACCAGTAGAAAATATTTAAAGTTTGAATCTCTATCGATGGGTAGATGTGAACTAAAAAATGCATCTCGCAATCATTTAAATATAATGAGAACAATAAAGGAGATAGAAGCTCAACTTGTAACAATCCACTGCTATCATGCAGTGCCCGCCAGCTGCACAATGTATGATTTGTTATACGTGTTTGTACTGATGAGCTGTAAAGCTCAAAGTTAATAAACAAATTGAAAAACAATCCGTTATCACGATTGAAATAATTAGATAATGAGCCATTCTGCATAACTCAAAATTTTACATCGTTATATAATGACCTAATTACCTTTAGACCATCTTTCCAGACAGTGCCCGGATGTTAATACATTATTAAATAAAATAACGAAGCACGGCATCAAAACCGTCTTAAATTTAATCATATATTCATCTAAAATTTAAACTAAAAATGTAAGAAGTAGAGAAAATATCCGTATTTCATACGACAAATAAAGAGCATTCAGTGGTGGGCGCCAGGATCACAATAACAACATTTGAATGAAAAATATATTTACATTGGTACTTACACAGAACATCTGTTAAAAGTACACATGTTAAAAGTACACGTATTAAAAGTACACGTATTAAAAGTACACGTATTAAAAGTACATGTGTTAAAAGTACACGTGTTAAAAGTACATGTGTTAAAAGTACACGTGTTAAAAGTACATGTGTTAAAAGTACACGTGTTAAAGTACACGTGTCAAAAGTACACGTGTTAAAGTACATGTGTTAAAAGTACACGTGTTAAAGTACACGTGTTAAAGTACACGTGTCAAAAGTACACGTGTTAAAGTACACGTGTTAAAGTACACGTGTCAAAAGTACACGTGTTAAAGTACATGTGTTAAAAGTACACGTGTTAAAGTACATGTGTTAAAAGTACACGTTAAAAGTACACGTGTTAAAAGTACACGTATTAAAAGTACACGTGTTAAAAGTACACGTGTTAAAGTACATGTGTTAAAAGTACACGTGTTAAAAGTACACGTATAGTAAAAGTACATGTGTTAAAAGTACACGTGTTAAAGTACATGTGTAAAAAGTACATTTGTTAAAAGTACACGTGTTAAAAGTACACGTGTTAAAGTACATTTGTTAAAGTACATTTGTTAAAAGTACACGTGTTAAAAGTACATGTGTTAAAGTACATATATTAAAAGTACACGTGTTAAACGTACATATATTAAAAGTATACGTGTTAAAAGTACATGTGTTAAAAGTACACGTGTTAAAAGTACATATATTAAAAGTACACGTGTTAAAAGTACATGTGTTAAAAGTACACGTGTTAAAAGTACATGTGTTCAAAGTACATGTGTTAAAGTAAACGTGTTAAAAGTACACGTGCTAAAATTTCAGTTGTTAAAAGTACAGTGTTAAAGTACAGTGTTAAAAGTACACGTGATGAAGTTTCACGTGTTAAAAGTACACGTGTTAAAGTACATGTGTTAAAAGTACACGTGTTAAAAGTACAGTGTTAAAAGTACAGTGTTAAAAGTACACGTGTTAAAAGTACAGTGTTAAAAGTACAGTGTTAAAATTACACGTGTTAAAAGTACACGTGTTAAAAGTACACGTGTTAAAAGTACAGTGTTAAAATTACACGTGTTAAAAGTACACGTGTTAAAAGTACAGTGTTAAAATTACATGTGTTAAAAGTACATGTGCTCCCGAGGGTTGAGCACCTTCGACTTTTTCGAGAACCTTCACTTTAAAACTCAACGTCAGATACGCGTAATTTCACAACACAGCGCAACGTATCACGGATTTTAAACGGGACAATTGCCTTGTGACGTGTCATATGTTGAACTGCGTCACTCGTGCTAAAATGATAACATAGTGACGTCATTCCACGACACACATGTTTCTATTGGCTTGCCTAGCATATTTCAGTAAACATAGGGGATGCAGTTTTGGAAAGGTCTTTCTACATTTTACATTTGCGTAGAAATTTTCATTGTGATATATAAAGTGACTATTTTTTTTTGCCATTCATGGGTTAATATTCTGCTTTCTGTGTTTATCGCCGCAGTTGGCTATTTTCGCCGCAGTTGGCTAATTTCGCCGTAGTTGGCTACTTTCGGCTGACGAATTTCGGTGCGATTTTCGAGTTGAATGGATGATTGGAATTGTATAAATTTTGATTCTTAGAATCATTATTATTTCTTTTTTATTTTAAGGGTTCTTTGATACCAGAAACTCTCAAGCAAATGGAACAAGATGAGGACTTTAAGTTGACTGCAGAAAAGCTGAAGAGGCTTGGCCAGAAACAAATGACGCGGGAGGAAAGAAAACAACGTCCAGAGGGCGCTGAACATGCTTGGAGCACCAGACTTCAATCAATTCTGGTTGGAACAGAAAAAGAAGGAACAAATTGAAGGTAATGTGCAAATAAATACGTATCTTGTACTTTAAAACTTTTGAGTACAATGAATATTGCTTAAATTATCTTTAAAATAAGTAAGTTAATTTATCTGTATCTTTAAAGTAAGTAAGTTAATTTATTTGTTGCATAATTATTTAAACTCTTGGTTTTTGTTTGTTTTGTTTAGTTGTAGTTGTTTTAACTAAAACACTTAAAAGATATACCACACACTTTTTTTCTGATGGTATCCTAATCATTCGAGTTGGCCCGGATGTGGGGTATTTTTTTTTTTGGGGGGGGGGGGGGGGGGGGGTGGTGGTGGTGGTCGTCCACTGGGAGGAAACTACTGAAATGCCCAAGTGACTGTCATGTGACACCAAATCCAATCCCTGTCATCTTGTTAAAATTATGTGTTAGCACGCTTAAGGTAACCAATGCTGTATTTGCAGCAATTTACATTATATGTCTCGTGTTGTAACCAAATGTACTATTTTATGTTGTTTTGATTGCAGACCAGGAGACGGTGTTGAAGAAGAAATCTATTGAGATTGTCCAGGCGAACATTGGTCTGTATTGTAACCAAGCTTGTAATCATTGTCACGTGGAGTCCTCTCCCAAACGGAAGGAGATGATGGGCAGAGAGGTGGCGGAGAAAATACTGGATATAATCAACAAAAGTCCCTCGGTCCACATTCTGGACATCACGGGTACGTTATGATGTCTGATGTGTAAGATGTATGTGTTTTGAAGGTTTGTAGTGTAATCAACTAACCTTGAAGCATTATATGTATTTCTTGAAGTATTTAAGTTACACACATGAGAAGATGCGTGCGCACATATACATTATATATTTACATTGTATTTTTCTTGTATTTATAATTATGTTCATAACAATATGCATACACTGTTAATTTATTGTAGACGTAACACCAATCAGACACCAATAAAATGTGGGTTAACATTGTATAAAATCTTAAAAAATATATTTACTTAATTGCAATGAACATCAGAAGATTGCCAAATGTTTAACCTTTTTATAAAGAAGCATTTTATAAAGAAGAAATATCTATACAGTTTTACCTATACAACTATATAATTATTAGATATGGTCCGATTTTGCCCAGTTCTCTTCGGCTAAAACATGGTCAGTATTTTGAGATATTAACCCGACATTTCTGATTTTTTAAACACAGTACACTGTATTGCGTTTATGACGTCATTATCATTTTGATATCATAATCTCTCGATGTAAATTTTTCCTGTTATCAAGTTAATGTGATCCCACCCTTTTGGGATTAAGTTGTATATCTAATATCTAATACATACATTAAGGCCATTTGATTCTGTTAATATGGTGTTATACTAACGCGGTAGACTTTTAAGTATTAACTTTGCCATATTGACCTCGTCAAAGGTCCGTAATTGATAAAAATGAAACCCACATCAACCACTCTGGGTGTTGCCACTGTGTTTGCAAAGTAGATAACTATCTAACTTTTGTCTTTGGCTATAAAGTCCTGTGTACAATGTAATATTTTCCTTGATTAATTTTGAAGACAATTGATGAGTTATCATTTAAACTGTCGACAGGGGGCGCTCCAGAGTTGTGTGACGAGTTCCGATACCTTGCAAAAGGAGGACGAGATCTTGGGAAGACGGTCATAGACAGGTGTAATCTGACGTCACTAATGGAGCCAGGTATTTATTTTCGTACTTAATACATGACAAAATGTTGAGGCCTCTAAACATGCGTCATAATCACCACGAAACGAGAATTCAAATGTTACTGAATAAAACGGAAGCGCTAAGTTTACGAAACGAAATACAAGCAGTAAAAGAGTAATTTAGGACAATCTTACATTCTTAAATTCGTAGCAGAATGGACTGAAAACTAAATATGATGAATGCATAGAATAAGTTTAGTTGTTAGTCGGTTTAATAATACAATATTCCCTATACTATTTCAAGTATTCACAGATTTTAGTATCGCCGGTGTCAACGTCTGTTTAATGTTTGAGTCCTACGGTGGTCTCGATTTTATAGGAGGTGGAACATGAAGAGTCAAACTGACGCTGATCCAATAACACTTAGAACGTTTTTCGTGTTCTAGATAATCTCGCCGAAAATTATTGCCACCATAGCTGTACTTCAATTTCAGGCTTAGTATAATAAAATATGTCATATTATAATATAGTATATTGTAATTAATGATAGTGTATAAATACATAATAGAAAATATTATTTCATCTTCTTTGATACAGACAGAATAGATGACACATTGTGCGTGAAATAATATAATTTTATAAATTAGGAATGCCAATTGAAAAAAGACATCCCATCCTTGGAAAACAGGTTCTCCGTGGGAACATTCCCTGATCTGTGGATAAAAAGTAAGTTCTATTCCATTGTAGGTCAGGAGGACACCGCACAGTTCCTTGCCGAAAACGAGATCGAAATTGTTGCGTCACTTCCTTGCTATTCCGCCAAAAACGTGAACACACAAAGAGGAAGTGGAGTATTTGACAAAAGTATCCAGGCTCTGATTCGACTGAACGAAATGGGCTACGGTAAACCCGATAGTGGACTGAAGCTTGACCTCGTCTATAACCCTCTAGGTATAGTCTCTACCTTCTCCGATATAGATGCTCCTCATTTTCATTTCATCTCAGCTCTTTCCTACTCCGCTTTGTTTATTGTTTTATTGAGGGGTTGCGTACAGACAATTAAAGTAAACAACATCTATGAATTAGACGGAAGGGTTGTTTAAGACAATGAAAATAAACCGCACCTTTGAAGTCAGACGTAGTATTTGGTGCCTTTTGATCGGCTTCTAGTTACATACACACTGCCCTGGTTCTCGTTTTGAGAACGTGACTGAACCCGGATTTAACCCAGTGCATTGTTGGATGACGCTTATTTCTCCGGAACACCTGGTTATATTCTCCTGTTTCAAGGGTCTCTATGAAAATTAAAAAAAAATTAATAAGATTTTGCCCTCATTTTATCGCTTTTAAGACGGAGTTGAAGATTTCGTTCTTATGTCGGTAGTCTCTGTTGTTTTAAGAGAAATGTTTAGTGATATATAATATTGTACCTATAATACATTGATTCTTGCAAGTATTGTCTCTAAGGAATCCTCCTTTATGAGTAAGATGGTTTCCTATGTTGTAGGAGGATATCTACCCCCACCCCAACAACCATTGGAGGAGAAATACAAAGAGGAATTATGGGATGCCTTTGGCGTCGAGTTCAACAAACTCTTTACAATGACCAATATGCCAATCAAGCGTTTTAACGACTTTTTACATCGGAGGTAAGTAACATATAGACTGGATTACCTGCCGTGGTTTTTGTACTCTCCGCTAGGCTCCGAAAATACAACAACTCAATCGTGTCATTTTGACAAGCTAATATTTATGGAGGTCATGGGATATTCCTTTTCAAAATTGCGTCTGCGATCTGCCACGGACAAAATACAATCACCTACAAGCTTCCTGCCGTCAGTTCAGCCTATAAAACCAACAATCATTCGTTGATTAAATTGACCAATTAGATCTCGTTTGGTCAGGATCAAAGATGGCGGCCCTAACATGTGGGTGTCATAGTATTCATGAGCGCAGCCTAGCGGAAATAAATAGTACTAATTAGGCAGACAATCTAGTCTAGATGGCGGCACTGACCTGTCATGAGCTGAGCTTAGCGGAGAAATGGTACTAAGGGAGATAATACTACTTTCGTGTTTATTTAAAACGCGTTACCAAAACACAATTATTTTTAGATAATTATTCCAATCAGTCGTGTTATTTTGTTTTACAAACGTAACTCTAAACAAAAGTAGCATTTTAAAGATATCTATTTTTTTAAAGTGTTGATAATTGCACGTGACCACGTTACCCCTATCATATGCAGTATACGTATGTCCATTTAGATAGCCCCCGATCAAGGCTCTAGATGGAACATTTCTCTTTACAACACAGTTTTCGTATTAATAAGTGATTATTTGGACAAGGGCGGCCAAAGTTTAATACATAACATAACCAAAATCTAAAATACTGGACAGTTTTTCCAAGCGTAAACAGAATCCTTTCAGTTTTAAAAGTGGTAGATTTGATAAAAAGCATTTCAGGAAGAGGCGTGGGTCTGATTGTGTGTTGATCAGATTAAACTAAATGAGTATGAGAAAATTCAGTCAACCAGCCAGGGCAGAGGATCACCTCATAAAATGTAACGTGTGCCTACCAAGTTATAAATTCTTAATTTTTCTTATCAGATTAAACATCAGTAATGAAATCAGTGACGACAGTTAAAGGAATATCACTATGTAATTTTGATATTAAAAATGGTTCAGTGCGAAACGTTCACGCTTCCGGGACTCCTGGTCAAATTCTCCTGACACATTTTTACGTTCATCGTCGTTTCCTTTGCTTATGTCTGCATTTGTTTCGTCGTTTTAAAATGTAAAGATTCATTCATTATCTTTATATTTTTATTTCCTTAAATCCTCAAAATAAGGATTAAATCATTTCGACATACTGTAATCACTTATATTTCGCGTGATATTTATTTTCGCGTTCAGTTTAAATCCTTCGCGATTTTGTACGAAAATAACAATTATGTGTGTCAGCCAAGCTATCTGTTATCGGTAGAGGAATATTGAGGAGTATATGACTATAATACGTCATCGTTCGCAAATTTAAAATCATTTCTAGATCAGCGTTTGCGAAATCATGTATCCGGGAATATGTCCGAAAAGGTAAGTACGCGAAATAAAACATTCGCGGAATCTATGAGATTTACAGTATGTTGACATGAAATAATTTTCTTTTGTGACGTCATAAATCAGTTGGAAGTCTGTTACGCTTTTTAGGTATGACACAATATGGACAATGAAGTCCTACAGCCAATCAGAGCTTTGCTGGGTGTTATTAAACACCATTATTGATGTAATTGATATAGCGAGATTGGTATGTACATTGTATGTCATACAACTAACTCCAAAGTCTTTGTCTCATACAGGAACGAGCTCCAGGGTTACCTGGAACTGCTGGTGAGGAACTACAACCTAGATACCATCGACAAATTGATGTGTCGTAATCTCCTTAGTGTTAACTGGGACGGACGGGTGTACGATTGTGACTTCAACCAACAGCTTGCCACCGGGATAACGGGCAAAGACAACATCACAGGTACGCGTCACACCATACTATCAGTCAAGAGTTACCTCCCTTCCTCTGAATCTTCTTATTTTAATGTAGAGTTATTCCCCTGCCACTGAAGATATTTGTAGTTTTAAAAGGAAGAATTGACTGGAAAAAACATAACACGGGATTAATATGTGTACAGTATACGTAGTTAACTAGACTTTTTTTTCAAATATTGGACGAATAAGTCGACCCCTCAATTTGATTAAGAGCACGGAGGGGAATTCGCTGTACTGGGAATTTGTACACAAAGTAAAACTATTCACAAAGTGGCATTTTCGTATCATCAGGATGTTGGAAGTCAAACGACATGGGAATAAACTTCATGGTTAAACATCGGTATTTGCTGGTAACATGTTATATCGACCACATCCAGGTATATATAATCTAGGACGACTGGTTCACCCATTGTCGGTAAATTGTGGCTAGGTCTGGTGTTCTGCTGTGTTTTTTCGTCAGTATGCTTCAGTGAGGCAGCACTATAATGTCGGCATCAGGAGACAAACATAAACATACCACAGCCTTCCAGAATACGCACACATATACTACACCCAATCATCTAACAAACTGGAGAGGCCGTCCTTAATGACTACAGATGTTTATAGGATGTTAAACAATGCTTAACTTAACCAAACCAATAACAATATGTTATTGTCAGTCTTACGGCCGCGGTAGTAGTTAAAGTAAGGTTAGTTGACCCACTCTCTCATTATTAGAAAAATATAGTCACATCTAACGAAAGGTCAATTAATAGTAACCGTGCATCAATGGTTAAATGATCAGTTACTGTTCAACAAAGGTCACGTGATCAGTTACTGTTCAACAAAGGTCAAGTGATCAGTTACTGTTCGACAAAGGTCACGTGATACGTTAATATTCAACAAAGGTCAAATGATAAGTTACTGTTCAACAAAGGTCAAATGATAAGTTACTGTTCATCAAAGGTCAAGTTATAAGCTACTGTTCAACAAAGGTCAAGTTATAAGTTACTGTTCAACAAAGGTCAAGTTATAAGTTACTGTTCAACAAAGGTAAAGTTATAAACTACTGTTCAACCAAGGTCAAGTGATAAGTTAATGTTCAACAAAGGTCAAAGTGATAAGTTAATGTTCAACAGAGTTCAAGTGATAAGTTCCTGTTCAACAAAGGTCAAGTGATTAGTTAATGTTCAACAAAGGTCAAATGATAAGTTAATGTTCAACAGAGTTCAAGTGATAAGTTCCTGTTCAACAAAGGTCAAGTGATTAGTTACTGTTCAACAAAGGTCAAGTGCTACGTTGCCGTGCAGCAAAAGTCATGTGATAAGTCAGCGTGCAGATTCTAACAGGACAAACATGGAAAATACAAGTGAACAAATAAGCAACCAAGCAAACAAACAAGGAAACAAACAACAACAAATGGATAGTTAAATTCCATTTAAAATCGCTTTGGGTAACCAAATAGAACTCAAGGGTCAAATGTTACTTTCTTATACACTGTACCTACCTTATGGTGATTCAGGTACAGATTCGGGCCCGTAATGGTCAGTAATGATCGGCGTCTGTCAAGGGTCAAGAAAAATATCCTTTATCAAATTAATGAAGTAAATTACATGTTAATTCGTGTTAATTTTAACGTTGAACTGACATATTATATCACAACTTAGATACAAGTTAGTCATTTAATTTCCGTTTCAGAACTCACCGTGTTTGACCTTGAAACCACAGAGGACGTCGAAGGAGTGGACATCAAAACGGACAATCACTGCTTTGGCTGTACGGCTGGAATGGGGTCAAGCTGACTAGGGGTCACCCTGAAGTAAAACTTCAGGATGAACAATTCTCGCCCGGTCATTAAGGACAATTCTAGCTTCTCTGGTGACCCAGTGATCCTTGACGGACTTCATAGTTTGGGGATTATAGAGAAACATCAGTAATATAATCAAGCAAGAGATTAAATCCTGATTAGTTATACTTAAATTATCATCATTATTGTGTTCAAATTATCTTGTTGACAATGTTGTTGTCTCTTTGTACTAGAGAAACATCCACTCCCCAATGTCACAGTCAAAATCAAAGTGTGAAATGAACACGAAATCGACATTTGAAATTAACAACGTGAACTAGACTATGATTACCAGCCGTGATTTCGGGCGAGTTATTTTTATGAATATAATCTATATCAGATTATCTGTAATGATGTCCAGAGCAGAAAAACCAGAAATGGTCTGTACTAGACTGATGTTAGATAATCAGGCGAATAGTTTTATATTTGTATCAGGTGAATTGAATGTCTATATTAGACACATTAAAGACACATTTTTCATTAATATTAGCGTTTTATCATTTGTGATTTCTTATAATTTATCAGAGTAACTTGTGTAATACAGGCAGGGTGATTCCGAATTAAATTTGGATTATTTTCGACCGTAGAAATGATGTTCAAATTTACATGATTAAGGTGCTTGTTGTTAAATTTAGATAATTAGAGTTTTGTTAATCTGGTAGGTTTTTAAAAAAATGTTTTTTGATAAAAATCTTTAATACATTTGTAGGTAATCTTTTTTTAGACCTAACTTTAGATTTTATTCAAATATACATAAGTTTTAATTAAGTAATATTTTTATATTTATTTTCTCACAGAAATTTATTTACACATGTACGTTTTCTCAGGTATAATTAAATACATGATTTCCACAGCAAACATACTAGCTACACCGATATTCCTGACCAGACATTTAGACTTGTCTCCTAATCTGATAATACTCTGGAGGCATATGACACAGTGAAACCTGCCATAACCGACACAGCGTGGAGACGGATTCAATGTGTCGGATATAACAGTGTGTCGGTAGAGTCGGTGTCGGCAATAACGTATGCTTGACGAGAAGAAATACATTTGTTGTCGCAATTTATTTCTTAAACGAAATGTTACGTTAGTCAGAACAGACTGTTAAAAAGCTCGAAATTTTTCGTACTAATTTGTTTAAGGGGGAAATGTAATTCGGACTTACTGGAGCTTTTAAAATAATTATTGCAGTGAAGGATTTAAGATTTTTCTATCATTTTCCAGCGTCCAATCTTTCACGGCAGCGATTTTTCGTGTTCTGTCGAAATATGTGTAAGAGGTCTTTGTACATGTACTTGTATGTGAATAAAAAAAATATTGAATGAGTTTCGAAATCACTTGTGTACAGTTACTTTGTAAAGTGATGATTTTCAATCGTGAATTTAATTATCAAAGAGTTTATAATAGTTCGATTTTATTCTACTAAAATGAAAATATACTGTTGTATTGTCCACAAGTTATCTCCCTTGCATCATTGCGAGTAATTGTCGAATATTGTGCTGATCAAAGCTTTCAGTCGGAAATAGTTATGACAACGTCAGTTTGGACGTTATTTAACCTCATTATTTCGGACACTGTTTGACCTCGTCATTTCGGACACTTGTGTGACCTCATCAGTTTGGACATTGTTTGACCTCATCAGTTCGGAGACTGACCTCTTCATTTCGAACACTGTTTGACCTCGTAATATCGGACACTGTTTGACTTCGTCTGTTCGGACTCTATTTGACCTCGTCAGTTTCGGACACTATTTAACCTCATCATTTCGGACACTTGTTTGATCCTCGTCAGTTTCGGACATTGTTTGACTTCATCAGTTTCGGACACTGTTTGATCTCATCAGTTCGGACACTGTTTGGCCCCATCTGTTCGGACACTGTTTGACCGCGTCAGTTCGGACACTGTTTGACCGCGTCAGTTCGGACACTGTTTGACCTCGTCATTTCGGACACTGTTTGACCTCGTCAGTTTGGACACTGTTTGACCTCGTCAGTTCGGACGCTGTTTGACCTTGTCAGGTCGAACACTGTTTGACCTCATCAGTTCGGACGTTATTTAACTTCGTCGTCATTTCGGACACTGTTTGACCTCGTCAGTTTGGACGCTATTTGATCTCGTCATTTTGGACACTGTTTGACCTTGTCAGTTTGGACTCTGACCCCGTCATTGCAGACCCTTTTTGACGTCGTCAGTTCGGACGTTATTTAACCTCGTCGTCATTTCGGACACTGTTTGATCTTATCAGTTCAGACATTGTTTGACCTCGTCAGTTTGGACACTGTTTGACCTCGTCAGTTCGGACGCTGTTTGACCTTGTCAGGTCGAACACTGTTTGACCTCATCAGTTCGGACGTTATTTAACCTCGTCGTCATTTCGGACACTGTTTGACCTCGTCAGTTTGGACGCTATTTAACCTCGTCATTTCGGACACTGTTTGACCTTGTCAGTTACGACTCTGTTTGACCCCGTCATTGCAGACCCTTTTTGACGTCGTCAGTTCGGACGTTATTTAACCTCGTCGTCATTTCGGACACTGTTTGATCTTATCAGTTCGGACATTGTTTGACCTCGTCAGTTTGGACACTGTTTGTCCTCGTCAATTCGGGACACTGTTTGACCTCGTCAATTCGAACACTGTTTGACCTCGTCAGTTCGGACACTGTTTGACCTTGTCAGTTCGAACACTGTTTGACCTCGTCAGTTCGGACGTTATTTAACCTCGTCGTCATTTCGGACACTGTTTGACCTTGTCAGTTTGGACGCTATTTAACCTCGTCATTTCGGACACTGTTTGACCTTGTCAGTTTGGACGCTATTTAACCTCGTCATTTCGGACACTGTTTGACCTTGTCAGTTTGGACGCTATTTAACCTCTTCATTTCGGACACTGTTTGACCTTGTCAGTTTGGACGTTATTTAACCTCGTCATTTCGGACACTGTTTGACCTTGTCAGTTTGGACACTGTTTGACCTTTTCAGTTGAGACACTGTTTGATCTTGTCAGTTTTGACGCTATTTAACCTCGTCATTTCGAAAACTGTTTGACCTCGTCAGTTTGGACACTGTTTGACCTCGCCAATTCGGACACTGTTTGACCTCGTCAGTTTGGACACTGTTTGACCTCGTCAGTTTGGACGCTATTTAACCTCGTCATTTCGAAAACTGTTTGACCTCGTCAGTTTGGACACTGTTTGACCTTGTCAATTCGGACCCTGTTTGACCTCGTCAGTTTGGACGCTATTTAACCTCGTCATTTCGAACAGTTTGACCTCGTCATTTGGGACGCTATTTAACCTCGTCAGTTCGGAGACTGTTGACCTCGTCAGTTTGGACTCTGTTTGACCTCGTCAGTTTGGACGCTATTTAACCTGGTCATTTCGGACACTGTTTGACCCCTTCATTGCAGACGCTGTTTGACCTCGTCAGTTTGGACGCTATTTAACCTCGTCTTTTCGGACACTGTTTGACCTCGTCATTTCGGACTCTGTTTGACCTGGTCAGTTCGGATACTGTTTAACCTCGTCAGTTCAGACGCTGGTTTACCTCATCAGTTCGGACACTGTTTGACCTCGTAATTTTGGACACTGTTTGACCTCGTAATTTCGGACACTGTTTGACCTCATCAGTTCAGACGCTGTTTGACCTCATCAGTTCGGACACTGTTTGACCTAGTCGGTCCAGACACTGTTTGACCTCGTCAGTTTGGACACTGTTTGATTTCATCAGTTCGGACACTGTTTGATCTCGTTAGTTTAGACGCTGTTTGACTTCGTCAATTCGGACACTGTTTAACCCTATCATGTCGGACACAGTGTGACCCCTGTCATTTCGGACACAGTGTGACCCTGTCATTTCGGACTTACGTGATCCATCCAGTTCGGACACTGTCTGTCTCCGTCAAACATGATTATACATTCAGCAATGTTCAAATCTTGAAATAACATTTATATACATAATTTCACCAATGTTAAAAGATCCATAATTACATGATATTAATTATTTAAACCTGATTTAAATTTTTCCCCTTGACTACATTTACGAAATTTCTCATTTCGACATCCGCAACATACTTGCAATACTCGCACAACTGTTCGTACTACGTGACTTGGTAAAATATGGTTTATGTAGTAAGTATCAACGCGCATGCGTACACTGAGTCAGAATCGGACAGTGACTTCAAACTGACGAATACCTGTAATAATTTTGTCCACGTCAGCAATTGCCATCGTCGGATCCGACATCAGTAATTACGAGTTATTAACGAATTTACTCCTGAAACGGAAGAAATAAGACAACGATATGGGGATATTTAAATGTAGATTTTGCCGAGACGCAGGCACCAGTGGCAATTAATTTTCTAATAGGGCGGCTGTTAACTAGACAAAAATGAAATAAAGTACTTCAGCTCTAACAGAAACACAATATACATTGTACGTTTAAAAAAAGCAGAAATATTAATGTTATTAATTTTGTGACTTCCGGTTGTAAAAGTCGGCGTCACTTTTTTGCAGACGTTAATCCTGCTCCGTTGTTCGTCTGCAGGTCAATGTCCCGCTGACAAAGTACAATATGCAAAAATGAGACAAGCTTATATACTGTACTTTTAATTCCTTGCCTTTGTTTTTAGGAAATATAATCTTTCCCGAGCTCTCACCAAGCTGCACAAGTGATAATTTGAGGAGTAAACTCTCATTAATCAAGAGTTTAGACAACGTTTGTTTCTTGTTGTATCGTATTTTAACGGTGTGTGACGTCACCATAAAAACCAAAACATATCTCGAAAAAGCATCTAAAGGTACATAAAACAAGTTCTATGAACTGAATCTTATTCTTTTGTGTAAAGTGAGAAAAATAAATTTATTCGATGGTTTTCTTTCTTATTCAATAACAAATAATTTACAAGGTTGCATTTTGCAATGTTCCGCCATGTTTCTCAGTATTGTTGACGAAAAATGTGTGTATTAGAACTACGCCCTTATATCAAAAGTGGGGGAGAGGATTTGGTCCAAAAACCTAGATATTGACAAGCATACCAGCACATTCAACGATGACACACGATTGTTAGCTTGTATCTATCATACTACATCTTCGATGGGCTCTTTATGGAAACGTGTTCATATGTGATATTTACTGATTTTTAAAAAAAAACTTCTTAGCCTCCTCGGAATTCGTTTTTACATGCCCCCTATCAGACCGCCCGCCATCTGATCTCGGACAATAGTTGATTCGTCACACGCCGGGACGCGCCGTGATTGAACGCGACGAAACGCTCACACTACCTGCTATAAACACTTGTGAGGATAATGGCAACTTTATGCAATATGTCTGATCTACATGAGCCTCCTGTGTTTTCCTGGAACTTGCATTTTACGCATGTTTTGTCGAAATTAACAGGTAGCTTAACAATTGAAAAGTCAAAATCAAGACCGATGGTAGCCATGATACATATTAACAATGGTCAAGTTACTTCTGTTCAATTGCACCATAATAGTGATTTATAAACTTGCAAAATATCACTGGATTTGTTATTTATATGAAGCAGAGCAAAATTGACGAGTTTAAATCGTTCCGCACATCATTTACAATAAGTCCTAAAGATATATCAGCCACGATAGCCGCCATGCTCACTTCGTTTCGATCGCTGACAGTAAAGACATTACACGGCCTGTAAGATAAAAATCGCTCAATAACGTGACCTTGCAGATATCGTACATCGTGCAACATTGTGCGATCTCACAACTGTATTTAACTATTTTTAAACATTTTAGATATAATGTCATATTACACAGTTATCGGCAGACATTTACCAAAAGTCAAAATGTTAATGTATATATACAGACCACAGCTGTCAAATGTGTAAAGATATTGTAAATTTAACTGTAAACAGGTAACTACCTGTAGTTAGCTAAGACAAGGCTGACTGAACATATCCCTTCTGAAAATTATCAATCCCAATTGAAAAAAAACTGGAAACTCTTGTGTTCTTATCATAAAAACTTTTATACTTATATAAGTTAATATAAAAAGACCAATTCTCTAGATATTTGAGTAATTTGTGCAGTTTATCACCAAATGTATCATGCTAGATTCAATCTGTTTGGTCGTACGATGACTACCATCTTAATCTGCCATTTATCAGTTTAACTAGAGAAAAACAACTGATCTAATTTTCTTTTTTCCAAAGCATATGGATAGACTCTGCAGTGCAAGGTCGTTACAAATTACATTTCTTTTTGTATCTGAAGTAAAGAATCATTGCTGGTGAGTTGTTAGTTTAATTTAAAATGATAAAACCTTATTTACAAATAACCCCTGGTGACGTTGTGTACACGAAGCGTATGGTCAAGTCAAATTTGAGCACGACAAACTAAGCACTATGAATGTATTATCTACGGAAATGTTTCACCAGGCTTAATTAGTGAAATAAACGCCCATTAAACCACGACCTCACGTCGGCCTACACAATGATGGCTAGATTCATGATGGTGATTTAATAAGTCGATTTGTCCAGGATATCAGACCATCACTGTAGTTTTGCTGGTCGCTTTATACACCTACAGTACATTGTAATTTTAAAACAGTATGGAATCTCAAAACTGCAATGCTAAAATTTTACGATGATGGATTTTGGAGCAACGCCGGGTTTATAAAACACGAGAGAAGTTTGAGGCTATTTTAGCAAAATACTATTTGAGCAAGTATGTGCATTTGTTAAATTGAAAAATCTTTTAAGGACGATTTCCAACTTAAAATGTATAGTTATGTTCTTTTATATTTGGAAAGAGATTACTTAAAAGCTTATATTCTTTATTGTTTTGCATGTAACAAATAGCTATGATCAATATGAGATTTGTAGTGCTTCTTGTAATAAATGTTGTCTTTTCTGTTTCTTGAACAAATTATGACCAGTGTAAATTAAAATGATAATTACAATAATAATCATCATAATCATTATAAAGATATAAAACTGACAAGATTATCATCTTCCGGCATTGAATACATGTGAAACACACCTGCAAAGACTTTCTATAATTTACTTTTACAAAAGAATGAAACTCTCAACCAATCAAATTGTAGCTTTCAAATTCAGAGCTTTGTTAAAGTTGCTCTATGTTGTTTCGTTTAAATTCAATACAGAAGTAATAAGTTTTAGCAGGAAGCATATTATCGATGTGTCCATTCGTTAATAAAATAACTTTCGTAAATATATGTAATGGTGAAATAATACCAAGTTTCTTTAGATTTGTATACGAAATTATCTGTTTGATCCATTGAGTGGCAGATCGATAACATAAATAGAATTGAAAACAATCATTAAAATTTCCAAGATTACCTTACTATATTTTTGTATATATAAATACAAAGGATAGCCTTGTAGGTATATTTTCTGGAAGAGCTTCATGCAAATCTCCATCATCTAAAGGATTTGTGCAAGGCTTTCACGTGTGATTACTGAGACAAAGTACACAACGTTGACGTAACGGAGATCAAAATGATGCCAAAATGACGTAATGATAATGTCACGTGTCCAAAACGTGTCTACGTCTGTCAGTATAATCCAGATTTATATAGACTCGATATTGGAGACCGAAATACAAAACGTAGGTATAGATAAAAATGTCATCAGGATTTGATATTATATGAGAAAAATTAAAGTGTGTGGCGCTTTCCAGCTTCCGTAGATGATATCCTTTGACACTGGCATCCTCGACTTGATATGTATTGTGCCTGAGGGTGAAACAGCGGAGATGAACCCGTCTGACAAGGGAAACGGAGCATTGTATGATTAATAGGCACTTCTCAACACCTCACACATCTACATATTCATGACAACATGTAACGACCAATCTGATTGGTCAGATTTTGTTACGCTGTCGATGACTGGATGATTTACACGAGGAAGGTATTTTGCTAAAGACTCAGACGTCATGAAAACAATAAATTTCAAGGGAAAATCTGAATCTATTAACAAAATATATTCTGGTTTTAACCTGAATGACATTATTTAATTTTCACGTTTTTATATTTAAGCTTATAAGTTACCTACTCGACTATCTTACAGTGCTGAACAACATTTGCTAGTCTATATACTTTACTTCCAAGCTAAAAATATGTTTTATTATGTTAAATTTTATTTCATAAAGCACACTTTCATTATTATGTAGAAATAAAATCTTTAAAACCTACAAACAGAAGAATGACGTCACTTTGTTTTTTTTATTCAGTAACAAATCTCACAATTTCAGTAATTTTACAAACAAAGATTAAGTTGCTATCTCTATCAATTAAGTTTAATATCATTGCTTCCGTTCATATTTGTACTTGATTCAATTTCATCCTGGTTGCTTTGTAGTGCCTGAGGGTTAAATAAAATCTGACATCACGACGTCATTATAGGAGACAGAATAACACGTGTAAGACCATAAACAACAAGACCAAAATGGACGTGGTTTGGCGTCTAATTTCTACGAACGCACCACTTAAGACGTACCATTCATGTTATTGGAATATCAGACGGGTATTTCTCTAAGCTGAAGAAAACTGCGCCTCACTCTAAGAAATGTAAATACGTTTTCTGTGTTTTTCGTTTTAGCACCACTTCTACAAATGGAACCTGGGAAACTATCTAATGTTGTGTCTGGATCTGTCGCTGCAAGTGGAGGCAGTAGTCAGAAGTATGGACCAAAGATTGAAAAAAAGAAAAAGAAGGAAGACTACGTTACTTTCTTGTCAAGCTTAAAAGCAAATCCAAACATTTATATACCATTAGGTTAAGGACAGTCCATTTGCATTTATTTTAAATTCGGAAAGAAAGTCGATTATTTGGAAAATCGTTGGCTACCGCAATCGGAAACTCGTACTAATATGTAATATGTTGGTTTCATCGAAGGATAAAGTTCATTATGGTATCGATATCTAAAAGGACTGCTTGTCTTCTGCTCAAAAGAGTGTTCATTCATGTGTACTATCAGCGTATCGTCCTGAAATATATTCTTGCTTCCTTCAAATTCCTTCAAATATTTCATTAATAACAATAAAACTGTCTTCGTCAAAAATCCTATAATGACAAGAGAGTACAGACGAGTAGTTGACCTCTGAAAACGTATTAGGAGAGGAGAATAAGACCTGGTGTTCTGAAAGACAAGCGTCCTTGATTGACAACGCCCACGATGTAAATCTAAGTCAAATAAGGTAATATCGTGTTCTCAAAAGGAAAACCGAGGTCAACGTCTTTTAGCGCTACGAGGTAGGTACACACTAGAGAGGAATGAGTTGGAATAAATAAAACGAAAAGATTAAATGAATTGCATTACAGCAGATAAGTTCAGGTCTCATATCATCCCGTAATGAAGTAACACGCACGATTTACATATATATAGTAAGGTAGACTAAACTAATTTGTTCTTTCCCCATACCGGCAGCAGTATAAGGTCAAAGCTGAATAAATTCGTTTGTCTCTAACCACGAAAGACATCGTTAATGTCAGACAAGGCTGCCTGACATGATCCTCACGACCTTGTGATGAAATTCTGTTATCATATGCACATGTGCATATATACTTCCTACTGCTTTTTATGTAGAGTTTCATGCACTGTACCGCGTAATTGTACTACTGTCGAGTATATAAAATATATGTAGCACGTGCAGGAATATAAGTACAACTCACACTTCAACAGAGAACAAAAATACATCAATACAAATATCGACTTTATGAAGTTTACATAAAAGTATATTTTCTTTCAGAGAGAATGAATTGGTTCATAAGGGAAAGGTGTTGAGTATCACTTATGCTCTACAATATTTTACTGTTGTGAAATAAAATACCAATATAGATGTATGATATCATATGTGCCATACAATATCAATACGTTGAACAAACAAAGCAATTACATAACTACAGATCAGCGCCAAAAATTAACACATATGATGGTAAACGCCAACATTTGACGCACAAATATTTAACCACCTTATTCTGAGCAAAAAACGCCAAATTTTGGCGACGCCAAAAATACTGTTTCCCAAAGTACGGTTTGTAATTGTAATCCTTTATATATCTGCTGATGTTACCAGTGTCTGTAGGGGTGATCTATCACAATACAAACTTTATTTACCATACCTGTACAATCTACACCTGTCGGTTCTAGTGATATATGATATAGGAAACATGGAAGCAGTTTCATTCACAAGATGGCGGTATCTTAAATTGCTATCGTCAGAGTAATATCCACTATTTAGACAATTAATTAAATGAACGGATTATGTATAGCACCTTCCATTCTATATCTGAACAATTGTTTAGTCCTTGTTTGATTTTCATATCTTCCCCTCTCGATTTCCATACTTTTGGTCCTTTAACAGTACTGAAGTATGCTAGGACGGCTGTATGGTACAGTGTTATATTCATTATTCAAGCATATACTGTATATATTAGAAAAACATTACTATTCATTTACATTTATGCATATTGTGTACTATCTTTCCAAAATAGATACGTATTTAATCAAGTGTGATATACTATTGTTCGAAATCCAGGCAACAAAGACAATGATCTGTGTCATTTCAATTTGTTTTGTGAATTCTGTTTTGTCGACCAAATCAGATTTGAGAAAAGATTATAAAAAGAAACAGGAGAGAGATGTAGAGTGTAAGAGAGTAAAATTATTAACTTAAATATAATATTTGATGATAAAGCTAGATGTATATTGATCATGATCGGAGAAAGAAAGGATATGCTGTGTGTTTTGTTCCTTAGTTTTGTGTTATTTAAATTGAAAATGTAAAAAGACGTATCAGTCGGTATTCAAATGCAGATATGTATGTATTCAATATTCTAACAAATGAAAATGAATATAAAATCAATTCCCTGAAAAGAAATATTAACTTTAACAATACCCAGCTAAGTGCCTAATCAAGGTATTGTATGTGATATATGAATGAACAAAATGTTCACGCTGGGTTTACAGTGTATGTGTGTACTGTATATTGTCATTAAATTTCAACCATGTTAAAAACTGAATAAAAAATTTTCTTAAAAAAAAATAAATAAATAATGATTATTTCTTTTTCAATTTTCTTCTGCATCACATCCTAGTTCAAAAGCAGAAACTACCGACATGCAAACAAATTCATAATTCTAACTCACATTGGTGTATAACGAAGATGAACTTTTACCAAAGATAAATTTAAATGACGACCCTTTAAAGTACAAGGATAAAGGACCATGCGTTCTGAAAGAGTCAGCGTCTTCGGCCTTATCGACGATACCCGCCATGCAAGACGAATGTCACATATGTTTTTAATCAGTTTGTGTTTTATAATTCTAACTTTTGGGCACATTCAATTTCAGTAAAATTGACTGTATACATGAGTCTATTTCAAGTTTCCGACAAAAGTTAGTTGATAACTAATTACAAAATGTAAATTAATCAATAATAGCGTATCTATACTTAAGCATTTAATAGTATAAGATATATCAAATGTTCTTTACAGTAATCTTCTTAACCCTTTCACCAAGTTTACCTTACTTTAGCAAGGTTTTGATAATGTCGATTTCTCCCTTTCTTTCAACAACAATATACTTAATTATTTTATCAATTTCCAAATGATGTTTTCACATCAGATTCTATTGTCATTATGATACGATGTTATGTTTTATCATGTCTATGCTGTTATGTAACGTCAGTCTATATATATAGGTGTCAGATTTATATAAGTTTCTTGACCCTTGTTTCTGATTCCTTTTTGTATCATTCATGTATGTATGTTGCATATCTTGTCAAATGGAAGTTGACAAATAAAACACAGTTTAAACAAAAAGAGTAATTTTATTTTTAAAACTTGGATATAATCATCCGTTCATGGTTTCGTTCACTAGGTGCTTCGCCTGGACATCTGAAAGTACCGATATCAGGGTCACGCTGACTTAAGAGTTTAACTATTCAAAGCATCGCCTAGAAAAATGTCTGCATTCTGTAGATGCTTAGTGAAAGATTCCGATGTATTCTGAATCCGAATGATCACCATCAACAAGAACTTCCAAAAGAGGCTATAGTTTAAAAAACTGTGCGTCTTGTGCGATATCTATTTGTTGTGCGCGAGATTGACAGCGATGGAAACAGCCGAGAAAAGGAATTGTTGTTTAAAAGATTAAATTCACGGATCGACTCGTCTAACATCTACATGAAATTCCACCATGTTTGTTACAATACGACAGCGCTTTGAAAGCGAGTCTCTTATTGGTCATAATATAATTACCACCCATCAAAATAGGGTTTTTCAAGTTTCTAAACGACAATGGCGTTTGGATTGGAACACAAGGTATACATGTAACAATAGCATTACTAGTACCAGTTTGGCTGTTCAGATTAAGACAAGGAGTTACAGAAAAGGCGGCTAAATTCTGAAATCATGGTGGTTTTATTTGGAACGTCCATACAGTATATACAAATGTACATACCCATTATGGATTACATAACCATTTAAAAACATTTTCTCTTTATTTTTAGTTGAATGAAATAAAGTCAGTTTAAAGTAATACATATACTCTAATCTAAATATGTATTTTAGTGTAAAAGAAATAAAAAGACATTTTAACATTTTACACTTGTAGCTTTATGTTTTATTTTCATTGTTTGTAGTATTATTTGTTCCTATTTAACAAGATTAACCATATCATCTTTGGAAATCACTGAGCATATACGTGTATTTCGAAAGGGTTTTATAAAGATATGGCTTTATAATTTTGAAGTATTTCACTTATATAATATAAGTACTTTCTTTTTACATTATTGTGTTGTGTTGTATGGGTACCGAGACACGGCTTTATGTAGCTTGACTACTCATTACCTTAAACTGTTTATTCTCATCATCTTTTAACTAAACAGTGACATACTATTCCTGTAAAGTTAATTACACAATTAAACATAAAAGTATAAAACACAGCATAAATCTTGCCTTCCCCAACGACAACGGCTGTATGTATGTCTACTTATTTATGGTAATGCCAACAAAACACATGACGTAAAAGAACAGGTCACATCTTAATTACAACCCGTATATGGATTATATACTATCGTGAATCTAGTCCAAAATGATACTGTATAAGCCAAATAATGAGTGTAAAACTATATCATACTGCTCTTTCATGCTGTAAAAAAAAGAAAACCTTAACAGATATCGAGGATAATTTTTGATTTATTCAATTTCGTATTTGGTAGTTGGTGCCACTATTTGTAAAAGATCTGAAAGTGGCTTTAGATAACTTTTTATGAGGTTTGTACATGTACATGTCCTCCTAAGCTGCATGCATATAAAATTAAAGACTAATACTTTAAGATGGCACTGTTGAACACGCACTGCGAGATCAGTTGATTTGGTATCTGCTATAAACACATCTTCATAATTCAAAATCAACAATGTACTCTATAGACTGATAGGGAACACACTGATGACAGAACACGTACAATAATGATTGTAATAAACTGTTGTCATAATTGTAAGTAACCAAACGTATCCGAGCGACTAATAAGGCACAAAACCACTGAAGCCAGAGTTTGAGGACAGCATTTTCAATACCTGATCGATAGTTTTGTTTAGTAACTATGCTTACAAGTAAACGTGTAACAAAAACTATTTTTTATGCAAATATTTTACGTTATCAAATTAGAAACGTTACGGCCATTGTCAGAAACGTTACGGCCATTGTCAGAAACGTTACGGCCATTGTCAGAAACGCCACGGCCATTTTCTAATGGCTATCATGGAGTGTCTGGTCATCAAAAACAAACATGAAGTGAAAACATGTAAACTATGTCGTATTGCTAACTCAAAATATTTCAAACGATAGCAAATCATGAATAAAACAAAGATTTGCATGTTTGAAGATTATTGGAAACGTAGTAAAGGAAACTACACGACGATGTAATCAGGAACGATAACCGTCTACTGCTTCATCGGCGACAACCATCGACCAAGCCAATATAGGTTAAATCCAGGCTTGGTTGCTTCTCATATGGGGACGGCATGTGTTGACAAGAGAACGGAACACATATCAACGAGCAACGAAGATAGCTAAATCGCACAAGGAAATTGACTACCTCCTCGAAAAGAAAATTATATCGACCATAAACTCATATTTATCGCACTTTCTGATTTTAGGATTAACTGACACGATCCTTTTTGTAGTTATGTCAGGTTTACCCAGTTTTACGTCAGAAGGATAAAACTGCTTTTGTAATTTCGTTTTTGTTGTTCTTCTTTGGCAAATCTACACTTTGTTGTAAAACTCACAGGATGGTCGGTCTTGACCTAACATCGTTCCGCGTTCGGGTTATTTGCCGCGAATGGAAAAGACAACATTGTACAGCTTGACGATTTTTGGTGGGTAGTTTTTATGCATCTTTTTTTTGTGAGGACACCATCATCTATAGAATAATACCCGACACACACCCAGGTAATAAGCATATTTAGAGTTTAAGTTTTAGTTATATACACCAAATACGTACGATCGCACCAGGGATCTATTTCATCATTCTCTCTTCCGTTTGACCACATTACCGAGGAGGTGAAACAACCTCATAGTTCAACCAGTTTCGCAAAATATGACTTCGACATAACTGTGAAAATACTGCTCAGATTTGCCTAGCAAGCTTACGACATACCTCTTAGACTTAAAAAAAATCCGGCAATGAACACCGGCACCGCAGTTCCACATCCACAATCCAAGTCGATTTTCCAAATGATGTTGAATGTATGCATACTGTTGGTTTCCTCCAGATGGAAGGTGATATTTAAAAGTAATCACATGTCATTCATAGCAATCATGGCCATGTTGAGTTGGCTGTTAAACGTCCATGTTGTGTTGGCTGTTACACGTCAGTGTTGTGTTGGCTGTTACACGTCCATGTTGAGTTGACTGTTACACGTCCATGTTGAGTTGGCTGTTATACATCCATATTGAGTTGGCTGTTATACATCCATGTTGAGTTGGCTGTTACACGTCCATGTTGAGTTGACTGTTACACGTCCATGTTGAGTTGGCTGTTTCACGTCAATGTTGAGATGGCTGTTATACATCCATATTGAGTTGGCTGTTATACATCCATGTTGAGTTGACTGTTACACGTCCATGTTGAGTTGGTTGTTACACGTCCATGTTTTGTTGACTGTTATACATCCATGTTGAGTTGGCTGTTATACATCCATGTTGAGTTGGCTGTTACACGTCCATGTTGAGTTGGCTGTTATACATCCATGTTGAGTTGGCTGTTACACGTCCATGTTGAGTTGGCTGTTACACGTCCATGTTGAGTTGGCTGTTACACGTCCATGTTGAGTTGACTGTTACATGTCCATGTTGAGTTGACTGTTACACGTCCATGTTGAGTTGACTGTTGCACGTCCATGTTGAGTTGGCTGTTACACGTCCATGTTGAGTTGGCTGTTATACATCCATGCTGAGTTGGCTGTTATACATCCATGTTGAGCTGGCTGTTACACGTCCATGTTGAGTTGGCTGTCACACGTCCATGTTGAGTTGACTGTTACACGTCCATGTTGAGTTGGCTGTTTCACGTCAATGTTGAGATGGCTGTTATACATCCATATTGAGTTGGCTGTTATACATCCATGTTGAGTTGACTGTTACACGTCCATGTTGAGTTGGTTGTTACACGTCCATGTTTTGTTGACTGTTATACATCCATGTTGAGTTGGCTGTTATACATCCATGTTGAGTTGGCTGTTACACGTCCATGTTGAGTTGGCTGTTATACATCCATGTTGAGTTGGCTGTTACACGTCCATGTTGAGTTGGCTGTTACACGTCCATGTTGAGTTGGCTGTTACACGTCCATGTTGAGTTGACTGTTACATGTCCATGTTGAGTTGACTGTTACACGTCCATGTTGAGTTGACTGTTGCACGTCCATGTTGAGTTGGCTGTTACACGTCCATGTTGAGTTGGCTGTTATACATCCATGCTGAGTTGGCTATTATACATCCATGTTGAGCTGGCTGTTACACGTCCATGTTGAGTTGGCTGTCACACGTCCATGTTGAGTTGACTGGTACACGTCCATGTTGTGTTGACTGTTACACGTCCATGTTGAGTTGACTGTTGCACGTCCTTGTTGAGTTGGCTGTTACACGTCCATGTTGTGTTGACTGGTACACGTCCATGTTGAGTTGGCTGTTATACATCCATGTTGAGTTGGCTGTTACACGCTCATATTGTGTCGACTGTTACACGTCCATGTTGAGTTGACTGTTACACGTCCATGTTGAGTTGACTGTTGCACGTCCATGTTGAGTTGGCTGTTACACGTCCATGTTGAGTTGACTGTTACACGTCCATGTTGAGTTGACTGTTACACGTCCATGTTGAGTTGGCTGTTACGCGTCAATGTTGTGTTGACTGTTACACGTCCATGTTGAGTTGGTTGTTACACGTCCATGTTGAGTTGGCTGTTACACGTTCATGTTGAGTTGACTGTTACACGTCCATGTTGAGTTGGCTGTTTCACGTCAATGTTGAGCTGGCTGTTTCACGTCAATGTTGTGTTGACTGTTACACGTCCATGTTGAGTTGGTTGTTACACGTCCATGTTGAGTTGACTGTTACACGTTCATGTTGAGTTGACTGTTACACGTCCATGTTGAGTTGGCTGTTTCACGTCAATGTTGAGCTGGCTGTTTCACGTCAATGTTTTGTTGACTGTTACACGTCCATGTTGAGTTGGCTGTTACACGTCCACGTTGAGTTGGCTATTTCACGTCAATGTTGAGCTGGCTGTTTCACGTCAATGTTTTGTTGACTGTTACACGTCCATGTTGAGTTGGCTGTTTCACGTCAATGTTGAGTTGACTGTTACACGTCCATGTTTTGTTGACTGTTACACGTCCATGTTGAGTTGGCTGCTATTCTGCTTTTGAAAACACAATGAATTTTATTCCGTAAAATTCCGAATATTTTATCCTGTCGTCAATCGATTTATTTTGCCTTTGGTTTTTTTCAAGATCTATCATAGAACATTCAACTGTTTTTTTTACGACTTTTACGGATCAATCTGCTCATCAGTCTTTTCTCACGATCTCTGACAGATATTTTTCGGTTAGATTTGATTTTATGCTTCCCTTTTTAGTTTTTTCACCAATCAATTATTTCGTTGATTGATTACTTATCCCCGTGTGTTCATTCACGACTCCCATTGTTATGTCCTGGCTTTTGTTTTAAACGTATCCCCCGTCGAGTGGAGTTTATTATAATGGTATTATATTTCAATAGATAAGTCGACCTAATACACAGTAACATTTTTATTAATACATATGATGATGCCCGACCCTGCTTATCACTCTCCTACTTTAATCTTATTTTCCAATTCGAATACACATTCTCTGCTTTTTCTGTCTGTCTTAGAAAATGTTGAAATGACCAGAAACATCTGCGTGCGATACTGAAGCTTATTTCTAAGTTGTAAAGTTGGTGTTTTTCTCGATTTATTCATCAATATATTTTTTTATCAAAAATGTCCCAGAAAATGAGTAAAACAGGTTTATCATTTTGGGAATCAAGCACACAATATCAACTGCATTAATTGGCTTAAGTGTATGAAGCAACAATCACTTCGATTTGCTATTTCGGAACGATTTATTGCAATTGTTTAAGCATAAGTCTAGAGAATGAAAGCGCGTATCGTAAAATTATTGTAATTGAAAATGGTTTAACAACAAAATCTTTAAAAAAATATATATATTTAAAAAATAATAATAATGTAACTAGATGTCTTAAATTAAGAACTCTATGTCATACATCAAATATCTGCTGTCCTCGTAAGTAAATTGTATTTTTTTTTTAACTATTAAGGGTATAACTGTGACACGAATTTCACGTGTACACCATAGGAGGTAGCATTTGACCTTAGAGGAACAAAATATATCTACATACATCTGACAATGACCATTGAATAGCAGGACGACAAAGATAATGGGATTGTCATGCATCCATTGTCCTTTGTATTGTGATTCTAATAAACAAACTTCCTTTGTCCTGAACATTGACAGGAACACAAACCATTTCAAAATACTGCAAATTTATGCTTAACAAAGGAAAGTTGTTTTTTTTCATTCGGATGGGAAAAAATGAAGTAAAGGTCTTTGAAAACCCTAGCCACCTGTAGAGACGATTAAGAGTTGATTCCGTGAGCCATCTTGTTATCCAGGTGAGCGGCACGTGCCAATAACATTCGGACCGATTTATAAATGACATTACAGCTAAACAATTAAATGAATTCTTATTACTTTAAACAGTTTTCGCACAATTTTATCATACATTTTAAAAAGTAGTTGTCCGTGCATCATCACAAAACAATTTCGAGCATAACCTTTTGAAAATGAAAGATAAATAAATAAATAAAAAAAATAAATAAATAAAAAGATAAATGAATAATAAAGAAAAATTTAAAAGAAGAAGAAATTAACTGAAATTGTTTGAAATATATATTTAATATACTTTTATTTAAATTTCTGATATGGTTCCTCCATTTCACTGGGAAAATATGTACAAATGATGCAATCGAAGTGGCAGATTAACTTCTTGAAACTCTAACCAGACTTTGCTGGAAAGAAATTATTTCATTTAAAAAATCATCCTACTAATATATAATGACAGAAGCTACACTGTTACATGTAAGTTGTTGCTCCGTAAAATGTTTACATCGCTTTTAGGTAAAAAAGAGGAAAATTGAAAAAAGCGCATGTTCTTTGAAATTTGCGGACACCTGCAAACGGACAATAAAAAATGCTACTGAACAGACACAGAAGTAAATAAAAGTATGTTCAACTTAATCAGTAGCTAAAGAGATATAAGAGGTATATTTTTATCGAATTTAGCTGATTTTTATTATGTATGCAATATATAAATACGCCTTAAAGAAGGAAGAACTCGTTGAACTTTTCTTAGAAAGTGGGCCTTCAGCTAGACTTCTCAACAAAATATATTCAAATGACAATTTTCATGAGAGTTATATTTTGTTTAAGATGTTAGTGCTTTGAAGGCCCTGTCACAGGTGTTGACAGCGCGTGCATCTCTCCTTTGGAAGAGCAAGACACGTTTGGAGATGCATCCTCGACATGTGCAGATGCAGTGTGCCCCGTCTTTGACACCTGTGCAGACGGAAAATTTTAGGTTGAAACTTAAACCAGGTGCGAAAATAAAACAAGAAAAAAAAAAGAAAAAATCCCCAATTTTTGGGGCTATCTTTCTACAATTGTTCTTTTTTGTGTGTAAATCTTGGTCTAGTACATTAAAACAGGTAATTACAATAGAACGGAGGGACTATTTCGTGCGGTGGAGAGAGAAAAGCACACACACAGACACACGATGATTGCTCTAGGGGTAAGCGTTTTATCTTTTCTTTTCGTGGAGGAATAACAACATGTTTTTCAACGCACTGTGGAATATAACTTACATTATGTAGCACAAAAGATCTATTGTCTTGCTTTTTCGGTTGATAATATGACATTGTCGTAAATGATATACACGTGCAAATTCAACAAGTTGCGAACGCGTTGGACCATCAGGATAATTATATTACTTACTACAGAAAATATTAACATGATATGAGTTAGATTGATTTGTCCTATCAACAGCTTGTATTCTATATTTTTTATGTCATCCTAATAGAAAAAAAATAGAGAAAATGGTCATATTGATCAGCGGAATCGGGAATATTTCATATACCAAATAGTTATTGTAATATGCATTGATGGAAAGCCGAAGCCTATTGTTTACCGCAGTCTATCGCGTGTTTTAGATTACATATGTAATGTATATTTAGTGATATATTATACTGGAATAGGTATGATGTCTTGTAGATTGATAAAAAATGTTCTATCGTGATATACATAGAAACAGGTGGCGGCTTCCTCCCAGATTGGGAATATGGATGTTGGCTGCTTGTGTAAGGCGATTCGAGCAGGCTAGATCAGGCTTGCTGTAACTGTTATAATGTCCTATATTAATTCATATGAATTGTAGAACTGTTCAAAATATTCCCATGTGCTTGACGTTTGCTTGAAAATCATAACTACTTAACCTCTCAATCTAAACTCGACCAATTCTGAGTTTTCTCCGACATCTCATTAACACTTTAGGTCTTTAGCATCACTGACGAGTTCCTGAAGGACGAAACAGCGGTATGGTGCAGTTTCTGTTCTGTACCGAACTCCCAGTTCATATTGAATAGTGTTGATATCTTATGTCCTTTAAGCAACATTTTACTATCGTTTGACATTTTATCCGCTCAAGAAGATCATATGAGGACGAAATTGGGTATGTTCTACATGAAGTGTGTTATAATTCATACGTACTGGTACTGGGGCATTTGCCTCACCTCCTCCATATTTCCTAAACGATGAAGGATAGCATATCTGTAGTGATTTCTTTTATTCTACCTCATAAACAAATGTTTCCATGTCTTAAACTAATGTTCTTCATAAATGTTTATAGTTTTTAACAAAATTAATATCATGGGTTGTTGGCTGAATATCAATTTTAAATGGTGCACTAGAGTTAATTTGACCAGATTAAATTGAACAAGCCATCTATCAATCCATAATGGAATTTCAGTATGGAAATTATTAATTACAGATGTTGCCGGCAGTCACAAGAATGAAAAAAATGTATTGTCGTCAAACCTGCGAGGAAGACTTAGGTTATCAGAAATGTTGTTAGTATTTATGGTATTTGCTGTGCGAAAGCTAGTGGGAAATGTATGGACCTCTTCTTTCGGAATAATTTTGGTTAACATTCTCACCAATACTGCCACTGTGGAGACGTCGAACCGAACTATTTCTGGTTTTGTTATCTTCTTCGTTTTTACCTTGATGCCCCTTTCGAAAGATATGCGTTTCTTACAATGATTTATTAATAATGCTTTTTGAACAGTATTTAAATGAAAAATACAGTAATCAATAGATAGTAAATGAATTTTTCTTCCGTATATCTAATCAGATTAACAAACATGTTTAATTTAAAATGTATATGTAAATGTAAACTATTTATTTTACAACATTTGCAAAAGAAGTTATCTCAACTTATCTTAATCACGCTTGTTTGCCCAGATGGAAGCACGCGGTCGGGGTCTTACTATGGGAGGAAATCGTAGTACCCGGAGAAAAACCACGTGATCAGGCAGGTGACCTCATACCTTTTCACGTCCGATCGGAGAAATGTATCTTGTATGACGAAAGCACCATTTACGCAAGGTGTGGAGAAATTTAATTTGTTGTATGCTCTTAAAAAGAATTCATATTAGCAAGTTATTTTTTCACCGATTTCAGGTCACTAAGCGTCGCGTGTAAGACCGTCCTTTTCCTGTTACAATGTAACTTTGCTAGGCGCGTACAGTTTTACTTGTTTAAGATTTGGTTTCCGGACCGAGCTCTGTAACGAAAATATAGGGCGATCTCTCCCAGGTTGATCTGAAATCTCATATATAAAATTCGCAAGGAAGTCTGAATGTTTAGAAAATAAGCACCATATGGTGATGTAGAAATAAAATAAGCAGATCGATCAGCTCACAAATCCGGTTTTCCTTTTGTGTACCTAACATACGCTCAGTAAAATAATCAACACTGTTGTATCCGAAGCGCTCTTTCGTACATTAAACCTAAAATTGATAAAAAGCTGAAACACAAAGTCTATTGTTGCGTGTATACACAATCCCAGATTTACAAGCGTGTTTGTGACTCCACAGTTTTACCGACAGTGATTACATTCCAGTAAGTACTATAACACCGTATGACTCAAACGTGATTAAAACCTTGATGATATGTTATAAAAAGTGTACAAAAGCCCCGAAGCGGAAATTCCGGAGTGTTGTTTTTTCCTGGTGATTTGCGTGTATTTTGAGAGAGTGTAATTGAAGAAAACACAACATATACATTTACCAAGAGCCGTTAGGCTAGGGGCTTTTTCTCTCACAATGTCTGCCATCCCGTTAATTGGAGCGGAAGTTAAAGATAACTTTGTTTTTTTCTCTTTAAATTAAAATTCTTCTTTCAAATGTACCGTTAAATTATTCATTGTGGCAAATTCATTTGTGTTTATCCAGACAACATGACGGCCAAATTGTCTATCTGGTTCTTATCAATATAACAACATTGCTAAAAAAATATGAATATTATTCCTCAGAATCTATATTCTATCTTCGAGAAAGCTGATTTTTCTGGAAATATTTGTATATCCTATTAACAGGAACTGGTTTGTTTGATTTCTTCGTATATCCAATTACATTCATGGTTCACTCCAATGAGAGGAAATCAAATTACGATGGAAAGTAAACGATATTGATACCGATGATAAAACTTCTTTGTGAATGGCAAATTTGACCATGGCTGAAGTACCCGACTGCTTAATTGTTTGTTTCTTCGCTGAGTTTATGGGATCTACTTGTAGTAGTTGGTGACTACAATAAGTGAACAACATACGGAAGGCCCGTCGCATGCCATCCGCGGCAATTAAAGTGAAGTGTCTTGTCCAAGGACACAGACATGACAGCACAGACCAGTTCTCAGCATCCCGAGAAACACTAACCGACATTGGAAGGGAACCATGCTTGAGATCATCTTCGTGATTACTTCAAAGCAAATTCCAAACTTTTGTAGGTTTTGCCAATTGGAAAGGATGGTAACCTATGCGCATGAGCACAGGGACTTGAGAATTTGCTACAGTCTACGTGTATTTGGACCTTCCCTAGTGTGTATAGCACATTTCCAAACGTTTTTGGGGGCTAGATTAAAATTCGGTAAAAATTACACACCCGGTGTTCATTATATTCGGTAAAAATAACATCGCGTTATAATTAACACTCCAGAGTTATAATGAACAACGGGGGAGTCATTTTTTACGAAATCTTAATCTGGGACCCCAAAACGTCTGAAAATGTCCGATACACACTAGGATTTACGCGTAGACTGTAACCGTTTCTCAGGTCTCGGGATTGATACTTCTATCATATAAATAAGCATTCTGCTCTGTAAAAACATTGAGTACACTACAATTGGATGTTATCTTGCCAGGCAGTAAATATAAATGAGCAACCCTGGGAATATGAAAAAATACTTCTAAAGGTGATATCTCGAATCTGTCTCGAAAATATTAACACCAACAACATATAAGTACTTTCATATTTTTCTGCTAATCGAACTTATTACATTTGAAATAGTCAGTTAATTTATTCTTCAATAATTTACGACAATGTCTTATACATTTTGTAGGGGGTAATATTTGGCCATGTAAAACCTTATAAATTATTAACACAAGTTTCAAACAGACATAACATTTATAATTTCAGGAAAATTTAGGTATGGTATAACATGCGATATATATGTAGCCAATTTACCAGGTGAAATCTCACAAAACAGGAGTAACCGCCCGGACGTTGACTGTTGACCTTTGACATGAACATTGACATGTTATAACAGTAGATTTCAGTTATTCATATTAAGGGAGAACTGAGGAAGGATTCTCGGCCTTGTATACCTGGGAAACTGATTTATTTCTATATATTATGTTTGTTGAAGCGTTTGTAAGCATTTTGTCTGTCAGGTATATATGTAGAAGCTCTATCTGTGACTGAAGATGAGAGTATCTAAAACTATAGTATATATAGAGGATATCTAACAGTGTCTTCAGTAATACCAAATATATTTCACGAGTGGGGCTAATATTTTGATATATTTCACGAGTGCGCAGCACGAGTGAAAAATATCAAAATATTAGCCACACGAGTGAAATATATTTGGTTTTACTGAAGACACTGTTAGATATTCTGTTTATTACATTTTTTTATCAACGAAAACCCTACCCCGTATGCTAACTAGGACTACAGCGATAATTTGTAAACAAAAAAAGTGGTTTCCCCTGTCCAGGTGTTGAGATATATGTCGGGCTTTCTGATTGGTCAATTATTTTGGTATTTTCTAATCATTAATTTGATTGGTCAAATCAGCAAAAGTGATATTTTTCACTAGTGAAAAATATGATATTCTTCACTAGTGAAAAATATCACTTTTATAGAATGAATAATTTTTTATATTTCACTGGTAAAAATGTAATAAATAAACATTATCAACACTAAAAAATTGATTAAAAGTAACAAGAAAAAACTACCGCCATTTGATTTGTTTTTCATTTCAAAGTGCAATATTGCTCAATGTCCTCCAGCCGTGATATGGATGATACTAATTTTGTACTTATTTATAATACAGTATATCAATTTGATGCCGGGTTGATAACTAAATCTTCATACTCATTTTTTGCATAGTAAAGGATTTGAGCTTTACATTTGTTAACGTATGAGATGAAATGCATAACTTAGCAGCTAATCATTTATTGTTGTCTGTCTGTCAGTCTGTCGGCCGCTCTGTCTTCGGTCCGTTCAAATTAGCCCGTACGTGTACATGTGTATAAGGAATTTTCATGTTTATTACTTATTTGATACTCTAAAAAGTATAGATCCCTATATACATGTAGAGTGACATATAAGAACAGATTAATAATGCTATTTCTGTACAAATATTAAATAATGACCTGTAAAAGGCAAGTAGGTTTTATGTATAATATTGGACATGTTATTGTTTCTTAGTGTCTCGTAAGTCTGATAAGACTGGACATTTTAATGTATCATATGTATGTGAATTATGTACTTGTATGTATTTAAAATGTGTGACACTTAAATAAGATATATCTTATATCGAATTAGATAGTGTTGCGTCCGTCAATATGGTTTTTGAACGTATTTTATTGTTTAGACACAATTGGATTGGGTACAAGTTTTTGAAAATTTATAAAAGTCCTCTCCAGAAATATATATTACAGAGATTGTGATAGCGACATAGTATACTTATAATGATTATAAAAAAAAGAAAAGAAAAGAAGAATAACGAAAGAATGACAGGAAGAGAGAGATCTAAGAGTAAGATGAATATTGCTACATAAGGATATACAAATTAGGGTGCCGTAAATATCGACGACGTTGCTGGCGAATATTTATATGGATTTTATGTATTTCCTGTACTAGTCAATTGATATTTTATGATGATACAAATAATTCGACAAAAAACGTGCTAGTTATACATTGTATATTAACGTTTTTTAGAGACTCTCTTAATCGTAAAACAAATAAAGTTATAATACGAAATTTGTAATTTATGGAAGCTCGAATAATCGGTATATTATATGACACCGGGGACTGTTACCAACAAATGTTAAACTTTGGAATTAATAATCAACACTTAGGATGATTAGAAAATTAATTACAAAGACATAAACCGTGAATAAAGCAGTGTATGGTCAAACCTTTGGATGTGAAAAAAAATTAAAATACGCGTACCCCAAGGTTCCGTTTTAGGTTCAGTTGTCTTTCACACATGTTTTTACATAAGCCTGCTATAGATCTTCTAACCTTTTGATTCACGCAATTTAAATGTATAGATCCTAATGGGATACATTTCGTATGTTTCTGACTTTGTTTTGAAATAATCAAAGGAATCGATACGTTCGTCGTCACATTTTCAATAGAAGACTTGTTTTATAAAGCATTCTTTCAAAACGTTCAAATACAACTGCAATCTTCAAAACGAAGATGTACAATAAATTTTCCGAGCATTTCGTGCTTGTGTAGTCCATTAAATGTAAGAAGCCGTGGTTTCTGAATTTTTCAATAAGTGAATAGACTTGACATTCAAACATTGCGTATTCGTGAAAATAACAATTTTCAAAGGGTTGATATAGAATATAAAAACTCACATTTTTATCGTCTCGAAACAATATGGCACGAACGAATAAAATGAAGTAAATAATGGACAATTCATAATCCAATTCATATTTAGGAATTATATTTAAAAGAATACTTTGATATTTTTTTTCAAATCTATGCATAACTTTATTAATAATTTGGCACTTAAGACAAAACATCGACCAACATTGTACCTTTGGTTTGAAGATTGGAAACAGATGCTTTAAAAAAAAATTGCCAAACACATTTTGTGGTTAGCAACACTTTTGTTTGATATTATGGTATATATGTATACATTAATTTTGAAATATAATTATTCAGAACATTATTAAAACGTTTTCTATAGACTGGCATGGTGCTGGTGTGTCTAAAATGTTAATACGGGGTTTCCAATCTTGGCATGTCGCCATGTTGTACATGTAATCTTCCCCTCATAATGACTGACATTAATGCATTAAATTATCACAAATAAACAAATGGACCGTCCAGAATAGCCATTCAACTGACCATAATGACCATCAGCCTCAAGGTGCATGTAAGATTATAGCCACCATATATCATAACCGCTGACCGATGTGACGCAAATATTGACCATTATGACGTAATAGTGTCAACAGCACAAAACGAGACATGCCAAATGGACCAGAGGCAAACTAGTTCTACAGTTGACACAGTAAATATGGAACCTGTTCGTCAACGTCATGTTTTGATATTGGTAGTATTGTTTATAGGTATTGTCTCGGAGACATTATTTATGAAAACCTTTGTTGTTGGAAAAGTGCTGTTGATCTATTATAGATTGTCATTTATAACGACAAAAACAAAAACAAAACAAAAAACCCACATATACCAATATACAACATAATCTGGTTGAAAATGTTCATATCATATTTATCATATTTCAGCAATATTTGCCAAATTATACTCTTATAAAGTTTAGCTGGATTCAGGTTAACACAATTCAAGCCAATCTTATTATCCTACAGCACTGAGAATTTCTCATTTGTTTGTTTTCATCATTTTGTCTCATATACACCCTCCGCCCCCGGATCCGGAAGTTAACAGAGCCTCCAAAATGTTAGGAAACATAATTCATTTCGGGGAATAATGTCGAATTTTAGATATATTTAAAAAGTTGTTTAGGTAGCGAAATTTAAATAAACTCATCATTTACCGAGGTAACAAGAGAGTAACACGATAATATAAATATTTAAACATTCAAAAATATTTTGGAATTTCAATAAAAGTATCATTTGTTAGAAAATGATTTCGAAATGTCACCACCCCCCAAAATATCCTCAGGTTTAGCATACAATACATATATTTTTGTAGATGTACTTGTATATAAACTGTTGTATCATTGTCAACAACTGAGGTACTTCATCATCGTTATAAAAAAACACACTCTATCTTACCAACACTCCTACCGATGCCAAGCTGGTACATTTTACTTTAAAACACAGATTTACATACAACTACAATGTAATCACCCTAAAGGATTAGTCAGGGACACAGAGTCCCTTGATCACTCTATGTTTTAACTAAGAAGATGATATCTTGCCATAAGTTTCTAAAAATAAAGTATGCATATTTATAAATTATGAACCTCGAGCCGGTTAAAACTTAGCCATGCACTTTCAAAATCACTTGTGTTTATGGAAGTTTAAGACGTGGTCGGAATTCGATAATCCACAATTTGCGCTGTACAACCTTTATTTTAACTATTAAGCGGATATTTAATACAAGTTATGATTTCATAATTTTAAGATCCCTTTCATAAAAAATGTACAAAAGACATCTTCATAGTTCTTATATAAATCGTAGCCTCTATTCACTATAATGAAAACATACATGTATTGAATTTGATATAGATCCAGCTACATGTACATCGATTTAAACACGTTCGCGTCGCCCTGATTACTTGTTAAAATAGAAATGAAATAATCCTAACGAATTGAGATGCCAACAAAAACTGTAAGTGAGCAGTGTGCACACTTGGGAATCAATCCAATACTTCGCATAAAATATTTGATTCAGTTATTCACAAGTTCCGGATTCCCCATGACTGCGCTATATTAAGGCGGGCTAATTTTGTATACTGGTCAGGGATTTTCCCATCAACTTGTCGAAACTGAAAACAGGAAAGGTATTTTGATGCTGATTATAATTTAAGAAGTCAGAAGAAAGAGTTCTTAAAAGCTACAGAACAGACTGATATTTTTCCAACGTTCACGAAATATCCCGCCACCCCCGCAAAGACAAACGTACATGTACCTTTTACTGTAAATATTATGTATTTTTACATTTTGTTTTAAACTCCGCGTCCTTTTGTGAAACTCATTCCTTCCATGACCAATTCCTGGATCAGATCTTCCTTTAAAGATGTACATTTTCTATCGTTGTAAAATAAGACAATCTTCTATGTAATGGAGCAAAGAAAAGTTTATACTATTGTTCAAATTCTATGGAAAATTTTTATGTGATTAAAAAAAGTATGTGAAATGTATTCTCCCAATCTTGTTCCTTTGTGATAAGGACTTTGTTTGTAGTCGGTTTAAGAAAGCATTTTGTTTTATGTAGATTGTGTGATTACGACCTCTTTTTTAAAATGTCGATTGGCACTGAGGAACTTCCGTCAGATACATCAATATTCCTTAAATTAAGGAAGGTTTTCCCCTTAAATAAAATAATGTTTTCCGGGTAAATTTTTATATCAGAAGGAAGTAAGATTCTTCGATCTATATCTCAGATAATTTTTTCAGTGGAGATCGGGCCTAAGGTGTCAAAATAAGGGGAATTTGACCAGGAAAACGGAAAGACGTGTGACCAATGTACATTCCACATTTGTGCATGCTACAGTATTACATGACAATTATGGAACATGAATAATACATGAAGCCATTTTAAAATGTTAACCTCAAATAGTTTAAGGAATATCTAATCAGAATTCAGTTTACTGCATTTTTAGCAATTTTTTTGTTGGTTCAAACTTGATGTTGCTATTTTAATATCTTAAAACTGATCGTGAATGCAGACGTAGTTAAAATAAACGAAAGTTACCCCGTTTTCATTTGTAGTTAAACGAAATAGAGTTATATTTTTCAATAAATGCATACGTTTCAATAAATATGTTTCTGCGTGAAAAAAATTTAAACCGATAGTTTGCCGTATTTCATTTCTAATGCACGTGTGCGCAATAAAAGACACGAATTTATAAACCATAGCTTTTCAATAATGCATTTTCAAATAGTAAGAAATCTTGATCAGTCTATACAAAAAATATTTTCTCTTCGCACTTTTCCTGAAGACAGATATATTGTTTGGTCAGAGAGCGGGAAACTTTTCATCTACCTAGTTAGAGGAATGATTGATAGCCTCATTGTTGTCGTCGTAACAATGAGAAGAATTAGCAGCCATCTTGACGATACGATCATCAACGATACCCGCGGCCTCACTCCACTCTCCCCCGGGGGCTGTTTATCATGACACTGATTGTGATGAATTATATAGGCGATATCTGTCGCACTCATGCCAACAATATTGACCCTACAGAACGATATCATCGATATTGATCTTGATAAGTAAACAAACAAAGATTTGAAATTGATATTTAATATGATATACAGGTTTTTTTCTTCCTGGATTGCTGTGAGGGCAAATTTATTTAGATCGATAATAAACTGGATTTGTAAAATTACATATGATAATAAAATGACATATCATTTTCCTAAAATGCAATTTTAAAGTTATATTATCTACGATATTCATTTGAAAAATATATGTCCAGTTTTCATGATAATGATTCTCAAGATGAATAAATTAATTATAATAACTTCCATTGTTTTCTGTTTAACTCTCATAATCGTAATTTTAGAGATACTAACGATCGCTTTCCACCATCTCATTATTATCATACTGATAATGATTTATCTATACATTTTCAACATACAAAAATCGCAGGAAAATCATTTTTCGTTAAACATTTATATTTTTGTGTGGAAAACATCGTAAATAATATCCCTTTAAGTTTTTCATGTCAACAAAACAAGACAGAGATCGAAAACTTACATGATGTTCATGGATATTTTCTTAATAGGAACTCCGATTAAAACACACATTTTTGACGAACTGTACATACATTATAAATTTATAGGTTCCTTGCAGATGTATGCATGTAAATGTATTACTTAAAATTTCATTTAGATTATCGTTACCGCCATTTGCTATTAGAATGATATGCTAAATATCACAAAATAAAATATAATTCAAACATGTACATATAATGTTCACATGATATTATTACAATTTTTGTTTTGTTTTAAAATGTATTTATTACAAAATGAAATGTTGAATACTTGAGTGTGAAATGAACGGATGGACAAGATAGAGAGAGATAAGGACAGGAGGAAAAGAACCACAAGGTCCAAATTTGGTATTTGAAGAAAAAAAAATGTCGAAATATTAGAGACTGGAACAAATGTCGAAGACCTGGCAGTTTGAGAGGGATATGCTGTGGTGGTGGTGGTGGTGGTAAGGTGGTTGTTAGATGGTTGTGGTGGTTAGGTGGTTGTGGTGGTTGTGGTGGTTAGGTGGTTGTGGTGGTTGTGGTGGTTAGTTGGTTAGTTGGTTGTTAGGTGTGGTTTGGTGGTGGTTAGCTGATGTTGGTAGTAGTTAGGCGGTGGTCCTGGTGTTGGTTAGGTGGTTAGCTGGTGACAGTTATATATGTTAGATGGTGGTTAGTTGGTGGTTAAGTGGTTGCTAGGTGGTGGTTGTTAAGTGGTTGTTAGGGGTTGTGGTGGTGGGGGTGGAGATGGTTGTTGTTAGGAGGTTGTTGTTAGGTGGTGGTGGTTGTTAGGTGGTTCTTGAGAAGAGACCTGATCAGGGCAGAAGATTGGGGACAGGAAAGCACGCTGAATAAAGATATACAAGTGACAGTTCTTTAAATATTGTAAAGTACGTTTGGTAAAAAGTCAGGGCCTCATATACTTTTATGAAGAAAAAAAGATTTTTTGACACAAGTATAAACACTGACTTTTAGTGCCTTGGGGGGAACAGGGACGTTTACGACTCCATTTTTTCTGATTTAGCAATTAGCATACTGACCTTCAGAACGGAAACATAGAAAAACATGGCGAAACGAAAACGGATGATTTATGATTGGCGACGGACGGACAGGAATGGATAAGACAGACACAATTTATGGCGGACGAACAGACGTATGTCCTTTATTTTTCAATGTCGCAGAAAACATGTTCATGTTCAAGGACGAAAGAACGGACGATATAAATTTTCATTGACAAATTGTACTTTATAATGAGACAAAGGACGAATAATGCAAAGTCAAACCGTTTAGTGTTGAAGGACAGTTTATCGAAATTGTTTGATATTCTTATATATTTCATATGCATAATTCATGGTATGTAACATCGCGAGCTCAAGCTGAGTCATAATATACCAAGTGTATGTATTATTTATAGCATCGCCACGTGATTTATACTGATGTGATTTTAATTAGTCTGTGCATTCATTCAAATTTTTCATTTAAGTTATGAACTCAGCATAAATATTGTGCGTTATTAAAGGCGGGGACACATTAATTTCCGTTTAGAGAATACATCTAGCATATATGCATGGCATATTTGTGTAATACACATATTTGTGTATTAAATTTAAGGCAATATGCACAGTATAGGTGAAGTATGTATATTTCAATAATACTTTTTTATATCAATCTTGTATGTCAGCTTGTACCAGAATGTTATCTGACGTGGTAATTAATTACGACTTGATATCCTGTTTCCTAGATCCTTTTTTTGAAATAGAAATAAAAATATAAGGCTCATCCACGAGGTCTTGGCCCAAATTTGAAGTTCTGTGTATCATTATAACAATCCCGGAATATTTATCCAGGGGACCTATGTTCCGGCTAGAAACCGGATGCTTTTCTCACACCTGATAAACGGCTGCAAGAAATAATTATTTAAAATATATCGCTAATGTCTTAGTAAAAAACCAAAACCAAAAACCCCACATTTTTGTGTAATGTCTACTCTACACGTGTCACCTAGATCAGAAAAAAATGTTAAGATACGTAAAAACCTAATTACATGAAAAAAAAATGAACGTCATTATTTGTTCCGAAACAGCTACGTGATATAGTATGGAGACACTAAAAGAGGGGGGCTTCACCAATTGCAGCCAAAAAATTAAATTGTCATGTCTGAAATAAAGCTAATATTATCATGTATTATAAGTTGAAAATAAGGATAATGTAGGTAATATAACGAGCAATAAATTCTCTAAAATATTCAGAATAGACGTCTGATTAATCACAAGTTGTTAATGTTCAGTTACAGAATTATGGAGCTGAGATATTAGTATTCTTGCTGCTAGCGCGCCTAGTATGTCTGAGGAACCCTGGGTCGTAAATTACGTTTCGTGCTAAACTAATTAAACAACTCCGGAATTAATTGCCCCAGTGATGTTCAAATCATGAAATGGTCGTGATATTTCACATTACATTCCATATTGTGTGAATAATTAATTTTCTTTAATGTTATAACTGAACCTGAAAAGAGTGGTTTCACATAAAAAGCTTATCAACTTTGAGCGTATGGATTTTTCGCGGCCTTTTTGGATTAGTTGTTTTCTGAAAATAAGGTCAAGTTAGATATTTTCAAAAAATTTTTTTTATCTTATTCTTGAATTAGTTTTTCTTAATTTCGAAAGTGTTTGACGCAAAATATTACTTGCACATCGTATATTTGCTCCAAAGCGACACTGGCCGAAATATATACAGTCTTTTATGATTTTCATTCTTTATAAAATAAAAACTTTTGAGATATTTCAACGTCAAGTCCAGAAGACCTGACTCATCACCAATTTTATGCATTTATGCAAACTTCAGTGCAATTGTTTGCTGAAATTAAAGAAAAATATCAAAATAACTAAATGTAGAATAATTTTGAATATAATTAGCATATACTTTATTTATATTAAATACATATTAAAATAACACTTCCATTAGGACTGTCAATACTTCACGGAACGATTACTGATGTCATTTCACTTCGAAGGTATTAAAATGCTTGACACTGGACAACTTAATTGGATGTATTACCGCATGTACCGGTTCGTGATTACTGTTTGATTGTCTTGATTTTGCTCTACTTGTCAAATTAATGAGAAAAAAAACCCCTTCAACGGCGCAAACCGTCAATGTACATGTATAAACTTATTCAATTACTGTGTGTCAATAATATTGGCGAAATTCGTAACTTAGCCAGATATGTATGTGATGCCAACAAAGTCATAGTGTTTAAGTTTAAACATATTTTATTGACATATAATAATGACAAAGGGATTAGTCAGCAAGTTTTTCCAACTTATAGACGACTTCTCCCATAATAATAACAAAATAATTAACAATAACATAGTCACATGATGGCATATACAAATATTCAGAAATTCGATAAAGAAACGAAAATATAATGAGAGAGAGAGAGAGAGAGAGAGAGAGAGAGAGAGAGGGGGGGGGGCAGGAAGGAGGAGGGGATAGGTACATTTAAAGTTAAATGACTGCATCGGGAAAGATCACGACATATACATGTTTGGAATGAATTCAAATATACTTAATCGATTAGAAGAAAAAACATTCTTAGGTAGGAAGTGATGATTAGTCGAATCTTCCCGACCTACTCAAGAAGTTTTGCACAACTTTGGCGATTTTTATATTGTCAGTTGAGGAGATATTCGTGTCACCATTGCAAAGTATATTTACATTAACAGGACCGTACCAGGATAAATCAGCAATAAGAGTTCCTCTTAAGTTGTTGTACAGGGGACAGTTAAGGAAAAAATGATGGGAATCTTCACAGAGATGTCCACATTGACAAGCAGGTGAATCAACGAGATTGGCTCTAAAAAGATCATAGCTTAGTGCACTTGCTCGATTTCTTATTCTGTTGTGTAGAATATTTAGTTTTCGAGGACCATAACTGATAAAATGCTTGTCATATATATTGTTTACTGTCATAGATTTTTTTAGATTAGATATGAAGGAACTTAAAGTAGGCGAGTTTCTGATAGTGTTATGTAAGCCATAGTGTAATTAGCATACTATAGACATGTCACCTGTATTTTATAATTTTTGTGTGGTTCAGTAATAGTCAGAATTAGCTCTCCGCCATTTTGTAAGCATGAATTGTTATATGATACATATATATCTTGGAATCCTATATGCTATGTAGCATTTGGAAATAAATTGAATTGAATTGACCTCCACCAAAACGACCGCCCCGAAATTAAGATGAACAGTTTTTAATGATAGAAACTGTACATTTTGTCTTCTAAAGGAGGGAAGTGGCGCTCCGTCAACGCACCCCCCGCCCCTCCAAATATAATATGAGCAATAAGATGAACAGTTTTCAATGATAGACACTGTACACTTTGTCTTCTAAAGAAGGGAAGTGGCCCTCGGTTAACGCACCCCCCCCCCCCCCCCCCCCGCCCCTCCAAATATATTCTTTTCTCAAAATATGAGCATAAAGATGAACAGTTGTCAATGATAATAAATATAGATTTTGTGTTCTATAGGAGAGAACTGGACCTCCTTCAACACAATCCCCCCAAATATGATATTAACTAAAACAATGAACATTAGGACGAACAGTTTTGATAAAAGAAACTATGCATTTTGTGGTCTACATAAGACCTCCGTCAACAAAAAAACCCAAAATATAAAATAAAATTCACTTAATGTATACTTTTTAGTATTATATTGCTGAATAAACAAAACTGTATGTGTTTGTATTTAGTGTTATAACCGAGTAAACAAAAAAAAAAAAAAATGGTGATAATTTAAAAAATCTAATATCAATTTGAGGAAACAAACATTTTTGTGTTTCATGAAATAACAAATGTAACGGAAACGAATTTGAGGTTCTATTTATAATATTCATAACAGCCTGCATGATTAATGACCAAATAATGGTTTTATTATCTTAAAATTTATTCAAATTGAACTGCCTTTGATCTGAAATTTATTTTAGTAGCTGCATTAATTAATCAAATATCTAACAAGCATTTGATTTTTGTCAATTTTATGCCTTCAAGCTAAATCTTACCTACATATGTTTTGTTTTAATCAACTGTTCACAAAATCGATAACTTTTGTATACATGTTAAAGGTGTCTGTTTCAAATAAGATACATTCATTTCCTAAACAAGTAAATGCCAAATAAGGCAATGAACGTTCAATTAGACGTGATCAATCAGCTGACAATTGAAACGAAATTCTGATTATATATACATTTAATTCAATTGAAGCAAAGAGCCCCATACAGCCACGTCACCAGAAAAAAAAAACCACGACGGCAAATATGATTGATGTTTTAAGTGTTAATACTCCATAAAATGCCAGGAAATTTTATTGTAGGTTATAATAAGATGGAACAGAGAGTCCTGTTGTCACAAAAGAAAGTACAGTTATAACTCGACACGGTTCTACGGTTGCGAAAACAATAACTACTCCAACACACTATCAGCGCCAATGCTGAACACAGCCGGAGGCGGATGGTTTGCAGGACAAGGCGATTCAGAAATGACACACATGTATATTCATTCCCACACATATATATCTATGAATATTCCTTTTTAAACAAAATATTGTATAAAAATGTACCTACATATTTATCTATCATTGCTGTTAAATAAACGTTTTGATACGGTAAGCTTAACAACTTTAAAAATATATAAGAAGTAGCATTACTCCTCAAGATTAGATCGTGCCTAAGCTATGGCTACAGAAAATATTGATGCAATCTGTTCACGTGTACAGTGCAACAGTAGTTGAGGAAAGTTCATGATTCTAAAAAACACACAACTTTTATCAAACAACAAAAGATATATCAAACTAAAAGTGAAGTATCTAAATATAACGTTTCCAAGAAAGGATAATTTAACTTTCAAGAAGACGCCTTGCTTATTCGTAAAATTGTGGATGTATTTTAAGATATTTTTGATTAGCAGTATACGACATTCTTTATGTGATAAAACTGGTAATAAAATATGTTTTATATAGCAGCTTTGGAGGTAAAACCTTCACATAATCTAATAAAATATGACAGGAAAGACGCTACTGTTTGTTTAACCTATTATATACTACTCCAAGAAATTCATATCTGTATACTAGGCGTTAACTTATATCCAGATGACTAAGTATTCTTTGATATTATAGTCTATGTTATCTGCTTTTAAAGTCAATTTCTTTCAATATTCTTTACTAAATACATAAACTGTCTCCCTTTTTTGTAAAGATATTGGTTAGGTTATTTAAACAAATAGGCCTGCTCATTTTCTACCATACCATTATTTTTGCAACGAAGAGTAGACATATGGATTCTGAGATTTTAATGTTTCATGTCTGGCTTAGGGTGTTGTATATCATCACAGAAACGAGGGTCTCTGTAGATAGGAAACAAGACGAAAATGGTGAAGTTAACACACAATCGAAAGAAGGGAAGAATAAAATCAAGCTTAAATATTGATAAGGAGACAGGCGACGAAAAATACAAGACAAGTAAAGCTCGATATTCTCCAAGGATGAGCGTAGAATGTCCTTTTGACGATATCCACTCTATAAATCTAGGTAAAATCAAACTAATTGCACGATGTCAAAGTGAGAATGGAGGTAGCAACGATTTATATTGATATAGTCATAATTATTATAATCGAATGCACAATCAAAAGTTTAATATTTTACGTACAATACATTCTTTATGTGTTAGATGTTTCGACAACAAGCAAAGAAAAACACGCTTTTATGATTTATCTTGATCATGTCTGATATTTTGAAGTGTTTCAGGACCAAATTCACCGATTGTGGTGAATTTTGTCGCGGAGACAAAATATAAATCTTATATTACGATAACAATTATCGATTTCTCTGTTATTCTCTGTTTACGTATTGTCTTATTATCATTTTGAACAAATAAATACTGTTTAAACCATATCAATGATTTGGGTTTTCCCAAGAGTGTCGTTACAAATAGATCCTATCTTAAAATGTACGGTTATTGTTTCTTTTAAGAGAACAATCAACACATATTAATTGTATTTACAGATGTAAAACGAAAACAATATGCGGAACAGTTAAGTTAATGTTGATTTTAATATTAGTATTGATATTCATCATATGAAAAATCATATAAATGCATATTCTTATTTGCTAGTTATACTGCTATCAGCTTACAGAACAATCGACCTTTTGGAAATATCGTAATAATTTTCCTTCTGCCATATGAGATGTTTGATAGATTCTTTGTTAATATTGTCAAAGGTGTTGTGTTCTGATAATTGTCAGAATGCATAACTAATGGCCGCTCTTCTCTACCCTCGTATATACTTTTGTGTGTTGGAGAAGAAAGGAGTTAGATAATATAAACACCATTTTTTGTTTAAATTTGTTAAATCTCTGTTTGGATTATACTTCATCGATTTTATGTGACAATAAGAAATGTCTTCCGGTTATTTTTGTATTTTTAGAAATACTACATATTTTTTCCTCCTTTAGAAGTAAAATATTATTTTTTTTGCGAAGCAATCTCCCTATTTCTGGAGAGTTTATGTAATTAATGTGTAAAATTGTTATATCAAATTGGATAAAAATGATCTTAAAACTGTTGACTCCCCCCTCTGGAGCCTGCGGTGAGAATATTGAGGGAACATATAGTAGACGTATTTTTTTCGGTGTCCTCTAGATAGTCGTTTGTCATCGACGTGTCGTCTGCTCATACACCTTGTCATGACAAGTGTCACGCCTAAGCATTTTATGCCCTATCAAGGTAGCCGACGCCACTCATAAAAATTCCTCCACGAAAACCCGCTACAGAACTCAGCATTCAGACTATCCCGAAATATACAAGGTCAAAAAGTAACTACCGAATGCGCATATCTTCCCTGTTCCCGTGATACGCCGTCAGCTCATGCGCATGCGCTTTATAATGTGATACCGCCATACCTTCCTCGAGACGCCGGCGGTTGTACAAGATGGGGAACAAGAGATTCCTCAATTTTAACTCACAAAGTTCTTTTGATTGTCGATTTTCGGACAAATATGGATAATTGAATTAGTATCAGTTTAATGAACAATCTGGATATCTATTTATTTGTTTTAGAAGTGTTATCCTCGATTTAGGCATGTGACCAAGCCTTCACCCAGGCGACGACACTTTCAGGTGAGTTGAATAAGTCAAACACACATATATTGATTTTTCCTCAGTGTAGTGACCGTGTGGTTGTTAATATTTCTTAATATTTCGAAAATGAAAGTTATCAAATTTATAATCAAGTAATTCCAAACGACCCGGTTCTTCAGACCAACTGACCATATGGTCGATTGAAGGTTATGCAGAACGCAGGAGGTTCGTCCTTAATAAGCGCATTAAGGCATTGCATGTAATCTGGTTGAACTAGAATATTTACTCTATCCAAATCACCAAAGGTTTAGCTGCATGTGAAGTAAAGTCCTAACTAAATATCCATGGATAATAGCTCTGATAGGAACTTCCTACAACAGGTATCGAAACCATACTGCGCCTCAGACGGTTTGGTCGAAATAGATTTTCCCATTCCTGTCATTAAAAGAAACTCGTATCATTAGACATATGTAGCCAGAGGGCATTATGGACTATCCATATATTTTGGCCAGACCTGATCAATCAATTGGATCACGCTGACCAGTGTTGATTGGCAGGTGACCAATGGCCGATCGGCGCCCTAACCTCCCTCCGGTGAGTCGGTGACGTGTACCCTGATTGGTCGGTTAGGGAACAATTATCCTATTGTTATTCAAATTTGAATAAGGGCTGATTCGAAGGGTCATTGTCTGGAGACCTTTTAAAACGGGTGTGACTCTGAGAAACTGCATCAGTTGTGTGCCTCACTCTCGGAATAAGGTCTTCGGTCTCACCTTCTGTGCTCTGGGATGTCTTACGTTGTCAAGAAACTGCAAATCTTTGGCGATAGCAAAGCGACGAAAAAGGTAATACTTAGTTCATAAGTGATTTCTAAGATATTCGCTGGGAACTTATTCATCTTCAGCATACATAGAAAAGGTGACCTTTTTCATTTAAATGTTAGTGAATGCATTCCGCCCTAACTACAGGTGCGGAGTTTGTGCACTTTATGGAGCTCGTGTTGTATCATAAGTTAGTGATATAGACTTAACACCTGGGGTTTTCTAGGAATTTTATAAACAGATATATCTGACATCAAGAGATTAAGCTGGATGTTTTAAAAATTTGGACAACAGAAATTTACCAATGTCGTATTTTGCTTTTCTGAGAATCGAAGCGGAAGAATCGAAACATTTTCCATTCGTTTCTTTATTTTATATAATAGTAGATGCCATGTATGTAAATGATGCGATAAGTAAATTTAACTATAGATACAGTATATAGATAAATAGGTATATCTTAGAGGTTTTGTTTTAGTAATTTGTTCTTGCATGAATTTGTTTAAGATAATTTCAGTTAGGTGGAATATATAACCATATGAATGTATGAATATCTCCAAAAATCTATTACATAACCTATGATCAAATTGCTTGCACATTTGTAGATTTATTTAACATGTGGGTTTGTGGATGCATGATTTTTACGTTTAGCTTATGATCTGTGAGGTTTATATAGGTGTGAACACGTGTGTAAATGCTGAGTAATTTCTCATGTGTTTAGAATGGGGAGCCTGGGGCAGAGATCCTAGATCAGTGTATCTTTCCTCGTAAACTTGTAACACAGGTAAAATATCCGTGGATACTTAATGCTTCATTTTCCCCGTCTCGCTTTAGTAAACAGTGAGTTATTCCTACAGTCCCGAGGGATGCTTCATACACTCAATGTCAGGACATTTTCTAGTTTGAAATATATGAAAATCGCTATTCATATCTTGCCTTTTCGCTAACACCGAAACAAAATATATAGTCTATTTCCAAAATGTATACATTTTGTCAAAACTACTCAAATGCTTATTCTTACTTTTGCTTTTTTTTCTGCTATCAGATTTCAATAGGAGTATTATCTCGATATGATATTGACAAATATTTAACATTGTTTTTCTGTATGTGGCATAACTCCGTTGCTTTCTTCATCTGTTTGTTCCTTCACTCCCTTCTCTCGATGCCGGTTATATTTTCTTGTTTTCTGCAATATTTAAATGCCCTCTGAATCAATATATCTGTTTTCCGTTTTTAAAAGTATACTTCAATCCTCCCCGCCTGCATAATTGTCATATTTTGTATTCTTTATCTAAATGTTACTTTCCGCCCTCTTCCTCTGAAGAGCAGCAATATATCTTTTTGACTATATTCAAATGTTACTTTTTGCCCTCCGCCTCTGAGGAGCGACTGTATTTTATGTTTTCTATAATTGAATGCTACTTTCCACCCTCCTTCTCTGAAGAAGAGCAATATTACTGTTTTCTATATTTAGATTATTTTCTCGCCCTCCTTCTCTGAAGAGCAGCAATATAAGTGTTTTCTATATTTAAATGTTACTGTTCGCCCTCCTTCTCTGAAGAGCAGCACTATAACTGTTTTCTATATCAAAATGTATTTCCCCGCCCTCCTTCTCTGAGGAACAGCAATATAACTGTTTTCTGTATTCAAATGTTACTTTTCGCCCTCATTCTCTGAAGAGTGGTCCTTGTGACGTAGCTGATGCCAGGGCAGTAAGTTGATGGGGTCCCAGGTTGACATGTATTCCCGGGACTACGTCAACTACTTGCTTAGGTGTCGGATATCAGCCGGAAACAATATTCACTGGACTCGCATGCAGGGTATTCTTCCTGTTTCAACCTTCTGACGTACTAACATTACTTACCTTTCTTCATCTGGTTACTCCTTCGGTGGAATATTTTCTTTAGCACTAATTTCCTCCTTCGCTTACAAGAATGTGACTTAACAATTTATTATATGTACAAATAACCATGTTTGATAACACTTTTATGCTTTTGTATTTTTCATTCTTTTTTGTAACGCTTAATAGATACAGTTTTGCTTCAAATATTGTTTATCAAAACTTAAAGAATAATATCTTCGTTTAATTATATTGAAAAAGCAAATATATTATCAAGATTATTAAAAGTATTTTGCGAGCGGAGAAGATTAATTTCGAACCCTAACATGTTTCCATGATATTCTTAACTGTGTTTAAGGATTGGATATATGCTTAATTTCTTACCTGGTTATCATCTTTATGAACTTTAATTTCTCTATTTCTCAATTACAGAATTTGGACCGGAAGTAATAAGATATGGCGTCTGATGTCGCGGATCATGGGATAGCCCACTCTGTTAATAAGTGGTGGATTTCCCAAGATCCGTGATCGCATCTCGCTTTTAACACCGGAAGTGACGGAATTAAACTACGAAAACCGGAAGATTGATATAAGAAGCAGAACAGAATGCCGTATTCATTTTTCAAATTTCTTTGTTAAGTTTTCTGTCAATAAATACATTTTTTTTAGTCAAAATATTTTTGATTGTTTTTACGTAATATAGCATAGATTGAAATCTGGTGGATCGGTGAGTTTTAGATAAGGATTAATCTCAATAATAATTGTCAGACTCATTTCTCTTAAAATAAATGTCAGGCTACATCAAAACATTGCGATCAAAATTAAAATGAAATAATAAATATTTGTTTTAAAGTTATAGACAAATTTAACTGACGGATTTTTGTAAATCACTTCACTTTTGAAAAAAAAAACATTTTCGGCAATGCATTCCAAATATTCAATCCTGAAAAATATTGAATGGTTTAAATGTCAATATATTTTATTGTTTTCCTGAAATCTTATGTGGACTGTTTACATATTTTAATATTATATCTACATACAAGTAAACTAATGAGATACAGAATGTGAAATCTCTTATGCCAAAAATGTCTGGAATTTACAATATTTAAAAAATAATGTACACAAACCTGTACACAAATCTCTGTACATGGCATAGAATAACGGATAAAACGACTGATCTTTGGTTATAGTAAACTCAACCTTTTATCTTTAATGTTGATATATTATTTTTTGTTTTATTATTAATATCGATACGTTTTCAAGTATTTTTCATTAATACATGGCTTTTTATTTTTCATTTGTTGTACTATTAAATATATATTAATCGTGTTAACGACATATAATTATGTGGTAGTTTTCTGAAAACGTAACAATAATTGCATTGATTCTACATTTACACCAAAATATTTTTTAGATATATATATATATATATATACATTAAAATATATAATACAATTCAAGTTATATTCTTACTACTTCACAACACAAAAACACCCCTAGTTATTTTCATGAAAGTCTTATATATTAAATGATTCTAAGAATTTTTTGTTATAAAATCATATGAATTTTGTTTATTCACTAAATTCATTAAAACAGTAATTGAAGATTGATATGAAATATTAATGGTAAATTTGCTTACGCTTTTTAAAACATTTTTCCATCTATATTTTTTTTGATATGTCTCAAGTATAACTTATCGTCATTACATAAGACAATTGTTTAAAATAAGTTCGAATTTCTATTAAGTATGTCCTTTCTTGTATATATTCATGTTTAATGTGCCCACCATAAAAATGGGACATTTCCTAAGCAGAAAAGAAATAGATAACAAAAACGAATAACAAAAACTAGTGACAATCGCTTCAGGTAAATAAAAAATACTATTGACGAATTGGCCTATATCATAATCACCTGATACAGGTAAATAGTTTCTTTTATTTTGCTTCACCTGTGTATTTTTGTTAATTGATATAACAGTATCTTGAACATTTTTAGATTGAATAAAAATGTAGGTTGAGTATGTCAAAAAATAGAAGAGAAGACATTTTGTTTTAAAAAAAAAATAAAAAAATAAAATTATGACATGGCTTCAATTTCCAGTTGTTTTCTTTTAAGTAAAATAATATCTGTTTATACAATTTATTGATAGTAATTGCTATAATAATTAATCAGAAGGGAAAAAAAAGAAAAAAGAAAGACGAAGCACCTAAATCCAGAAAATTCTAAGACTTTGTACAGCAAGAAATTATTGTATAAACTTATTAAATAAAGCTATTTATCTTGGTATTTTTTCAAAAGAATTAATGTCATATGTGATTGGCTGATTTCGCTCGATGAAGATTTATACAGAAAATTTACACTTAGCTTTGCGTTAAGCCAATTTATACATGGATAAACGTCAGCTTAATATTTTAGCTTCGTTAGCGGGAAAATAATTAACAAGCCTAAAATTAGACACATTTTATAGAACTAAACAATAGAAAATAGTATTCGGAACATTAAAACGTGACTTGCTATATGCTATATGCTATATGAAAACTATTCTGAAACATAAATATTTTAGAAATTTTATTTTAGAAAATATGGCAAGAACTATAAAATATTTTTATCCTTGCAGTAAAAATTAAACCCTTAATATAGTTGATGCTTCTTATTCGAATATACTGTTGGCAATTGCGATTTAGTTGTTTTTCTGCTTAAAAGTAATGTTGTTTTAGGTAATATTCTTTTCTTAAAAGATGTAACAATCGTTTTGAGTTATATATGTTCTTCACCGTTGTAGGGCATTATATTTTACTATACCTAGCTAATATAATTGTTGGTAATACTTCTATACACCAAGTCAATATTGTTTAAGATTATATATTTTTCTGCAGAAAAAGTAATATATTTTAAGATATTATTTTCATATAACAAGGCAATATTGCTTCAGATCATATGCTTTTCTAAAGAAAAGTTAATATCATTTTGGATAATATTTCATAAACAATATTATTTCAGATTATATAATTTTTATAAAAAGGTAATATAATTTTGGGAAATATTTATATATAACAAGCCAAAATATTTAACATAATGCGTTTTCTATAGAAGAAGTAATTTCATTTTAGGTAAAAATTTTGTCTATGAAACATTATTGTTTAAGATTATGTTTTTCTGTAGAAAAGTAATATTATTTTTGATATTTTTATATACCAAGCCAAAAGTGTTCGAAGATTATATATGCCTTTCTATAGAAAGCGTTATATAATTGTGAGTAATATTTTTATATATCAAATAATTTAAGGTTATATGCTTTTTTATCAGTTAATATTTTTACAGGTAATATGTTTTGGTAATATTTTTCTAATAGGGATGTGAGTTTTTTGTTGGTAAATTGCTTTCCTTTTACGAGGTATACTGTTTGGTATATGCTTGTATACTGAAGTTGTGTTAATTAGGGCGATATATTTTTCTTGATAAAGGTGATACCTGTAGCGATATAATATGAGATGAGGACATCTACATATTTTTTATTATTAATATTAGTGTTTCGTTTATATACATTTAACAAAAAGTGTACATTTATGAAATCAATTTTCAAATATTTTAAAGTTAAAGTGAATAAAAAAGCTTACTGCTAAATGTATTGATAACATAATTGCTATTACATCAATCAATTAATATCACATTCCTGTTTTTGTACTATAATACACGTCTAAAAATAAAACTGCATTTGTAACAGTTAAAGTGTTAAGCACAAATATCAAAACACTGATCCGCGAGAATAAGGTTTTTATTTACAACAACAGGATATCAAATGTACATCGAACAAATTAATTGACGGGGATACATTAGAGCACTCAAAAATAAGATGATACACAAACTATCAAATGAAATTGACTTTCGAATTTAGACTTATTTTAGAATGATATAAACTATATTAATTGCGGAACAGGAATTAATAGGATTTAAACGTATTCAATACCATACATTTTTTCAACTATTCAGACAGTGATGTGACGTCATAAATTAATCTATCACACAGATGTCCAAATACAGAAATATGTCACATGTGTCGATATTCGACATGGAATTTATTTCATAATACACATATAGATGTTATATTGCATTGATAGAAATATATTTTTGGTACCTTGACCTTGCTTTTGCCAAAGACCACATCAAGTCACACCAAGTGATTTAATCCATTATTTTATTCGTGGTATTTTAACAATAAGAAATTATAATTTACAGTGAAATTAAGCACTGGTATTATGTCGCTAACTTACAGTAATGACAATGAAATATAACAAGCATTAAGCATAGTTATTTGGTACCTTACAATAACTAACACTTTCCTGTCCTAGCAGTTTATCCTGAGGCGGACAACTGAGTGTGGTCGTGGAAACTCACATCGTTATAAAAAGTGACTAAATAATGAAGGTTGTTTTCTTGTGCTCTTGATGTATATCAGATTTCATTCGTGGGTTGTCGATCGATTTTATTCAATGTTTTTTAAATATGCTAATGATATATCAATAACCAGACTCAAGTTTAAGTGTAAAACTAAAGCTGTCAATATATGGCGATAACAGTGTAGGTTATTCTTTCTTTTTTTTTTCTTTTTTTTCTGAGTAAAATCTTTTTATTCAGGCAAAACATGTTGATATTACAAATATGTCCTCTCACAGCAGGGCTTGCACACGTCATTCATTCTACTTTTTTTCCACATTCATATTACTTGCATAATAATGTCTTTGAAATTATATTTATAAATTACTCATTTCGGTAAGGCTCCGCTTTCTTCGCTCGTCTCCGTCGTTGTCTTCTCTGTCTGTCTGTTGTCTCTCTCTCTGTTCTCTGCTCTCTGTCTCTCTGTCTCTGTCTCTCTCTCCCACATAACTGTTTGACCAGTAAATATACTAAATTAACAGTGTACATATTAGCTAAAGCTGTCAATATATGGCGATAACAGTGTGGGTTATGCTAGTTTTTCTATATAGCATAATTATACATTTGTATATAAAAGATATGTCCGTTTCTTTAAATCAGATAAATTGATATAATATTTAATTATGTAAATGATAGTTATAGCATATTTTTAATTAAGTAGAAATTCCATTGCTGTTGTTGATAGACTGTATAGAAACAACTGATGGGTATGCTATTACTGTGTGTGCATATGTGCTTAACTATTTTCGCGCAATGATGGAAGAAGACAATTTTGATAAATTCAGCTAATCGGTATTTATCATCGAGTCACATTATGAAATTAAACAAGAATGATGTTCTGATGAATACAAAAAAAAAATCAATCATTACGACACAAACTCATGTCTTTATGCCTTCACTAAAATTAATGTATTTTGGATTTCTAAGATTGAATTAAATGTAAACATTGACATACTTTATCTTAGGATTAACTTTTTTACCACGGGAAATAAAATATAATGTTCGTTTGATTCAGTGAAAAAGTATTTGTTCATACACATGTTAATCAAGTCAAATTTATCGACAACTGAAAGCAATATAATTTAGTAGTTTAATCTTGTCAAGCTTCAGTGGAAATTTAGATGTTAATAAATGCAAGTGGAAAAACCACCAAATTCAACATAAAAAATTACGTCTATTATGGTTCCTGTAATCTGTCATTAAACTGCTAAACTAAGCAGTATTTCTTAAAATCAAAATATATGTTATGGTTCTAAGGACAATTTAAAACAGTGAAATAAGTTTTGGAACAGGAACGCTGGCTATGCTTCACTTCCAGTTTACGTGTTATTTCGCCCACGTTTCGGTGTTGCTATACCTCTGCATTCGTACTTGTTACTTTTCAAGGTTTGGTGTTACTACATGTTACATTTCTTATCTTTTAATGTTGGTACACCAGGGATAGGACACGTTTCCGGTTTGTGCGTCGTTAAACTTCCGATTTTAGTTTTGCTACACTTTCAGATTTAGTGTCATTAGATCGTCGGTTGTGATGTTGTTATACTTTTCGTTTGTCATGTTTGGTGCCATTGCAGTCAGTTTGGTGTTGTTGCACTGTGACGTTTGGTTTTGTTACACTGTCATGTTTGGTTTCGCTACACTGTCATGTTTGGTTTCGCTACACTGTTGTGTTTTGTTTGGTTACACTGTCATGTTCGGTTTGGTTACACTGTCATGTTCGGTTTAATTACACTGTCATGTTCGGTTTGGTTACACTGTCATGTTTGGTTTCGTTACGCTATCATGTTTGGTTTTGTTTCACTGTCGTGTTTGGTTTCGTTACACAGTCATGATCGTTGATGTAGCATTTTCAGGTAAGCTATTGTATTATTACAACCTCAATATCGTGTTGGATTTCATATTCATTAAAGCCAAACTCCATTTTTTCCCCGTGGATTTTATTTCTTTGGACTAGCTTTCAATTCATACCATTTAGACACCACGTACTTGCTACATAAGTCAGCTATTTATAAAAGTAACCAGAATTTTGGACATTGTGTATGAAACACCAGAACAGTGTATAACATTTTTTTTTTTATATTTTGTATTTTGAAATCATGTCTTTCGGAAAATGCATGTTTGCAGTTGGAAAGAGTAAACTTACAACATTGTTGAAATGATGATTTAAAAAAAACACACAATACAAGAATTAACAAAACATGACTTAGGTGTAAAACGAGCATCAGTACATACTTTCTATATAAGTATTAAGAGAGATATGCTTATTGAATAACACGTTAATAGTTTTAAAACATATTTTGATTTTTTGAAAACGAAAAAGGAAGAGTTTATAATGATGAATTAAAACTATCAGTTCGAAAAGTAGAAAAGTCTTATATAAGGTCATTTCATGATAAGTTTAAGGTAAGTAGGTACACATTTGAATGACATAATAAATCCTGTTGTCGGGATACAACTACAAGTGTAAAGGTTTGATGATTCACTTTGAGCCTCTCCGTTAGTTTACAAGTTCATAGCTATGCAACGCCTGGCAATCTGCATGTGTATTTCATAATCCAATGTAGAATTGTGTTTATTCAACAGAGCAAACACCAAATGAAAAACCAACAAGATAAAAAAAGTTGGGACCGGATGGATATGTGCTGACTCAACATATTGTGTGAAATTTACATTGTGCCTTTAGCTTTGTACAATATAAGTGGAACATGCATACTGTACATGCATAAATTTACAATAGTCTGCATATTTTGATACATGGCATAACGTTGTCGTGCAATCCTTTGAGTTTGCAGGTGGAAGAGACACTGCTGGTGGAATTTTGTCCCCGAGGTTTGCCGTAACCTATATGTCATGTTTTCCTTCATTTACATAGTGACACGATATAGGATATATATATTGTCTTCATATTCTTTTGAGTTCAATGTTGAAAATTATGAAATTCATTGAAGTATGGAGCAACTGCACCCCACTATCCAGATTTTGACCTTCTCTTTCCGCTTGTTATTAGTTTCCTCAGTCAATGCCTAATCCTAGAAGGACGACACAGCTGTATAATGCATTTTGATTACTTAAATAATTTAACTCTTAATTTGTTGATATCTTGTGTGTGTCGTTTGAACAATTTTTAGGGAGGAAAGATAGTTAGCACGCGTAGACAAATGTATTTTGAGATATTCCGGAGGCATAAATGATGCACAGAAAAATGTTACAGACGAACATTAAGACAGACAGGTAGACACGTTAACATAATGACCGACCGACTTGGAGACAGATAAACAGACAGACATATCGGACGAAAGACAGATAGACAAATAAACGTACTTTTCGAGATCATTCAAGTACAGAAGTCAATTCACTGGATTCTACAGCCTTCAATTGTCTTGCCGAGAACAGTAGTCCACACACTTGGGCACTTTGTGCATAATTCTATATTCATATATTCACATTCGTATTTACAAAGGTAGTCCTATATGTATAAACCTAGCAATATTGCCTCGGGCAGGTAACAAACATGGATATCCATTTCATCTCCTCGCTTCGCTATACAGCTTGTCATCAATAACCTCCAGGCTACTAAGCCCACAGACAGCTCATCCTGCTCTGACTGGCTAGGTAGTATATAAACAGATTTACCGGCACGACATACTTCTGGTCATTTTGGAATTTACCTTATATATTATACTTATATTATACTTATGTATCTCGTACACATCTATTCAATATATGTTGTGCGTTTTTTAGCAGTTCATAATTACATATCGTGCTAGAATGCGAAATATTTACATTGGATCATATTTAACGGTGAAGTTTCGTCTTGAATATAAAACTAAATATTGCATATATTTATAAGTATTGTAAAAGTAAATCGTGCAGGTATATGTAATATGGACTAAACAAATGCTTTAGCGAGTACGAAATAGTGTTCACATATTCTAAAACCGCTATTCTCTATCTTTTTAATCTCAAAGCACGAAACAGTTATCTGACGTGCTTTTCTTACATTATTCGACATGTATAATTATGTTAAATACTAGAATTTGGTATTTTTGTAGAATCTTGAGATAAGTAACTTATGTTAAATTCAGCTATTGGATGCTCATTTCAAATACCAAAGTAACCAACTGAAAACAATGTTAGGTCAACATTCTGTTTTGATCTGTCAAATTCGAATTATCTAAAAAACAACAACAACCTAAAAACAAAAAACAACTGGTTTCTTCATTCTTCATTGTATCTATGAGGATAACTAGAGAGACAAAATAGCTGCATAATGTAGATTACTTTATTAATTTATATCTATATGGCATGCATTTACCGAATAAATATAAACTTCACCTTCACTTGTGCATGCAATTAGTCAGTCCAATAATTATATTTATCTTAATAGGTTTAACGCTATGTAACATATTAATTATGAAATAAAAATTGGTAACTGACATCTGATATTACTAACCACAAAGTACAGACGTAGGCCACCACAGAGACATCACTGGCTGTTCTGGAAGGTTAAACGGTGACCCAATTTCTTTACCAAATATGTGGTCATTATCATTATTTACAGACGTAATTGGGAGTAACAGTGAAGATTTATCTATCGACGGAAAACCACGGTATTCAATCATTTCAGGACGAAAGCCAATACCTTTTTCATTAAACGTTCTTTCGTAAAAAACCTGATGGGTTTGTTTTATTGTTGAACAAGAGAATTCATCAAGACAATTCAGATTCATGTAATTGTTAACTAAAGTAGCTAAGTGGTGAATCACTGATGACAGGTCGAAATGATTCTTCTGAGGAATTGAACGGCAAGAGTTTTGAAATATATAGTTGTTACATTAGCAATGGGTTCCGCTAATGCATTTATGTGTTATTATCAAATCACAAGTAAATACCAAAGTTTAAATCTCTAGCGAAATAGGGAATCTTTTATTTACAAACATGGACGATAAATGGGATGCATATACTTCTAAACGCTTTCTTGCTAAATAAAACAATAAAACAACATAAATAAACATGAAAGAAATTCAACCTCGCCTTACCTGTAAGGTTGCGATATGAACTAATCAATATTTTTTTCAAATTCAGGAATGTTTGTAAAGGTCACCAAATAATCGACATAATGTTCATTGTCACATTTTGAGGAATCAAGATGTTGAGCTATTTTTCACGATTACAGCAGACAATGCTTTGCTCATTATCAGGTTGAAATGATAAGGGATAAAACTGAAATGCCTGGATGTAACTTGATTGGGAACGAGACCCAAAGTCCTTTCCTGCCGTATCGAAGAATCAGTTTTTTACCCAGCTTTGGTTAAACGACTGATAGGGAAACAAGCTACTTGAAGGTTATTCGTGAATTTTAAATATTTTATATTACTTACGAACATATTAGTTGAATAAACATAATATGCAAATTCCAAATGAAACATTTCTGATATAAGGTCATTAATGCCCTTTATTACTTGGTCATAAATTAATTTTCAATAAAGTTTAAAGTCAAATCAACCTGCAGTAGATATTACTGTGTATTAAAGATGTTTTGGCTTTATTGTCTGGCTTTTATTTTTGGAGACTGGAAAACTGGTTTTGGTCAATATACAGTAAGTACATTGTCTGCAGACAGAAGAATGTATATTCATGAATATCGAATGTATAAAAGTATAAAAACATAAATAAACGTGTAACTTGTCTCGTTAAATATAATCTAATGGCCCTATACAGGAAATCATATTAATTAATTCATAGTTTTAAATACCGATTGATGATTTAGGTGCCATAACATTTGAAGGCATTTTTTATATATCTTCTTTAATCAAATCCCCGTGACCAGTTTGACAATGAGTGTCACATTGTTTTGAAGATAAGGATGTCGAAGGGGATAATTATGTATAAGTTTAAAACCAAATTGAAGCTCATTGACCTGGGATATAATTAAGTAGGCACTTTAAATACAGTATAAATTATTCTGCGATCAATGCTAATGCTGATGCCATGCAATAAAGCTAAAATATTGTTTTTATTATGTGTTAGAAAACAGATCATGCTTGAACAGCAACTCCAACATTGTGTAAGTCGTTATTGAACTCTTTGTGTACATTCAGAGTTCCATTACATGTATAAATCATTTGACAACTATCTGGGCTCTCCTCAATTCCCCCAAATTCCGTTTAAAGGTAAATTACTATAACAACTGCTATGTGGAATTCAGTAATTAAGCCATCATGCCCTCATTACATTATATAGTGTCCGGAAACGGATTTATATAAGTTACGACAACTTGTTTTCGGATCATATCCATTTGTACTGTACTATGTGTTGTGGACTTGATGTTGAGTTCTGAATTAAATAATGTTCATATCAATACAGTTTCCCAATAACGTTATATGTTATGAGTAAATACATATCGCGTTTAAAACAAAAATATAAAATATCTAACACATATTACATATTGAATATCTCAGTTAAAATGAAGGTGCGAAAGAATAATCTGCTGAAAGGGGCATTCCTTTGTTTGAATAAAGTTTAGAGGTCTTCAAAATTAAACTTACAATCTTTAGATTAATACGGCAGTTTTACTCTCAAGGTAAACCAAGTTCTTATGGTATGAAGTCCTGAAAATTCTTCATTCGACCCGAAGTATCAATAATTATCGCAAAGACATACGGTATTTGAATACGAAACGCCTTCTTCCTGTACATTTTGGTGTTTATTTCATTACATGTACTTGTATGCACAAACACTCATCGTTCGGACATAGATTTCATCAATAGAAATTGTACATGTTTCTGATTTCAAAACGAAGGAATGCCCCTTTAAGTTAGATTCACAAATGCATTTTCTTACAAAGAACTAAGGTATAACCGGGGCTCTTTTATTCTATTTGATCATATTGCAAAGAAAGATGAATATCTTATTTGTAAAATCGCATTTATCAAAAGCTGTTTAGTCACATAATCGGCATCGTATGAGCTAATATCAATATGTTATGGTAAGCAGGTGCTTCATATAATCATTTTTAAATATTTGTGTAACTTTCAAATTTACAGATGTTAACAATGATGTCATTATTCAGTGAACTGATTGATGGATTAATGAGCTCTGATGATATTGTTTAAGTATGAACTATATTACGTCATTTCCTGTCAGAATTATATAGAGGGGTTAATTAATTCAATCTAAATGAGTTTAAGAAGACACGTGTCAAACATCCCTGTTGACTCTGGCACTTCCTCGACGATTAAACATTTTTACGTTAATTTATTTGGTAAATATCATATGAAATGTTCTTAATGTCTAAAATCCTTGGTTACCTAGCTCATTTCCTAGACTTGGCGGTGGCCATCACAGTTATATAAATAATACCTCAGAAAAAAGTCTCAGACGAATCTTAGTTAACGAGATTCTTGTCTTTAAGAAAATTATTAACATAAACTATGTAGTCACATAAAATTAAGTACGAAATGTCTCGGATAATTTGCTTACTACAATCATACTGTTGTACACCAGTCGTAATGTTTTCATATACAATGCTCACATCACAGAAATTAAATCAGGTCAGTTATCGAGGTACCTGAAGATTTTTATTGGCATCCGTTTTTTTCTTCTATTTGAAGACATGCATAATCATGAGAGATTTGATTAGGTTTAAAACCATTTATAATAAATTAATATGGCAAGCTCACCGCTCACTCACTTGTCCTGTCTGCGCGCTCTCCACCCTCCGATATATTATAAACAGTAGGAGAATCAAACTTAAGGATTTCGTATTTGATTAAAACTTCTTAAACATTTTATTTTAATGCTGATCTGGTCCATCCATTGTAAATTTCAATTGAAGGTAATTGGTTTCACACAAGCTTTACAGCTTGTTTCCATATCCTGTTCAGTCCTGAAGTGATATTTGTTGTAATCTGTCTCGTCTGCAATGAACGAAATATAGTTTATATTAATATTTGCATTTGTAACCAAATTTGAGGTCTATTTGACACGACACAAAACACAAATCGAAAGTAATTTAAATTTCACATTCAAACAACGATTTTATACTTCAAACTTTGACCAAGTCTCTCGAACAATGCTCCCCAGGAACAGAAGTATTTAAATTAATTGTATCGTAAATTAAGAATTAGATACACAAAAAAGGATGATATATACACGGAAATAAACATTACTGTCAGTTTTCACGGTAAGTATATAACTTAACTAGCTACACTAGTCTCATAGTATCACACATAAACGTAGACATTACATACCGGACGTTTTGTAATACATAGACTATCCCCGAGTCCGTCTCTTACTGTATATGTTACTCATTGCAAGGTAATTCTGTGATTTTGTACAACCCTTTAATGATTTTCTTTAAAGCATTCTATATCCAAAAGTACAAAATTGTTTACAGTTAAGGGTTAATGAACCTCCCATCTATATTTTAACATTTCTTTGGGCTCATTTATTTATTTTTTCAGCTGCATGGTAGTGCATTTCCGCAGTTTTGGCCTTCGCATCACTGACGAGCCCTAGAAGGAGTTGACAGCTGCATGGTGTATAGTTTACTTAATACATATTATAAAAGACACATACACAATGATGTACTTCTTCTGTATTGCAATAAGGATACTTTGTAACACTATAATGGAACCACCAACCAATTAAGAAATAGACTTTTGAAACTTTCCCCTCTGGGAATACAAGGTTTAGCCAGGGATACAATGTTCGGTAGCACCTGCATGATAGGCAAATATATTATGAAGTTCTACAATAGATTTTGGTTTATTTGGTTTTGGTATTATTTGTTTAACGTCCTATTAACAGCCAGGGTCATTTAAGGACGTGCCAGATTTGGAGGTGGAGGAAAGCCGGAGTACCACCGGCCTACGGTCAGTACCTGGCAATTGCCCCACGTAGGCTTCGAACTCGCAACCTAGAGGTGGCGGGCTAGTATAAAGCATCTTTAACCACTCGGCCACTGGCGGCCCTCTAAAGCAGTTAAGTAGCCTAATAGGTAACTATTCATAGGTAATAAATTTGGCAAGTCAGATTGACTTTTTAAAAGTTGAAGTCATAATAATAAACGGGTAGAAAATTTCAGATTCCTTAGAATTTTTACTGCGAAATTTATCAAATTTCAAAATGGTTATCCTGCAAAAATTTGTGCTGAAGGACTCAACTTTGTTATGTAGAGTTATAAGAGACCATAAACTTTTGGTATGAATCATAATTTCCAAATTTAATTCAGGAATCTAAATAAATGATATACTCCAAAACACTGACACTGAAGTCTATGGAAAAGCAAAGGGTTTTTTGGTCCCTATAAATGTGGGCATCTACGCGAGGGGAATTTTTTTGTATTATTGTTTGCAGTATGAGGTATTTATGGAACAGACAAAAAGGAAAAAATCGCGGAAATAACTCCAATGTCATACGTATAGTCTACCTATCGAAATCGAAAAGCTAAACGCCCGCGGAAATAACAAAGTTCCTTATAACAATATTTGTTTAAAGTATATTACATATTTTAACATCAAAAGAAACATTAGAAAATTAAAGCTAATATGTCTCGTTAACAAACACAAAGGTATAGATTAAAAGCAATATTTCTCCTGTGAACGTTTATATAACCATCCATAATAGACTGACATCGAACATTTGTAGTAAATTTACTAAAGTTTTCATTATTTAGGGTCATGACGTCATTTCCTGTTTTCGTGTCTTGTTTACTCTTTTTTTAACTTTCAGATTGTACCATTTTGTAACGATGACTCAATTTGTGGTTATTGTAGATAACTATAATTTTTTTTAAACAATTCAATGAAATTTAAAACATGATATATATATTAATTCCCCATTGTGGACCTCATTTCCAGGTAAGATCTAATTAAATTCAAATACATGTAAACATGACACGGACACATTGGGTAATGGAATCACGGAAGGTTCAAAGGATTAAATTTCCATAATAATCTTCATAAATCAATCAAAATGAATAAAATAATAGGATCGTGAGAATGTACCGCCATCTAGAACTCAACACATGAATCAGCCGTGGTAAGATTTTAACTTAAATCTATATACTGTAAAGAGGGGTTTTTGCCATCGTACAAAATTTGTAGTATTACCTGATGTTTAAGGATAAAGATGGTTATTTTTCACATGTTATTATGAAACGGACTATAATTTTCTGTAACAGTTTCACTTTAAAAGTGTCAATATTTCCGAAGTAAGCTTTATTCTCAACGTAAGTGAAGTAACGATTTTGTTGACAAGAAGAACGATGTATGTCATTGCCTGTCTTCGAAGTAAACAATGGTTTCAGCGTCAATCTGTTTTCTACAGTAATGTGTACAATCACTCATATTTATTTAAAAATGAAAATAAAGTGGCATTAATTGTTTCTTCATAAATGAGAAAAATATAAAATATTTCATCACACGATTTGAAATATTGCTTTTTAATATCATAACAAACCAACGATAAGCTCTTTATTACATTTCCTGTAAGTTTTTTTTAAATAAATGTTTTGGCACCGACAGCTGATGGACGACAACACGTAGCATCCCAACCAAAATATGCGTTTAGCTATCTCTTCACATAGGGGACCTTGTTAGTTTTACCAGTAGAAGTTGTTCACACACTGACCAGTTTCCGATAATGTGATATGTTTCCTTCATAAAAAAAAACAAAACAGAAACAAAAAACAAATTAATGTTTTTTTATCATCAAAACGTATCTGTTACTGGTTAATATCCTATAACAGTCTTGAGTATTAACAGCCACAGCCGCGGGTAGAATTTGTCAGGCTTCTACAGTCTTAAACAAATTTGACTGTATCTGGTAATCTGAAAACAAGATAGCACTGATCTGTTAGTTGTAAAGTTTATCATATATTAACATTTTTTGCACCAAATATGTTGGTCAACCGCATTCTTCAAATACATATTGATCTCCAGAGAAAACTTTGTTTTTTTACAACCATATACAATTTTAGTATTGCTATCTATCAAATCAAAAATGTGTAATTAACCTTCGAAAGCTGCTTCAATGGTTTAGATTTTTTAAAAATAAGCATTTTTCGTTATGAGCGCAAAACATACATATGTTGTCTTTGTTGAAAGCAAATCTTTTCAGCCGAGTGAGATTTCTGGATAGAATATAACTGTTACGATGATACATATCAGTTTATTCATGCCCAGTTGTTAAGATTTGACAGTCCGTTCCCGTTTTTTAAAATGTTCAATCTTAATAGGTTTCACAAAAAATCTAGACAATATATTAAATTGTGATATGTATAAAACATCTTCAATTTATTTCCATAAAAACTATTCCGGGATCCAAACAGTGTCTATAATTTTCTTAGATTCTCTAAGATAGTAATCAAGTGCCCTGTATGCAAAATTATCTTTACTGATGCATAATGATGATTTTGTATTGGGTTATAACATTTGAAATAACTATAGACATTTTCTTCATGGCTATAAGAGAAAAGTTTGCATCTCTTTTTCTCAGTTTCATTTTCATTTCTAGAATTTTGTTTTAATATTTATACTTGCAATTCCTCAACTAAAGCGCTTACAGCCCTGCATCTTGACAGCAATAATATTGGTTTTATTTTCACATTATTTTATTTTCTCATTTGCATGTAAAATAGATTTACCAATTAATTGGAGATTTGCATTATAACTTACAAGACCAAAAGGAATTCTTAAAATAAATGATATATCTGATCATGAACGATGCCCTATGGCTTATATTTAAAGTAATTGTCAACGAAACATGACACAACACATTAATGCTGTTCTGTAATTCGCCGACATTAGATGCCACTGTTTTCCAAGTAAATTACATTCAGTGTAATCAATATTATGAAGTTTTCAATGTATGCAACTGTATGCGGAGAGGGCGGTTGCACTCTTGATCAGATGCTTCGCCAGAAAAATGTTTAAGTCATATGATTGGTATCTAAAATTTCAGCAAGTTGTTTAAAATGACTCGAGGCAAATACAATTTAGCTTTGTGGTTTACAGAAGTGCCTGTTAGCACAATCATGAATACAAGTATTTACCAAAGATCGCAATGAATCAGGTGGAATGTTTAAATTTGGTGGATGGGTATTATATTTCCGTGTTATCAATAGTGTGATATAATATACTGCTACACAATATTAAGCATTCCTAACCAACTATCAGATAGTGTTTATTGCATATAGAGTCTTACACGAGTTTACATTGCATATATGATTTATGAAGCGGGTCTTGGAATTTTAAATTTAAAAAGCCTCTGGCGGTGTAAATGAAAAATTAATGTCGAGGTTTGTAAATTTCATATGAAATGAATCCGAATTATGATTTTACACAACTACTATCTTTGTGAAAACAGCATTTTATCAGGCTTTTTTGAAATATATAATGGGCGTGTCTCTAATTCATTTGTGACGTAAAGATCCTTGGCAATAATACATGAATGTTATAGTGTCAGGAATGAATGTGATGTCAACAGGGCCATTATGTAATGGGTTTTAAGGTACTGATAACAAGGTAGTTATGTAATGGGTGTTATGGTACTGATAACAAGGTAGTTATGTAATGGGTGTTATGGTACTGATAACAGGGAAGTTATGTAATGGGTGTTATGACACTGATAACAGGGTATTGATGTGATGGGTGTTATGACACTGATAACATGGTAGTTATGTGATGGGTGTTATGACACTGATAACAGGGTAGTTATGAAGTGGGTGTTATGACACTGATAACAGGGTATTGATGTGATGGGTGTTATGACACTGATAACAGGGTATTGATGTGATGGGTATTATGACACTGATAACAGAGTAGTTATGTAATGGGTATTATGACACTGATAACAGGGTAGTTATGTAATGCGTGTTATGACACTGATAACAAGGTATTGATGTGATGGGTGTTATGACACTGATAACAGGGTATTGATGTGATGGGTGTTATGACACTGATAACAGAGTAGTTATGTAATAGGTGTTATGACACTGATAACAGGGTAGTTATGTAATGCGTGTTATGACACTGATAACAAGGTATTGATGTGATGGGTGTTATGACACTGATAACAGGGTAGTTATGTAATGGGTGTTATGACACTGATAACAAGGTATTGATGTGATGGGTGTTATGACACTGATAACAGAGTAGTTATGTAATGGGTGTTATGACACTGATAACAAGGTATTGATGTGATGGGTGTTATGACACTGATAACAGGGTAGTTATGTAATAGGTGTTATGTGATGGATGTTATGATACTGATAACAAGGTAATTGTGTATTGGGTATTATTACACTGATAACAGGGTAGTTATGTAATTAAGGGTTAACTGTAATATTTTTTTTTACGTTATTGAGCAATAACACAAAAAACTGGGGTGTACTCTGAATAAACCGCGAAGCGGTTTATGAAAAGAGTACACCCCAGTTTTTTGTGTTATTGCTCAATAACGTAAAACAATATTACAGTTAACCCTTATAATTTAATTAACAACGATAAGAAACATTTTCATTAAGTTTAACATGTTTATTTTGCTCCAGATATTTAAAAACACATCGATAAATACAAAATCCCGTAAACAACTATTACTCCGCTACTTCCGGTATAACTGAAAGTAGTTCCTTTTATTTCTTTTATGTTATGAGATGATAACATAATTTGTTTAGCCAATGAAAAGGCTTGTTACAAGCACAATTAAATTATTAGGTGTTATTACACTGATAACAGGGTAGTTATGTAATGGGTGTTATGACACTGATAACAGGGCCGTTATGTAATGAGTTTTATGTACCTATAACAGGGTAGTTATGTTACGTCAACCTATATATATATATACATGTATATCATATTTATAAAAAGGTAATAATGTGAAAGTTGTTATAACACTGATAACAGGGTAGTCACATTATGGGTGTTATGATACTGATAACAGGGTAGCCATGTTATGGGTGTTATTACTCTGATAACAGGGTAGCTATGTTATGGGTGTTATGACACTGATAACAGGGTAGCTATGTTATGGGTGTTATGACACTGATAACAGGGTAGCTATGTTATGGGTGTTATGATACTGATAACAGGGTAGCTATGTTATGGGTGTTATGACACTGATAACAGGGTAGCTATGTTATGGGTGTTATGACACTGATAACAGGGTAGCTATGTTATGGGTGTTATGACACTGATAACAGGGTAGCTATGTTATGGGTGTTATGATACTGATAACAGGGTAGCCATGTTATGGGTGTTATTACTCTGATAACAGGGTAGCTATGTTATGGGTGTTATTACTCTTTTAACAGGGTAGTTATGTTATGGGTGTTATGACACTGATAACAGGGTAGCTATGTTATGGGTGTTATTACACTGATAACAGGGTAGTTATGTTATGGGTGTTATGACACTGATAACAGGGTAGCTATGTTATGGGTGTTATTACTCTTTTAACAGGGTAGCTATGTTATGGGTGTTATGACACTGATAACAAGGTAATAATGCTGATAACAAGGTAGTTATATGTGGCGTATGTTGTTGCAGTGTAGTGATGTAACGGTTGCTATGGCAATGATAACAGAGTAGCTTTATAGCGGATGATAACACGTTTCTGAAGGTTTTATTACCTTTAAAACTGCTATGTTTGTATCTTATCCTTTAGTGGTCACCATTAACTTTTTCAAATTTGAAATTGTCATTATATTGTGTTCCTTTTTAAAATCCTTCATAATTAAAAATATCAGTTATATTTCTTTAATCTATGCTTGATTACCTTGACGTTCTCTTACAAACTTATACCAAAGAGAAATTTAAATCCAAGGAAAAAAATAAATATAAATCAAATGCACTTTTTGCGTAATTGTTGTATTTCCTAGTTTTAAATAATGACACAATTTGATTTAATTTCAAAACGTGGACTTTATTCTGGTATAAACGTCATTTGCCCGCTAGTCAAAACATTCCGTATGGGACCAGCGTGTCTCAGCAAAAATTCTTTGACGAATAGAAGTGTAGCGTTATGGACACACGCTGCACCAGGTACACTGTTATATAGACCACAATTTACACACTGTAGTCACAATACATTGTAAATTACAGGTGTGATGTATCATACCTTACTCATCAGCCCCGCCCTTTTCTGCTTTTTTATCAGTTTATTTGATCAGTCTTGTTAATTTGTTGTGATAAAAAGTAGTTGAATAAAATACTTCTTTTTTAACTTCTCAAAGTTCGTGTTATCAAACTTACCCCATAACACTACCTGTTTACATGTTTGAAGTTTTCATAAAAACAACTCAAATTTTGATTATCGTCAAACACGTCTGAATAATGATTCTGCGAATGATTTGTCAAGTTTACAAGTCTTTAGGTAAGTGTTATCAGAAAACATTTACCCAAAAAATACCAGATAAAAAAAATGTTTCAATTATTCAAACGTAAAACGCTTGCTAAGTATAGAATAAAAGTTGGAATGTTGTGTATAGAGAAGCACATAATGTCGATATATAATATACAATGTACTGATGTATTTTGTTTCTATTTTTAACATTTCTGAAAAAAGATTATCGATTCAAAATAATTATTTATCAGTTAACAGAACAACACAACCGAAATTATGACACAATATGACTCTTAAAGACACATCCTTAAAAAAATAGATAATCTCTACAATTAAACGCATTTTAATTTGAATTTTGGTTTGTTTTTGTATAACGTCCTATTAATAGCCAGGGTCATTTAAAGACGTGACAGGTTTTGGAGGTGGAGGAAAGACTGAGTACCCGGAGAAAAACCACCGGCCTACGGTCAGTACCTGGCAAACTGCCCCACGTAGGTTTCGAACTCGCAACCCAGAGGTGGAGGGCTAGTGATAAAGTGTCGGGACACCTTAACCACTCGGCCACATTTTTTGTTTTTACATTGAATCAACCTTCGGGTGTTTATGCGAGAGGCGACCTATGTGAGGCTCTTTTCAGAATCGAAACTGATCCATAATTACACTTTGGATGATAATAGCATGTTTAGCCTCTGCCTATCCCTTCTTTCCGCTAGTAAGTCTCTTTAGGTTTTAACGTCAAAGTTCAACCAAAACTCTAACCTAATATCAATCAAATTATTAAATTCAAAAAATGACCTTTTAAAGTACAATGTAAATATATCAAGATTTTCCACATGAATAAGGTTTCTGACGTCATTGCCGACCACCATTTAAATCTATGTCATCCAAAGGTATGTAGCCTTTTAAAAACGAAACTGCGATGAAAGAAATACACCTTTAGATCTACCAATGACCAAAGACGAAGAACTTCCTCTTTATGATAACATGGTGACGTCCATAAGTCCACCATATTGTTATTTAGTCAATGTCAAACGAAATCTGTGCTGTACGTTTGTCAATTAACAGCCGGAATCATACATCGTGCCGAAATAGAGATACTACTTCCGAGAAATGTAAAAAAAAAAAAAAAATGAAGAAAAAAAAAAGAGGAAATAAGGACACTTCTTATATTGCTGCTTATTGATAGGCTGCCCCTGTTATTTACATTGTAAGTTGTAAGTAGAATCTAGGTAAGCAGTCGATGTGAAAGAGTCCGTTTTCTTTCCTTGATTCAATGTTGATCAGGATATGTACAATACCGTGCGATTGGCGTAAGCATTCAATTAAAAAAATGAACGAAACAAGAGAAATATGAAAGTAACAAGATACACGTGTATGTTGATTTCTTCCATGTACCATAACTCGGGTACACAAGAACTTAATAAACATGTACCCAAAGACAGGACGTATTTACGAAATATCGCCATGTAAACAGTAAACTATTTTTGTCTACATCCTAGTCACTCGGCAGCGAATTTGGTAAAAAAAATTCTTGTTTTAAAATGTATAGCTGTCCTTCTGATAAAAAAAGCAAAACGCAAGTATTTTTGAGCTTATAATGTATTTCAACAGTATGTATATATATAAACAATTGTCAGCGTTACTTTCGCTTTTTATAATTAACCTGTATTTAAGGATGTACTTTTATGAGAACTTCAATTTTGTTAATTTGTAAAGGAAAATTAACCACTTACATCGGTTCAAAGAAGGAACGAGGCAATCACGTGACTGCGAAAATGGTTGCACGTACATAAAAGACTTCTTCCTCGATATCAAATAATTCTAATAATTATGCAGAGTTTGAAGGTAAGCTACCAAAATAGCGCACAAGAGTATTTTAATCTCTATTGGGCGTGGGTTTGTGTGTGATAGTATGTATATAATATTATGTATGTATACATAATCATAACTATATATTATTTGATATCTCTGTTGCAAAAAAAAAAGGCAAAAACCCACCATATTTTATGTATTCATTGTTTACTCCTCCCATATTCCCTAAAATGTATTATTTGCCTATACCAGTTCTCGCCTTCATTGTCTATTGTTCCTTTCTCTACTCCTTTCTCCTTTTCCTGGTCCCTCGTATCCGTATGCTCACCTTTTCTCACAAGCATATACTGCACACGATTTATATACACCTACCTTATCACGTGAGAGAAACGCCTTCCGCTTCCTACAAAGGAATATAATTTTTTGAAAATGGGTACTGTAATAATAAAATGGGTACTGTAATAATAAAATGGGTACTGTAATAATAAAATGGGTACTGTAATAATAAAATGGGTACTGTAATAATAAAATGGGTACTGTAATAATAAAATGGGTACTGTAATAATAAAATGGGTACTGTAATAATAAAATGGGTACTGTAATAATAAAATGGGTACTGTAATAATAAAATGGGTACTGTAATAATAAAATGGGTACTGTAATAATAAAATGGGTACTGTAATAATAAAATGGGTACTGTAATAATAAACTGTGTTATAAAATTGCAATCGGACTCTTTTACATTAAAGGGCATAGCCTGTTCAAGGAAAACAAATATTTTTTATTAAATTTTCATCACCTCCCCCTTGTGCGAGATGCATGGGTGAGGTGTATGTGTGTGTGTTTCGGAGGTTGCTGTATGTTTACGTCTGTCTCATTGTGATAGCGCGGAAATGATACCGATTTTATAGGGCTACCTCACTGAATCATACTGCCAAAGACACCTAGCACGACACCCATCAGGGTCCGTTATACTGACAACGGGTGAGCCAGTCGCCCCAATCTAAAATGATACGAAATCAAATAGTTTCGAGGAACCTTTTACAGAAGACAGAAATTTGCTTGTGTTGAAATTTTGGTTAACGTGTCCGAACAAACAAAAACAACAATGAGGTAAAAATATAAAAAGATATTAGAAAAAAATATCAGATTACGCGATAGATTACATAAAAGATATTACGCATGTAAATCATTTTATGGACATTAAGGTAGCGATTTTGAAAATTGAATCGCGTCAGATCCGAAGGAAGTATTTGAAACTGTTTTTTGGTTTTAAACATATTTTATTACCATAAATAGTAAAAGGATTGGGCACAAGTTTCACAAACATTATCAAGAAGTGCCCCCCCCCCCCCCCCCCCCCCAACACACACACTAAAATCCGCCAGTGGACGATTGGTCAAAACAATGGCTAGTTACAACTGATCCCATTAAAACTAAAGCATTTTTATCTCTAGTATAACACAGCATTATGAATCATTATGATATATTGTTTATGCGAGACTATTCTGCAATTCTAAGAAAAACACAGGCACTTTGGTGTGACTATAAGCTCTATTACTAAGAGGAGTGACCATATAAAAAAACTTATAGCTGTCAGCATTGGAAAATGTAAATGTTTTGAGAAAGATAAACTTCTTAGTTAACAGAAAAGTACAAAGTAAAAATGATTATGGTTGGTACTTCCAACTTTGGAATATGCTTGTGAACTTTGGAGCGGTTGTTTTCAATTCCATGTTGATTTACAAGAAGAAACAAAGAAAAAAAACAATAACAAAAACAACAAGAAGCAGCCGGAATTGTAACAGGACTGCCTAGTTATGCAAGTAAACAATCTTTGTATTTTGAAACAGGATTGAAAGCTTCATTAATTAGACGAGACAGGGGAAAACTTAACTTTCTCCGAGTACTCTGGCTTTCCTCCACCTCCAAAACCTGGCATGTCCTTAAATGACCCTGGCTGTTAATAGGACGTTAAACAAACCAAACCAAAACCAGGAAAAGTCTCTCTTAACTATCAGGAACCAACCATCTCTAAATGCTTTTAAAACCTCTATACATACAAATTACAAATAACCTCCGCTCTGTTTGAACCACAGTGACGTCATCTTAACATTCTGCACACTAAGTTACATGCAGGACTCTAATTACTAATCCTTATCGTGTTTTAACTGAATCCCCTGAATCTGCTTATAGTTACCCCTGTGAAAGTTCGAATCCTTTTTGTTGGAATGTCCACTTAACTGGTCTGTAGGTAGGGTGTAATAATTGTACCTGCTGCCCCCATTGCATGATCGTAAGAGGCGACTAAATTTGGGATCTTATCTTTTCTCTTCTTTTTTAACAACTTTCTTCTTCCAAATGTCTCTCCCTTGACAATGCCTCACTTTAGGCCTTTAGTTGAACGTTCGCCCCTATGACCCTAGCTGTTGATTGGACGATAAACAATACTAAACCAAACCAAACCACTTTATACCAACATAAAAAATGATATGTTTATTAAGTCATTTCATCTTGATTCGCGTTTGCATAGAAGTGTTGATCCAAAATTAGAAAAAAACAAAACTATTTTTGAAATTGTCAAAATATTTATTCGTGCATGTGATAGATTTTGATTGATCGTCTTGCAGAGAAGGAGAGATGATCCTATAAATTATCCCCCTATTCCCTGTCTTTCTATACAACCTACCCGATCATATCACGACCTTTTTCTGAAACATCGGGTCATAAGTAATATATAAATTATATAAAATATGTGTTCTTTTCTGCATGGCACCGATAAACTATATCCAAGAGGAGCGCAAGTGCACATCAAAGCAAGATTATTAGATTAGAGCATTTACATAGACAAATTCAACAGTCAACAGAGGAAGAAGCTGGAGTGTGTATATGTAGCTAGTGTGTGCCAAACAGATATGGTATATATCATGCATTACTATACAATATTTTGTTGTAAATCACCAGCAGTTCTTTATGATAGTCTTTCCGTTTCCCTGCACTTCAGCCTGTTTCTCCTTTCAATTCCTTCATTTTCAAATTCGCTTTCTTGTATAAAATGTATATATATGTCTATTGTTGCTGTTATCGTATTGATTTATAATCGTGGAGGAAAGGATTTCAATAACACCGCGTGCAGCCTCACAATTGGGGATGCGGTATCGTGGGATATGGGTAGTCGGCGCCGAAGCGGTAGGGAGACCAAAATGGCAGGACAATAATTACTTCTGTCTTTTTCTAAGCATATCTATTTTTCTTAGAATGAAATGCACGAGTTGAGGGAATGTGTCGGTGACTTAACTGTGCAATTTCCTGCTGAATGTGCAGACACTCGTGGACAGTGTACATTAACAAAAAAAAACAACATTACTTTAATTTTATTGCGCAACTCTTAGTTATTGCCTAACATGCGGAAATCCCATTCTGCAAACACTGTAATACATTCAAGTAAAACGGAAAATATTTCGGTTCCTTGACTATATAAAAATTACAAAAAACTAAATAAATATAATCATTACAGGATAACAAGCCCCCCCCCCCCCCCCCCCCCCCCTGAAAAAAAATTGGGGGTTAAGTGATACTTCATGATTCAGTTTATATGTCACGATTTCAGGACTTTAAGATCATTTCAGATATGGATATAGAGGCCTTAGCTCTGCACACCTCGTAACCTGATCGACACAACGATACAGGGGACATAACTCTTACCATAAACGCATGTTAATTAAATCAATTCTTTGAGATAACTTGATGGTTTGCTCTGTTTGTGGAATTCGGAGTGAGCTTTTTCTAATAGAATCTGTACTTTATATCAATGGAAATTGTCTAATTCTTTTAAATCGTATAGTATTTTAACAGAACTAGACCATTCAATTGATATAATGTACAAATTCTAAAGAAAATTTCACTCGTAATTGTAATTTATTAAAATCTAAAATTGTTGGAGATACGCCCTTGTTCCTCTAAACAATCGAACTGTCTTTATCCACTTCTTTGTTTTCGTATTTGACTTTGTTTTTTCTGACTTCCCATCTTGATTTCTACACTTTTGGACCTCATCGCTTCTCTAACGAATCCTAGAAGATCGAGAGACCTACATATGATGCTATTTTTTAATCATTAATCGGTATACACCGGGTCTATAATTAAATATATTGTGTGCACGCATTTGGTTTTGGTGAAGCTGTAGGTAAGATGAAAAGATTAAGCATATGTGATATTAATGTTCGCTGTTGGTAACTGTTGACCGTCACACTTTGTTGGATTTGATGGAAGATATTTTGACAGATACCAGATGGGTTTGAAATCAAGAAAATATCTGTGATATATCAGTCTTCACGCATATGGAAATAAAATATTGCTGTTTTAACAGCTATCTATGAACATCGTCTTGATGGTGTAATTACCCCCTTCAGACCGTCAACACTTTGATTTGAAATATGAACCAGATGTGATATGTTTTAAATGAAATATCTTGAGCTCAACCTTTTTATTGCACTGTTGATCAAATATGACCTTTGAACCTAGGCCTATAACCCTTACTGATGACCAACAGTGTATGATGCGGTACAGAATCTGATGTTATAATAATCTGGTGCGAATATGAACCAAGTCTGTGAAGTTTTTAATAAAATGTCTAGTAAATAAGTCTTTCATTGCAGAAGGAGTCCGTTATGACTGTTGACCCTTTAATCCTGAACGATGAGCACCAGCATATGACAAGATGTAGTAGTGAATATTATGATATTATGGTATAAATGTGAAACAAATCTAGACCTGTTGAAGGGTTATTTCTTAAGGTATGTCATTAGTTCGGCATGGGACAGGACGCGATTCGACGTTACCGACGGACATTGGTAACACGGTATACTTGTTACGAAATTATCGAAGATTTCATCAGAAATTGTAACAACAACTGTCAATTTCACTTTTAGGTCTATAATGATGATGATTCTTTGGTTTCAACAAATGTAGAAACACATTGACAATATCGGTAGTATACACGCATGTGCTAATTGAAGGACAGAACAGACTACCTTTTTGCCACTTTTTTCCCTTCCAAGGTAATGCCTTTGTTTGACTTTCGGGACACTCGGACATTATCGATTCAATAACTACCAACCATGACGGATGTCCAGGGGAACACAGTCTCTTGGTTTTTATTGATTGATTGAAAAGTTATCTAAACACGACCCTTATTGACCACCGCAAGATCTATGTATTTTAAACAAATTGCTCCGACATCAGCCACATGCCTATATGTCTTCTTACAAATTCTCATAAAGGACAATTTCTTTGGTGTGAATATTCCATTATCTGCATTACTGCTTCCGTAACATATGATGTTTCAATATCCACTTTGATTCATTATTTAACACCTTTCCCCCCCAATAACAGTGTTACCGCGACCGATGTCGATATTAAACGTCCTGCACGGAGTTACGAGAGATGCAGGTTGGTGAAAACTTCAGGGAAGTTATATCGTCAGCAAACATTACCTTTGTCACTATCGCAGCTTTTATTTTGAGAACATGGCATCATATGGTTGGACCTTGTTTAGTATATCGGATATCGTCACTGAAGAAATAGATAGTTCGCTTCCTAGGGCACCTGGTATTAATATCACCCTTGTGTAGGATTGATGGTACTATGGAATCTTCCTTTATTATGGTAACACTTGTTAATAAAGTCTTAATTCGTTTTGACATCGTTATGGGCATTTCGTTATATTTTGTATCATTGCTACATTAAACATATATTTGTCCCATTTTCATTTTCTAGATTCCCGAATGGATCCCAAAATTTTAGGCCCTTAGCATCACTGATGAATCCTTGAGAAAAGACAGCGAATCACTCATTATTCGACATAATAAAATAATTACAAAATTCATTTTTAAATGTGATACTCGCCATCTCTTTGTGTGTCTATAGCAAACAAATGATGCATGGATCAATGAAGGTTCGTGTTATATGCATCATTAAGCGCAATAGTAAAACGTTTAATATATATATTATATACAACAATTTATTTTTTTTCATTTTTTTTTTCATTTTCATTGAGATCTAAAAGTATGCTATTTGATTGACTAAGCACATCATCGGGAAAATAAATGTGAAAACAGCTATGAAATTTATTTCAGTATTGTTTTCATTTGGAAAAACAGCGTGAAATGGAGGTTTTCTCGACAGCAACGATACATTGTAGAAAGGGGAATAACTCGAATGCATTGTATGACATTGATTGTAAGTCCGGATATATATATATAGTCACTCGACGTCCCACCTGGCAATATTGTCTCCCACACGAAGTCTTTTAGGCCATCGAAAATCCAAGAAAATGCATAGATCTTGCGGTGGTCAATAAGCCACCGCAAGATCTATGCATTTTAAACAAATTGCTCCGACATCAGCCACATGCTTATATGTCTTCTTACAAATTCTCATAAAGGACAATTTCTTTAGTGTGAATATTCCATTATCTGCATTACTGTTTCCGTAACATATGATGTTTCAATATCCACTTTGATTAATTATTTAACACTTTTACCCCCAATAACAGTGTTACCGCGACAGATGTCGCCATTAAACGTCCTACACGGAGTTACGAGAGATGCAGGTTGGTGAAAACTTCAGGGAAGTTATATAGTCGGCAAACATTACCTTTGTCACTATCGCAGGTTTTATTTTGAGAACATGGCATCATATGGTTGGACCTTGTTTAGTATAGCGGATATCGTCACTTAAGAAATAGATACTTCGCTTCCTAGGGCACCTGGTATCAATATCACCCTTGTGTAGGATTGATGGTACTATTGAATCTTCCTTTATTATGCCAACACTTGTCAATAAAGTCTAAATTCGTTTTGACATCGTTATGGGCATTTCGTTATATTTTGCATCATTGCTACGTTAAACATATATTTGTCCCATTTTCATTTTCTAGATTCCCGAATGGATCCCAAAATTTTAGGCCCTTAGCATCACTGATGAATCCCTGAGAAAAGACAGCGAATCACTCATTATTCGACATAATAAAATAATTACAAAATTCACCTTTAAATGTGATACTCACAATTTATTTGCGTGTCTTAAGCAAACAAATGATGTATAGACCAATGAAGGCTCTTGTAACATATGCATCATTAAGCGAAATAGTAAAACGTTTAATATATATATTATATACAACAATTTATTTTTTTTCATTTTTTTTTTCATTTTCATTGAGATCTAAAAGTATGCTATTTATTTGATTAAGCACATTATCAGGGAAATAAATGCGTAAGTAGCTATGAAATTGATTTGAGTATTGTTTTCATTTTGAAAAATGGTGTGAAATTGAGATTTCTCGACAGCAAAGATACCACATAGTAAGGGGAATAACTCGAATGTATTGTATGACAAAGCTTTAGATTGTCAGTTCGGATAGTCAATCGACGTCCCACCTGACAATATTGTTGCCCCAAACCATGTCTTTTAGGCCACAGTCCATGTCTTTTAGGCCATCGAAAACCCACGATTAAAAAAAATAAAAATAATAATAGTGATAAAAAAACGTCAACTTAAGAATAAGTGTCTGTCAAAAGATGACAAAAAGCAATTCAAAGTTATACCTTTAGATTTTTGTATGATTTTTGTTTGTTTCTACATTGCATCCCGATAGATAAGACAACTGGTCGGTAATGATAATAAGCGTTACACCATGGTTAGAGTGGCTCGAAATGGGTTTTCGTAAAAATGCCGATTATCAGACTCTGTATATATATTCATTGATACCCATTGTGACAACATTTCAGTGTCTATAAGTACTGTTCTTTAGTTTATGGTTATTATCGGCTGGGATTTCATGGTAGTTCTTTGTCGTGGTCGTCCCCTTTAATATTACGCGTTAAAAATGGTATTTTGATATTTTCAAAGTTTCCATGGTCCATAAAAGTGTATTATGTTGTGATATTCTCGTCATAATTAGCATTGATAGAAAATGTATGAAAACCCTGTTCTCTGAAGTATAATACACTATTAAACTTCGAGAACCAAATAACCCAGCTTTACATGTAGATGAGGACGTACGTTTTTAAAGCGGTGTCACCAACATCACGCGTAACGTCATAATGATAAGCATGTTGTCGAGTTATTAATTAAAGTATAACACCAATCTGAATATACTAGTCTATTGAAAAAAGGTGGAAGTTTCAGATGAAATCAGTTAATAACTTTATTGAAACTGTTAACTTTATTCATTTTACAACATATGAAAAACAAGTTAAACCCACTTTTTTGGCCCAAATGGAAGTGCGCGAGGGGTCTTATTCTGAGAAGAAACCAGAGTTCCTGGCGAAAACCCACGTGGTCGGGCAGGTGACCCTTTCCATTGTCATTTACTACAAATTTACAGGGGACATTTTTTTCTGACACTGTTGAAGATTAAAAAAATTTTTTTATCGGACGTTACAGTTAACCACTAAGAAAGGTGTTAATTGAAGATTTTCGAACCGTAAATACTCGTTCCAGTCAAACCTTCTTCGAAATTGGAATAAATTCGGTAGAAAATCTCGGAAGTGAATCTGAGAATTTCATTATTTCATACTCAATTTTATTGCTTCACAACGAATGGCAGTGTAACGAGGTTAGCTCATGAAATTACAACGAAATGTTTGTTTAATGTCCCAGCTACTGACATTCGTCTTAAACCTATATTTTTAAAGAGCTTGATATTGGTAAAATGTTTAAACCTATCGTTTTGATATTGTTTACCGGTCCAAACACCATAACGAGGGGAAATAATTTTGTTGGCTTTTCGATGTCCTCTACGATATTTTTCTTTCATCAACATCTATGGCGATAAAAATTAGGGTGGTATACAGGGGGATAACTGTACAGAACAACCTACAATATAATCTAAGTACACACATTTAAAAGTTAACAATTCACTTAATGACAAGCTAATTGGCTCCTCGTTAAGAAACATACCTTGACATACCTCTTCAAACCAAATACTTCGCAGCTCTATCGTAGACATGTTTTAAAGCAGTATTCCCACTTAACACTAGTCTTAATATACATGTTTGCGTTTTAAAAAGTTTCCACCCGGATCTGAATCTACATATTAAGAAGGTAAATTTAGAATTGGAATTATAGACTTTGAAAAGTAACTTATTGTTCCACTGTCAAACATGCATACAATGGAAACAAACTTTTCCAATGTACTTTACCAGGCTCTTTTTACAAGAAACCAAGTTTGGCAAAATACAAGTCAGCGTTTCTCCCCTTAGGAATTTCCAGAATTTCCGGTTCATCGTGAAGGTTGTTGTTCCATGTTGCAACGTTCATTAGTATTTCAAAAGAACAAGTTGTTTTTCAAGTCAATGGTACATATTGAATTAGGTCACTTAGCAAATAAAGAAGAAAAATTCTGAAAGTTTCCCAAAATACGTACATGGAGTCCGTTTAAATGACCACAGCGGTAGTGTAAAATAACAGGGGATATTTTTTCTGATACCGTTGAAGATCAAAAATCTTTTATTAGACGTAACAGTTAGCCACTTAGGTGGGTGTTAATTGAAGATTTTTGAAACATACACACTCGTATCAGTCAAACTTTCTTCGAAATTGAAATCAATTCGGTAGAAAATATCGGAAGGGAATCTGTGAGAATTTTTATTCTTTCATACCCAACTTTATTGCTTCACAACGAATGGCAGTGTAATGAGGTTAGCTCATGAAATTACAAGGAAATGTTTGTTTAATATCCAAGCCACTGACATTCGTCTTAAACCTACACGTTTTAGGAGCCTTATATTGCCGCGGTGGCTGAGTGGTTAAGTTGTCCCGACACTTTATCACTAGCACTCCACCTCTGGGTTGTGAGTTCGAATCCTACGTGGGGCAGTTGCCAGGTACGGACCGTAGGTCGGTGGTTTTTCTCTGGGTACTCCGGCTTTCCCCCACCTCCAAAACCAGGCACGTCCTTAAATGATCCTGGCTGTTTATAGGACGTTAAACAAAAACAAACAAAAAACTTATATCGCTAAATGTTTGAATCCATCGTTTTGAAATTGCTGACCGGTCCATATACCATAACAAGGGGAAATAATTTTGTTGGCATTTCGATGTCCTCTGCGATATTTTTCTGTCATCAACATCTGCTCTCTATAGGGTGACAATCGAATCCTCTGGGATGTACTCCTCTGGAAAAAAAAAAAACCCAACAAAACCCAACAAAAATAAAACTTAAACGTTAACAATGGGGAGACAGAACTTTTGTATTTGATAACGGTTGGCGAGTGGCGATATGTGGGATTTGGCGGAATTAACGGGGTTTTATAGAGTAAAGAAATCCGTTCCTATCAAAATTAAGGGGGTATGTGGGGTTGGTGATAAAATGGAGGGCGGTATACAGCGACTTACAGCGACTTATCCTGTCTGCTACATTTCTATATCTGCGAGATTGCCCCTTCTTTCAACATCTTGGTAATATTTAATTCAATAACATACTTTTGCTGTGTAACATGAATTTCCACCCCGGTTTCTGAATCCTAACAGTATTCCCAATGATAGAAACAAATACTTAGAACTCAATCGGTGACGTTTACTTGCAAGACATTATGAAGTATTGCACAGTATTGGATTTCGCTGCCGTTGCTATATTATTACCTAAATGCGAAAAAATGTATAATGTTTTCGTTTTTTTCCCATTGACTTTCAAATTGTTTCATATATCGATGGATCACTTCCGCTATGTACAAAAGTTAAGTTGATGCATTTTGAACAATGAATTATAAATCAAACTGATTTAATTTATAAATATATAGAACGTGGTTCCAGTCGTGCTTCCTTTGAACTTGTGATGCCCGTTCTGTTCGTGCATATTCTTATTTAGGCCCAGTGTTGCATGTTGACGTTATGGTATTTCTTCAAGGTATCCCCCCCCCCCCCCCCCCCCCCCCCCCTTCCTTGTATTACTGATGATTTCGGCATGTATCATACATGTTAAAAGTGTCCTACTGACAGGACGTTATAATTGTTACGTCTGTTCCGTCGCATGATTCGTCAAAAGGTGATACAATTTTCAGCACATTTTTTGCTTCATAATGTCTTCCATGATAATGCCTCTCTTTTGACCTTTAGATGACCGCTCGTCCCTGTGAGGAAGGCATTAGGTCTGTCCCCTTGCAAAGACATGCCACAGTATATAAAGATAAAAGTTGCTACTCCTGCACGCTGATCATTTTTGGGAGATGAGGTAGCATTATAAAGTCGGGATCAGTACCGCGCTATCACAAGGAGACAAACACGAACATACTGTGTTGTCCCAAAATATCGTACAAATGTACATAGGGGAGGCCCGTCCTAACATGACCATAGATGTTGATAGGACGCTAAACAATACACAGGGGATGCCGTCCTTAATGACCATAGATGTTGATAGGACGTTAAACAATATACAGGGGAGGCCGTCCTTAAATGACCATAGATGTTGATAGGACGTTAAACAATATACAGGGGATGCCGTCCTTAATGACCATAGATGTTGATAGGACGTTAAACAATATACAGGGGAGGCCGTCCTTAAATGACCATAGATGTTGATAGGACGTTAAACAATACACAGGGGATGCCGTCCTTAAATGACCTTAGCTGTTAATAGGACGTTAAACAATACACAGGGGAGGCCGTCCTTAAATGACTATAGCTGTTAATAGGACGTTAAACTATACACAGGGGAGGCCGTCCTTAAATGACCATAATATTGATAGGACGTTAAACAATACACAGGGGATGCCGTCCTTAAATGACTATAGATGTTGATAGGACGTTAAACAATACACAAGGGAGGCCGTCCTTAGTGACCATAGCTGTTAATAGGACGTTAAACAATACACAGGGGATGCCGTCCTTAATGACCATAGCTGTTGATAGGACGTTAAATAATATACAGGGGAGGCCGTCCTTAAATGACCATAGATGTTGATAGGACGTTAAACAATACACAGCGGAGGCCGTCCTTAAATGACCATAGCTGTTGATAGGACGTTAAACAATACACAGGGGAGGCCGTCCTTAAATGCCAATAGCTGTTGATAGGACGTTAAACAATACACAGGGGAGGCCGTCCTTAAATGCCAATAGCTGTTGATAGGACGTTAAACAGTACACAGGGGAGCCCGTCCTTAAATTACCATAGATGTTGATAGGACGTTAAACAATACACAGGGGAGGCCGTCCTTAAATGACCACAGTTATTGATAGGACGATAAACAACAGAAACCAAACAAACCATACGGTTTATCAACTTAATTTGATATTTCTTACTTGTGTGACTATAAAAATCTAAATATAATCATACTACATTGGAATTCTAGGAATTTATCAAGGAGAAACGAATTATGTTTTAAAACTTTATGTAAAGCTTAGATCTTTATTTTGTTTACAATGGCTTTATAAAATTCTTCTGGTACGGTTCATACGGTAATTGAATTTGCGGAAATCACCGACCTGGGAACGATACAAAATACAAAATAAAAGCATATTTAGTTACGGGGGTATGTCTGTCAAGTCAGCGTTCCAAATTTTATCAAACAACTGGGAAACAATTAATGTTTTTTTAATGAAATATCTTTTCAAAATCCAATATTCAGGAGCATAAACACATCTGAAAATTTCCCATTTGACCAACTAAACAACAAAATAGTATCGCTATTGTGAACGTCGAATAGAATCGGAGGTTGGATTTGCTAGACTGACATTTAAAACGTAGAATTAAAAAAAAATGATGCAAGTGACTGCTCTTCTGAGGCAAGTAAAACAGGAATACAGAATGGTTTTGATAAATTCAGCAATAACATTTCTACTGTCTATTTGCCAGATAGCACTAAAGGTAATTAAGTTTGTTTGTTTTGTTTTTAGGTGTTAAACTTTCTCGCAAAAACCAGGGCCATCTGAGGGAGGGTGTAAAGGAGACACCAGTTGTCTTTGTACCTGATCAATGTGCGTAATGCTTTGAATACTAAGTAAAAAGTAGAGTAAAACAATGGAATGTGACTTATTTCAGGTCCGCCATCAATCGATGAATTCCATAAGTAAAAATGTGTCAACTTTTTATTGATTATTTAAACATTCCTTTTCTAAACACGTTTGAAGAGGAACAAGAATTTTTGAGAACATGTTTTCCGGGAAGGTAAGCTACATCGATGACATCCGCCATGTAAATCAGGAATTAACACATTCTCAAAACGAGAACTGAAGATCCAAATGACACATCATACCATTTTTTTCCGGTCAATGGATATCAATTTGAAACCTTCAGGATTTTCAATAAAAGTTTGAATTTTACGTCAAGTATTCATATCTCTCATTGATATGGTTTAAACTTTCTTTAAACTTTTTTTTTCTAGAATCTAGTGCAGTCATATTTAAAACTTCGTAGAGTGCAGATGTTTTGAAAAAATGATTACTGAATATTCAGTATATTTTATTGAGGTTACATTACAGTACATTAAAGATTTCTGAAAAATAGTTGTAAACGGTAATTTGGGCGTTTGTAAAAGCAAAAAAGGAACACCTTCTAAAAACACGAAAAGCATTAACATTTTAAGTGAAACAGCTTCAACAAGTATAAGTGAAGGCATTCTATCTGAAAATTTCTGGCCTTAGATGAAGGGTCTGTTGGTTTCCTGTACCAAAATCATGTACGTATGAAAAGTTCAGTTACTTTCGAATCAAATCTGTCAGCATTGTGATAATGTCATAAATGTTCTTCAGGCTTAACAATTTATATTCATAAACCAAAACTCACCTTCAGTGGATTAATTTTAATGGATATTAAGTGCTAGCTTTCATCAGCATTCTTTACTTTTAAGACAACACCTTAACTAAATTTTTCGAAACTAATTTCCATAGGAAAGCATTATTGGATCAAAGGAAAATAAATTAGCAAAGGGACTCTCCTTTAGTTCTGTACTGCGTCTCTATGGACATTTTTTAGTTAAGACATTTCTTTAAATTAAGCAGTATTAATTAAAAAGATTCAAAATAGATAACAAGAAAGAGGAGCACCTCTCGTCCATATAAAATATACAGAAAACATACATGATACAAGAAATTCTCCGATGAATCTTCACACAATGACATTTCCATCATTCATTACAGGCTTACATACCCTATCTGGTATTCAACTGATTGCCATTCAAATCCAGCCTGCTTCTGTAAATGTTTCCGCAACGGACACACCAGGGAGCTGTATGCTTTCATAATTAAACATATTTCAAGTAAAAGAGGTAATGCTGAACGTCCTCAAGCTCAATGATAACAAATGACAAAAGAGACAGAATATAAGTTTATTTTGATAAACATTTTATATACAATGAAATTTGGTTTGTGTACTTGTTTTATAATTATCTTGACGACCGGTGATAGGATTACTCTCATTGGTCAGTTTAAAGTGTCATCATGCTGAAACATCTTAACGCTAAAGTGTGTAAACCGGAAGGAACATTTGATGGTGACCGATATATAAAAATAAATTCAAACTGTTCTCTTATATTTTTCTGTGAATGCCAAACTGGCTTCTTTTGTTGAAACGTGCGTATTTAGGATGTTTGCTCTTGTTTACTTCGCGTTCAGATAACAGGCAAAACAAGTGAAAATGTTTACGTGATTTCAGATTAAAGAGTAATATTTGCAGACATATGTGTATTAATGAGGGGAAATGGCAACGCTTCTTCGTTCATCAGATTTCTCCGAAAACTAGGTTCCTCTTCCGGTGAACGGTTTTAGATTTTCCACATCTCCATTTAAACATGCGGTTACATTTTCTGAAAAGAAAACAAAGAAACACAGTTACAAGTAAATAATTTAGCTGCCATGGCACCACGTTTTAACGGTCTTTTGATATTCCTGTTGTTGGTATATTACTTTTACCAATATTGAGTACCCTATCTCTCCCTTTCTATCTACATGTACCTTACATTAAATCAATGTACGACTTCTATGAGTAATGCACCCTTCTTTGTACAATTGTCAATATAGTCAGTAATGCCTGTCCGAGGATTAATATAGCTACTTGTCACGTCTAAATTCTAATACATAGTGACAAAAGTTGAGAGTGTACACACGTAAGTAATATTTTAAAATGTTCCAATATCTGCTTTTACCACATCTATAGAATTATGTTTGATTCCAGCAATGTCGACTCCTAGAATCGCGAAGAACTAGAAGGATGAGACCACTGAACAGCTATAAGACACATATATCTATATACTGTATCCTTACCATATTCACATGGAAATAATCTTTTATGTTTTTTCTTCTTCTACAAACCTTGTAAAAAGGCCTTGGGCGCGGTTTCATCAATATTCCATAAGGACTCACACAATCAAATAATTTACTATATGTTATTACTAGTGACCCCATCCCTTTATTCGCTCGTTTGAAGTTCAAATGATGTGAAATTTATATCAAATTAAAGTTTGAAGTTTTTTGTATCGGATAAATGTTGTTATTGTATAGGTTTAATGGCATATAAGAGCACACGCGTACTCGAAAGACAGTAACCCTGACATTTACAGTACACTAGGGAAATTACCTACACTACCTTTTTACATCTCGAATCCTACGTAATTCTATTTTCAGTAGGAGTGTATATTTTTGATTTTCCAAACCTCAAGACCTTATTCTTTATTATCGTATATAGAAAGTACCCATTTCATATGTTATTTACTCAGGAAAACAGCTACAAATCTAAGAAGTACATTTTTCTCAGGCAACTGGTTCAGGTGAAACACCAACTGATTGGCTGATTTAGTTGTTTGAGTCCTTAAGAGGAAATTCCATAACTATATTTACGGAAAGCGTTACAGAATATATGGTAAGTTTCTTAACTGATATTTTTTCCTAAAATTTATTAATTTTTTTTTGGAACATTTAAGTTATGGAATTTCCTAAGAATAGGAAGAAACCGGCACCTGCTAGTATCATTTAATTAATCCTAATCACTGGTGAAATGTTTAAGTCATCTTTGGGGAATAAGATCTAGAATGTACAAATATTTTTACATTGTAATATCACTTTATCTACAGCGAGAAAACTTAAGGCATTTTCACCCTACATAGCATGGTCGCCCCTCATTACATGGTCACCTCTCATAACATTGTCACCCCTCAAAACAGTGTCACCCCTCATAACATGGTCAACTCTCATAATACTGTCACCCCCTCGTAACATAGTCACCCCCTCATAACAATAGTCACCCCCTCGTAACATAGTCACCCCCTCATAACACTGTCACCCCCTCGTAACATAGTCACAATAGTCACCCCCTCATAACATTGTCACCCCCTCGTAACATTGTCACCCCCTCGTAACATTGTCACCCCCTCATAACACTGTCACCCCTACATAACACTGTCACCCCTACATAACATTGTCACCCCTCATAACATTGTCACCCCCTCATAACATTGTCACCCCCTCGTAACATAGTCACCCCCTCATAACACTGTCACCCATAACAAAGTATTAGTACCTCTACATAGCATTATCATCCCTACATAACATTGACACCCTACAAAGCACTGTCTACCTTCATAGCATTTTAAACCTTTATTGCATTTTCACCGTACATAACATCATCACACCTCCATAGCGTTGTCACCCATAAATAGCATTCTCATCCACTACTACGGAGGCAGCATTGAGTTATCTGTGTCTATGGATTTATTGAGACAATTGCTGAGCCTGTTCACCAGTTCTATACTACACTTGTTACAAGTAGTTTATTCCACGGCCATTAAGATTGCAACTATTGCAATATACTGTCTATGGTCACTGTACTGATTCATCACTTGGTTCACAAACAGCAACAACCATAAACTAGAAACTGTATCAAAATTGCAATTAGTAGTGTTGTTGCTTGATTGCTAGTAAGGGCAATTAAAAAGGGATCTGAATGACTAACTAGCTTTATCAAGGCCACACAAATAAAGTACTTATTTTCTAACGTAATCACGAGAATTCGAGGTCAAATGCAGTTTTAAAAATGTCCCAAGGGTTAGAGGTTGTCACATCATTATAGAGTTGATATTGATTTTCCCCCTGTCATAATTAAATAAAAAACAAATTGTCATGTCAATATAAATATTTCATTTTAATCCCGTTTTAAAGGCAAAGCGGTCTTCTTGTGAATTGGTGACGACTAAAGCATAAAAACGTGTCAGGTGATTTTTTCCATCAACAAGTGGACAATTCATCCTCCATCTAATTCTAACCAAAACGATAGAAATATACTCTGTATTATAAAGCAACTCTGAAACACAAAGCTATGATAATGCACTTGACATTTCTAGACAACCAGAAGACCTTATAACCAATACATTATGCACTTGACGACCTCTTGTCGTTCTCACGTGGTGTCTTTTTAAACAACTCACTTCCTATTTTACTTATACATTGTGACAATACAAAAAACACTAAGCAATAATTTATATAATATAATATCATTAGAAGTTTTATTACAAAGCAAAAACAGACAACGCGAGGTTTGTAGGTATATATGCTATATTTCGGCCGTTTCCTAATAGGATTTTTTCCACAGATTGTTTTTTGTTCTTCTTTGTAATTACCTATGTTTCCGGTAGCTATTGGTAAAGTAATATGTGCTGATGGCCGTCTAGTCTCTCGTTAAGGGGCTAATCTATTTCTGTAGACAATAAATTGGGTTGGTTTCGCCAGATGAGTCCGCGGCATAATCTCTCCGAATGAGAATTTAGGTTAAGTATACCCTCTAGAATATTGCAGATTTACGTTCAATTAATTCAGGGACGACTGACAAATCATAGAAACATGAACGATACAAAAAAAGAAAAGAAAACAAAAGAGAAGAGATTTCGCAATATGCCTTTCTTTAACACTGAATGTTCATTTAAGTGATTGTAATGTCGTTTTAGCCTTTTCTCGTGTTGTCATAGTGTATTTCAAAAGCTAATGTATCTAATTGGGAAGTTTAAGAACGTGGGTGTATTTGGTTTTATCCTATAATGACACACCGAGGTTAATCTACAAAAATAACAAATGACATGTCGGGATTAACCCACAATAAAAACAAATGAGACATACATTTGAAATAATGAGAACTAAAACAGAGGAAACGAGTTTTCTGGAAACATATCCACTATTATGAGTATGAATATTATGATTATTAATTTATATGCATCAGCATCTATACCAACCAACCAACCAACCAACCAAATGATGAATGAATGAATAAACCAATGAATGAATGAATATAGTATTATATATATCGTATATATACATATCCATGTAATGGTAGGCACTGAGAGATCAAAGGTCACGACTTTCTGTAACGTAGGTTGAAACCTAGTTATCTTGTATTGTTCAGGAAAGAGAACGGGCTTGAAAGCTTCACCCATCAATAAATCAACTACTATTTGTATCGTTAGTGGGCATAACAATTATGGCCACAACACCCCAAGGGATTCGCGCCTTATCTGAATCGGCCTTTAATGATCACCATCGTCACATAGGAAGGGATTCTTCTTACCAGTTCTGGTACTATGATAGTAAGCCAAACAGCCAATCGAATCTTAATGCGTTATCTCGTTAAAATGACGATAAAAAGCAACGTTCCCGAATTTAACATGCTTCGATTTTACGTTCCTAACAGCCGACCTCTCACATTCACTTACGAAATACTAGTATATAAACATTTATAGCATTAGACAAACCATTTCTTTTTTTTATATTTTCACGTTGTATTGTTGATAAGTAGCTATGACGAGAGAAACACATATTCATGTCGTTTTTTTAGAGGTCAACCTGATCATGTTGTCTTTACATATATTTATTTCAGACACATTAACGGTAACTTTGTTATTAGCCAATAAAAGTATCTAATCCTAACTCCAACGAGTCGATTGGGTTACGGATATATACTTGAGTTCAATGAATTTTGTGGAACTTTTGATTAAGTGTTTCTCAAATTGGTCATTAGTTTTGAGCATGTCCTCTATAGCCAGTACAGCTGTCATGCACATGTTGTGCCTGGATCACTGGGTTTGGCAATCTCTTAGGTAGGACCAAAGTAAAGCATACATAGAATAACAGTTAAAGTCATGTTTGAAGGTTGCAAGCATCAGCATGTTCTTCATGAAAACATAATTATATTATACCAACGTACCCCATACGACGATTTAGAGAAAATAAAACTACCTTTACTGTTTACTGATACTATCATCCGGTGGATAGTTTCCCTATCTATATAAATCAGTTTACCAAACAACATCAACTCTTATTTGTTTTCCGGAATAGTGTGTTACAGTAAATTTGATTGGCTGTTAGATGCAGCTGTTGTCCAGAAAGAACTTGAGTTACATGTGAGGTGCTGTCTAACGGAAAAGACGTCATGCTTAACAAAAACGAAACAAAATGAAACTGTTGGATTTGGACAACCAAGACACTGATACAGATATTAATAACCAATATGGTAATATTCTAAGAAGTCATGAAGAACTTGAAAATGAATCAGTTATATTTAATATTGAATTATTCGAAAACTGGAAAAATTGACTAAAATTGGAGTAATTTATAATCTTAATATTACTAATAATTGATATCAGTGTTTCGGTGTAAGCTGCCAGCAATTGACAAGTTTAATGCACATAACCTACATTTTTATTACATGTAATCAACTCATTTATGATCTCAGGTTTCAGTTCACGACGAAAAATCCATAAAATTTATCCTTGATTTATTTGCTCGGACTACATGTGCAAATTGCTCCGTATACATAATCTTAAACTTCTATCAGAAATGCTCAAACCACGAAGGTTATATCACCGGTGTCATAACTAATAGACATTGAAGGCCTCTTAAACGGAAGATTTATTTTGCTGATTTGCATAATACGATTGCTCTCACTAACACATCACGCCTCTTTCAGGTTAATGCCCCAGTCATCGATTTTCTATAAAAAGGAAAATCTCATGCTCTAATAGCAGCTTCTAAATCAATCATCGTGGTCCTAAATCTACTTCAATCTCCCCATTTTATGAGCATGCTCGGTTAATGATACTAAATTCATCCTGTACATCTTTCCGTATTTATGTGCTCGCATAGGCCCTTTCGTCTTGTCTTTTATAAATGTTTTGGTATAAGTTTTCTTAAATGTTAAGGTTTCTTCATTATGAATGTTCTGTATACCTGGACATTACGTCGATATGATTATAGGTGACTGATTACATGTAATTATATTAGTGTATCTCTAATTAACAATTCATTATTATATTGTAGATAATGACGGTATCATACAACTGGCGATAACGGTGAAAATATTCGGATGTAATCACACGACCTTGGTAGGTGGTGGTATAATTTGCTCATCTGGTACAGTAAACATTTGACATAATTTAGTGGGAGAGTTGATGAAAACTCCTCATGGTTTGTTAGAAATTGGAAACTATTTAATAAAAAGACTTCCTGAACAATAAGAAACTCCACAAATATTTCTGCTTTATTTAAGTGAGACCAAAAACTAAGAGGCATTTATGGTCGTCTGCTATGCTTGTTTACATGCACCTGTTCACACCACAACTTCCAGCCAGTGTGCCGACCACTCAAAAATATGTATGAACGAACATTCTCAAATAGTAATGGAAAATATCCAATATTTATTTTTTCGCAATTATAATATGGCTTCGGTCCTTATGAAAAGCCATTTTCTGAATCCGTAACAATTTAATCCAAATTGTCGTCAGACAAACTGATATTAACTATTATGAATTCATAGACTTCATCAGTGCGGACACCTTTACCGTGTTAACGAGTGCTAGTGAAAACCTACAACAGACCGCGTGCTGTTACCTCACCATATTAGCCGAAAACAATGTAAACGCGTACCATAACGACAAAGCTTGGTCAAACCATTTTCGATAGTCGCACCTTTCCCACAAACAAACATAATATCATCATCTTTATGGTCACACTTTCAGAGAAAAGAAAGCAAGGAACTTGGAAATTTAATTCTCCTAACAGGTAATTTATGAAGGTGAATCTATTGGCTTATTGGCCACAAGGACGCAAAGTAATTTTTTTTACTGATTTTGTCGGTCGAGTTGAACGAGAAAGGTTCAGTTATAGCTATATACACCTAAATATTCATTATCCATTATACAAAAAAATCTTTCTGTTAATTTATTATATACAGTGTATATTTTATTGTGCTATCGTTGCTAGTCTGTCGGTTTTTATAAGGACCGTTAAAAATACGCTAAAATAGTCTGAAACACATGAGAACCTAGCATGTAGAATAACACACATTTTGCACCAATGCCCTTCATGTATCCGCATTTGGGAATCCATCGAGTAAAGTGTAATCAGGTAAGATAAAAGCAAAGTTCAGAGAAGAAATTAATAAGCTAACGGCAGTGGTCGCAGGTGTAAGGAATGTCTTAAACAAGAGTCTACAGTATCCTTTCATTATGTTGCCTTTCTCGTTTTAATTAGAATGCTCGCTAATCAGTAAGAAATAGATATGGCTACAAGATTTATTTTGCCACATGCAGCACGAAGGTTATGTATTCATTAGTGGCTTAGTAGAAATGTATAGGGTATATATATACTGCATCAAAACGGCGTTAATCAAGCATTCTCTTCCACAGGATAAATACCGTCTGATCAAAGGTGATTAATCTCAGGATACATTCACAATAAACCTTATATTTGAATATGTAGCTTTGGACAAAATGTCAGAACAAATAAACACGTTTAATAAAACAGCGCCTGACAGGTACAAGTGTTGGTTTTCGTGATTACGAAATGTCACCAAATTCATATAGTGAGGTTTAGTTTAGCGAAATACTGTTGTTTTTTTTTTAAATAATTTTTTTTTTTTTTTTTTTTTTTACAAATCATGTAGATCGTCTAATACAACCTACACTATTTACCCGAAATACCACTGTTTGAAAGTTTATCATCAATTTCTCCTCACTTCATATTATTCAATACGATTAACTAGCAACAACTTGAGTTAACTTGAGTTATTGTTTAAAAAATTTTTTCTTCATTTTATCGTTCTCATATTTCGTCTTTCGGCATATCTATATATTACTTGTCATTATTAACTAAACGAAATGTCAAGTAACTAATTAAGTGGATGATATTGAAACTGAGGGAACGTGGAGGTAGGTTTATATGTAACTAATGATACTACTTTGATACTAGATACAACAAGACAGGTCACACCGGAAGCGGAGAAACAACTAACTTAGGAACAAAAGTAACTAGGGAGGCAACTCGACAATAAGAGAGCACAGGACGATATCTGTAACTGTGAAACTGAGAAGATGAATGGCGCTAGAAAATTAGGGAGATGAATATCTGGAGATACTATGGGATCAGCATAAGGAATATCATGTGACAAATATCAAGAATATTGACAAGAAAATTACGTGAGGGACGAGTAATAAGGTGTCACGTGACATGTAACTAGGGAAACGACAAAACAGGTAACTAAGGATCCGTGGATGTCGTAACCAGGGAGGCAAGAATAGATGTACATATAACTAGGGAGCAGAGGGACAAATAACTAGAAATACATATTTCATTCATATCTGTATGAGCGGTTTCCGCTTATTAAGATGTATGGTCATGCCACATCTACAAGAATAGCGTTGAAATAGGGACGGCCGATCTTATTGACACCCAATTACCTATATAACGAAGCAGCCGAGCCCATATCTGTATTCGGTAATATGTGAAATTAGAGTCATAGTGAGTGTGCTCTATATCGATAAACAAGGATTGTTTGTAAAAGACGTATTCAAAGCCAAGTAAACCAAATAGAGCTAAAGTGGGCTTAAGCTAATTCCAGCTCCTCGTTACCTATTAAGAACAATACTTACGCCCATCCCATTCTTCTTTTGTCAAGGGAAGCTATTTCCGAGTCTAAAATGGTGTCGATAACATCGTCCTGATCTCTGAAAACTAGATAAAATTAGAAAAGATTTAACAATTTTTATTTTTCGCAATTTACAAATAGATAAAATGGTTTCTCTAGTTCCTTAACGTATTGTCAGTAATCAGAAACTGTATGTAAACATAGGAGTTTTCCGCCTCCTTGACAACACATACAATTTTCATGCATAGTGGTCTAATCTACTTTGGATCGCGTTATCCGGAAATGAAATATAATCACATAAAGCATATATAATGTAGCTATGTCTATCTACTATCATGATAAAAATGAATATATTTCATTTAACATCAATCAGTCTCTATTAATTATGTAGAATGACATATATATTCATTGCTTTGAGAAGTTCGAAAATACATATACGTTTATTAATCATCGAGTTAATATAGAATGTATAACCATAGGTATCACTTCCGGTCTACATGCAGACACATATATGTCAGATTACACTTTAGGAAAGCGTCCGGTTAGCCGTGGACTAGAATGCCGCCAGACTGTGTTTACTTTATTAATATATAATCTATACTCCACGAAAAACTTTCATATTCGCTGACATGATTATCCAGAAAACTGAGGGAGAAACAGCTCCTCTTTCTTGGATCAATTGCATTTGAATATTAGTCTGAATTCATATTAGTCTGAATTCATATTAGTCTGAATTCATATTAGTCTAAATTCATATTAGTCTGAATTCATATTAGTCTAAATTCATATTAGTCTAAATTCATATTAGTCTAAATTCATATTAGTCTGAATTCGTATTAGTCTGAATTCGTGGGAAAAACTTCCTTTATCTTTGCTTTCAGATACATCCACGATGTGTGTGTGTGTGTTTTATTGCAAATAACTTGCATTGTTTTTTTTAAACTTGTAAGATCTCTTAGAAGGTTCGAAGTTAATTGCAACTCTGCAAGAGGTTCAATCATTTCAGAGTCGCAACTGAAATATGACGTCGTCATTCATAAGATTATTATACACGCATCTTCTACATAATTTGTTTACTGTATGAAAATAATTAATATGTAAACTATGTGACTAATCAATTTGCTTTTGCAATCAGGATAAGGTTTAGTACAGAGACGTGGACTTGGCGCGTGGTATTTATGTTTCAAGGGTATGCATTAAAAAGAATATATATAAAATTCAAAATCCCTGCATTTACCGAAAACTCTGACATTTTGGTTAAACAACTGGAATATTCTGTATTCGAGTGCAGATTTGTAAACGAAACAGTGCGAGGAAGTGAAATAAGTATAAGATCGTGTTATTTATTTGTTTATTTTATCAATAAACATTATAGTATCGTATAGGGTATATTTTCAGTTTTCGAGTGGTTTCTCGGATCAAATTTTGGGCACTGATAAATTCCCATTACACAGTCGAGCCGCCAGATACATAATGATATAAAACCGTGTCGTTTTTTGAATTGGAATTGTTGCTTAAAATACCAAGGAAACATGGCATGGCCTAACCCATCTACTCCATAGAGACATGACTATTTTTAGACAATATGTCAGAGACAGAGTCCGATTGATCAAGGATATCGAGATAGGCCTAAATATTGCTGACGTTGTCGGAACACAGGGGCACGCCACTATTCGCACGGTATGATTACTTTATCACTCAAGCATATAAAAAGCCATACGATAGACCGTGTCCCTATGACACGGTCTTATACGACCGAATAGATGATTTACTTTTTTATGTTTGGATATAAACATAAAATCTGTCACGTCTCGAAACTTCGATCATTCAAGCGTTTTACAGCGTGACGTTGCCATCCAAATGTTAAATGCAAACGCATAAACAAACAATCATCTTATAAAAAAAAAACAGTTATCAATATACCTCCTTTATTTTTACATTAATGTCGTCTGTCGTGAATCAGGCGGCTCCTACATATTCCGTTATTGCTGTGGATTTCATTGCTCTTTGAACGCGACCTTGTGTTAAAAGCAAATGACTGTGTATTACCCACGAAGAATCGGAATATAGAAAATTACAGCTTGGTGATTGACCAATCAAATGCTTAATATTTCATTTTTGCAGTATGACAATCAACAATATTTCGTATCTCTGTTTGGCATTGGGAATAATTTAAGCAAACGCCTCATATATTCTGGGTTTAAGACATAATTTTAAAGAACAGCTTTTAATAACGGGGATGTATGTACGTTTGGTGACATTCAAGCTCGCGTTTAATCCTTAACACCGAAGGAAGGTATCGCCGATATTCCTGAGCTAACTCAATTCAGTGAGTGTCTACATTTTTCTGTTGGACAATTACCTATCTTGGGTTTTGTGACTTTCCATCAAATTAGATAAAAATGACTTATGTTAGGTGATTTTCTGAATTATTTGTTGTTGTAAATGTTATACTCTTATTATTAGAATTCCCCGTTTCACCTTACCTGAAGCCATATGCACTGATGACGTCATCAAGATCGTACATACAAGGAACAAGATGGTAAGTCGGCACATGTATTGCATCATCTGCAATGATAGGAGAGAAGAAATAAAATGTTAACACATTGAACAATAAACCATTGTTTCATAAGTAGCATCACAGTCAATTATCAAGTTTTATTACCAGAACCTAATCAAAGAAAGGGACTTTAATGTAAGGATGTTACGGGGATCAGTGGTAAAAGACAGGAGTATACGCGTTTGGTATTTGCCAACGACTATTGATTATAGTGTAATAGTGGTCGCTGTTAGTCATAAGCATTGTTGAAAGATAAAAGCCTCCTTTTTCTGGTACGAAATAGGTCAGAACTGTTCAAAGGCCGTTGATATGCCTGGCTGTTCAGTTTGCACCAGGTTACTATTTTAAGAGCGTCACGGTTAATTGATTTCGTCTCCTTAACAAAACCAGAAGACGCTTACCCTTCCTTTACCCCAGTTCTTACTTTCCTTATACTTATTAATGGCCATAACGTCGATATTTTGTTCATATGTTGCTTTCGTTTGATCGGTTTTTAGTTGTAACTGCGATTTAGCTTACAAGTCGGTAGTCTCTGTTACAATACACTTTTGGGAAGTCAGGTGACACATTGGTAACAAACCTGCCTTGTACCTAGGTGACAGGGGTTCGATTAACAGATCGGAGTGGACAGGTATTTGGTCAACCACGTGGGTTTTTCCCGGGTTCTGGTGTTTTTCCCTCAGAAAGACACCTCGCGAGCTTCAATCCGTGGCAATAAGCGTGATTTATATAAGTTGATATAACTTGTTTCGCAATTATTGTAAAATAAAGTTTACATTGACATTTACATTGCAATCCATATGTTTACCTTACATTTTACACTTTACATGTTTACCTATTTCTGAGACAAAATATTATACATGTGAAATATTTCAGATTTGATTAATATGTATTATTTTCCTTGACTTATGAAAGTAACCGAACAATCAAAATATTTTCACATGAATTCATATACCTGAAGCAACAAGGAACTAAATCATTACCAACTAAAATTAGCTCTGCATAAAAGAAAACATTTTGATAGTGCATTTTGTTACTCTATCTACGAGGAAAAATTTCTTTTTCGGTGTCCTAACAATTAATTTGACCAAACCCTTACGGAAAGTAATTTACATATACGTTTACGTGTCTGACAATTTCGAGTAATGGCAGTCCGTCTGGTGTTTTCAAGGCCACGCCAGGACACAAAAAATAGTGATTAATTTTGAAAAGAGCACGACCTTTATAACTTGGAAATAAACCAACGTCTTGTATATTTGGTTTATATACACATTAATCAACCACAACAGATGTCATTTTCTGCTGATCTGTACAAATTAAATGACATTTCCAAATATGTTGGTAATATGTCTTACTGTAAGTGTACATATTATTGCGGTAATATTATTTTAGCCTTTTTCGCGCTAGAAGAATTACGCTAAATTATGATTGCGCTCGTTGCACTTTCTATATACCGTTTCTATATAAGACAATTTTGGCGCACCAATTCATCAATACGCTAATCTGTTAAAATTTGCTAATGCGCTTAAATAAGAGATCGCCAAATAAAACTTGTTTACAGTAATCTGAAAATTTAAAGCCACATACTCCAAAACGACCTAAAATTCTACTTGAACACATGTATTAATGGCAATCCAAGATGCTCATTCACGCTCTCCTAACAATATAATGACCACTGGCCTGGACACTTGACCGGGGGAGTCTTTGAGACATCAGTGTATAGAAATAACTCGCCGCATTTATATTTATCGCGAGATGTGTCACGGAGCCGAGAACGAGGCTATAAAAACGTGCGCTGCATATAAACTACACACATTGCCGTTGTTTACATATCGTGAATACGTGAACTTTGCCTAAGTATGCTTTCATTTGAGCATATTAACAGAATATTAGCGTAATAACTGAACAAAATAAACATACATATAGTTTACATTTAAATACTTAATTTTCAAATGTAGCAATATGCATAAAACAAAACATCGATAAAAGTTTAGATCAGTGAAGTTGACAATGTTCAAAAGCTAACCAGCAATCCAATAGACGTCCGGCAAAATCGGAATTCAAGTCTATTTCCTTTTTTTTGGCAGAATCTGTCTGCGTTTTCCCAGGTCCACGCTTTCGGCGTTCCGCTATTTTGTATGGACTGTAAAACCCGCCGTTGCATTGTGGGACTAATTTTCAGAGAAACTTGGTCCGGCAGCCACAGTTATTATTTATGGGAATTCCCCGTATACTTTCATAAATACACATTTTCTTTCAGTTTCTGATTCATGATAGTCTGTTAGGTATGTATCAAGTCAGAAAACTGAAAAAACTCAAAATGTAAAACATTGATATTTGTTTCTTCGGGAGTATGTGGCTTTAAATAAAGAATAATTAAGGTGCTATTCAATTGCAACATTTATTTTGCACATTACTATATTTTTGATTTTACTTGCTGATGTTATATTTTTAAATTATATAACATACACAATTTTACATGCAAAATTTTACTAAAAAAAAAGAAAAGAAAAAGACTGAACATCGACAACAAGTAAATGTTCATGGCGTTTGTATAAATTATATATCTAAATAATAAAAAGGATTTGTATTTGGAGAAAGCCTTTAAGAATAAATGTTTTTGGATATCTTTAACCCGCGATAGCGAATCCAGCATGCATTGTATCTAGAATCATATCGTACCTGGAGATATTTCTTAATGAAATCAAGATATAAATACCGAAATAAAGAAGAAAACAACATATCTTAAACAAATGTGATGGAGCAATCGACATCAATCAGGAAAATAATGGTATAGGACACAATCAAAAGAGTATTGAATAAATTGACACCAGTATATCTCGGCAGCAAATATGGAGAGAGGGAGGATGTTACTATCAGGAAATGGACATTCACACCCGGAAATTCCAAAATGCGACATTTATGATAAAGTTGTATGAGATGAGGGAATTGAAGTAGAATAGAGTACTTCATTTACGTTCAGATGGGTGAATACGATATTTGTTTTCCCATTTAATAGATTAATCCATTAAATAAGATAATTTGAAGGACTTTACAATGTCTTTATCTTAAATTCTAATGAGCCCTTCAATGAATTCTGCCTAATAGGAAACGAAACCAAATGAGTCATATTTGTTCCATGGAAACGCCAAAAGTTGTTTGGAAGACATTGTCTGCTAATGCGTTATCTGCCAAAATTATAATAATTCTCATAATTCTAACTAAGTGTCATTTTGGCCCTATCATTTTATCACGATATATGCTTCAATATAGTTATTTGTCATCTATTTTCTCAACATTTTGCAAATGAAAACTCTCATGGCAAGTGGAGCGTTGTTAGTTTTGGAAAGTGGTCCGATAATTCATTTTTTTTAAATTCTTAATAGAAAATGCATTTTTGTTGAGTGGATGTTTCTAGATCGACGAAACTAGCTTCCCAAGTCTTTGAAATTCGTATAGGAAATAATTGGAAATTGAAGAGGTAGTAAGTTTTTGCACGGAGTTATTCGATGCGTTAACTGAAGATACAGTCACAAACTTGAAAATCGCTGTGTGTGGTTGTAGCAAGAGGTACAAACATGTATTTTGTTTTATTTTACAATGTTTTGAAGCTGATTGTCCCGCTATGAATAACACATATAATAGACTTGATCGTTTCAATTCCATATCATTTAACCACTTGCCAATGACCGAGACTGATTTATTGTTTATCAAATATAGTGTTCTCAAGTAATTTTGTGTCTTTGGTGACGTTATGATAGTACTTGGCACTATGCAAGTCATTTATTTAAAATGTAAAAACAACACCTAACCACATACATCTACAATCAGAGCGTATATAAGCGGACAATTGTTTAGGTATATTTCATGAATAAAAAAAATTATTAGTCAAAATGATATGCGATTGGAATTGTAATTCAATGATAAAGAACTAAAGCACGTTCTTTGTTTCTGAATGTCACGTGACGCTTGAACGTATCACACGCACGATGTTATCGGCGATGATAAACAGTTAATGAGTTTAACGTCATTACTATGCCGGAAGTATCCAATTCAAGTCTAATCACTGTAATGGAATTCCGATGTATTTATTCTTTAAATAGACGCTAAGAGTGCTGGAAAATTAACATATATATCTCCACACATCAGTAATCAGCAGGGTTTGCCATATCTTATGTATGTTATCATTGTTAAAGAGGCATTACATATCATTATGTAAAATATATATTGATTATGATGTCAACTTGAATTTAGCACGTGCCGCTGTCTAAACAAGATATTTGCGATATGCTAAGAAAAGGACAAGTAGTTAAAGGGAATGTTTCGTGTTTAATTCTCGTTGCATGTTATGTTTTTAGCAATTGCAATTGTCCATGCGTTTTCTTCACGAGAAGTGATTAAATATTTAAGCATTAAAGCATCTCGATAAGGCAGTTACAACTACAATAAATGACACACCAAATAGACTATATCACACGAGCATTATGTGTACACATTTTATTTTATATTAATTTCGAACAACCATTACCGGACGTGTAATCAAATATATATAGATAGAACAGACATATTAACCAGATATGAAGTCACTTTCATCATGATAGGAATGATAGCATCATGGTCCAGCGGGAAATGGTATTAATTTTAAATGGGATATCATGTGCGCTATGCTTCCAAAATAGCACTATTTAGCGGTTCATTCTTAGGAAGATATGCTAGGCTTCAGACGATCGTGAGAGCATAAGAGATGAAGGAGCCCTTAAAATCTCACACATTTAATAGAGCGTACCATTCTCTCTCCGCTGACAAATACGACACGTTAACTGTCGTATGTAGAGTGTGTTAGGTGAAAACATATTTTCAATATTTTGATAATTTAAATTTCGATTTGATTTCTACTGATCAGATTAGTACCTAGGTCATTTTGGATATTCCTTTTGTTGCTTCCAGCCATACAGCTCGGTTATAAATAAGCTGGATAACTCCAAAATATAGCAAAACATGCTCTCTATCTCAACTCAGAGGCTGGGTGTAGTGACAATGAAAAGAACATTAGTGGAAATGTTAACCCGTCATTCTTACTATTGTGTTTTCAGTGACACCTTTATACCCTAACACTGCTATGTGTCCCGTTTAGTTTGCTGTAACTTCAAGAGTTCGGGGGAAAATTGATTGAATTATGATCATGGTTTTGTTCATAATTAGGCATTCTGTTAAACATATAGACTTGCTCATGCCATTGCATTCTTAATACGCTAAAAATATTCTAAAATGCATTTTGATAATTCAAAAGCTGTTAAAATTTGAGGACTTGCTTTTTAAACTAACTATAAAGTGTTGCTATAAGCATACAACATTTGTATAATCAATAGGAAACTCTATTCTTGGTGAATAGCCATTTAGAGTAATGTTGGTGTAAATCGCTTGATTTAATTGTTTTTAATAACGGGAACTTATAGTCCCATGGAAATATTTAAGCTGTATGTTTGAAATGTATCAGTACAAGATAATGTTTGCTGGAAATGTTGAATGTTGCATGGGGAAATTGCATATACCCTAGTAAGCTTACAACCCAATTAGTTATGATTTCAGGGCGAAATGAAATCCTTTAAGAATGTTTCATAAACCGAAATGCTAGTGAATATTCAAATAGAACATTCTAAAACAAAAGTCTAAAATACCAAAAATAAATAAGATAATAATAAAATATGTTTCGTTGGATATTATTAAATGATACATTTTTTTCAGTATATAATACTGTCAAATATATTTCATGTACCAAACCTGATAGGGATAATTATTACAATGACGATATCAGTGTATTGCATTAGCTTTTCTAGGAAAGCTATGGTAGCCCAAATCAAAATAATTTCAAAGCATTATTTGAAATCACTAATCAATAAAAAGTAAAGAAAAATCAATTTTAGAGTTTTATGTAAAATATATAATAACAAAATTTGCTTATTGTTTTAATTTGTAGAACTATGCTGTGACAATTATCCGTAGAAACAAAATATGTCTGAAACCATAAATTCTGATATCGTATTAACCAATTAGCTTCTATTTCCTAAAAATAATGATAAAAGTCTCCATCAATATTCTTAAAAAAAAATCAAAACTTCTTACCTCCAATATATCTAGTTAGTTCCAGATGTTGTTTATAAGTGTTACAATTTGTTCTGTCACCAGGATTCTTGCAGACGTGTCACGGCACTGTGGTACTGATGGAGGATCAGGTTCGTCTGCTCATCGATATCGGTATGAGGAGAGAACGACGCCACGCGCTAGTTTTATTGGTACATTGGGCGGTATGGCTATTTACTGGCAGCGTAGATTTGAAACAAGGTCTTAATGTCTTACAGTTCAAAACAGCAATTCAGGAAATAAAAAGTTCATCTTATTGATCTTTAAATGATTACACGTCATTTATCATGTAGCTTATTGCATTGGCTAAAGCAACTGTTCATCATTTTTTCTGACGAAACTAATACTGTTATAGCTGCGAGCAAGATTGGCATATATATCCATTGCAAATTATATTGACAATGTTGTGGCATTTTCATGACTGTTTCATCAAAACAAACGTTTTAATAATAATGACACAATTCCGTTGGACGTTTTTTGTTTCTTGTATGTTGATATACACAACGTTTTAGTGATATATAGAAATGTGGAGGAAAATTGTATGAAGCTACAAGATTATTTTTCCATATTCAGAAAATAACAAATAACAATTAATTCAATAATGTAATTATGTAATTGAGAAAATATTTGAAAAAATATGAGTTAAATATAGATTATCAAGACTATTGAAATTAATAGAGACAAAAGACCAGGTGTTTTGGAAGAGTAAACATCTCATCAACGGCAACAGCTATGTTTATCTCAAAATGAGAGATAATATGGATCAATGATACCGCTATGCATGTCAAATACGACTTGCGGATTGTTTGATTGAATGTTGTGGATAACAAAAATCGTCAATATTCATTGATACTTCACCAGCATTTTCGCGTCACTTCAGTGTCGTTACGTTGACATCAGAAATAAAAACAAATATATAAATGTTGTTTCCTTACATCATTAAAGGACACTGTAGAAGACATTGTTTTCCTGACTCTCCACGCTCGAGGTCCATGGAGTCACGGATTTGACCTATGACGAACAAATGTCTGACGCAGTTTCATGTAAAGGAATATTGGTTTTGAACAATTCTCTCTGCACCAACAATTATCCGATATAATTCACACCGACTATTACACCGTGGGACTTTATGAAAGGTTAATTTTTGCCTCCAGATATGCAAGGTAAATAAGACAAAACATTGTTATGTAATTTTTATCGATTTTTTGCGCTGTTCCTAAGGTGAAAGCATTTATGACAAAAGTTAAGTAGGCTTTGGGATATAATTATAACTTTGTTTTAAGGTTCATGTAAATATAAGTGATCTTTTAAATGCCTTTCAGTCACTATTCTGGTGCAATTGAACAGGAGTAATTTGATCAAATGTTAGTACATTTGTATTTATCGTGACTAACCATAGGTCTTGCAGGTGACATTTAATCTGTTGCTTGTTATTTTTTTAAGCGCAAGTTTCAGGAGAATACAGTAAGCTCATGTAGATTTCGTATACTGCACAAAATAAGAATGTCGTTATGCTCAAAAGTGTCTAGATGGGATTGATTCACGTCTTTTGACGTGATTACATAGACAGCTTGTTCTATAGGTTTTTGTGTAACTGCCCGAGCTATGCGTTGTACAAAACATACCTCTTTTTATGCCAGTCATGATGGCGAGAATAGCTTTATCATATACCTTGCTAATTGTTATATAGTGATAGAAGCAAGGGAAGGTTCACCCATCCAAACCGGAACTGTTGTTATACAGAAACACGATCGGTGTATGTGGAATACTCCGATATTTTTTGTGTGCTTTACAAGGTTCTGGCTTGCACATACAATATACATTAACGCTGCATGCTTTAGTGGAGATAACACATGTTCATTTTGGATCTCGTCGAAAGTATCAAATGAGCAAAACAATTATGTGAAGGAAAGGTTGCTATTTTAGATAGCAACATCTTTATCATTGCTCATTGATGTTTGGTGTATATTCTCAGTAGGTAAATTGAACCTTATTATGGGATGGTAATGAGGGATATGTTTTATGGGAAATATCATATGTGTATAAAGAACAAAGTTCATGTATGTAATAAACGCAATGCAATACCACACACATGCGTTGATCGTATGACACAGACCGCACTACTTTAAAGTGCGAACTTCCAAATACAGGGTGATCTCGTGAATTAATTCATTATTTATCAAACTTGTGACATGTGCTGCATCATGTCCCATTTCCATCAGTAATTGGTACGTGTTTAAGATGTCTAACATCCACATTTTTATTTTCAGTAAACATCATTGATACGCATGTATATGGGCGTTGAGGATATCCTTTTGGATGGCTTTAACTGACCAAAAAGGTGACGGAGAGGAGAGAGATCAACCAGGTGACGTAGAGGAGAGAGATCAACCAGGTGACGGTGAGGAAGAAGATCAACCAGGTAAGCTTGAGGTAAAGATCAACCAGGTGACGGAGAGGAGAGAGATCAACCAGGTGACGTAGAGGAGAGAGACCAACCAGTTGGCGTAGAGGAGAGAGATCAACCATGTGACGTAGAGGAGAGAGATCAACCAGGTGAGGGAAAGGAGAGAGATCAACCAGGTGACGTAGAGGAGAGAGATCAACCAGTTGACGGAGAGAAGAGAGATCAACCAGGTGACGTAGAGGAGAGACATCAACCAGGTGACGTAGAGGAGAGAGATCAACCAGGTGACGTAGGGGAGAGAGATCAACCAGGTGACAGAGAGGAGAGAGATCAACAAGGTGACAGAGAGGAGAGAGGTCAACCAGATGACGGAGAGAAGAGAGATCAAACAGGTGACGGAGAAGAGAGACATCAACCAGTTGGCGTAGAGGAGAGAGATCAACCAGGTGACGTAGAGGAGAGAGATCAACCAGGTGACGGAGAGGAGAGAGATCAACCAGGTGAGGGAGAGGAGGGAGATCAACCAGGTGACGTAGGGGAGAGAGATAAACCAGGTGAGGGAGAGGAGAGAGATCAACCAGGTGACGTAGGGGAGAGAGATAAACCAGGTGACGTAGGGGAGAGAGATCAACCAGGTGACGTAGGGGAGAGAGGTCAACCAGGTGACAGAGAGGAGAGAGATCAACAAGGTGACGTAGGGGAGAGAGATAAACCAGGTGAGGGAGAGGAGGGAGATCAACCAGGTGACTTAGGGGAGAGAGATAAACCAGGTGAGGGAGAGGAGAGAGATCAACCAGGTGACGTAGGGGAGAGAGATAAACCAGGTGAGGGAGTGGGGAGAGATTACCTTGACGAGAATCTCTTATTAGACGTGAAGCGGTCGGGATCATCTGTCCGTCCACAGAATTTTTCCCTGGTTTCCGACCACATCAAGATGTGACATGTAAATCGATAGAAGTTCGGTATGCCACACGCCCATGATAACTGACATGGCTTACATTGTGCTATAACACAATGTGTCTATTCTAAAATGTTACTATTCACAATAGGGTGACTGTAAGGAGAGAACCCTACCACAGACAAATAACCTCATTACTTTCAAATTCTATCGATGATGGCGTTACTCTCAATTACATATTGCGGAATCTAAAAAAAACAAAAACACGAAAAAATAGGTATTTGTGATGTAGACAGATAACTCAGCCCTCGGGATGGGATTTTGTAAAGTACACGACAAAGCCTCGTGCTTTGCTCAAACAATGTTCTTTAAGCTAATACTAAAATAATCTTGAATGTGTTCCTATCTATAAAAGGTCAATGCTTTCTATGGGAAATGATACGTAAAGGAATCTTCTCACTCTAAGAAGAGGTCATGTAACTTTTGTTTTATCCTTTCTTTGTGGGTGTGTTTACCCTTATTGCTATTATATATACATATACTTAATCTAATAGTACGTTTTGCATTTCCGTATAACCATGTAATGTGATCAGGTTGTTGATTTCACCGGTAAATACCTTTTGTGAGATGCATGATGACAGTGTCTGACTAATTAATATGTAGATATCACATGCGTATTGATCCCTCAGTCTCTAGTTAGCGAACTTGTTAACGTATTTTATCTTAATGTTGACTTGATAATTAAATGTTAGCGATATTTCATATTGTCTTCATACAATGACAGATATTCAGGCGTGTGTGTATCTTTTCCTTGACGAGCTCCTCTATAGTTACCGTATCCTGTTCTTTGGTCAACAACCTTTTGTTTTCTTCCTATCGTCAGTCAGTGACTTATGTAAAGCATGGCAACTGACATCATTCTTCTTTTTAACGCCAAAAATGGTTTACCATTCTAAAACCTCGGCATGGCTTAACTCTTCTTTAAGGTCAAGATTAGTTAGACTTTTAGAGCTGTACAATTCATTTCTTTTCAGAAAAATGTCACCCTTTTTACGTTTAAACATGTTTTTCAATTGTTTAACCTTCTTTACCATTCAATAACTTTGGGGAAATCTATCTTGCGTTAAATGTCAAAAATGGTTTACCCCTTAAGAGCCATATTAGAACGAATAACCTGTCATAAACCGTGTTTAAAATCGAGGTTTAAAAGTTGCATTGTCAGGGAGAGACATTCTGTTCTTTTTCAATCTCTATTTACTCTGTTCCCGTATAATGTTTTACAAGATCTCAACACTTATGTTTTTCAATTCTGATTTTAAGTTAGAGATAAACAGTTTGTATTACCGTCTTCCAGATCACTATACTGTATTTCAAAGGGAAAAGGGTTATCTTTTTACATAGATACATGCACAGTGATGTTCACTGCACAACACAGGTTGTTAGACCTCTGTATCAAGAACCTTGTCCGTCACCGGGGCCGAACTGTATGACGTCACTACAGGATTATAAGTCTGCTCTTCCATTTGTTATAGCAAATATAAATAAAATAAATATATTCATTTATAAATAATAGTGTTTTTTTCATAAAACATCCAATATTGGAATTCGATCAGATAATCATTAGATTACAAAGCAGGAGACATATCAATTGCGCTGTAGTTAATACTTTTTTAATTAATACTATAAGTGTCTTTTTATGAAATTTCATATTTTTAATGATAACTTCAAAATATAATTTCAATGCACATTTAAATAACAGATTAAGATTTGTTTTTAAAGTTCAAGGAGAATAAGACCAGCTCTCATATCCATGAACCATTTTCATACTCAAACATGAATTCTCAACTCAGCTTCCTCTGAACTCGCTTATATTAGGAAATAGTAGATAAAAAGAAAAACCTTTACATAAAAATATTTCACTTAAAACTCTTCAGAAATTCTTTCAAAAATTGAAAAAATATAGATTTGATTTAATAAATTTATCATCAACAAAAAATGCGTACTGTTAACATATTTTAGCAGTAATCTTATTTTTGTTTTGCCTTTGGAGCATTCTACTAAGTAATAATTGCGCTAAATGTAATTTATCTACATTGGTTTCTATGGTAATCATTGTTACAGTGTTTATTCATCATTTCACTGATCTACTTTAATTTGGTTGTGCTCTAAATTATGAGTGTTTCAAATCAAGTGCGTGTATAGTATCTCCGCGTGTGTATGGTTTCATGTATAAGAGTCCAGGTGTTCCGGAATCATATGCGTCCCTCTCTATGCAGATCTAGGTCAAATCTTGGTCGTATCACGTTCTCGAAGTAAGAACCACATATATCAAAACGTCAATATCAAAACAGAATTATATTTGTAGTGGCTAATATTGTTATTTTCATTTATTTACTCTTTTATTGACAATGACACATACACATATGACTCTTTTAAGCGTTGCATGTATATAAATATAAACAAAAAATATCCGTGTGATTTCTAAGATGTAACAGGGACTGGACTATGCGGAGTGACCCCTCATCTATCTACACACTTCTGGTGAAAAGGAAAGGTTGGTGAGGAAGATTCGGAAGTACTTCGTTGACCTAATGTGATATCTAAGCCAACGTGCCAACACCAAAACCATGGGGTCCGAAATTCTTTGCATAACATCCTGAAATTACAAAAACAATTATACATTTTTTAAAAATCTAATGTTCATAAAAACAAGAAGAGATTGCCAACATTTAAGTAAAATTCTTCGTTTGTAATGGTCGTGTTCAGGGTTCGAAATGCACGTATTCTACATACTGATTTATTACTACCATATTATACCTATATGCTGTCAATCAATATTTTTAGTATTGTGTAATTGTTTGAAAGAAAAAAAAGACATACATATCTAAGTTGTTGTTAGTTACATCCATTTCGTTTTGATATTTATATAAAATCTTCAACCTTACAAGTTAGCAGGTCGAATACCAAACAATTGACCTATTTGATAGCAGTTTTATTTTGATGCCATTACAGTTTTCCCATAATGTGATGTCCTATGCCACGCTGTTTACAGTAACAGTGAATGATGTAATTTTTCACATGTAAGCTAACCATGGATAATATTACACACACGTTTCAATGTCGGTTATCAATACGTCATCTACCGATGTTTAATTTCTTTTAGAAAACATTCAGGATATTTATTTCGTAGGAATGATGATACCACCTAGAGTTATTTCCCCTTAAAACAAGCAATCTAATAAACCTGGATTGCGTGTATTGTATTGGCGTTAATTACTGATACTGAACCTTGACCTTCACGACGAGTTTACTGACCTTTGCAGTAGATATCTCCTTCGTGTTCCGACATAGTGTTGTAGTCGATACTCTTGTTGCACGTTTTGCATTTGGAACAGCCTTTATGAAATGGCTGTGAATAAATAGATAAATAAATAAATAAATAAATAAGATAAATAAATAAATAAATAAATATAAATAAATAAATAAATATATCAGACGTCGTGAACGCAAATAATTCCAAAGATGACATCAAAACAACCATAGACAGACGTAAAACAAGAATAGACAGGTGTATATCGTAAATCGCTATTCATATGGTATATACCTTTACATATATATTATTCTTTAATTGCGTAACCTCATAGCACTCGCATATCAGATAAACTTTCGAATTCCATCACTTCTTCCATTGGAAATGTTCGATACTCACTATGCTGATGCCTATGGCTTTCTCGTTATCGTAAACCGTCTTTCCACACCTAGGACAATGGGGCCCTGGGCCGCTAGTGGAACCTCCAACGTGAGCATCAGTAGGCTTGTTACTGAAAACAGGAGTCAAAATCTGTTTCATATAATTACTTAAACGAAAAATTGTCAATTGTCTAACGCATACATATATATAAGTTATTATCAGTTGAAAAGGCTTGGAATTTCTGTTGGGTTACTTAAATCCTTATCAACTTATCTTACGGATATGCATTTGTTCCAACTTGTCAGTGAAGATGGTAATATTGGTAGAGTCTAAATAATTCTTAATTGTTTTTACACGGATATGTTAGTAACCCCTGCACGTGTAAAATATCATAATATCAATATGTACACTACACCAACAGTAAACTAATAACTAGGAAAAGACCGAAGAGTAGTCTTATTTTAGAACATGCCAATGCTGATATAAAAAGGTGCTGTTGCAGGAATGCTCTAAAACCGCCCACGAAGGAAATCGATCCTTTACCTAATGCCCGGATAGACAATGTATGTACAATACCTAGTCGTGAGAAAACCTCTCAATGACAAACAGAAATACCACTTATGGGTCTGTGAAAAGCACAGGTATGCTTGAAAACGAAAAAGCTTATGGGTCAAGTGGAAAATAACATCTTGTTCCATATGTATTTTTCATAGCTTTACTGGAAAATATAGTCGATTTCAAGAAATCGCTGTGGGCGGTTCTGCAACAGCACCTTTGCAAACCAAATGTTTTCTCAGTAACCAATTATTCTGATTTTTTTTGTTGATTTTTTTTTTGTTGAAGTTTTTGTGTGTTATGTTGTTTTTCTTTCTGTTTATATAATAATTATATTTTTACAATTTTCGTGGGGAAAACATTACGGTTAAATATAATGGCGCTAAGTAATGTTTCTATATGCAACCTGTCTATAACGTGGTATCTGGATGTGCTACTTTAACATTACGCTAATCTGCTCAAATTTGTTATTGCGCTAAAATTTCAGTACGCAAAAATAGGTTTATTCACAGTACGCACCTCATTTCACCCTTCTTAACACCGTGTTGGGCGCCGGTTTCCGTGCTGAGAGCACCAGCTCCACCTCCGAATCCGTACCCCTTAGGACCAAAGCTCTTTCCATGGCAGGTTTTACAGTAAACTAATCCGTCATGGGCGGCTACAGTGGTGCTGTCCAGCATCTTGTTGCAAACACCTGCAGCAACATCAAAGTAGAACTAATAGATATATTATCTATCAATTAATCTGGTATGCTTACTAATATGCTTCATTCTGTTCTACATTCAACAACTTGTCGAATTTAAATTTAAAATTAAGTTTAACTTGTCAAAGGATTTCGTCATTGTATTAATTGTCCCCATTTAGATATCCAAATGGGCTAAGTTAAGATTCCAAACATGTACGCTCCCCTCTAGATTTCGACACGTTTGGCCCAAACGTTAAACCCCTACAAACAAACCTGTTCTGCATGTATGACTAACTTCATATCAAAAAGAGCGTTTGTGTCATCACTGTGTCCTTTTTGAAGATCAGACTGTTAGCGTGTGCCATCATAACTATACGGTATATTACGTCCTAAAACCTTTCTATTTGTATATGAACCGACAGTTCGCTGTCCTCTAGAGAATACCAATCAAAAGACCTCTTTTAATTGACTCGTTGGGATTTGCGTAATCATCGGAGTACAAATGTAATATGATACAAGTGTATTTCAACTGAGATTCTCGATAGCTAGACAGGGAAGCATGCCTCTACCCCTGGTAGAGTTGTTCTCGTGTTTCTTCCAAATGTCTCCCTTAACACTGCCTCACCTCTTCACTCTCTCGTTGAGCGTTCGCCCCTGTCACGAATGACTTTGGTTTCGTCCCCAGGCCTTGACATATCAAAGACATTCAAATGGTACATCACGTTCCCTGCTAGACGCTCAGCAATGAAAATGATGCGCTAGGATTCCTAACTGGCTTATCCCAGTGTCATTATAACAGACCAGGCGAGATGTCTCATTGATGGCGACAGCACATGTCGGAGAAACTATACTTGAAAGCGGTCCTACATTGGACCCAATTGAGGTCAGCAAAATTTTGTTAATGAACACATTTTAGGATTTTAAACAATAAGAAGCAACCAACATTATTATGGTATTTCACGCTTACATGCAAACAGAAAGGTCGAGGTATAAGAGTCGAGGTATAAGAATGATATTAAGGGCTGCATTGTGTACCTTACATCACTTTTAGTCTTCTTTGAGTTCCCATTTATAGGACAGAGAAGACGAATGGTATATTCTCTGCTGGGGGTACCATGTCTGTCATATGATAAAAAAATCCGGATTGTAACTCCTTACTCACCACATGTAAAGCAGAACTTGTGCCATTTTTGTCCTGCTCCAATCCTCTCTTCAGCAGCATACACAGACTTTCCACACTTTGGGCACTTGGCCTGGACGGGAGGTTTGAACGGCATGGTACTATTCTATGGGGTAACTATCTGTAACACAAGAAAGACTGATCACATATTTATCTAAGTTTATTGAGGCATGCATTAGGCAACTTCAAGGGCTAAATATTGTAACAATCTTAGCTATTGTAAGGTCAATTAGGCATGCAGAGTGCAACTTAAGAATGCAGTCTGCATTACGGGGATATCGCTTAAATGTTGTCAAGATGTCTTAATTCAAAGACAATACATTTCTAGCAGATATATTTGTAATATAGAGGATGTCTAACAGTGTATTCAGTAATACCAAATATGTTTCACCAGTTGGGTTGATATTTTGATATTTTTCACGGGTGCACAGCACGAGTGAAAAATATCAAAATATTAGATACACGAGTGAAATGTATTTGGTATTAATAAAGATTCTTTTAGATATTATGTTTATTACATTTTTATAGTAAAATATACAGGTCAGTTATTCATTTCAACCATTGTCGTTTGTAAGCTGTGTTTAAATTAGTCAAATCGGAAAAAAAGTGATATTTTTATCCCTTTCATAGAATCAATGATTGGCGATATTTCACTGGAAAAGATGCAATAAATGAGATATGTTATATATAACATAAACCAAAATATCTATGAAAGCAAATGACAATAACGACGAATTAACAAGAATTGAATTTGAATTCGCGATTGTATCTTCTTCAGTATTAACGCGAAAATGGAATAAACCAAATAAAATTTAAAACGAAAAAAAAAAGAATAAAACCGTCAATCAAAGAACGAACCGAAGCATGGTAAAATACAAGAGCTTTGGAAAACCAAGGTGAACTGTTTCATATGTTCCAAAAGGAGAACAAAGCACATGGCAAAATATATCAAATATGCAATTACTTATATAGTCAATTAGCCACCATTTTGGTCTTCTTGATTCCAGAAACAGGTATATTGATTTCAATGAGAATAATGATAAAAAGTTCTGTGTCATTCCCTGCATTAGAGTCAATAAAGGCGTGGCTTTAAGTGTGTAATGGCCATTACAGTTTAAATCTAGATTGAATCTGGCATTACGACAAAGCCCGTCCATATACGAGTGGATAATGGTCTATATGTAAGATGATTACAGTCGGTTTCTAACATTAATCATCATCTCAAGACATATTAAAAGGTTCAATTAGAATCCAAGACATGCAATATATTAATCACCGATAGCCTGTAGAAGGTGGTTATCCCATCAGCATATTAAAAATGATAAATAAAAACCGAGACAGAAAGGCTGAAGTGAGCGTTGATGATGCGTGACCGTTATGTTTCCAGTGCAAGTCTCTGATATGCAAATCTTAGTTGCACTAATATGATCTGGAGTCATTATCAATCAAGCAATGTGCTTTACACAAATTGCTTTAATTAGCGATTGTTTCGATAAACAAGCTCTAAGTTTGACCTTAGTGTATTGTCAAAAATGATCTTCCTAGATTATGTAACATTTTACAAAGTGGTCCACAGTGTTAGGTTTGAAACACTGTAGAAAAGGGCATTAAAGTTGAACAGTCTGGAGGGCATTACAGCGGATTTTATTTTTTAATTTTTTTCTTACGTTTTTTAATAAATATAAATAGCAACCAAAACCGGACATGAATAATCACCAGAGTGTATTTTCATTTAATCATTGGTAAAAAGTGTTATCTTATCTTCGAACAGGAAAGCTCTTAAAACAGTAAACAGGCTAGGCAAATTTGTTACATGATTTAAATGTTTTAGAAAGCGTGTCATTCTATCATATAGCGCCATCTAATGGTTTAGAGAAAATAAGAAAGGACTCAAATACACTAATATTGACAGCGCAACCACAAAACAGCAAACTGAGAGACAGCAAATATTGCAAAAACAGCGTCTTTTTATGTAGCAAGCCAGAAAATGTTTAAAAGAAAATGTATACCATTACAACTTATCAGATAAGTTCATTTTCAAAGATTGAAAAGAACAACGAAACTGGATGAAAATCAAACATGTCTGTTCTATTCTGTTGTAAATTAATGAAACTTCATCACTAGTTCGGAGATGCGAGGTTGCCTACATTGTACCAGAGTATCTGTCTGCCAAACTTCCTTAACATATTTCAGTGTATTACTCATCGCTCAGAATCATCTTCAAGTGTTCCAGCAGACGTTACACAGACCAATAACATCAGCACGTGCAAAGTGCGCGTGCCAAACAATCGCCGGGTTATCGCGGCCTGTACATGTGTATACATAACAATATACTCACAAGAAACCACTCGAGGTGATTCCATAACGTTATTTAAAAAAAAACAGATTATCGGCTATCTTATTAGCTAGTTTATCGGTTAGTTTTACCTCCAGCAGATGACATTTCGGACCACATAAGTATATTTCCATGTCATGTCTGCTGCAACTGGTGATAGGTATTTTGTAAGTTGTAATCAGTAAAAGGCATGTTGTAGTGCACTACGGTAGCTGTTTGCGAATAATGAACGCATTCCCGAATTACCGTCGACGCAGCAGTAAAGATGGAATCTGTATAGTATTATCGCGAGTTTGTTACGGATCGAAATTGCATCTAAAGAGGCATATTTTCTTAAGTGGCTTGTTAATATCCGAGTAATTGCTACTCACCAGGTTGGCGAGGAATTTCTTCTTCACCTATTTTTGGTGTCTCGTAACTGCTCTTATAACTATATTAAACCTCTTTAATTTTTATGATGCATATTTTACCCCCTAAAATCCAGAGTAATTTTTCTACCGGGTGTTTTCCCACTGAACATCTCGACCGGTTCGTCATCTATCTGGGGTATTCCGAATGTATTATAGTTGATCTATTTAACTTTCTAAAACTGTTAAATACATGTTAATACACGCCTAATCTTTGAAAATGAATCAAGCTTACTATGTATACGCCAAACATTAAAAGATTACGCAAAATTTACATAGATGTAGTTTAAAACACTTAATACTGAGTAAACAGAGCACTTCAACCGTCCTAACCCTTGAGCAAATGTGACAAACAACAGGTGGCCAGAACGTACAATTCGGAACTGTAACAGGGGGAAGTCCAATGTCAAACCTCCAAACATTGATCCAGCGCAACTATAAATACTCACACACAATACTATCATTAGGGCAATTGAGACTGTTCAAGTATCCAAAAAGGTCTCTCAACCCCAAACACAGACACGTGTAATAACCTAGCAACCATAGATATCCGTCCTTTCGATAACGTGAGTTTTAAGCTTGTGAGACAATTTTCTGAGGTACAGTGTACCGTTCCATTTATCTACAACAATTGCATGTACGTTCAAAATTTTTGGTTGCAATGAAATCATATATTTTTGTTTCAATTAGCGACCAATATAGGTGTGTATACATATACTACGAGGGCTGATTGAAAAGTTGTGAGCTTCGTTTCAAAGGATATGAATATTTCCGGGCATATTGTATTACTTTTTAACATATTCAGTATCTATACACTTTTGCCCAGCGGTATTTAAGGGCCTCAATGGCACTTTTATAGAACTTCTTTTCTTGGCTTTTCAGAAAGTCATTCACTACTTCATCGTTATAAACTAGCCAAATGAGACCAGTCCGTGGGTAGATGGCCCTATATAATCAGAGAATAGTAGGACTTAAAAAGAACATCCTTGAGTACCTCCTTCAATACGAGGCTCACAACTTGTCAATCAGCTCTCGTATATTATATGTGCTCTATTACTGGTCGTTAAGAGAATTAGACCATATGTTACGGAAGGGTAAACGTCTTCTGCTTCAAGGTCAGGATAACATTGGGGTAGTGACAACGTGACACGTCAGGAATTCAGCAGACATAATTAACATACTTTGATACATTTTAGCACACAGAACCAAACACGCCACAGATTACATTTATCGTCATCGAACTTTTCTGCTCAGGAACATTTGTGGTTAGATTTGTCAGAAACTTGATACTACACTGTATTCAACCAATATCTTATAGATACAGACAATTAAACGTGAAGTGTGAAACCTAATTCCAGAAATATAGACAATTATTTTACAACTATTGTGAAACAAGTTATTTCAACTTACATGTATATCAAAAGCATCTGTGTTACAGTACCACTGAGCCATCTGACCACCTTAACTCGATGATTAAGGTGTGAATAAATTGTATGAAAGTTTTAACAATCTGGTAAGCCAGACTGTATTTATCCAATCAGCTGGTTGCATTTTGATGCAAGATTTTATTCACGAAAGCCGAAATGCAGAGGCTGTGTCAGTCCTGAACAATATATCTTAAACAATCCCATGTGTTTATTTCACGGTCGACAGCTAACAAATAGAGTAAAGACTATTTTTTGGGATTTGTTATAAACTATCATTAATAATATTACTAACTATATAATTGCAAATGTACAGTGATTCTAAGTGATGAGTCTCGTGGAAATTCTTGTATATCGTACTTTGTTCTATACCCAGATAATTAAAACAATTTATTAGTTCTAATTATTTCATGTAATGTGTCTATAAAGCCAGAGATTGGCATCAATTTCATTTACTATTGGTTGAACACGTTACGTATGTCTTTAAGCTGTGTACAAAATATCGACATCTTGGCATATTACTACAATGATTATTAGCAGTACACATATACATTGAGTTTTTGTTCTAAAATACAGTCTACATACTAGACCATGTCAAGGAAGGTCGGGCAACTTTGAACGCGCGGCCTGATTTTAACAGTAGAAAGCAGATTAATGTCAAAATCGAAACATATAGGTATCTTAAGTATTTTAATGAGATACAATTTTGAATATTTCATATATCAATATCCCCTAACGGAACAGAGCATCCCCCAACCACAACCCGCATACCCACTCCACGATTCAGCTTCAGTCAGATATTGCGGTCAAATTTGAATAAAGCAGACCTTATGTATCAAATGTTCATGAACCTCCAAAATTTAAAAGTCCATGAAAAAAGAAAGATTTCTAAGATATCGTAGACAAAAATATATGACCGATAATAAATCATCTAAAACGCACAATTTATAGCACGATTAGCGATCAGACTTGCAGTAACCTGAGAAATTGCAAAAATGGACTGCATTTCATGTCATACTTTTTTGTACATTAGCAGATGGTAAAGGCTGTATCGAAAGCCTGTATCGAAAATTCGTCTAATTCTTAGAATGTGGTAAGTAGCCAAAGTTATAGGGTTCGTTTGTGTACAGTATTGTCAGCTTAAACAGCCTCAGTAAAAGATATTGATTATGTAACAAATTCCCTGAATTACAAAAACAGAAATTATGTAACTATACTGAAAAAATATATGCCATTCATACGACCTACAGGTACTAGCATTTAACAACAATATTTTCTGACCAAATCTGTTGAAAAGAGGAATTTACAAAATTCATTTTAGGCGGGGTAAAGCTTAAGAAGCTTGACAGGATTGGTGTATTAGTTTATGATCACATATGTTCTCGAGGAGAAAAATACCTCCCGGAAATTGGAAGAGTGGATATAAAGATGAGAACAATATACTTTCCTTATTGTATAAATCATATTACATGAAAGAATACCCGACTTGAATCAATTGTTCTATAAGCGTTTATGTTTTACGTCAAAAACATCAAAGGAAAAGGGAATTGCAAATATCAATATCAATAGGGCTGATGGTGGTGGTGGGGGTTATAAAAAATGATGTGTATTATCTTTTATTATAACACTTAAGATTAAGACCCCCACTCTGCGACTTTCGAGCGGAATTTTTCGGTTTTACAAACGGGGAACTGCACCCTACAGGTAGGGCGTAAGAATTGTACCTGCTGCCCCAATTGCATGATCGTAAGAGGCGACTAAATTTGGAATCTTATCTTTCCTCTTCTTTCTTAACAACTTTTTTTTCTTCCTAATGTCTCCCTTGACAATGCCTCACTTTTGGTCTTCAGTTGAACGTTAGCCCCTGTGAGGAAGGCTTTGGGTTCTGTGTCTTGGCCGATACATAACAAGAGTCTTTGAAAATGGTAGTTGCTACTCCTGCTTAGCGCTCAGCATATTTGGAGTGGGACGACTGGTTCGCCAATTGTCAGTATAATGTGACCGGTTGAGGTGTCCTGCTGAACTTAAAACGGGGTAAATATGTTTTTGTAGCTCGTGACGAAACTTACCAGGTATATATTTATTTTATTTTTTGCCCTCAAAATGCTTTCTTTCGTTAAGTTAGGGATCGCGTTCAAAGTTATCTGACTTTCCGTGACATGTGCGAGCAAGTGGACTATGAATTTTTGAACAAAACCTATCAAAACCTATAAGTGTCGTGCTAATTATCATTACAGTAACATGCCAAAATGTCGGGAAATTATTTACAGATTAAAGAAACTAGTAACTGCTTTCTGGCTTTACTACACGAGAGCATGATTGCCGGAAGTACAAAACCAATAATCATTTTAATGCGAGAGTAAATATGTATTTTAGGTGAAGCTACTAGTATATAATACCATGTTACAAATATATTATCATTGCACTAGAACTGCTGCAGCTGCCAGAACTATTTCTAGACGCTAAGATTTCATATCATAGCCTAGATTTATATTATCTGATTTCGTTTTTTTCCCCTTTTTTTCTTTCTAATACAGGGTATTTCTTAAGAACTTTATGTTGAAAACAGAAGCAATGTCGTTCGTTATCACCAGAGCAGAGATATATTGGAGGATGGATGACCGCTATCAGGCATCTACATGTTTGTATATGTCTGATCAGGAGATAGACACCAGATATACTGTGAAACGAAGATTTGTTTTCCCCATTTAAGCGAGCTAAACTCTAAAAATATGTGTATATACATGTATATAAAAAAAGATTTTTAAAACAAATTTAATATATTTGCAAAATCTTTTTCCCTATGTTATCAAATATTTTTGCATTTCATGTAAAAATACAGAACACCCGATATTCAATTATCCATGTAAAAAATTTCAGTCATAATTTCTCAGACAGACATAATTTATTATAGAAATATGACATGCTATCTTATTGACAGTTATTTCATCACACCAAGTCAAATAAGACGGGTTCCTAGGCTGTTTAAGTACATATTTTACAAGGTTACCTATTTCATAATTCATAATCTATCAATGTAATCGATGAATCGAAGAACTTGATTGACCGATTCCAGTCTTCGTTTTGAGTTGATTCTGCGTATTAGTAGTCCTGATGGCCATGAAACTTATAGCAGTCACGGACTCCTTATGAAAGTGAAAAAAACTAGAAAACACGAAACGCTAAGAAGACGAAAACAAGGCCACGCACACTATGATTTATGGTAAATTGGACTTTTGTATGGAAACATAAAGTGGAGTCGTCAAAAATGTATGGAATACTGTGGAAAAGAACATCTGGAGAGGCAGCGCGATATGTTTCATTCAACTTCAAATTTGTTTATATATCAATGAAAAACAATGTTGTTTGTTTACATTCATATTTTAACATTTCCCTTTACCAAATGTTGTCCTGGAATCTACTAACCACGTCGTTTATACTATAAAAGTCGACATTTCCAATGTATAACACCGTTATGATAACAGTATCCTGTTTTTATCGAGGAATGTAACTTTTTACGTTTTGTACAGACTTTGACATATCGAGAATAAATGATAGCGATGATAAATGATGGGGAAAGAGGCACGAAGGCGTTCGCCGGGAGATTGGAGAAAAAGGATAGACAGAAAACTACTAGTATCTAGAAGAATTTACCTAGCTATAAAAACTGATCTCAGAACAGATAGAGAATTGTCTTGAGGGCTATCCGCGGGTGATTCATCGCTCCTCAGAATGTAGGTATGATAGACAAGCGATGTACGTGTGTTGCTAAAAATAGACCAAATACCGAAGATGTTTACTATAGATCGTTTGTGTTATATTTATAAGACCATATAACCTTTTGACCTTTATAAAAAAACAGATGTGCATGTTGAAATTAGGTTAGACCAATGTGGTTTATCTCGACCATGGAGTAATCCATCATCTATACCGTCTTCGTTGTATACCTGTAAAATAGGTGATGTCTGGTCTATTGAAGAAAGTTTTCCATGCATAGCGTTAAACAATGTATAATGAACAACAGATGTTGTCGAAAATGTAAATAGGAACATACTGGTAGACGCAACGCGTGTTATATCTATTTCCCACTTCTAGCGCACCAATCCGTTATATTCCGACTCCGTTTTGACTTAATATAACCTTAGCTTTTACGGGGGGAAAAGTCGATAAAACAATAGGAAACATGTATAACAACACATATCCATTTTACTAGGATACATCTGAAAAGGACAAAGAAAATGAGAACAATTGTTTCGACGACTCCTGAAATGTAAATCCAGGTCACACCAAGATAATGGAACGACCTCAAAAAGTGAACCAAAACAAAGAATTGACCATTGTTTTTATCATAGTAATTGTTGTTTTATTGTTGGTTATATAGAGACAGAGGTATAGTTAATTATTTTGTTAAGGCGTTCTAGTCGTCGAAATAGTTTAATATATAATTTTATAAACCAGGTGACCATTTATTTGTCAATCTTAAGTGTGAGCTCACTGAAATTTCATAACACTGACATAGAAGGGCATTTCAATATGTCTTGTGATTAACCCCTCAAAGTTCTCGATGTGCGGAGTTTCGAGTAACCGTACACGCATGTACTGTATTTCTTATGGTTGTCCGGAGTAACGAAATCCGTACACATCCTTCTGATTCTTTAAAGTTGTAGACTGTGTACATATTTTTTATTTGTATATTTGTACCTTTTTTACAATACATAATCCGGGCCTAGCCTGTCTATGTGCACATGTTTATGACAACCGAGTGAGAGAGAACTCTTGTAGGCACATGCGCAGCCATATCTCAAACTCAACCATTCGCCCTCTCACTTGAAGCTAGGAAAAGAAGCTGGGCGGTTAGTGATCCCTGGAACCAGGTAAGACAGTCAAACTGGTATACTGTTGTATAATGTAGGACTATTATATTATAGTATCATAATTTTCTTAGATTATGTTATAATTATGATATAACAGTAACTTTGTCTATTAATATACTACAGTTGTCTCGTCAAATGGACTATTAGTATTTATACTGTATATATACATATATATATTTGTAATTGTAGGCTTCTTGCAACCATATCCTGGAACTGTCACAAACATTCCAACCCATATTGCTGATACAAGTAAATAAACAGTATACTTGTACAAGACGGTATCTAACAAGAATGCCAGGAATGTTTGGAATGCCTCTACATCGTGTAAAGCACGTAAACACTTCAGAATATTGTCAAGTAGTGCGGAGAAATTCGTCAGCACTTCATTCCTAATTTTTTTCTGGGATGCTAATGTCGATGACACCGGTTGGCAAGCACGCGCGCGGCTGAAGCGCGTGAGCGCGTGCATAACAAGATACACATGCCGGACAAGATATAGGAAGTCGTTAATTAGCAGACTTTTGTTTGTATACATATATATATATATATACACACACCTATACACAGCTGTCGCGTGTAATGCATGTGTTTACTTCCTGTTTTACCTCATACGTCACCAGTAGCGAACCAATGAAACACCAAACTTTGTAAGGGTCAACGGACGCTACGAGGAATCAACTATTTTTTTCTGTCGGTCATTCATCTAGAGTCATTTTGGCTTTCGACAAAATAGTCGAGAAATTAAGTCACAAATGAAAATGTCTCAAAAATGACTGATCTAAACGATTTTAAAGTAGATAATGGTCTATAATGATTTGCAGAACGTATAGATGATGATGTACATGTACAGTACACATTTTCCGGAATCAGTAACTGAACAGATTTTCGGATTAGTTATCCGGATTTTAAAGATCCAGCCATCCTTTGACATATTCTCTCCGACGTTTTTTCAACAAAATTTGTTCACACCATAATTATTAAGGTTTATTAAACGTGAACGAAACGTGAATGGATATCAAACTGTTTTGGCAGGCATTATTGCTAAACTACATGTACATTTCAATATGAATTAAATTTCAACATGCTCAAGTATTAAGAAAAGGACGTAAATATGTCCATGGTAATGTATATATTGTACGTATCCTTTCAAAAGTAAAATTATCGATCACTCTATTAGTACCCTGTCAGACTCAAATTATATATATAATTTACAAAATAAACAAAAGAAGAATTGTAACGTTGTTTTGACTTGTTATTAAACAAATAAGTGCCAGTGTATTAGTATTGCCATAATATGGTTCAAGATGTAGACTGCTAAATTACATTGCACAATTAGAAATTGGCATAAATGCTGACGTAAATTAGAATAAAATCCAACAAAATATCAAGTGAATTTGGGGGAGCATATCTGTCACAAATATTAGTAAATTACTTGAATTCGTGACCAATGACACCTGTAATTTGTATATATTATTACATTGATTGATTATTCGTGAAAATAAATGTCGGAAACAAAAGCTTCGACTTACCGGTTCCAGTAGGTGTGTGTCTGTTTAGCTATGGGGAAATGTGTGCTGGACCTAATGTTATTGCGCAGAATTTTTTGCACACGACACCAAACTGTTAACTCACTTTCCAAACTCCTGCAAATTTTGTTTCTCGTTTTGCACACCACCCGAAATCTTTCCGTTATTCGAGACATAAATGGGAATATGACGTCAGTGTTTGTATTGTTGCACGAATGCACCCCTGTGGGAGTTGGACAGTGACTTTCGCCTGCTGGGGATATATGATGATCATGTGGAGTAACCAGTAACAATTGTTTGACCACTGTCATTTGTTCAGGTTAGAATCTTTCATCGTGATCAGTAAGGGTTTACTCGGATTTCTTATCCAATTACAAGTTGTATACACTGTCCGAGACACACACGTGTGATTGCTCGCGTGTCGCAGAACATGACGCTAAACAACATGTTAACACACACATACACACGTGTTTGAAATGTATCAAAATCTCGTATCGCTTATCAGTTGTGTACATATGGCGTGTACATGGCATCAACGCCAAGCACGAGCAGACTTTACATTTCAACTCTCCTCAAACCTCTTACAAATGTCTACAGTATCTGACATTTGTATTTTAATCTGCATAAACAATGATTCTGTATCTCAACTATACAGTGTACAAACATCCTGTAAAAAAAAATAATAGTCCTACTACAAAATAAAAGAAATCTTTGTATTTTAACTAGATCTTTGTCAAAAGACTGTCTCACAAAAATATATTTACAGTGGAACTTCGTTAACTCGAACTCGGAAGACTCGAATACCCCGCTTAACTCGAAGTACTTCGTCAGTCCCGGCCGAATTATCTCTTTATCCTTGTAAAAGAACCTCGGAAAACTCGAATTCGGAAAACTCGAAAAACTCTGATAATACGAAGTGAAAATTTATATACATCCAATATGTTTTGTCATTTTATTTATTTACTTTCATTTTAAGGATCCATTGAAAACAAGTCACCAAGAGATGGGTCTTTTAAAGTACATGATTATAATTATTACACTAAAACATATGTACATAGCTTTTGTCTGCGGGTTTCCCCCAGTGTTTTAACATCACATTTCAGCTGATCTGGCCTATACATAATTTACTTTCATTTTAAAATCCATTTAACACAAGTCACCAAGGGACGTGTCTTTTAGAGTACATGATTATAATAATTATACCTAAACATCTTTACATATCATACCAGTGTTTTAACATCACATTTCGGCTGATCGGGCCTATACGTAGGTTCCCAGCTACTCGATCATCGTTGTATCTTGTATCGTTATCTGTGTTCGGAAAAGGAACATTACATCTCAAGTGCGTGGAAAGGTCGCGAGTAGCAAAAACTAAACCCACTTTTAGCTGTAAACCTGACGTTTGTGTATGTGGTATTTAATTTTGTCTATTTCCGTACGCTAAAAACAGATATACTGATAACTTGTTTCTTAAAATAGAATATGACATCACCTTTGAAGAAACAAAGAGAAAGTTTCCCTCTCAGCCACTAATATGATACGCCTCCCGACGTAGGAATCTCTATTAGGCTATTTTGTGAGGCATGAGCGACGTTTGTGATGACTTCCGCCTTGTACTTCCGGTAGAAGGGGGCGTGTCCCTATGGGTAGGAAACAGACCAGTTAATGAGGAATAGATAGCCATCAAAACGAAAGGAAGATAATTGGATAAATTGTTGCCGGTGTTGTATGTTTACACAGCGTCCCTGTGTATATACTTCGTAGATGCAAGGATCTACATCAGTGTGTAGCACACGTGCTGTATCCCCACGTGGGTGATAAGACATGCTTTAGCCATTCAGCTCATCAGAAAACTGTTCAAATCATGTACAGTTCATTACGATGATATACGTATAAATAGAAATGTGTGTCGAAACCAACTTCGTGTTGCATAATATTTCAACATCTTTCTGTCCGTAAAAGGCAATATATAGCTGCATGCTTGTTAAAAGCCATTTTCACAAAACTCACATGACAAACATTTAATATTATCTAGTAATATAGTATCAAAACTTCCAAACCAACACGAATTAATAGTAATTGCTAAAAACTAAATATAAACTTGTTTGAATCGCAACATATAAACAGCCATAGTTTGTATAGGTAACATGGGTCGCGCCTTTGTTGTCACTGTAGTTTCAATTTTAAATTGATATTTGTCGTAATAAACTTCACGTAATGCGTCCATAATAATACGCCCTGCACATGTCACATGATTTGTCATTGGTATGTATGTGGGCAGTTGTAACTGAATGTAAATTATTGTTGAAAAAAAAACAAAGACAATTATTTCGATATGAAATGTCGTATTTGAGTAAACTAATATTTTGTAACTTATAGAAATGTTTCAATTGTATTTCTATGTAAAGCATTATCTGATATTTGTCGACTGAAACTTCACTGACGTTCTTACCTAGCTTTATGTAGATTGAAATAAATCAATAGATTATCAAAACAACAGCTTGTTTTATTTCCGAATTTGATAAAACGTAGAGAATTTATTGTTTAGCCATTGAACGGTCATCATATTGCAGTTATAGTCGATATGAATCCATTCTGGATAGCAGATAAATAAACTGGTGTCCATCATGCACTTTTTCATTTACGAGATTATTTTTTTCAATATTCTCTCATCTGTTTCATGAAAGATCATAAAGTCTTTTCTTGAACGTCTGGACTTAATGGAACAGCTTACTGCGAAGCGTTGGCATGCCGTAATGACGTCATGTTTACATGTATTGTCTTGTGAATGAAGTAAGGTTGGCTCCAAGTAAACATCCTGTAGATACATGTATACAAGGATTTATAACTACTTAACATTGATGATAATGTTTAAAACTAATCGCACCCGACACTGGCCTCCTCGGTACTTATGGAGAAATTGTCTACCACATTGGCTAGTCTATAGGGACATAACTATCCGGGATTCCACATGCAATTATGCCTGTATCTCAATATTCAAAATAAGACGCGATTTAAGTCCAAAATCTTGCCATCCAGTAAATAATAATGATAATTAAAAATAAATAGATGAATAAATAAAATAAATAAATAACACTTTCAGGGTAATGAACTTGATTGTTTAATTAATTCCGTTCCAAGTATATATTCATCACATACATATTCTGAATCATTTAAAATAAAGTATTTGATCTGTATGAAGGCTGATTACCGCCATCTCGTGTTGTCATATTATCGCTGCGCCCCTTCCTTTGTCGCTTTGTGTTTCTCTGGAAGCCGAGGAGAAATGTGCAAGTCTGTGCTGTCGTGGCTGTGTCCTTGGGCAAGACACTTTACCCTAAATGCTCTGGATGGCATGAGACAAGCCTTCCGTGTGTTGTGCATTAAGGTAGTCACCAACTATTACAAGGAGTATCCGCCTAAAAAGACCCAGGCCGCTATTGGGCGATTAACCCAACAAACAACAAAGAAAGAAAGAAAGAAAGAAAGAAAGAAACTTTGTCGCAGTCTCAAACCGCGACAATTTCTGAGGAGTGATTTTCAGACAGATTTGTATACATTATCCAAATGTTTCAATGCTGTAGTGCTAACCAGCTCGATTCTCTGACATAAACACCTGGAACGCAATATATAAATACTGTAAATCGAATTATCTTGTGGGAGGTATTACATTAATGCATTCTTAAATGTGCTGTACATTTACGCTACACTCCCGAGCTACAGCTACACATGCTATTCTGCAATACATCTATATTTCCATATTCCATTTCTTTGAAAACCAGAATTGAGATGTCATGACGTCATATTATCGCACACATGACTCGTAGCGCCGAATTACTTCGGAACACCTTGAATTTTTCGTTGTAATCTATTGGTAATAATGGACGATTGTAGTTATGTCGACTATAGGGTTCCGCGACAAGCCACACATTTTATTTGATACAATGCAGCGAGTGTTCCTTTGATTCTATTCTATTAACCATTTCGTTACACTGGTTTCGAACTTGGTGCCAGTAGGATCATGGGAGAGACGAAACATCCTAAAATTTGTCGGTCGAGTCTATTACCATCTCGGACACTACTTATGTCAGTGCTATTACGTTTCACATTGGTCATTAGTCTGATGAAGGTGACAAAGTCGTCATCGGAAAGTCACACTCTTAAATATTGGTTGTGTTATATAACTTGTATCATATTTACATTATGCTTAGTTCACACCAACGGCGAATGCAGCGCTTTAAATTAGCGAGCAAAGCGCCGTCATTTTTGTTGACTTTTCAAACAATATCACGATCTCTTACGCTCTGATAAGCTCCGATACGAATTGGTTGCCGCTTTGGGGACGAATTATTTCCCGACTTGTAACGGTTCCTCACGCTTTGGTCACGCTTTGATAAGCTTTGTTACGCTTTATTACGCTTTTATGCGATTATGACGCTTTAAATCAGGCTCTGATACGGTTTTCAAGCTCTGTTATGCATTGTTACGCTTTGTTAAGCTCTGTTACGCATTGGAAAATGTCGAGATCGCCGATTTCATGCGACTTTTGATCAAAAGCCTATATAAAGATGCTGCAGATCCACAAAATCATTGCACGCTTTGAGTCAAGCTTTGCTGAGCTTTGTTATGCTTTGTTAAGCTTTGATACGCTCTCGGCGCTTTAACCAATTCGTGACAGAGCGCGCAAAATTTTTAAACAGTTTAAAAAATTTTGGCGCTCTAGCCGAATGTCCAACTTTACTCCAAGCTTTCCCACGATCTATTACGACCCTGACGCTTTAATCAAGCTTTGTTACGCTTTGGTGCCGCTTTACACGCCGCTTTAAAGCGCCATCAAAGCGCCGTTGGTGTGAACTATGTATTACCAACTTGAAGAAATTGTTCCAAAAGTTCCTTTATCGAGTTCGTACCTGCACCGTTTCGTTTGCTACACTATTCATTCTGTGCAAATATCTTCGTCGCCTATAAGAGACGAAATTTAATGTAAATTTGTGTTTTTTCCCCATAAGTCATTATTGAAATTAACTGTGTGTGTGCTTTTTAGCAACGGAATGAACAGAAATAAGAACGAAATCAGTACAAAAATAAGATAAATACATAAAAAAAAAAAAAAAAATCTCAAAACTCACAAAGCATGGGATAAAAGAATGAAGCCCACCAATCATACCCGCCCGCCTGTCCATCCGTAATCGTTATGGAACGCGCCGTACCTCCAGAACTTAAGCGTGTAATCAATTCAATTCAATTCTTTTATTACTTTCGGCCGTACGGCCTATCAGTCACAAAAAAAAACATTGTACATGAAATACACAAGTTACAGCAAGGCGTATACAACAGGACATAACATATAGAGAATGAGACATCATAACATCAATGATTGATTTAGTAATTATTTCTTAATTTAGTAGCTTCATGTATATATTTTCCTAGAGAACACAGTTCCTTTACATTTTCTACTTTGAATAGCTGAATTAATTTAAAAACAGGGGGGTTATTCCAGTAATAACGCTTGGTGTACTTTTTCCTTATATTTCTATAACTATTACATTCAAGAATTAAATGATATTCATCTTCAATTTGTTGTCTAGTATTACACATATTACAAAAACGTCTTAATCTTATATCTACCAGCTTCAATGGCTAAACAATGTGCAGATAGACGTATCCTAGTAAGACAAATTCTAAATCTTTTAGGAATATATTTGGTAAGATAAAAAGGTAGTGTGACAATGTCCACAAGATGTTTATATATATGACATTTTGAGGATGACTCTAATAAATGGTGTAGGTGTTGCTGAGCTTGGTCAAAAATTATCTGCTTAATAACTGGCAAAATATTGTCGATATAACTTGCATAATCGCATATTCAAGATGGCAGGGCTGTGATGTTTCATTAGTCTTTCACTGAATATCCATGTACTAGTGGTTTGAAGCAGATCGGGAAATCTTCCTATGCTCTTGCATTTGTTTAGAGTTTATGATGGAAATAGTCATTTAAAAAATCTTATTTACATACGTTTTAAAGAGTACCTTTCATGGATACACAGAAAAATAATCAATTTTCATTTGAAGGTAGTTTTTTGTAGAAAGGGCAGTCATCACGGAAACTCACGCCATATTCATGATCAATCGCGTTTGGTGCTATAAGTGGTAGTGTCATGTCAGATCAATCAGTGCTTCCTCTTAAGTTTATATACATGTACTTCATGCTTGAAGCGGTAAGAATAGATCGGCAATGTAAGTTATGTTCGAATGTATTCACACGCTGGTGAAAATTTATTCACCGGACAGAATAGAAGCACGCGACCAAAATCTCATTTGGGAAATGACATAATCTTAAATAACCAGATTCATTGGGGCGCGAAGAGTTTGTTTGTTTGTTTGTTTATTTTGCTTAACGTCCTATTAATAGCTAAGGTCATTTAAGGACGACCTCCTGTGCGTGCGACATGCATGCGTGTGGTGAGAGCGTATGTGTGTTTTGGGAGGCTGCGGTATTTTCGTGTTAAGTCTCCTTGTGATAGGCTGGAACTTTTGCTGATTTATAGTGCTAGCTCACTGAAGCATACTGCCGAAGACACCCAGCAGCACACCCCACCCGGTCACATTATACTGACAACGGGCGAACCAGTCGGCCCACTCCAAATATGCTGAGCGCTAAGCAGGAGCAGCAACTACCATTTTTAAAGACTCTGGTATGTCTAGGCCAGGGGAGAGAACCCAAATCCTTCCTCACAGCAGCGAACGCTCAACTAAAGGCCAAAAGTGAGGCATTGTCAAGGGAGACATAAGAAAGAAGAAAGCTGTTAAGATGAAGAGAAAAGAAAAGATCCCAAATTTAGTTTGAGGTACAATTCTTACGCCGCGAAGAAAAGTGAAAATGTAAATGATCTATGGCAAATGCATCGTAACTATTTAGTGCGACTGGTTAGAACACAGTGTTTTTGTAGTGGCATTTTGGTTTACTGGCAAAAATTGAAATCTTACGGAATTTCCGGAAACCTTTTAGGATTCACACAGCTAAATCAGCTGGTGTTCCCTGAGGAAACTGTCTTAGGTTTGTAGCTTTTTTCCTGAGTAAATCACAGGCGCTTGCATAGAAAATGTGATTTTCATTTTTTTTATTTGACAGTGGTATGTGTAATCTGTTAAGCTCCGTATTACACAGTACACATACCACTGATATCATTTTTTTTAAATTCTCATTTTCTATGCATGCGCCTGTGGAGTAAATAACATATGAAATGGATACTTTCTATATACGAGAATAAAGAGTTGGGTGTTGAGATTTGCAAAATCAGACATACACTCCTACTAAAAATGGAACGACGTAAGATTCGAGGTGTGAAAGGCGAGAATTCCCCACGTGTGGGTTCCCCAGTGTACTGTAAATGTAATGATTACTGTCTTTCGAGTACCCGTGTGCTGTTATATGCCACTAAACCTATACAATAACAACATTTTTCCGATAAAAAAAACACTTCAAACTTTAATTTGATATAAAGTTCACATCATTTGAACTTCAAACGAGGGAATAAAGGGATGTGGTCACTAGTAATCACATATAGTAAATTATTTAGTTGTGTGAGTCCTTTTAGAATGGTTAAAATTATTTCTAATACAGAAACTAGAGAGTTTTCATTGAGGATCTGCTTTCTTCCATTGGAAACATTAAGGCAGGGGTGCCTCAGGGCTCTATTCTCGGCCAATTACTTTTTTTTTTTTAAATATATATAAATATTTATTAGCCGACGATACATCTACTATTAAATCCTCTTCTTTATGTGTTAAGTTTTGTTTATAAGAAATTCTTTAAATACAAATGACCCGCTTAATATTATCCTGAGCGGGAATTTAAAAAAATTAACTGAGACACATGCGCACATGGGTGTTGTTTTTAATTAGCGCATGAAATGGTCTGATCATGTCGATTATATTTAAAATTCTGTATTGAAGAAAATTAATGCAACCAGGCAATTAATATATATTCTTAATAGGTACAAATGTACATGTAGTTCACTAAACTATGATCTTTTAGAGTAAATCTAACCTAAACTTCAGGGTGATGTTGTGGAATTCCCTTTGAGAATGCTTATTATTTCTTTTTCATCTGTTCTTATTATATATATGCTATACAAAGACGTACCCTTTTCTCAAATTAAAAAAAAACTTTAATCTAGAGGTTGCCATAGGTTTAAACTCACTGTTCCAAGGAAATGAAAATCTGTCGGTGATTGTAAACACAATCATTTTTAATATTAAAGAGAGTACATGCAGATATTCAGATTAGTTTCATAATTCACTATAACAAATCGTGAACGTTTTGTGAGGAGAAGGTCCTTATTGCCAAATTGCAAAGGTCTATATGTCCTCTTAATCTTCTTTTTAGGGACCGTGATGCGTGGTTCGACGCTCCCTACCCATGTCCGTTTGTGTTTCTTAGGCAGCTGAGAAATGGACTGGTCTGTCCTGTCATGGTTGTGTCCTTGGGCAGGAAACTTTACCCTAATTGCTCTAGCTGGCACGTGACGGGCCTCCCGTATGTTGTTCAGTGAGATAGTCACCAGCTACTACAAGGAGACCCCGCCTCAAAATGACCCTGGCTATTCAAGGGAAGATAAACCGTGTAAACAAAAAACAAACACACTACTTCGAACCTATTCTACCACAAAACGTTACATAATAACATGCAGATATATACAATATAGGTAAATTGACGTCCTGTTTAACGCTATACGCGCTACCGAGAGAATAAAAGAATATTTGTCTGAAATCTGTTTTTCTCACGTAAGATTTAATCATGCCAATTAGGACTTGGGACTTGCAATAACCAATCCACATTATTCAATATGACATTGTTTCTTTCATCCTGTAGAATAACAGTTTAATCCGGCGAGACGTCGCTGCTGTAGATCTGTGTAAGTATGTACATGTATCTAAGCGAGTCTAATCATTTTCAGGTATAGATAGTGACTAAAAATCTCATCTCCACAAACTACAATGTAATATATATATTGATGAATGAGCCGTAACACTAGCTTACATACACAATTTAGATGAATTGACTTTTATAGTAATGATATTGAACAGTCATGGTCATGGGTTTGGGAAAATATGTATGGTAGAGCAGTAGTATGTATCTAATAAATCTCGATTTTTCGCAGATAGTGAACGCGACAAAGCGACAAGACGACAGGACGACAAAACGAAAAAAACGACATCGTGACAATAGGAGGTGACCGTAATCAGCCACTATTATTTCATGTACATATAAGGCTTAATATTCTTACTGGATTTTAAATCAATAAATCCATTATCCACAGAAGCCTCGGAACAATAGACATCAGTTCACATCGTTTTATTTTCATCACACTCCATCTAAACATATCACACGCAAAAATACTTATATTTATCCAAATCTCAGATTCTAATATTTTTTTTTCGTTTTCAAAGCAGGCAAGCTTCATGACTGCTATGTAAGTAATAAGAAATTCCAACTTTGTTCATTTACCAAATGATCCTTTTCACAAAGGTTATACTTTCCTTTCATAACTATTTCAAAGCTTTAAGTACTTCCGGAAAACATCAGCACTTCCGGAACAGACTGTTGTTTCCGTTACAATACAGAGCGCAACCCCAGGGCGGCTTAAAGGACTGGCCTTTCTTCAGGTGCCTTCCCAGGTACGTACATCCCTTATCCTCGTTTTCGTCTGGTTCACTATTACTATCAGATCGAGGCTCTTCTTTCAGCTCTGGTTTCGTAACCGGGTAATTGGGAACTTTTGTTATGGGAGTTTTTTTCGGAATTGGTTGTATCTTTGGCTTTGGCTTCTCCGTCGTCGATGTTGTTGAACTACTCCAAAGAGGCGTCGATGACTTTTCAATGTTTGATTCTAACGAAGAAGCAACATAATGTCTATGATAACCGGAAGAGGATGCGGAATTATCGGACGTTTCAGCAACACCGGAAGCGTAAGGTTCTGCAAGGGGCGTTGGCGGCGTCGTATTCGGAGTGCTAGAAGAAGATGATGACGTTGGTGTGGAGTCCGTTTTATCATATCCATGCGAATTGAAGCTGTAACCACGGCCGGTGTGTAATAATTGTCCTTCCCCAGCCGAATCTGCCCAAGAGTTCAATGGATGAGCGATTTGGACAGCATGTTTATGTTGAAAACCATAGGTGTTAATCGGCGATAAGGGTATTGCATCGCCCCGGTTTGGTCCTGCTCGGGTCAGAAATTCGAGCTGATTATACCCGTTACACACAAGAGCAAACGTTGGATACTGGTACATTACGTAAACTCTGGCTGCTTCCGGGCATTTACATTGCCACGTCATATCCGGCATAACAAAACAATAAAATGCGGTTGGACTGTTTGCTCCATTGCCCATAGTAGGGAAACCATAGGCATTTTGGATTACAAAAAACAACAGAATCAAACGGAAAACGGACGACACCATCTCCGCCATGTTTAGGTGTTCAAATCTGATCCTGAACTCGCCTAGAATTATTTTTACACACCTTTAAATAAATCTATTGACAGCTTAAGTGAAATTGAATATATACATCGTAGCTAAGGATTGGAGGATGAATGGTCGTTTTGTGGGGTTTGCGGTTTTTATCATTTTCGTTTAAATACCTTCCGGAAATAATATTTTACTGAACAGCTGTGTTAGCATTTTATTATTAGCTTATATTCATGTTATGATAAAATTGATAAATCGACTATTTTTGCTTTCTTTGTTGTCATAAACAGTCAACGTATGTTTTTAAGAATCCAAAAGCCTGTGTATCCTGCTGAGGGATTAGAGAAGCAATCGATATCCAGTCAATATTGAGACATTATACAACTTAAGAACAAAATTAAAATAGAGAATTTAAAATTGATTTTGATGGTTTCATTATTTGTATTCAAGCTGTATTTGGTTTTGTCAGATAGAATTCCTTGGAAATTCAAAATATGAACTTTCTTTGATTAGCGAATTGAAGAATTGGACCATAGGTAAAACAAACAAACAAACAAACAAACAAACAAAAACCTGAAGCGTAACCATAAAAAAACTATTCTTATTCTAAATCGTTAACATCTTGGGGACTTGGACAAATTATTCAAGCCATGGTCCTCATATGTGATGGACAGCGTGATTGTACCATGCATCTGAATGGTCGGTTTTTGGTGTGTTGAAAGGCATTAATAAACAAGTACTAATTGTAATGTGAAACCATTACAGATGTCCCCCAAACGCCCCCGCAGTCGCACAATTATGTTCGGCATCCCTCAATATTCCTATATACCAAATTTCATTGAAATCGAACAACATCTAAAGGGCCTGTTTCCAGTAATGTTAATTCTCCATAGGAGCCTGCCCCCGTATAATTTCTCGGATGAAAATGCCCTTGCAGAGACACAATTATGAAGAAAAATGCCATAAAATTGCAATTTGCTCCCGTTATATAGTTTTGGATGCAAATTTCCATCACAAAATCGGATAGAGCTTTACTTGTTTCATATGTGTACCAAAAATCAGCTAATTCCATGTGGTGGAACGTTCTCATATCGCCGCCTGAATGTGGTTGTAAATTGAAAGAAAAGGGGAAATGAGTAACAACCTTGTCTGAAACCCTATTATATAGCTTATTATATACAAAATTTTATATTGAATATCAGAGCGGATATTTTCATGACAGTTTTATGATATCTAACGACTAAATAAACAGTATTGATATAAAGATTTACACTGAGGAAACCCTGATACATGAATACTATTCTATCTCAAGTTGTCCTCTTTTGAATTTTCTGATCGTGTGGCCTTGTACATTTATCCGTATCTTCTTGTCTTTGTCTATACGTTTACGGAATCATTGACTCGACGCTAGCTATTCTTGTCTCACTTTCCTTGTTTTATTGTCCCATCTCCAAAGCGTTGTGGCTCTGTCAGGGTTGGGACCCTGACTTGTCTCACTTTCTTTGTGCCTGCCGACCACGCCACATCGAATAGATAGATTATCCATATGAGATACTTTATTTTGTTCTAAGTAATCAATAAATTCTGCGCTTCTTGGAGGTATTGAATGTGATTTATTATATTGTCTTGTTATTTTGTGTAATTAGTTGTTTGTTATTTATCACACATTTTCGCATAATTGTACCAAACTACTAAGTATTAGCTGTTTGGATACGAACATCGCCGAACATTTAAGTGATGACGGAGACTATGAGGTGTGGCTTTACCAGCACTCCCCAGACCTTCTCCGATGTCAAATACATTCTCGACACAAAAGCCAAACGAAATATAACGTTTGGATACGGTTCACCGTTTCACCCGATGATGAGGCCCTAATAAAGGACTACTACTGCCAGTGCCCAGTTGGAGAGTGAACGATGGGAATGTGTGCGCACATCTCCAGTATCTTGTACTACCTTGGGTATTACAGGGCGCTGGAAAACCCTCGACCATTACAACCACAGGTGAAGAAATTCCGACAAAACTTGAAATAGGTTTCCATGCGGCAACGGAGTGCATATGTCGAAAGTATGTTTGGGGCTCGATATGAAAGATCCCCGTTACCATGTGACTAACCAAACTTATAAATATAGGTATTATACAATCGCCCGTAGCTATGAACACTCCCGTAAATTCGAAAACCAACCAAAATCATAAGGAACACGTTTTGTTTGTTGTTCCGTCTATTTGTCAGCCAATGTCTTCAACCACGGGGACTTGTGAAGTAGCCATCTTGGATTTTTTTTATGAAAAAGTGTTTCTCTCACTTTTTTTCATATCTGTGTACATATTCTCAACATACCGAGCAAATACTCTCGTGTTTTTGTTAATTATCTAAAGAAAGTCGAAAATTGGCAATTCAACCATAGGCTAATTCAACCCAAGATTTGAAAATGTTCCACCACTTACATGTTGATGATTTTTCCTCTCATCAATAGCATATTACGTACTGTTTAATAGGATACAAATTGGTTTGCATCCAACGCCCATAAAAGGGTGTATTCTCTAAAAAACACAGTTTTTGTGTCTAAAATGTTATCATCGAAAATGGCATTTTTGAGATTGTTTCTTCCATAAAACAGCCAAGTGGCGCGATGGAAACATGATTTTTGTCACAATTATGCCATGAATGTATTCTTTACGGTGACCATCATTTGATTAGATTTTCATTAATATTTTACATAACATGCACATTTTATCAACACTTAGACAGCTTCTGAAAGGTACAACTTTGAGGAGCCATACAAAACAAACCAAGTGACCTAAATCTTTATACTTTATAGATTTGTGACCACAACGGAATGGGCAATGCACCACCAACAATTTGAATCGGAGAAGGGGCCATTTTGGAAACAGGCCCTTTAGACCAATCAGAACCCTCCGTATGGTTGCTATGACAACGAAACCCATTCAGTTGATTTTGGAGCCCCCTAATACCCCTACATACAAAATTTCACAAAATCTCACAACATCTAAATTTAGACCAATCAGAGGTCGGGAAATGGCAGCCATTTTATTAAAAAGTGAAAGTGAGGTTACAAGAGTGACCAGTGTCCCATGATGTACCTACGTACCAAATTTCATCAAAATAAGAGACAATATGTAAATTTAGACCAATCAGAGGCCAGGAAATGGCGGCCATTTTGTTAAAATGTGGAAGTGAGGCTAGGGGAGTGACTGGTGTCCCATGATGTACCTACATACCAACTTTCATTAAAATCGGACAATATCTAAATTTGGACCAATCAGTGGCCAGGAAATGGCGGCCATTTTGTTAAAATGTGGAAGTGAGATTACGGGAGTGACTGGTGTCTCATGATGTACCTACATACCAAATTTCATTAAAATCGGACAATATCTAAATTTGAACCAATCAGAAGCCTCAATTTCGTTTCCATGGGAACGGACGGTTTCGTAAGTGGTACCTTTGTGTTTGCCTTCCCTCAATACCCCTATGTACCAATTTTCAGCTTAATCCGGCAACATCTAAATTCCGACCAATCACAGGCCACCATTTCATTACCATGGCAACAAATCTTTTCGGAAATGTTACCACGTTATTCGTCATCCCTAAAAACCCATATACACCAATTTTCACTAAAATCGGAGACCGAAATCTAAAAACAGGAAGTGGGTTCTGGCGGCCATCTTGGAAGTCCGATCGCAAAAAAACACATGGTTGCACACCCTCATACACTAACGAGTATGTCTGTGAAGTTTGATGATGATCCGCGCAGTGGTTTCTGAGAAAAGTGTCGGAAACGGAGCAAAAACAATATGTCCCCCACTTCGTTCGGGGGACATAATTATATCATAAACGTACAAGAGTTCGTTGCAGGATTGCCGTTGGGGTTAAGTATTTTTTTCCGGTGTCAATATTTCTTTTTATTTGAACGTATTTTATTGTTTGAACAGGTTTGGTTTGATTTGGTTTTATTTGTTTAACGTCCTATTAACAGCTGAGGTCATTTAAGGACGGCCTCCCGTGCATGCGATATGCATGCGTGTGTTGAGTGCGTATGTGTGTTTTGGGAGGCTGCGGTATGTTCGTGTTAAGTCTCCTTGTGATAGGCCGGAACTTTTGCCGATTTATAGTGCTACCTCACTGAAGCATACTGCCGAAAACACCCAGCAGGACGCCCCACCCGGTCACATTATACTGACAACGGGCAAACCAGTCGTCCCACTTCTAATATGCTGAGCGTTACAATTACCATTTTTAAAGTCTCTGGTATGTCTCAGCTAGGGGACAGAACCCAAAGCCTTCATCACGGGGGCGAACGCTCAACTAAAGGCCAAAAGTGAGGCATTGTCAAGGGAGACATTAGAAAGAAGAAATCTGTTAAGAAAGAAGGGAAAATATAAGATCCCAAATTTAGTCGCCTCTTACGATCATGCAATAGGGGCAGCAGGTACAATTCTTACGACCTACCTGCAGGGACTTTGTTGATACAGAAGTGGATAGAGCACAAGATTTTAAAAAACTTATAAAAGCCCTCTCCACAAATACACATTACAAAGATTGTGATACTAAAAATCATTTATGAAAAAGAAAAGCAAAGAAGAATGACAGGAAGAAAGACAGATCTAAGAGTAAGATGGATGTTGCTACATTAGGATATACTACAAATCAAGGTTCATAAACGATGTACACAATATATATTTTTTAAATTACACTTAATTTAAACTTATTCTGTAGCTACATATTCAATACACGTCACTTATGCATTGTCTTCAAAAAACATTCCTTAAATCCTTCATCGGGTCACTCCTGGACTTAGAGAGGCTTACACAAACGGCAAATGATATGCATGTACTTAATTTATGAACAAATCACAATATTAATATCAACAAATTGTAAACTTTAAGAGTTGCATAGGTTGGATAAAAAAAATAAAAAAATAAATCGATTCACGAATTACGCTTTTTCATATTATTGACTCTATTTCTAGTTCTTTTACAATTATATATATCAATATCAGTTATCACAGTAATCACAGTATGACATCTTAAAAGGCTTGTGTGATGTATTATCGCCATGTCATTACAGAGTTCACGCATACTTTTTCTCTGTTATATTTTGTAGCCTGTCTTGAAATCAAATACATTTTCTCAATTCTGACGTCATCCATGGTTTATCATTAGGTGGCCGGGTGGCACAGTGATAACACTTGCCTTTCACCTAGGCGGCCAGGGTTCGATTCCCCGATCGTACGTGAAAAGGTATGGAGTCACCTGCTCGAACACTTGGGTTTTCCTCGGGTTATCCGGTTTCCTCCCACAGTAAGATCCCTCGCGCTCTTCTAATCGAGCCACCAAGCGTGATTTATGTAAGTTAATATAACTTGTTTCGCAATTGTTGTAAAATAAATAAAGTTTACATTTTTTTGATTGTAATAATTGTTTGGGGATACATGTACTAATCATGAATTTAAATGTATTATTAAACTTTTCACAAGGCTCCAGTAACACCTCCAGACTCAATCAACATCTCGTCCCAGGTAAAGTTTTCAATTTGCCTGTAAAGTTCATTGGTCAATGCCTGTCAATAACTGATTCTTGTAGATATAGTTTATATTTACTATAATCAAAATTTATCAATGATGTGTGAATGTTTATGTTTGAGTTACCTCCCTTAAATGTTTGTTATTCATGGGCGAACTTGATTCTGACGTGCCGATGTGCCGGCAGCAAGGTGGAAAAGCGGTAAAATTACTTGATTGTGTCCCGAATATGCGCGCGCAATTTCGGCACCTGCCGATCGGCAAATTCCTGCCGGTTTGAAACCACCGGCACACCGGCAAACAAGATGGCGACGTGTTCAACCGAAAGATTAAATTAAGTGAGAAGTTAAAGAATTTCAACTTATTTCGATCCGGTGAGGCTATTTTAGTCATACATATATTGTAAAATAAGCTGATTTTGAATGTTCTACAGCGTTCGATGTTTACAATGCTTTTAAAATAGTTAATTCATATATAAATGTATAAAATAAAAATATGTTTTGATCTATGTCGGCCATATTGCAAATGAGCCGCTTTGCTTGAATGTACGTGCCGTCGGCAAGCTCAAACGTGAAATATGGAGCTATAAACGAGCAGATTTTAATGAACTTTATTTCATTTCAACACATTTTATTGACATTCGATGGTATAAGTCAAAAGGATCAAATAACAGGCCAAGCCTATATGAATTCTCTCCTAAGGTGGCCAGTGGATGGTATAAATATAAATATCAGATATATAAATCTACTATGAAATGAAAAATTACATGGGCGAACTTGATTCTAGCTTGCGGTCAGTGCCGTTTGCCGGTTTTAAAAGCTACATTTATTTTACTTAGAACTTCTGTATATACTAAACATGCTTCATGCTCACTGATATTTCTGTCTACAGGTAAAAAAAGATGATTCAATTAATTTAATTTGTTCGGAGCGCATTACAGGATCATGAAGACTTTCACTATTATTGGATATCCTGTTAAGATTATTTATAACATTTCTCAAATTAAAATCATTTATAATATCCAATAAAGCATGCCTAGACAGGGTAAGCATATCAACATTAATATCGCCTTCAATATTTATCTTAGCCGACGAATCCAAGGCTTTCTCTTTGGACGCGCGAAATAATTCCCGAAAAACATTATACTGCCATTTGGAGGTCTATACACAGTACAAAGTGACAGTATCACAAACAACAACAACAACAACAACAACAAACAAAAAAAAAACAAACAAAAAAACAACAAAAAACCCCAACAACAACAATAATTGTGATTCCAAATGAAGAAAGACATATTTGTTAATAAAAAAAAATAAAGTACGTACTTGTACATGTACATGTACACAGTTTATGAAATAGTTGGAACGGACGTGATTTTGATTTACAAAGGAGAAGGAAAGTTATTGATTACAGCAGGATGGACTTCCGTCCGTGAGTGTTGTTTGTTTTTGTTTATTGTTGTTGCTTGTTTTCATTAAACAATTAGCTATGCATTTATGAAAAAGAGGACTTTTATTAATATACACACATACAATATCATCATAATCGAAAATAGTAATAAATAAAAATAAATAATAAAATAATAATGAATAAATAAATAGATAAAGAAAATAATCAAAAATGTTATCAAAATTGTTAAGATATACTCATGACATGTAAAATCAGAAATTTAACTCGTATCATCAAGTAAATGTCTGTGCACTTTTTACCACTATTGGTGAGTATCTGATGATGTAACTGTTGCCTTATTTGTGAATTCTTGGGGGCGGTATCATGCGCGGTGTTATTAATACTATTTCAGAGACTATTTCTTATATCCAATCAACTTAACGTTTGAACAAACAACACCAAACATTCAACCCTATGTCGGAGTAAATTGTAATAGCTGTTCCGTTGTTATGTCAACCCCTGTTAAGTGACATGAATAACAGGAACCTGACACATAATCTCAACTCTTCATCTGAAGACCTAGCCCGAGTTTCCTCTGGCCCTGTCACAATGTCTGGTGTAGGGCCAGAGCGCACTACTATATGAAAACGTGGAATTATCCGACACCGTTTGGTGTCGCTAAGAATCTGGTGTAAATACAATAAAATCGGGAGTGACATAACACCTACCTTACATATATGGATAAATGAGATATTATTTACCCCAAAACACCCATTTAGTCCCACTTAGGCGTTTTATTTCGTCCGTATAGACCAGACATGGTGTCAGGGCCAGAGGAAACACGGACTACTGAAGACCTTGCTCTGAAAGTAAGTGAAAGCGCTTGTGATTTTATGGTTTGTGTTTTTTATTTAATTTTACGTATATCCATCACAAGGACACTATTACTTTTAATTATTATATATACATGTACAATGTGCATGTACATACAGATGTATATATATATACTACAATATGTATTAGAATACTATAATCCACACGCGCATATACATGTACATGTATATATGAACCATGACTTGGGAAATCGTTTCACGTCCCTAACACAAAAGTCTTTGTGGTACATCGGAGTTGTCTTTCTTTAGACTTAAACAATTTTAAGGCAACATTTCAGAACTATTAAATTTTAGAATTGTTTAACTTAATGGGATTGAAATTATGACCTCTTAATGAGTTTGGTGATGTAGGTATTTAGAACAGATACAATATAAAACACTTTTAACAATTGTATTGATAAATATATCTGTTTGGACCTTTCCTACTGCACACAAATGTTAAATTACTGGATGATGGCCGCCATGTTTTGCAGTGTATCTTAGTATATGGTGGCTTATACCATCAGTACCAGGAGCTTTAGCTAATTTTAACACTTCCAAAACATCTTTTATTTACGACCGGTTAACGTGGATAGATGACAAAGAATAAATTGCTCTAGAATCTAGGGGTGAAACTTTAGTGTCAATGTCATCTAGATCTGTGATTGATTTTTTAAGAACTCTGGTTTTCCAAAGTCATCGTTCACAATATTCGCATTAAAAAGATCAACTAATGAGGGAATTTCATTAGATTTCGCACTCTTTTTTATCAATGTTATGCTTTTTTTTTTTATATTATTGACTTTATTTCTAGTTATTTTAAAACAATTTATATAAATATACATGTCTAATTATTATAGTATAATACTATAATTTGTATTATAATACATGTAATACACACATACATATATATATTGAGGTTACACAGCAACCACGAGTTTGTGTGATCTGTTTTGACCACAATAGAAAAGCTATTCTGAGGATAAAATGACATGTTTTGTGTCAACGTGTATTCTTTTCATAATATCAGGTGTGGTCTAAGAATATTACCTAATTTGAAATGCCACTAATTAATTTGCGAAACCGACAAATTCGAAAATGTATGGAAATATTACAATTTATTACAAATCATAACAAAGGAATAAGTAGGTGTAATCTTTCAAAGTAATGAATTGATAAAAATCTACAGATATATATTTTCAAGAATATATCAAAACAACTGCTAACTTTTTCTTGTGTATTATCATTTACAGAAAACAAATGTGAAGCGACCTTCAAGTGTTAGCCAATCAAATTGCATTGAATCAGGTAATTAAAATATACTTCCGGTCAAAGATCACCGTGCCAACCAATGAAAACGCATTTAGAGTTTATTCGACGTTTGGTATAAACTGAATGCGATTCAACAGTTGTAATGATTATTTCGTGCCTTTGGAGTTGAATAAAACCCACCTATTGTGGTAGAAATAATAGTATTTTCTGTACTGTCATTATCAATACATGTCCAATTATTAAGGTATAATACTATAATACACACATATATATAAACCATGGGTTCCACGTCCCTGTGACATGAACCAGATGCTTCCCAACACAAAAGTCTCAATGGTACATCGGAGTTGTCTTTCTTTAGACTTAAAACAACTTTTAGACACAATATCAGAACTATTCAATTTTAGAATTGTGTAACTTAATGGAATTACGTCCTCTTTATGAGTGTGGTGATGTAGGCATTTCGAACAGATACAATATAAAAGACGTTTAATGATATGTATCTGTTTAAAGCCTCCCTACTGCACACACATTTTAAATTATTAGATGATGACCGACATGTCTAAATCAAAGTGTATGTGAAAAAAAATGTAATATATTTTTTTCACTTGTAACATTTGTCCTTTTAAAAGATTATTTTTTTCACATTTATTTTTTCCTGGTTCAAAGATGATGTTTTTGAATTTATCAAAATAAAAAATAGGATTTAATGCATAGTCCCGAATTCTACAACGAGTTGTCGTCCTTCGGCCAAAAAATGCTGGTTTCAACGGGGGACACAACCATCTCATACTGTACCTTGATACAATACATTGTAAGCGATTCTTTCCGCTTACAAAATAACTTTGAATATTTTGAACAATAAAGAGAAATACAAATGATGGTGGAGTGTAACGCGACCAAAAGTGTTGAATCGTAACGCGTTTAAGATGGTCGAGAGGAGGTTTCTCTCTTGCCGTTTACCTCACGGGCCAATAATCAAAGTACTGAGAGTACTTAAGTTGAGTACTTTCCAAAATAGAAATTGCATTTTGTTTAACGGAGTATTCCAGAGACATCTTCCCTCAGTTTTAGAAATATCTGGTGTGTTGGTAGGTATTTATTATGACATCTATGCTTTTCTGTATGGAATTTGGAATAGATGATTTTATAAGAGAGTTATTGGCCTCTTTTTTTGGCATTTCCATCTGGTCAGAAGTCCGACAGTTCATAACTGATCATCCAGTTCAGGCTTATCTTAATAACATCACTAGTACTTAATATCCCAAGTTGATAAGACCTTCCCTTCACAAGGTATCTTATATTGTCACAATGAGATCGTCTTAAATTTGGGGGCCGCGGAGGCCGAGTGGATAGGACACTTTATCACTAGTCTCTACCTCTCGGTTGCGAGTTCGAAACCCACGTGGGGCAGTTGCCTGGTACTGACCATAGGCAGATGGGGTTTCTCCAGGTACTCCGACTTTCCTCCTCCTCCAAAACTAAGCACGTCCTTAAATGACCATGACTGTTAATAGGACGCTAAACAAAAAAATAAACCAAACCAAAGTCTTCAACAGCCGGACATATCCGAGTGTCTTATTCTAGAAAAGACATCATGAACTTACCTCCTAAGTCGATAGGTCCTTCAGTTAAGGAGTGTTAGTGAATGTAAAGATTTTAAATATGGGTTTTAATCACCATCTTTAGATGTGCGACAGGTCTGATTTGGTGCAATTTTGATTACTGTAAATGTACACATTTTAGCGGTAATATTATTTTAGCGTCTTTTTTGCACTGGAACCATTCTACTAAATTATGATTGTGCTAATTACACTTTCTATACAGCTATTTCTATCAAAAGTATGTGGGTGAACCGATTCTTCATTTCGCTAATCTGTTAAAATGTGGTATGTGCGAAGTGCGCCAAAATTAGTTCGATTTCAGTATTTTAACTTAAAATGCTTCCTTCCATCAGATCTGGACCTACAATCCACACTGGGTACAATAGTTATGATACTGTTTTTTGTATGACGACCATGAGTTTGATCTTAAGGGTCACAGTATTGTTGAACTTGGCTGGTGAGGCATACTGTGGTCTGTATAGTTGGTTAAATTCGCGAGGGATTTCAGTTAGCTATATTCGCGTTAAATATAGCATGGCAATAAATAAAAAAATATGTCGGACAGTTAATTACGGGAACATCGCAGGAAAATTATCGCGACGTGATTGGTCAAGAAACGTGACGGACATTTTAAACACTATTGATCTAAGAGTTTAACACTGGAAACCTACCTTTGTTATAAATGAGGAAGTGAACCGTGCATAGATTGAACTCTATTAAGTGAACCATGTTTATCCCACCTATTCGCCAGGTACCAGTTAATCTGATTGAACTCTAAATAAGTAATTATGCACCCTTCAACAGAACGCAACCACAGCCTTTTTTTAAAAGTCATTAGTATTCCTAAAAATTACATGATTATCATCTGAAACTCTTAAGGAACATAAATTACTTACAAAATAAAACTTCCTTTTTCCTACCATATATATTCAAATACTATTTGCTTCACTCATTTATTTCAACCCATCTTTGATTGACTTCAAGAGAGTCTCAATTAGTTGATTTAATGAATCGAGGTTTTACTAATGCATAGGTTGAGGTTATTAAAAGACTATTTTGATACCATTTTGTATCATATGTAGTAATCTATAACAATTAATCGTGATTTTTCAAAATCATAGAGCAAGTAAAGAATATACTATTACATGGAATACCATTTAAACCATATCCGTACAGTTAAGTCATTAGACAGGGGAGCAGCTGTACAGAGATTAATGAACCTTTCATCTTGATTCCTTCTCGTTAGCTGAAAAGACACATATTCAAATTATAGTGTGATTTCTACCCCGCAAGTAATTGCTATGAGGAGGTAAACCAATAATACGTTATTTATCTTAGACATAATACTTGACAGATAACACAACCCTGTTGTATGACTTATTATTTATCATTGAATGTTTGGCAAAATTTGGACCACGGCTTATAATTTTAGCGAATTTTCATATGCGTTTGGTTGGTACCATTAACAATGGCACCGACAGATAACTGACAAATTGCTTGGGTATAATTAACTTTGGCAGAGGGCACCAACACAGAATTTGCATATGCCCAGTGTTTCTCAAATTTAATCAAATTAAGTTCAATGTCACTGTTTACAGTTCCAATACTTGTGTTAGATGAGATGAAAAAAACCTAAATCACAACACTTTTAAATGAACATACAATGTACGTCATCAACCCAAGGCCCGAGTACAGCACCTCAGTTACGAACATATGTTAGACAATCGAAGTCTGGGTACAGCATCTCAGTCAATTTAAATTTAGATTGTCCTCAATAAAGGTAATATATTCATAATTAATGGTTTTGTGGCGTGTACCAAGCGAATACACTGGCTAACTTGACGGCTGTAGAGTTGTAGCAGTGATCGGGTGTGACGTTGGTTGTTTTATGTCTAGAAAGATCTTTGATGACTTTGACCACCAACATTAAAAAATATATCACAACAAAATAATAAGAGTGGTTGGGCTTGATGTTAAAATTTACAAATATGCACATTTACCTCACAGCTAAAAAAGACTACCGTTTGCTTGAATTTTGCTTCGGGGAGGAAACTAATTATAAGCTATCGCCTCTCCCGGACAGTATACAAGATGAAAAACTCTTAAACTGTAATAAATCCCTGCTTGAAATAAGACACATTTATTATGTACTTTGACACACCTTAATCCCAGGCGTCTGCATCTAGTTAATATGTACATTTGTATACAAATATTAGCCTGTTCTACAATATCAACAAGGTGTAACAATTAAAAACCGGACGATGCATCGACTGTGTAATGGAAGTATGCTTTATATGTTTTTGGTGCAGTCTGATTGGTCGACAGCTTTCGTAATAATACTAACAATAATTGTCGACCAATCAGACTTTCCGTTTTAAAGCAGCTTTAATGTGGTTGTCTCCTTCAGTTTAGGCTGAACATCAATGAAATACAATATAATGTGAGCTGGGCAATGAGAGGTCAAAAACTATGATACAATGTGATGTGGATTATGAGTGGTAGAAAATAGAATATAATTTGATGTGGAGTATGAGAGGAAATAAATAGAATATAATGTGATCTGGAGTATGAGAGGAAACAAATATAATATAATGTGATCTGAAGTATGAGAGGGAACAAATATAATATATAGTGATCTGGAGTATGAGAGGAAACAAATAGGATATGATGTGATCTTTGGTATGAAAGGAACACATATACTATACTGTGATCTTGACTATGAGAGGGAACAAATATAGTATAATGTTAACTGGAGTATGAGAGGGAACAAATATAGTATAATGTTAACTGGAGTATGAGAGGGAACAAATATAGTATAATGTTAACTGGAGTATGAGAGGGAACAAATATAGTATAATGTTAACTGGAGTATGAGAGGGAACAAATATAGTATAATGTTAACTGGAGTATGAGAGGGAACAAATATAGTATAATGTTAACTGGAGTATGAGAGGGAACAAATATAGTATAATGTTAACTGGAGTATGAGAGGGAACAAATATAGTATAATGTTAACTGGAGTATGAGAGGGAACAAATATAGTATAATGTTAACTGGGGTATGAGAGGGAACAAATATAGTATAATGTTAACTGGGGTATGAGAGGGAACAAATATAGTATAATGTTAACTGGGGTATGAGAGGGAACAAATATAGTATAATGTTAACTGGGGTATGAGAGGGAACAAATATAGAATAAAATGTGATCTGGGGTATGAGAGGGAACAAATTAAATACAATATAATGCGAACTAGATTGTGAGATGGAATAATGTGAAATATATTCCAGACTATCAGAGGAATCAAATATAGTGTAGCTTACATAGAATACCAAGGTGAGGAATAATGCCATATGATATTAAATTTGAGATCGTAAATACAATGGAATATAAAACGGATTCTTATTGGGAAATTTTACGTTTGATTTATATATTCATTTGTATATGTGTCGTGAATTGTAACAGTTGCAATATAGACAAGGAAGTAAAATTCTGTTGGACATTATTTTTCTATTGATCAGTTATTTGTCTCCATTGAGACACAAAACTCTGTTTTACGTTAGTATAAAACGGCTCACAATTTTGTTGTCTCACAGGCAGTATTTGACAGTAAAACCTTGGCGAGCATAAAAGTAATGCAGACAAGCACTGTCTAGCAAGAATCAATTCACTAACGAAACAACCAGGGACTACCAAGTTATAGAGACATATCTCGAAATAGAAACAATGCATTTTTGGAAGAAACCTAACCGCGAAATTGATGCAACATATTGAGAAATATATTTCATGTGCTGTTTCAGACTGTTTTATTTCAGCGAAACTGACATCAAGCTGACAAGTTTCAAGTTGGATTATCCGACGTGGGTTTGTCCAATTCCGTTGTTTTAAGGTCCTGGTATTTTTTTTTTCTGGTAAAGACCAAAGTGTAGTTTTTTATTGATATTTATCTTTTGATTGTTTTGCTGAACTGTTTTGTCTGGACATGGTCGTTACAGGATGTTCAATGCCGGTCCCACTCATCATTTAAACGGTGACGGCGCGTCAGATGTAGGGTGGTGTTTAACGACGGATACGCCTTAAGTCACTGCCACATTCACACACTTTCAAGTGTATATTCCAATTGATTGTAGCATGTGGATGATCTCGGTAAAGCCTGGATAGACTGACAATGGCCGCGCAGACAGTTTCAAAGTTGTATATAGATGAATTTACTTAAATATTCAATTTTCGTTATCAAAACAGAAAAGCAGAATATTTCCCTACAGATATTTGGTTTGTTCAACAATTGTCTTGGAAAGTTTTTTAAAGCTAAAAATAATACTGTTTTTTTTTAATATGTTTTTTGTTTATGTTTTTTGTTTTAGTTTTGGTTTAAATGATAATGTTCTTCAATTACTGGCAATTTAGATGGAAATGTTGTGAGGAAATAGCTGCTTCTTGGAAAGATATTTTAAGAAATCGCATGAAACATGCTCATTTTATGATTTTAATTTTCATTATCATTCATATAAGAGATAAATATGTACATTTATAAATGTATATACATATTAATATTAATTTATTATTATTTTTTCTTTATTACTGAAGTATTTAAATCCATTTCAGGGTTATGTGGATATGCTTTGTGAATATTTATCATTCGTGTCTCACTTTGTTCCGGTTGCGTACTATATTTTCTTTTTTGGTTACACGTTATATACACAGATGAAAAGATATATAAAAATAGACCGATCTCATGACATTCAAAACATTTGATTATACTAATGCCAGAATTATGTCGCGGCTTCTTACTAAAGCCGTATTGTAGCCTTTGTGATATTTATTTTTCTCAAACGAAATATATGCTACAATGTTAACATATTACTCATTTCCGGTAGGGGGAGGTTACTCTAAAAACCGTTAATCTTACACAATAGTGTTGATTTAAAAAAAAAAATCGTTCGCTTAATTTGTTTCATTCCTATTTTAATTACACATTTATCTCGTGAATGAATGTTTAGAATTCTTTGAAGGTTCCTTATTTAGGTGTTACATTACACGTGGCATCCCCAGATAATCTGTTTATCACCTTTATGTCCGAGGAAGGAAACAACCTCCGATACACGTACTGCTCTCTAATCAATATTAGCTATGAGTAAGCCTGGTGATCTAAGGTTATGACAAACCTTCCTTTAGCCGTTATCAAGAGTTACAAATCTTTTTTCCAAGGTGACTTTTATCTTTTTGATCGCTAGGTTGGTCTAAATCAAACAATGAACAATATACAAAAGCGATATATCTCTTTTTTGATCAGAGACTCATTTGAAATAGACCCTAGTTTAAAATGCCAGTTTCAATTATATCTCAACCCGTGGAATATTTCTAACATGATGTTTAGTAGCGCGTGGTCATCTACCAGGCTTCCTCCAGAGGACCCTACCCTGTTGATAATGATAATAGACTCACAGGAAAGGACACTACGAACTAGTATATGGTCCTCTTTTTCGGTGTGTATTGAAGGATTTATAAAAGATGACGCTAAACTAAATATATTTTTTAGATATGAATTTAACAATGGAATAATGTATTCAGTATATGCTGAATAATGTACATAAATCTGCATCATACAGATAGGGCTCGTCAGTTTAGCAGGAGATATCAAAGTGTTTCGATCAAAATATATATCAAACCCTGTTTTTTTATCGACTTTGATTTAAAATCAAAGTTTGCATTTCGTGTTTCTTTGTGTTATAAACATTGTAGTAATTCATGGTTTCCACATTTTCGATTTCATTTCATCAGAAAAAACCAACCAACGAATATCACCAAATATGATTATATGCTCAGTCAGCATTTAAACAGCGACGCTTACATTTAACATTATCAGAATATACAGGTTTTACTGTCTCGTCAATATTTTCTATAATCTCCAAGGTACGAGGACAAAATAAACAACGTCATAAACAAAAAACAGCAAAGTCTTCTTTGTGGTTAACAAAAATGATAAATTATACAAAATCATCGAAACACAATAATGAAATGTACCACAGCGTCAATGAAATGATGAGTAATTCAACATCAACACACATAAACCATATACCGTGTACGACATTGTCTACACTCATTAAAAAGGAATTACCACAGTGTCGATACCGCTAAACAAAATTTACCACAACGTCATCACAGATAAACAAATTTACCACAACGTCAACACAGATAAACAAAATTTACCACAACGTCAACACAGATAAACAAAATTTACCACAACGTCATCACAGATAAACAAAATTTACAACAACGTCAACACGTATAAACAAAATTTACCACAACGTCAACACAGATAAACAAAATTTACCACAACGTCAACACAGATAAACAAAATTTACCACAACGTCATCACGGGTAAACAAAATTTACCACAACGTCAACACGGATAAACAAAATTTACCACAACGTCAACACAGATAAACAAAATTTACCACAACGTCAACACAGATAAACAAAATTTACCACAACGTCAACACGGATAAACAAAATTTATCACAACGTCAACACAGATAAACAAAATTTACCACAACGTCAACACGGATAAACAAAATTTACCACAACGTCAACACAGATAAACAAAATTTACAACAACGTCAACACAGATAAACAAAATTTACCACAACGTCATCACGGATAAACAAAATTTACCACAACGTCAACACAGATAAACAAAATTTACCACAACGTCAACACAGATAAACAAAATAAATAGGAGCGTCAACACACATTAACAATATCTCCTACAGTATCACCCAAAAATAACCCATATTTTCTACAGCGTCAACACACCAGGATAAAATAAACAGCAACATTAGAAAGTAGTTAATATGCAACATCACCAACGCAAATGAGCCTGGATGTTAACACACAATATCGAACATAATTTCACTATAAAACGACAATCAAGAGAAGAAAGTAATTTGTTTTGATAAGATCATGATACAACTACTTCAGCAGTGTTTTCTTAATCAAATATTTCTTATAATACACGTGCTTAGTAAAAGGCTTTCTTCTTCACCCGTTCCATTTCATATTCTCTAGATTTTCTGTTAACAAAACATTAGTTTTGCATGAATTAGCGCTAGATAAAGAAAACAATCTCTTTTTCTATTTAGTATGGTATTATAGAGAACTGCTATAGACCACCAGACCATGCAAGGTGATGTGTTTGTATGACTTTCATCTTGAAATCGATACCATTGATGTGGAAAAGGCAGAATGATTTCTAATTTGTCTTGCTTACATGCTCTATTCATCTTAGGAAGTATGTAAAACATTGACCTGAAATAAGGAGTGGAGATGTAGGATAGCCAGTGGTCAAGTACTGACCGTTATACTGAGACACACGGTATGGGTCCAATTTTCTTCCCATCAGGCCAGGTATTTCATATACTTCTGCGTATCAGAAATCAACCTTTGAAACGTCTGATAGCAAATTGAGGGTAATATAGTGAAATATTGTCATTCCTAAACATCACATTTTTACCATTTCAGTTACAGACACTTCATTTTTTATATAAGCAGAAAAATACAAGTTATACATGCCATTGTTTATACATGCACCCTCGCTTAAAGCTACACAATCACGAGTCTTTTTAAATTCACTTTTATTCGTATTTATAAAAACGCTAACAACAGGGAAAAAATCACTTGCATTCAATATTCCACTGCCTCGAATGTTAGATGTAAGTACTTCTTCACTATCTATCGAAACAAACGTGTGACATCACAATGTATTATTAAAATATAACGTTACATCAGTAACTTCAATTGTACGTCATATGTAACTGTGTGTCATAGCTAGTTAAGTTGCGAAAAAGAAGATGTTTTCATTGATGGATTTCAAATGTCATTACAAAGTCATAAGTCCTGCGGATTTGGAAAGAGTAACCGCAAAAATAATCATGTAGTTTGAATTCCATACCAATAATCACAAGATGTGTACATCATAGACACGAAACGAGGTATAACATACGAAAAGTTAATGTCGCGTTGTCAAAACGAGATTACGTACAGTCAAATAGAAATAACAATACAATTTACACTTTGTACGTGTGGCACTAAGCGATGATGTAAATGATGTGATGTAGAAGTTAAATGTGTTAATATTGTGCATGAAAAGAATTATCTAGATCGATTACAACTTACAACACCACAAATGGTAGAACTTGCTTTCTCTTCAACCAGAAAAATGTAAAAGTACGTAAAGGAGATATTTGTGAACATAATCATTAAGTTCCAGTAAAAAGGGATAAGAAATATAGTCTGGCGGGCGATGACGTCCCCCTCAAGGACAAGAACTGACGTAGATGGGCTCTTACTGATAGGCTCTCACCCTCCCACGATGATTCCATGTGAAGGCGTTATAAATGTCAATTAAAGATTGAAAAACAAATTACTTCATCCTGTATTGTTGTCAATGTTAAAATGTCTATTTCACTTTTGATAACCTATAAAGCAACCTAAAATTTACAAATTTAACGCTTTTGATTTTCATGTGATTCATAATGCATTAATCTACCTCTGGGGGATGAGAGGACGTGTTATTCAAGAGATACAGCCCCACTAGACATATTGCGGCAGGGAGGAATCATTGCCGTGGCAGTTATCGGCTGTCTCTGATAGCCTTCCCGGTCTATGCCGGCCTAACCATGTTAAATCGATGTGCTTTAACACGAGTTGTCCACGTGCTAGCTGGCACGCTTTGACGCGCAACTTATGCAATAAATTGGCGATAAAGCTTAGGCATACGCGATACTATAGTCATAATTATCACACGTACGGCAGATTTACGGCATTTCTATGTTAAAACAAGTTGTCCAGTACTCTCATGAATATTGCAGGATGGTCAACATAACTAAGTGATGTTCCGCCACAAGAAAGGTTAAATGGCTAATTTGCATTCCCTTGTTGCTAATAGGAAAACTAGAATGTCATTTGTCACCAATTTGACTAGCGCATGTCAATTTTGATTAGACATTTGTTTCTTGTCAGATGCACCTGATTGACGCATGTTATTGCTTATAAGGTAGACATTTGGCATATCTAGTTTCTGATCGTCTCTTCCCAGAAAGAAAACATTATCTCACAGATAATTGTGATTATCACTTTGAGTGTAATTATTCCTTCCAACAGGTCAAAAGTCAAAACCAATTTGTTTACAGAGAAGATGAGACCCGATTCAAATCTATGTTCTATATATAGTGTTGAAAGGCTTTTATGTTTTTTTTTATGATTTTATGATGATATAATGTATTATGTCTTCATCTTTGTTTGAAAAATTTACATTAAGAAGGAAATCAATAGTGATCATAATTAACCAAAATTTCAACACATAATAAAGGAAAGCCGTATTTTTAGTTTTGTTTTTTTATCGTGTCCTCATTAAAAAGTAATAACGTTTTACTTTGATATCATTATATGTACATTTTACTACAATCACATCAAAGTACCAAACCATTCAGTTTATTATTGTTTTTTTTTTACATCAGTCAACAAATTAATTCAGAACACATGATAATTATATCGACGTAGATATGCATTTAGAAAATGTATTGCTTGCACTAATATACCAAACCATGCAAAGTACTAAACCATTCAGTACATCTACATACATTGTTTACATTAATGTTCAAAACTATCAACAACACACACCGTTTACATACATTTTTAAAACCGTTAAGTACACGCACCGTTTACAGCAATGTTCAAAACCATCAGGTACACACACCGTTTAAATTAATGTTCAAAACCATTACAAACATTATGTACATCAATGTTCAAACCATCAAGTACATACATCGTGTATATCAATGTTCAAAATAATTCAATACATACACAGTTTACATCATACTTAGGTAGTGGGGTCGAGTTTATTCAGCTGAGTTGGTCGGGATGAGGTCTTCGCTGGCAAGGATGGTCAGGTCGAGCTTGAGAAAGTCAAATGGAGTTGGTCTGTTAAGTTTGTTGGCATCGGTCAAATGTCCACTCAATTTACAAAAGACCATCCGATTAAAGTTGACTCCTCATGCTGACAGTTCTGAATGACAAGATCTGATATCAAAGTCATTGTGATTCCATATTTAAAAGTAAATGTGAGTAAATGTTTTAAAAGGCTTTTCCATCTTTGTCCCATTCTCATCTTCCATCATCTCTGTTTCATTGTCTTCCTCAGTCATCACTGTTCAATTGTTTTACCCTGTAATTTCCGTAGTATTCTCTATCTCTTTCATCACGGACTTTGTCTTCCTCCGTCATCTCTGTTCCATTGTCTTCCTCCGTCATCTTTGTTCCATTGTCTTTCTTCATCATCTTTGTTTTTTTATTGTCTTCCTCTGTCATCACTGTTCCATTGTCTTCATCTGTCATCTTTGTTCCATTGTCTTCCTCCGTCATCTCTGTTCCATTGTCTTCCACCGTCATCTCTGTTCCATTGTCTTCCTCCGTCATCTTTGTTCCATTGTCTTCCTCCGTCATCTCTGTTCCATTGTCTTCCTCCGTCATCTCTGTTCCATTGTCTTCCTCTGTCATCTATGTTCCTTTGTCTTCCTCCGTCATCTATGTTCCTTTGTCTTCCTTCGTCATCTCTGTTCCATTGTCTTCCTTCGTCATCTTTGTTCCATTGTCTTCCTCTGTCATCACTGTTCCATTGTCTTCATCTGTCATCTTTGTTCCATTGTCTTCCTCCGTCATCTCTGTTCCATTGTCTTCCACCGTCATCTCTGTTCCATTGTCTTCCACCGTCATCTATGTTCCTTTGTCTTCCTTCGTCATCTCTGTTCCATTGTCTTCCTTCGTCATCTTTGTTCCATTGTCTTCCTCTGTCATCTTTGTTCCATTGTCTTCCTCTGTCATCTATGTTCCTTTGTCTTCCTCCGTCATCACTGTTCCATTGTCTTCCTTCGTCATCTTTGTTCCATTGTCTTCCTCTGTCATCTTTGTTCCATTGTCTTCCTCTGTCATCTATGTTCCTTTGTCTTCCTCCGTCATCACTGTTCCATTGTCTTCCTCCGTCATCTCTGTTCCATTGTCTTCCTCCGTCATCTCTGTTCCATTGTCTTCCTCTGTCATCTATGTTCCATTGTCTTCCTACGTCATCACTGTTCCATTGTCTTCCTCCGTCATCTCTGTTCATTTGTCTTCCTCCGTCATCTCTGTTCCATTGTCTTCCTTCATCATCTTTGTTTTTTTTTTATTGTCTTCCTCTGTCATCACTGTTCCATTGTCTTCATCTGTCATCTTTGTTCCATTGTCTTCCTCCGTCATCTCTGTTCCATTGTCTTCCACCGTCATCTCTGTTCCATTGTCTTCCTCTGTCATCTATGTTCCTTTGTCTTCCTCCGTCATCTATGTTCCTTTGTCTTCCTTCGTCATCTCTGTTCCATTGTCTTCCTTCGTCATCTTTGTTCCATTGTCTTCCTCTGTCATCACTGTTCCATTGTCTTCATCTGTCATCTTTGTTCCATTGTCTTCCTCCGTCATCTCTGTTCCATTGTCTTCCACCGTCATCTCTGTTCCATTGTCTTCCACCGTCATCTATGTTCCTTTGTCTTCCTTCGTCATCTCTGTTCCATTGTCTTCCTTCGTCATCTTTGTTCCATTGTCTTCCTCTGTCATCTTTGTTCCATTGTCTTCCTCTGTCATCTATGTTCCATTGTCTTCCTACGTCATCACTGTTCCATTGTCTTCCTCCGTCATCTCTGTTCATTTGTCTTCCTCCGTCATCTCTGTTCCATTGTCTTCCTTCATCATCTTTGTTTTTTTTATTGTCTTCCTCTGTCATCACTGTTCCATTGTCTTCATCTGTCATCTTTGTTCCATTGTCTTCCTCCGTCATCTCTGTTCCATTGTCTTCCACCGTCATCTCTGTTCCATTGTCTTCCTCCGTCATCTCTGTTCATTTGTCTTTCTCCGTCATCTCTGTTCCATTGTCTTCCTCCGTCATTTTTGTGCCTTTGTCTTCCTCCGTCATCTTTGTTTCTTTGTCTTCCTTCGTCATCTTTGTTCCATTGTCTTCCTTCGTCATCTATGTTCCTTTGTCTTCCTCCGTCATCTATGTTCCTTTGTCTTCCTCCGTCATTTCTGTCCCATTGTCTTCCTCCGTCATCACTGTTCCATTGTCTTCCTCCGTCATCACTGTTCCATTGTCTTCATCTGTCATCTTTGTTCCATTGTCTTCCTTCGTCATCTCTGTTCCATTGTCTTCCTTCGTCATCTTTGTTCCATTGTCTTCCTCTGTCATCACTGTTCCATTGTCTTCATCTGTCATCTTTGTTCCATTGTCTTCCTCTGTCATCACTGTTCCATTGTCTTCATCCGTCATCTTTGTTCCATTGTCTTCCTTCGCATCTTTGTTCCACTGTCTTCCTCCGTCCTCTCTGTTCCACTGTCTGCATCCGTCATTTCTGTAACATTGTCTTCCTGCTCCAGCTCCTTCTATTGTCATCCGCCATCTTCTCTGTAGTATTGTTTTCCTCGATCATCTCTTGCCCATTGTCATCATCCGTCATCTCCGTAGTGTTATCTTCCTTCGTCATCTGTTTTTACGCTGTCATTATGTCCTCTAAATGTAATGCATCATATACATTAGAGTATGTCGATCCAAAGGATTATTTTACAATCGTTTTGAACACTTAGTACCTATATGTTGAAACCGAAAAAAAAAAAATGTTTGAAGCATGTCGGATAAAATCCCATAAATCCTTAAATCAGAAATCATCGAATTACCGTATAATGATTTATTGACACCAGTCGTTACAAATTTAGAATTCTTTTTAGGAGTTTAACTAATTCCGAAACGTTACTCCGATGGAATAGAATTGTTCCTCACGAAATCCAAACATCAACAACAGCCTTTTTCCATCCCCTAACATCGCGTATGAACTGAAGGTTTAGCAATCTAGTTTTTGTCGTAAGACATATCGAGGAAAAACGCTCAGCTTTGAGGGGAATACAAAAGTGCAAATTTAATTTAATTTTGATTTTAATGGTAAGATACTAGTCCTATCAACGACAAATGTTAATGTATATCCGTTGGAAGATAAAGGCGTATTTACGGAATTTTATCGGGACTGAGTGGGGGAAGGAATGGCTCTGAACAGACATGTAAGAGTTCCCAAACGTGTACTTAAATATCTCATTTCAGTGGTGTATGGCTTTATAAAATTTTGTTGAAAGCGTTTTAATGACAAGTGATGTATGATACATATTTCTATTACATGTATACCGACACGGGGCTGCAGTGACCGAGTGGTTAAGGTGTCCCGACACGTTATCACTAGCCCTCCACCTCTGGGTCGCGTGTTCGAAACCTGCGTCGGGAAGTTTCCAGGTACTGCCCGTAGGCCGGTGGTTTTTCTCCGGGAACTCCGCCTTTCCTCCATCCACAAAACCAGGCACGTCCTTAAATGACCCGGGCTGTTAATAGGACGATAAACAAAATACCCCAAAGAGTAGCAAATCTAAATATGATTTTAGTTATAGAGTATAAGTCGATTAATGAACTGCTCCATACAATATGAAAATGAAATATATGTATATATATAAATATATATGAAATGGATTAATGCTAAATTTGTAACAGTAATAAATATTTCAATTTCTACTCAAGTTGGACTCGATGAAACTACCAAACTTAATCTGTTTCATTTGCTCATGAATTTGACCAGATTAACACTGATCAGTGCGTATGAATACATGGTTAAAATCCTTCCGCGGAACTATTTCACTTTGTTCTACATTGTTGTTATAAACATGGATTAATTATTAAGATTATCAAATTTATAATATATTCTTGTATTTTATGAAAGACCAGATATGCTAGATACTTTTTTTGACAAAATAATGCTGTTTTTAATCCTAAAATTGCGGACTATTTTACTCGACCGACAAGACATGCACAATCCGGAACTCCTCGGACTTTTCCGCATTTAGACTTGCACAAGCTACAAGATATTGATATCAAGACCGACTTTTTTATTCGAAGAAAAAAAAAAAAAAAAAACAATTGAAATATAAGGATTGAATCTAGATTTGGTCGATTTCATGGGGTCATGAATTGAGTTGCTCTTGAGACAAATTCAACATGACGCAGTTCATTAAATTTGTCTCAAGAGCAACTCAATTCATGACCCCATGAAATCGACCAAATCAAGATTCAATCCTTAAATGTCGTCAAATGAGTTATTTTCAGGTACCAAAACAACCTACATCGAATCTACAGTCAGTGTTATGACCGCTTTACAACGTAAACACTATAGCTTAAATGTTCCCGTGTTTGTTGTATATAACACAAGACAATATGAATTTGTTCAATGTATCGTATATCGATATACATGTATCTTATTGTTTCCATCTGTGTACTAGTAGGTGAAAATACATGTACTTCAGTCTGAGCATTTCATTATTTTATAAGATTAGATTAAACTTGAAACCAAAATGATATGGTAAAATGTAAAATATCCTTTTTTTCTTAAATCAAGAAAGTAATCATTAAAAAATAGATTAATATTGAAAATTAAACATTGGCAAGGCTAAATCAATAACATTCTTACTAGAATTGTTTCACTTCTGGTCTGAATATCTTGTCCGGTTTTCCCAACTGGAGGGACAAACCCGACTGATAAGGTTAAACGTGTCGACATGTAAAACAACATCGTCCATCCCCCTTAAATTGGCTTAGTATGGAGTGCAAAACCATTCCACTGCTATTCTAAGGAGGGTATCTGTGAAGGCTGCAATTGTTGAACATAAGCCAGGCTAAGGATGGGTCAGTCTACTGGTTATGGGAACAAAACAGATGTTGACAAATTAGGATTAAAGCCAGGGATATAATATTAAGCGCTCAAGGCAGTTTTAATTTATGCGGCAGTAGCTGACAGTAGAACAACGGGATAATTAGGTCATAATAAAACGGGGAACAGACTAGAAGATATGATGATATCTTGGAAAGTGATATTTTACACTGGTGTAGTCAATATCGACTTTGATTTCGGCAAGGTGTTTGAGTGTAAGGACAGCGAATACTCTTTGCACTGTAGAAATGTAATGATAACATTTGTTTTGCTTTTTGTCCTAATGTTTACGAGATTGATAAGAGTTTTCCTGGAGCTTGCAATACCAAGGGGGTATTAGCTTTGCGTCTTCATAATGCAATGTCATGCATTTTGTTTTACAATTTACAGTGTTATCAAATTCTGACTAGGCGAGAAGTGATTATGAAAGTAGACAATGGCTTATGGGAATAGAACAATATAACTAAGACGTATACTTATACCTGTGACATTTAAGCATCAAAACCATTTGACATTAGCGCAAAATGATACCATTACCAACAAGAACAAAATCCTTGATATGACTACGGTATATCTTGAAGCGTAATTCCTCTTTTGAACTTTATAGCTACTTGTTATAACTAGATTCTCGTTTGAGTCTTGTTAAAACAAATCCCTCACTTGAACCATATCGTTACTTGTTATGAGAAAATTCTTAGCTTGAACTTTATCGTTGCTTGTTGAAACAAATTCTTAGATTGAAATACATTGTTGCTTGTTATGACAAATTCACTTGGTATAAATGATATTGTTGTAACAGATTCGTTTGCACAATATCCTTACTTTTGGCAACAAATTCTTAAATTGAAATACATAATTGTTTGTTATAACAAATTCACTTGATATAGATATAAATGATTTCCTCATTTTGAACTATACCGCTACATGTTATAACAAATTCTTAGATTGAAATTCATTGTTAGTTGTAACGACAAATTCCCTTCATCTACACATCTTTCTCGTTTGAACTATATCGCTGCTGTTTGAAACTATACATGTAGCGTAACTTGTTATAATAAGTTCCTTTTCGAACTATACAGATATTTGTCATAACTAAACCCTGATTTATAAGAACTACATCTTTTTTTAGATCACCCCTCATTCAATAGTAACAACCATATCGCGTTTTGTGATTCATAAAACGTCCTACAACCTGTTTATCTTTATACCTGATCGAACATACATCAACATCAATCTAAACATCAGAATCATTGGACGGGTAGCGAGATTCGCCTAATCTTGATGTACTCGGTAACCGTACTTTGAGGTCATGTTGCATGATAGTCCACCATGAAGGTGAGATAAACTCAAGCATGCTTTACACGAAACACTATCCTAACAATGACATATCTGTCTTAGTTATTTTATGGCGTAAAACAGGTTCATATGATATTTCTCTGCAACGTTTCATTAACATTTATTTTTAATAATCATCATTTTATGTCTTAATGACAACAAAAGTCATCCTTAAAACTATTACAAAATTGAATTGTTACTGTTAAATCTTAGTCATTGAGAGCTGAATCAGATTAAGTGTGTGAGATAAAGTGTCACTTTTTTCAAAATCCTCGTTTGTCTGTTGATGAAACTCCAACTTTGGGAACAAAAGATATGTTCTGTAGATCTTTATTAATAAAAAATGTTATAAATGAGGAAAAAATGTCTATGTGGTTAGATGCTCAATATTTCCCAGCTTTTTGTAAATAAGAAAGAATTCATTGCTATAAATAGTATTTCTTTATGTATGTGTTTATTTTGTAATGCTTATATTGCAATATTACTTATTTGAAAATCCAATCAATAGTCTTAGAACATTAACGCACGCATGCGCACAAGGGGTCTCGACTTGAAAAAGTCGACAAATTTCAAATGTCGATTGGAATGACAGAAGTCGAATGGAAGTTAATTCTGGTATGGGGTCACCTACCCGACCACGTGGGTTTTCCCCGGGCACTCCGGTTTCCTCACACAGTAAGACCAATCGCGCGCTTCCATCCGGGCCAACAAGCGTGATTAATATAAGTTAATATTACTTGTTTCCCAATTGTTGTAAAATAAATAAAGCTTACATTTTACATTTTAGTTGAGTCTGCTAGCGGAGGCACCGCTAGGACATATGGCACCACTTGTGGCATTTTTCATGATATTTCGTATCACCACATGTGGTGCTTGTCAAACTGTTTCCTGTAAACGAAGAAAAAATGAAAGTTTGAAGTATAATTAGAATATAGATATTTCAGTTAATTATGGTGTGGGAAGCATTTGTATTAAAACATTATTTCATCCCAGTTGTGTGCGGGTGGCTCCTATATATATCGTTGATTGCATCTGTGTCAACTCTTATATGGGAATATCTCTGTAAATCAGAGAGCTAATACACATGCCCTTATCTGATTATTTTCTGCCGATAATATATACATCTTTGAAAGGCGATTTGTTTCAAAATTACTAGTGGTCGATCGGTATTTGTGCGGGTAGTGGGAGAGTAATGAAGCAAAGGGAAATCTGTGTTATCTTGTATCCGATACAGGGATAGGCCTTGTACTGACGTTACTGTAGCTCTAACTCAACCAGACATTCTTCTCCTATCAGTAAATACAAAATGCCATTATTGTGGAATGGGTCATTTGACTTCCGGTAGAGGCGCCGAGTGGCACCGGCGATCAGCTTCCATACGCCTTTCACAAAACTTTCACTTAATGCCTGTAACCTTCAGGTTCGCTGCATCACTTACCTAACTGTAGGGGTGAGCAGAATTCCGGAAATGTCACAGCGTGTTTCACCGGAATTAAGTCATAATGCTGTGCGCATGAGTAGAAATGATAGATGTTTTTTTGTGTTTATTTACCGACAATGATTTGTACGGCTCCTCCTTGGACTGGACGAGAAGGGCACTATTTAGCCTTGATAGCTTCAAAAGTGGAATACAATATGTGTTTAACATCTTATATATCACAACAATAGTGGATTTACACAGTCATTACCAAATTACTTAAAATCAGTAATTGATATTTTGTATAAATCACTAATAAGAAATGTAGTTGGCGATGTAGTTTGGGAAGAAAACATCCAGTAATATTCGGTGAAGCTGCGATCAATTTTGAGTAGCGTTGTTGTAATTGACTATGCTTAGTGTCACATTATCTACGGATTTGGAACAAAAATGTTTTCATATGTATAAAGAAACAATTGGCAGGGATGGCAGATTTTGATATGAGCTATAAATAGATACGTCCTTTTATAACTTTTTTTCCAATCGAACGCGTTATCGGAGAAACAACACAATATTGCTTTTAACATCAGATGTAATCTTCTTATAAATCCGATTAAAATGATAGATACTATATACCTCGATTAAATTTTAAAGAATTACTATTGAATTGCCAGAGATTTTTCTTTTAGGAGTAGTGTTTATAACAATAGACAAACTGTGTGTTATTCTCCTAATGGTGTCATAATTCATAAGCGAAGAGGGATTTAAACATGTCTCTGTTATTACGAGTACTTAAAGTCATAGAATACGATATCTATGTCCAGTGCACAGGGCAATAATCGTCAAGTTGAATGAATGAATTTGAATAATACATCACGTTGTTTTGAGTTCGCAGTGATTATCGTATTTAAGGAGATATCGAGTGTTGTTTTCTGCCAATTCATTACCTGTCGGTTCTCAACATAAAAAATCGCATTTACTCGTGTACTATTCAATGCAAAAGAATGACATCACTGTTCTTTTTATTTATTAGATATTTTATAGCGATAATAATTAAAAATGACGATTTTTTGTGAGTAAATATCGTACATACCCTATGCGCATGCGTTAAACAATAACTCGGATGCCCCCACCAGTTGAGAAGAACATTGACGTAGAAAGAATGGTTGCTACATCACCAGAATAGTGTAAAAGTATGACGTACTACACATCTTTTTATTGACCATAGATTATTTTGTAGATTTGTCTAAAGCACTTACATTGTGTATATGTCATATCATCGCCTGTTTGTGTCGCAATTATTTATTCTTTTAAACACATTTGAGTTTACTTGGTGGTAAAATATAAAGTCGATTTGGTCTATATAGAAAGGGGATATTTCATGTTAAGTCTGTACAGTCTCCGGCATGTTTCTGTTCACTTATATTATGTTCGTTTCAATTCTTGCAAATGGTGTTGCCGGTTTGTACATTCATACGTCATTCATTTTATCTTACGTCATCCAATATTAGATCAAATTACACCAGATTGATACAGTTACCGTTTAGCCGCTTAGTTTCGCGGGGATGAAATGAAATGATTAGACACAGGAAAATGTTATCCGTGAAATGAACTGCAGGTAAGACTGTAGTCATATTGTAACGTCTGTAGCCGACTCGGGAGCCTGCAATCACCAAAGGTTGTTTTGACATCTGTAATTCCTTCGTAATTGCCAGTTGTGATATACATATGTATACTGTACCATTAATCATGCATTCAGCACTCACTTAGTAGGTTGACATTGGAAGCAATATTCGCGAAAATTAGACATCGTCTCAAAGACGGATCGCTGACTTTCAATTCGTTTCAATGTCTTTTTTTTTTAAATGAACATCTCGAAAACTTTGTCCGCGAAAATAACTGGTTCTACGATATTTGTGGTTTTGTGCACTTTTTCCTATATTTTGTTTTACATTTATTTTTGATCATTTTATTTTTCTTGCCGATCGGATGACACAGTGGTAACACACTTGCCTTTCGCCTAGCCGAAAGGGCTCGATTCCCCGATCGGAAAGGGTATGGGGTCACCTGCCTGACCACGTGGGTTTTCTCTGGATACTCTGGTTTTCTCCCACAGTAAAACTATCTTACGCTCCAATCTTAGCCAACAATTTGGTATAACATGTGTCTTAATTGTTGTAAAATCAATAGAGTTTATATAACATTTTAATGTGCCTGACATCACACATTGGGGCCGCGGTGGCCGAGTGGTTAAGGTATCGCGACACTTTAACACTAGTCCTCCACCACTGGGTTGCGAGTTCGAAACCTACGTGGGGCAGTTGCCAGGTACTGACCGTAGGCCGGTGGTTTTTCTCCGGGTACTCCGGCTTTCCTCCACCTCCAAAACCTGGCACGTCCTTAAATGACCCTGGCTGTTAATAGGACGTTAAACAAAAACAAACAAACAAACAAACAAACATCACATTTGGAACTTCTTCCCTGTGGCCCCTGTCATCAATATCTGGCAAGAACTGAAAGGACGAAAAATCTTTCGTCATTTGTATCATCGGTTATAAAATTGATAATCAAATATCATTCTGTCTTATATAACCTATTTTTATGAAACAAATTAATTATTATTTTTTATTTTGATTAGCGCATATAGAAATTGTTTGTGAAATTGATTATAGCATATCTAATTAATTGTCAATTTCGTAATATTTGACAAAAGGGTGGGGGTGGGGCGGAGTATCAGCGTTTTAAATACATACAGGTAAACTACAATTTGTTTTACAAACAAAGTTGTTTTGCTTTGAAAACCTCCATTGTTTACAATATCAGGTGTATTGATCTGTTTAAAAGACGGTGAAGCATTTCGTGTGAAGCAGCAATGATTCCAATATAGAACAGTTTATAATCAGAAAGGCTTTCCTTTTCTGGCCGTTTCAAGGCTTTACGGAGCGCCACCTAGAGGTGCGCCGTCTGTAATGATCAATCTTTGCCCGGCTGATTAGTCTTAAACTCGCTCAGATTATCTCCCAGACGAAAGTTACACATCACGAATCTTATTCATTTCACTGCGCATGCCTTTTGACTTATATGTACTTGCTAAAATCCCAGTGCAAATTCACGTAAACGTGGTTGCTCTCAATCATTTTTAATAACATGTAAGCTTACTTTTCAAAGATATCCCACATATTTCTTTTAAAAATCAATATTCAAAATGGCAGGCTCTACTTCCCTTAGAAACCTATTTAACTCCTTTGACATACCGACGTAGAATTTTTTTTTTTTTTATTGAAACGTTTTAAATCTGTATGTCACATTTTAAACTTAGATATAGAAATTGGTAAATTTATTGGAAATAAATGATTATTGTAAAGTCTCATTAAGATTTTTACATTCTTTACTGCTTTTCAGTTGACCCAGAGGTATTCTGTAACATCATTGACGTTTCTTAGAAGGCCAAAATGGTTGTATGATGTCCCTAACATCAGTGACGAGCCCTAGAGGGACGAAACAGCGGAACGATATCCCTAACGTCACTGACGAGTCCTAGAAAGACAAAACCGCTGCATGATGTCCATAACATCACTGACGAGTCATAGAAGGACGAAACAGCGGAACGATATCCCTAACGTCACTGACGAGTCCTAGAAAGACAAAACCGCTGCATGATGTCCATAACATCACTGACGAGTCATAGAAGGACGAAACAGCGGAACGATATCCCTAACGTCACTGACAAGTCCTAGAAAGACAAAACCGCTGTATGATGTCCATAACATCACTGACGAGTCATAGAAGGACGAAACTGGTGAATGATGTCCCTAACATCACTTACGTGTCCTAAAAGGACCAAACAGCTGTGTGGTGTCCCTAACATCACTGACGAGTCCTAAAAAGACAAAACAGTTGTATGATGTCCCTAACATCACTGATGAGTCCTAGAAAGACAAAACAGCTGTATGATGTCCCTAACATCACTTACGTGTCATAGAAGGACAGAACAGAATATATTTGTATTAATAGGTGTCAATATCTTGCGCGTTATTTGCCCAATCCTTTGACATCTTATTGCTGTAATGTAAAGTTTATTTTTGCATGTGCATCTTATTGCAAATATCACTAACCTTATTCCACGGTTACGAGATAATTCATGACAGCGATTTCTCTGCCAAATGAAATCAAACTAATGAACATATAAATATTTTGTCCAATTAACTACAGCTGTACGCCGTGTGGAGTAGATTGTTTAATTGTTATTGCCTGATTGATTTATTGTAATCGATTACGGTTGATCAATTTCAGGTGCGTCAATGAGGGAGAGGCTGCGGGGAGCTAGTCATAAATATGTAACTGTACTGTCGGACATGTTCTCAGATTTGTGATGATCTGAGATGTCACATTTGTAGTTTCGTATTTTAGTTAAAATACGATACTAAAATACGGGCTATCGATACCCCTATTACACATCAACATTATTATTACGTATTTGTGATTCATTCACATTTTCTGGGCAGTTCATTTCAAACATTATTTTGATTTATCGGGCAATATCTTTGTATCAGCAGCCGGGCATTCATTAACAAATAATATGATTTCTTTTTCGCTTTCGTATCTTCCTTATCATTATTTATGCGTGCTGTATTTTTTCGTTATTGTCAACGCATTTGCAGTCATAGGTCGACCTGTCTCTTGTAAGGATGCTGAAAATCGATCAATGAATCAGTCAGTCAGTCAGTCAGTCAATCAATAAATCAATCAAAGATCAATCTTGAATTATTTAAAGACCATTACTGACAGCAGGTTGTTTCTTTTTTCCCTGGATCTTGTATAATATCGAGAACAATACAAGTAATTACATCAATATCGAAATCCATGTTCCGGTTGATTCATAAATATGTCAATTTCGATTGCCTGGCTAAAATTCTTCATGTAATCTTGCTATAACAACCGGATACTTGGAAGCATTAATGGCCGTGGATTGTACTTTCTCTAGAAACAATTTTGCAGGACATGGCATTCATTTGCGCAAAATCAGCAATGGGATTCTAATCCGAGAATGTATTATTATATCTACATTAATTACATTGTTATCAGATATTGATCAGTCGTATTTTTCATGATTTATCATTATGTATGTGTGCATGTTATTCAATATCAAACCAAGATTAATATCACGTAATGAAAGGGCAAGCTCACATATATGTATGCCACCTTAATATATTGACATATCATACTGTATATCGTTCAAATAATTCATATCCAAACTAAGGAAGGGCATATCACTCGTGATACTACAATTCATTTAAGTTGAAGTAGAGATTTATTGATCGTATGCTTTCTTTAAAGAGAAACAGTTGATAACCTCTTTTCCTACAAAGTAACAAATACAGATTGATTTACTATTTATTGGTAGTAACACCCGTGCTTCCTCAATCTATGGTTATTTCATATTCCAGTTGACTCAGTATTCTAGGGTTTGTTCCTAAATTTACTGGTGCCACAATAAAAGTCCGAGAGATGCCGGTTAATGAAGACAATGGGGACATTTATAAGTACTAGTTTTTTTAAGCTGTGCGATACGAGGATACTCTTGACTGTTGAAGTGACTGGCCATTTCGTTATCACCATTCCATTGCTCATTTTGGGTTCGTAACATAACATGTAACCGGTCGTGATCGGCAACGATCGTTGATGACGCAAAATATTCTTACACTTCTGGAACGCCTGGTCTAAATCCCTTGTACCTATTTTTTCAGGTTGATGGATTTTGAGTATGAATTGCATTTACAGGTCGGTATGATATTTTGTTATTTCTTAATCTTTTGTTTTCATAAACAATTTTTATTCTTTAAAACAGGAATACTCTATCGATTATTTTTCATGCTTAATTGTCTTTCATTTTGACAACTGGACAAAGATATCACTTCATATAGACAGGATTCTCACTTTTCAAAAAAGATAACAAAAACAAAAACAAACAAAAAACAGCGTTTTCACTTTAATTGCTTTCTAAGGACATTTCATATACGTTTGTTTTAAGCATCATGTCTTTGACATGTGCAATGGCACCGTGAGCATCAGAAACCATTTGTATATCAGTGTATTAAAATGTCAATTATAAAAACGTAAAGACATCCAAATGTCAGATAAAATACAAGACGGCTGTAAGATTCAAAACTGATTTTAAAGAAAATATCTGTTTTAGCATTTAGAAAAGCAAAAATGATCAAAATATTTAAATGTGAAAACTATTATATCCGAGCTTAAATTTGCAATTAATTTCTTAATACACACCATAGCCAGCGCCAGACTCATTTAAGTGTAGTTAAATCATGCAGTATTACGAATTACCAAAACAAATGTACTACTGACAGAGATCAAGCGAGGTCCATTGTGAGTGTTTTGTTTATGTTAGACTAAATACTCTGAACATCAATTTGGTAATTCACAGACATATACGTGATTGTCTTGTTTGAAATAACTGTTTGATGGCATTCATTGAAATGGTGGACTTTCCACATTATGAGAGTTTTGGGAACCGTGAACTATTGTCAAACGGTCATAACATTTCCTATCGCAATGTTTAGAGTATTGGCCGTTTAGAAAGACCTATTCATGCCGTTTGCTTTGTTAAATTTATTTCTTTGTGTACATTGAGATAAAAAATCTTTATTTTATATATGTGTAAATACTTTAGGGAATAAATGAGAGGATTAATTTCCTAATTTGGTTATCTATCCACAAACATCGTAGATGCATTTTTCAAACGAAAAAAGATCTTTCGGTGCATTAAGGCAAAATATATAAATTTCACCCACGGATTAGACTTTTATTTTTCTTGTACGTGAAATGAAAAGAAGACTGCAGTAAACCCCAATTTGTGTGGTACGTTAAACTCAACCCAACAAACTTCTTTTGTTTGTGTAGTACAGATAAACTTAGAACACATTAGCCCACAACAATAGGACATTTGATTTACGTTATTTGTTGAACATAAACTCAACAAAGTACAACAAACAACAATTAGTCATTTGGTTGACGTAAACTAAACACAAAAACAACAGACACCAATTAGTCATTTGGTTGACGTAAACTAAACACAGAACAACAGACAACAATTAGTCATTTTGTTGACGTAAACTAAACACAAAAACAACACACCAATTAGTCATTTGGTTGACGTAAACTAAACACAAAAACAACAGACAACAATTAGTCATTTGGTTGACGTAAACTAAACACAGTACAACAGACAACAATTAGTCATTTGGTTGACGTAAACTAAACACAGAACAACAGACAACAATTAGTCATTTGGTTGACGTAAACTAAACACAGTACAACAAACAACAATTAGTCATTTGGTTGACGTAAACTAAACAAAGTACAACAAACAACAATTAGTCATTTGGTTGACGTAAACTAACACAAAAACAACAGACAACAATTAGTCATTTGGTTGACGTAAACTAAACACAGTACAACAGACAACAATTAGTCATTTGGTTGACGTAAACTAAACACAGTACAACAGACAACAATTAGTCATTTGGTTGACGTAAACTAAACACAGTACAACAAACAACAATTAGTCATTTGGTTGACGTAAACTAAACAAAGTACAACAAACAACAATTAGTCATTTGGTTGACGTAAACTAACACAAAAACAACAGACATCAATTAGTCATTTGGTTGACGTAAACTTAACACAAAAACAACAAACAACAATTAGTCATTTGGTTGACGTAAACTAAACACAAAAACAACAGACACCAATTAGTCATTTGGTTGACGTAAACTAAACACAAAAACAACAAACAACAATTAGTCATTTGGTTGACGTAAACTAAACACAAAAACAACAGACACCAATGAGTCATTTGGTTGACGTAAACTAAACACAGAACAACAGACAACAATTAGTCATTTGGTTGACGTAAACTAAACACAAAAACAACAGACACCAATTAGTCATTTGGTTGACGTAAACTAAACACAGTACAACTGACAACAATTAGTCATTTGGTTGACGTAAACTAAACACAAAAACAACAAACAACAATTAGTCATTTGGTTGACGTAAACTAAACACAAAAACAACAAACAACAATTAGTCATTTGGTTGACGTAAACTAAACACAAAACAACAGACAACAATTACTTTATTGCTACAATACTCTAGCACACAACAATAGGATATTTGGTTTATGTTATTTGTTGAACATTAACTCAACAAAAGACAACAAACAACAATTTGGTATCTAGTTCACATAATAAAAGACAGCAGACAACAATCGGGTATCTAGTTTACGTCATGTTATGAACATTAACTCAATAACAGACAACAAACAACAATTTGGTATCTTGTTGCATTATCTGACGAACATTAACCCAAAAAAGACAACAGACAACAATTGGATATAAGTTTCACATCATTTGGTGAACATTAACTCAACAAAAGACAGCAAGCAGTTGTTGGCTGTTTTGATTGATGTAAACCCAATAAAAGAGAAAGCCTTACATCAGATGAATTATTTATTTATACAGTATACAGATGATATTATCATACAACAATTAAATATTTGATTCACGTAAACTCAGCAAAAATAGCATAAAACAATCGTTATTCGGTTCACGTGATCTCAAGACAACAACAGGCAACAATCGTTATTATGTTCAGAAAAACTCAAGACAACAACATACAACAATCATTATAAGGTTCACGTGATCTCAAGACAACAACAGTCAACAATCGTTTTTAGGTTCACGTAAACTCAAGACACTAACAGAAAACAATCGTGATTTGGTTCACGTAATATCAAGACATCAAGAAACAACAATCGTTATTAGTTGCATGTACATATAATCTCAAGACATCAACAGACATCAATGTTATTAGGTTTACACAAACTCAAGACACGAACACACAACAATCCTTAATTTGTTCACGTTAATTCAAGAAACCAACAGACAACAGTTTGTTAATTCGTACATTTTAATTCAACAACAGAAAAAAAGTAATATATTCTATGTTTTCCGGATAACAATTAGTTACACGCAAACTCATGTGCATATACACCATGTAACAAAACACAGCTGTTGATCGGGTTGTTTATTGTTAAACGAAATAGAAGAATACAATAGCCTACGAATTGTGAATTGCTAAACTCAATTGAAAACTACATTATGCATCAGTTATATTGGTGAGTGTGCTTTGATTTCTACATTGTAACTCCGAAAATGTATTACCATATACATTTACCATCAACCATTTACATTTCGTGTCCTCTCTGATTTTGTGAGACTCCTGTCTTTAAAGAGACATTAGCTAAATCAGCTGCAATATGACTAAGATATTAATCTCGTTAAATGTCGGCACTTAAACGATTTGAAATGTTAATACTCGAAACTAAATGTGAAAGTTGGATATTTATTTTTTTAGAATGATTATATTAACTTAATTAATATATCAAGGGGATTGGATAAGTCTCGTGTTTCTGTACGTATATATGGGTATTCATGTCGAAGCTACTACCAATATCATGCCTAATTGAATCAAGTAAAGGGCAGACTTGATATATTATCCTGTAAAGTGAGGTTGACCAGTTTCGCACTGAAAGGTCAACATATGACTTTACAGAACACACAGATTCATCTACAAATGAAAGTAAACAAGTACGAATAATGTTGTTTGATATTGAATATTACGTTCTTTTAAATTCAACGTTTCATAATATAATAAATTCATTGAGCTTTGCCTATTATAATTTTCATGTTTGGTTGTTGATATCCTTTCAACAGTCCAAACAGGGTCATAGAAAATGGAGTAAATGAAGACACAGAGAAAAGAACACATATATAGATAAACAAAATACCAAGTTCTACAAGGCTTCTCACTACCGAGGGCTGGTCGTTTTGATTGTTGCCCTATTCGCATAGAAACAATTGTTTAGTTTCCAAATAATATAAGTACCATTACTGCATAAATGCTGTTACGTAATTAACCTGTGTTCTGGCTTAATACAATTGTATAATTATCAATGGTTCAATTGATGAGATGCTATAGATATGGTTCTACGTTCTCATTAGATGAAATGTTAAATCTTACTGCATTACTTTCTAAAATAAACCTTGTAACTGTATATGCACGTGCAGAATGACAACTAAGTATTGTTGTATAAGGTCTATGGGAATTCTAAACGTTTTATAAAACATTAGAGTTGTAAAAATATCACACATTTACAAAACAGCCAAATGAGTAACTGCTTCTACTGTTTGATTTTTTCACAAAAGCCACAGTTGCCATGACACTTCGTAAATAGAACACCTGATCCAATTGTTTAGGACTGTTCTCTTAGATTGTGGGTACGATATGTAACCTATATCTGAAGATCAGTATTGCCCCTGTACGTATATAGTCTTGTCTTAAACAAGTCGTTAAAATCAAATTCCAAATATTCATTACATAATTACATAGCATTTTCTCTTAGATCCTGTCATCAATCGAATATGACTTGGCCAATTATGACAGAGCGTTTGAGGATACATTTAAGTCGACCTCCCACTGCGGAGAAATTAGAAGGAAAAATATTTTTACCTTTAAAAAGATTTAAAAGCGTTTTCTCTATTTTTAACCAACAAACCACTTCATATTTCTGTTTGTTTTGTGTTGCTGGTATTGTGAGAATGATCATGTTAGTTTTAGTTGTGTTTTTTGTTTTGCTTTATAAGGATCCAACCTTTTTCGTCATAGAAGTAATTGCAGTTTCATCTGGGTTATTATAATCTCCGAATGGGAATTGGTCCGGATATTATGGTTTTTCATAGCCTTCCTAGTTTAGCCATTCGATCAATTAAGTCCGAGAAGCTAAGTTGGAAATGCCATTACACTCTATTGAAATGGCGACAAGACTACTCTCTGCCGGGTATGTGGCGATTTGTGTGTATTATCTCAGGTATGGAAAGTCCTACTCGATAAGCCCTTGTTTTCAATATGCCATCACAAAGGTTGGAGTCGTGCTGGGAGAGTTCCGCTACTGCGCGCCGCCTAGCGAGAGGATCGAGACAATTGTCCCTATCATAGCCATTTAATTACAATTAGATGTGAGCCGTTAACGATCGAGCCTGACGTTACATTCCCCACACATAATTGGCCTTGTATCGAGGGCCCTAGATTCGATTGAAGTTGTATTGATTCTACATTTAGTATACGCAATAATGCGAAAGGATCAATTGTATGCTTAGGCTTGAATATGTTCCACTTACGCGCCATATTAACGCCGCGCAGGTGTGGTCGACATCCCAGACAAGGTATCCTACAAATTACATTGTATATTGAAAATATTCAGGGAATACCAAACAACTTATCGTTATGTGTATTTCATTTCAAAAGAAAACATAATTGTCAAAAATACCTGCAGAAGCCATGCATAAATGGTTAAGAGAAAAACAAATGCAAAAGTAAACAAGCATATCCTTCGGAACACGATTTTCGTTTAACACAACTTAACGTTTATGGATATATCTGTGACTTGAATGTATTTATGCGTGATATCTTATAAATTGCTCAGGTATAGATCATTGTGTAATATATTTCTATAATATCTATCGTATTGTCCTATGTACAGTACTTACAACAGTAATGCCATAATATCCTAATGTGTCATATGTAAAGTACTTACAACTCTAGTTATGTCATAATATCATAATGTGTCATATCCGTACAACAATAGCTATGTCCTAATATCCTAATGTGTCCTATGCGTACAACAATATTACTGTCATAATATCCTTATGTGTCCTATGTGTACAACAATATCACTGTCATGATATACTAATGTGTCCTATGCGTACAACAATAGTAATGTTATCATATCCTAATGTGTCCTATGTACAATTTCATAATATCGTTATGTTCATAACGTAACATGAATAAAATAAAGTCTAAACGGGACTGTCGAAGAGTCGCCGATATTCATAAAACATTTTAGTTGCGAATAAATACACACATATATTCTTTCCCGATAATACGGATGTTGATGGAGATATTTTTATTTCACATTATATTCACGAATCTTGACAAGGAGATTTAATGAAAATTATGACACGCAATATATTTGATGAAATTGCATGCAAAATGAAATTATCTAAGAATTCTCCAGTTGAACCGAGCTCTAATAATTTCGTTTATTTCATTGTCTGTGCTTAGGTTCGAACGTAGGAATCCTCGCAATTTAGTCTGAAACTCTCCCAAGTCATATCAGTAGTAAACATCCAATAACGTTTTAGGCTTGTACAGTGTGTTGTTGATCCGAAGATCAAAGAATGGAATTTCCTGTCGTAGTTGTTATATGTTGACTATGAAAGGAGATTATTTATCATTCATTCTCCGTGAAATATATTTACTTAAGGAAAACAGATGATATGTATGTAATACGTATCGACATCGCCAGCATATGTCATATTCATTAAGTACGAAAAAATGACAATATTTTGACGGCAGGATATCAGTGCGGGGAGGTCGGTGTTCATTAAAAGGCTTCCTTATCGATCTGTAGGTTACTCAATGATGAAAACGTCAATAAGTACAAAAATCATTCATTGACACCTTTAATTTCACGAAAGAATGTGGAGAGAACAAAATCTACCATTGATTATATGTTAAGTGAAAAGAAAGTTGGGATTATACCTCGACGAAAATCAGAAAGCGACTAGTAAAGACTGTTTACACGTACGTATCATAATACTTCCAAAACCCCAGTTAAAAGTCTGTTATACATGCTTTCTCTGTGACATTGCCTAAACATTTCCGTATAGTGAAAACCAAAATGTGATCATGATTTTTTTTGTTTAAATGAAGGCGGTTGGTTTCTCTACAAATGCAATGCAGATTCCAACATACTTCGGCAAGGCTGAATATCAATTGGTTCTTTTATCGTTAGTCACATATTCACGGTTAATGATTCTCTAGAACATAAGGTGTAAAACCTGCTTGTTAATATGTCTACGCCTTGTTGATAGTCGTTTGATACTATATAAATTAAACAATACAATAACAGCAACACTCCAGCTTAAATTTGAATATTCCATATTTAAGGGTGAACAATAGCCGTCTGATAGTTCCGGTCATAGAACCCTAGGTCAAAAGGACGAGGCAGCAACAACTATGCATGTGGCCTCACGTGTCTGGATTAGAATGCTGATTTAAATATCATTCATATTTTTTACGTTTTACATAATTCAACAAGGTCAATATGACGTCACCTACAGCTGAAACCAGTCATTATTGAATAATAACCCTTCCTGATCGAGTATTTCCTTCAGCTTGTAACTGAGCACTAAACACGTAATTTCAGAAATGTGTGAAACACAATTTTTTGTGTGCTGTGTATTTTCTGTTGCTAATGCCGTAATGTACATTTTATACTACTGTCGTCATGAGTTAAGAAATTAAATAATATTTCTGTGGTTATTACATTAAGAATAAATAAAACATATTTCAGAGAATTAAAATCGCAATCAAATGTGTCCTAAAATGATAAAATATATTTGTTGTTTTATTTATTTATTTTTTTTTACTTTTTCCTCAATTATTGATTGCAAATAATTAAAAAAGTGATATTTCTTCTAAAAGCTTTAAACATTTCACTTTGATAAAACCTAATATTCAACAATTTATATATGTATTTATATTTTCCTTATAATTCTGATTATACATATGCATCTTATATGTTGCGCTGGTAGCATTGATTTTTCTACAACATATACTTTGAAGCGAAAACAATTCTAAATTATCCATTATACCAATGTTCATATACGCGTCTTCAACATTCGTTGCGATTAGCGCAGAAAGAAATGTCATCGTCTCATTTTTATTTTCACTTCTCTACATCAATTGTACTTTTATGTAGCTAATGAGGGAAGCACGTGCAGTAATGTCTACACCAAGGTCCCATTAGACATTATAGCATGTACATCACTACATGATAAGGTAAAAAAAGTAGAACAGAACTTAATACCGATAAAACCTACTTACCGCCAAAAGTTCATAGACAGAATACGTGGACATGTTCTTGTTACCTTTCGTTTTAATCGTTATGATGTCTTTTTATGTTTATAGCTTATCAAATTTACATCGGTTTATTAAGAATATGTAAGGAATGAAACAATGAAATGTAAAATAGCCGCATTATCTTTCAATATCTTGGGGTCATGTTAATCGGAGTCACTTGAGTTCCTGAAAGCAACATCAGCATCATCTTTAGCCATCCAGGAATGAGCGATTACTTTTAAAGGATTGCAGTGTTGTTTTCCTGTTTCACAATCATTTCTGGGGAAATGTACTGGCATGGTATTTGGGATGACCAAGCTATTTTGCACGTGTGCTAAAAGAAACTTATTTTTTTTTTCTTTCACTCTAAATATGATAATAATTTCTTTTAGTATTTAATGAAGACACGTTTATTATATTTTTTACTTAATATCTAAAAAGTCATCTATATTTTATTCGAACCTATAGTGCTCTTCATTCATCATCATCATCATCATCATCATCATTTTTGGCTCTCTGTTGTCAAGAAAATGTAACTGCTTTAGGATAGTCTTCCTTGTGCACATGTGACATTTCATCAATTAAGATAGGCATTGATAGGAAAACCGATAGGCTGATGATCAAAGGATCGTAAGTTCGAGCCCCGCACGAGCGCTGAGTTGTTTGCTTTACTCTGTCGTGCTCCAGTCGATAATAAATGTGCACGTGATAGGGCAGTGCTGGGAGCGCCAAATGGTTGGCGTAACCAGGGATAATACTATCGGAGCCTTTTTGAGACGGCTATATATAACTGGAAAATTAGAACAAAAAATCTTCAGATTATGAAATCATTATAATCAGATATACATCATGTACGCAGCTGTGCGATGACGCTGGGTTGCAAAATACTGCCATGCTATGTAAGTGAATACTGTACTATTACAAACCACGCTCTTTCTTTTGACAGTCTTACTGCAATGACAGCTGTGTGATTACGCAAAACTATATGTAAACAGTATATCTCTCGGCATTTTGCTCTTTGAATTTGTCTCAGTAACAATAGCGTGTTTGCCTTCTTTAGTCTGCCCCATTGGAATGTTTGATTCAAGAAATAGTACATTGTTTATATGATATGAAGTATGTTATATTATTTCTCATTTTCACCACTTGGTTTACGAGGTATCATTTGTCTATTGATTTTACAATAAAAATATTTCAACTCTCTTCTTATCTTACTCTTAAAATTGCTCATAGTGTCCTTCTTTTATTTGATATACATAATGTATATTTGTCTTACCTTCCTGTAAACCAAGAGAAAGCTCATACAATGTCTCGTTTCTATACTGAAATGGCCCCATGTATCCAACAACATGTTTATCGTAGGTGACAATTTAATGCTAGCCAATACCAAAATCGAGGATGTGCTTCCATGCGTTCTGTTTTGCGGACGTAGAATTATTTAAACAGATTTTATCCTTCTTACAAAATTTGACATTTTTTCACAGCCTTTCTTTGCTAACAGCTCTTTGTTTTCTCGGTTGCATTAATCCCTCTGATATAGGCTTTTGAGATGGCGTTAAACTTTTGAAAAGTTTTGAAATATAAATGTATTGCATGAATAGTTTGTTGCTGTTTCCTGTGAAGAAAAAATGATTTAATACATTGTGTGACACACGTAGTTCTAAATTAGTGTGAGTTTTGCACTTTTTTTTTATTTGTATTTAGTAACAGCCATTTTATTTTAAGTAAATTACAAATGTATTGGTGTCTATTTCGAAGAAATATTACACATATATTGATTAATTAATATTTGGATGTGCTATCTGAGTGTCTTTTGGTAAGTGATTATGTCCAAATATTATTCAACAAAGTGAACCTATCTGTTTAAAATAAATTCTTATAAAAATATATGAAAAAAGTGAAGTAAAAGTATACCAACATTTCTTTTTACGCACAAATTCAAAAACGCCATATCAATCAAACCCATTTCGATTGCTTTTGGTTCGTACGATTGGTGTCACCATCTCACAAGAATCCCTAAGCTAAACATGTAGTTAACAGCCATTAAAATGTCATTAATCAAGTAGATTAAAAATGGCATATCATTGATAACAATGACGTGAATGACGCAAACAATGTTTAAATAAAAGAATTAACGAGATATGTCATCTAATGTAAATTAACCTTACATAATCTTCGTAGATCTAGGTAATTATACAATTACTATTATCCATTATGTGACTTAATAGGATTTTGTCCCTTTTTCATCTCAAGTTTGAAATTATTTCTAAAATATCGTCCATGAAAGTTATTTTTCTCTTCCTAGAAAAAAATCATATTTGATAGAATATCTATATTAAATGGAAGTAAAACGTCAAAATTATCTTACAAGTACTTTACTTAATATCATTTTCACCTCTAAGCTCTTTCCCTCTATTGTATGTTAACAGTGAAATACAACTTAATCCAGGATTATGTTCCGTCCTCATGTTACCCCGGTTATTCTGAGGGAAAAAAAAAATATCTGGCTCTGTTTATGTTAACTCCAATATCTGGTTCTGTTAATGTTAACTAAACGGTTTAAATAACATTTACATGTATACTACATGCATTTATCTTCAGCGTTGATAACGCTTTCAATACGGCTATTAACTTTCCAATCAAGATTTTAGCATTTCCTTTGACCTTTTTTTTAGCTTCATCCGTCGCCTTCTACACATCTACATTTAAGACCTTGAGTACCACTGATTAAACATATGTATGATACGGTTTTATTGATTTTTGGTTCCACTAATATATAAACCATTTGTGTTTAAGGTGTATAAAAAGTTTGTGTGTCTTGTGTATAATCATACATGTGGTAGACACTTCTGGCGGAGGTTTGCCGCAAGCTATATGCCACGTTTAATTAATTTTGACAGTAGCATTTTTCAGATTTAACACACGTGCTTGGCCTTCTTTTGAAATCAAATACTTAAAATTATATATTTTTTTAATTATCTGGTTTTTGCACCTTCCCATCTTGACCTTGACATTTCGAAGCATAGCAACCTAGATATCAAATAGTAAGGTACCTATCATCACTGACGAGTCACATCATATTAAGTACGAGAACGGCTGTATGATTCAATTTAATTCATGTTTTATTCTGTTGTACCTAACTCTCCATTTATACAGAAAGATGCTAGTACCCTTTGTATCTTCATTACAATCCTTAATCAGTGGAGATATGGATGTCATTCAAAGACTATATGATGACCTCCGGGCTTTGTAAGATACACCTGTAGTTCCCATTTGGTCAGCGAAGGTGTGTTTAATTAAAGCTAGTCGGCTAGTGATGATTAGTTTAAAAGATTTCTATACCACATATTTGTCTAACAGAAAATGTGACGAGATGCAGTAAATTGATACTTATCTGCCGCACGGACAAAGCCGAGGACCGTTCGATAACAGCATCAGGTGAGCTGACAAAGTTACAGGTCAAACCGTCAATATTGCGTTTAATGGCAACGGTTTTCGCTATCGCTAATTTCCTGGAGAGACAGCGCTTCCTCGTACAAACTAAAGTCTGATAACGACTGTAAATAAATAATTAAGACAGACAATGACGTATCCGCCTCATCATGCCGCTCCTGTCCATCAAAATAATCAAATTTGTTATTTTTTTATCGTACAGTAACGTCAATAAACTATATAATTTATATTTAGCTGATTTTGTTTTTGATACACTCATAATGTGCACCTTAAAATTGACTCTGCTACGCATTCCATTTTTATATAGAAACATTGTTACTCTACCGTTTGTTTTTATTGGCTTCTGACGTCATTGCTTTGTTGTTTTGTTTTGGTTTAAATTGCCGGTGTGTCACAAGTGTGGTGCCGAGCATGCGCAAAAGCGTCACTACGTCCCTACTATAACTGTAAAACTTTATTGACCCCCGTTATATTATCATTCAACGACCAATTAATGACTTGATTTAATGTCTCGCGTTCACCCTTAACTGATTAATACAATTAGATGTTATAAATAACCATTGTCTTTCAGAAACACATTCTCGGGCTACATACATGAAACAATAACGAATGCCTGTTCCATAGATATTTCTTTCAAATCCTTATTTTTTTGTATATTTTAATAGTTTATAATTAAAATCAATTTGGGAGTAAGATATTTTGGTATGTCTAATTACAATACAATGGCTCACATACAACGAATCTATTTAACATTGTTGCAAACTGGCAAGTGTCTTGATTGGAAAAAAAAGAAATTTCGAAATTAAACAAGGTTTTCTCTCACTGGGACAGATTATAATCGATTGTCTCGCCCAAATGTCCCATGAACATACTTTACCACTCCGTAGCCGTTTCGCATGGCGACCTTTGGTGTCATTCCTGTCAAACACGCAGCGCCACCTTGCGGCCGATATTGATTTGTTGGCCCTCTGTTTCTATTGTTATAGTCAAGTTCAATTAATCTAGCATACGTAATTTGACGGGTATTGGGCTTTGTGACGGAACGGTTTATGAAGAATAATCAATTGTTGTTAAAATGACAAGATATTGTAATCAAAGCCGACGTGGTGATGGCAAGTTGTGATATTCTGAACATGATTTCTTTTGTGGTTTCAAATCAGTTTTCATGAAATCCTACACTGGTATTGAAATGGTTTCTGCATTGTGATATTCAGTTTTCTATGTGAGGACATGTAGACTGGTGCCCTGTGCATCTGGTACAGGTTATTAAGAAAAGAAAACAACAAAACAAAACAAAACAAAACAAAAACAAAAACCAAGAAAACTAATAAAGAACAAATATTCAAGGAAATTCTTTGCTGCATCATATTGGTAAATATTATCAAAACATTAATTTTCGTAATGCCGTATTACATTATTCTATTATTTTACACCCTCTACGACATGATTTGTCATTATGACGCTCAGTAAGATTATTTTCTCCTTAAGGTGTTACATATCACAATATTGGTCTGTTTAATGCCTTTATATGCAAGTAGCTCTTATAACTATATCGTTCGATAGGGTTTCTCCAACATTAATTCCTGATAATTAATTAATGAATTTATGTCTTAAAACATTTACAACTTCTTCATATTATGAGACGCTATGTTTGTAATTAGGTAGGCTATCATGTTACTTGAAATACACCATCTTCATTATCTTGAGACATCACGATAGTATCAGCTTTAACTGCACGCTAATGGTAACATAATGACACTTCCGTCTGTCACACAGATTTAAGTCGTACAACAATGTATATTTTATTCGTGGTAGTCGTGGTAGCGATCAGTGCGTGTGTGTCAAATCAATAAAACAGTTGTTCGATTTTAGCGGTGGTCATAACAAACAAAAACAAAAACAAAAACAACAACATAAAAACAAAAACAAAAAACAGGGGTGAGGGGGATTTACGTTTGATCAATTTATGTTTTGTTTTTGTTCATTTAAATTAATGTTAGCACATAGCCACAATTATTCTCATTATTCTCAGTGTCTTGTCAAGATATGAGAAGATTGTGCGTAGGAAAGTTGGAAGTAATTTGAAAATCAATATGTCCCTCCATAAATGAATACGGAATTATTGCGTTGTTCAAATGATTTACCAATAAAGCACAGCCCACTGTATGGAATACACACTCTATGGTCAGGTCGACATTGGTGAAATAAAATATGAAAATGAACCTGTACTAGTTTTGAGGACATGACATTACCTTGACATTACTGCTGTAAATTAAGTAAGTGTTTACTATGCTGACAACCAGCCAATAACTTTGCAATGACGAAAACGAGGTTTCGGCCCTTTACTTTATGATCCCACTTTTTTGACAGATATGCCAAAAGAGATTAAAATTTTGTAAGGGTTAACACTAACTCAATGTATAGAAGTAGTTCCGAGGAAAATATTGTTCTTGTCAAGCGTATTTTCATCTAAAATTCGGTAAAATATTTTATCTATTAGTAAAGATAATTATCTCGGTATAAAGAATAAAAAATGTTGTGATCACGCAATAAGCTGTTGTATAGTTATATGGTACGTGGAGGCTTCCATAGTTTTGTTTTGTCTTTAGTTTTTTTATCATTAAAATCCAACTGAGAACAGATACTGTTTGATACTCTAGTTGATTAAATGTGACGTTTAACCTTGCTTACACTCGATTTACAAGGAACAAATTCATTATGCTTGTTGTGTCTAAGTGGTATTGTGTATAAGTGATAGATATTGCATCTAAGTGGTATGAGTGTCCGCTGACTGTAGTTCGAGAGTAGCTCTATGAGTTGTCGCGCGCTGTGGTTCGAGAGTAGCTATATTAGTGGTCGCGCGCTGTAGTTCGAGAGTAGCTGTATTAGTGGTCGCGCGCTGTAGTTCGACAAGCAGCCGCCACTCATTGCACTTAGACAACACTATATTAGAACCGACCACAAAGGCCATTGATCGCAGGTAGTTGGCTGATTTTAATGACGTTAGCTTGTCTATGACAACCACGTTGCAATATTGTGATATTCATCAGCTGCAGCAACGTAATACCGATATGTCTATTCTGATGGAGAAAAGGAACATTAATATGATATACTTAAAAGTGTGAAATTTTCATGATTATCTACTTAAGTGTATGAATTTGTACTTAAATGCCCATGTATTAAGGTATATCATTTGTATTAAGTGAATCATTTTAATGCCTATTCACTAAAGTGCATAATTGTAATGGTTATGTACGTAAGTGAATCATTTTAAGTGGCTATACTTAAGGGCATCATTTTGATCACGCTTATGTTTTCCGAAAAAATAAAAAGGCTCTTAGCGTTAAGCGAATAAACTGTCCTTGACCACAATATCAAACTAGGTTGGGTTATCCATGACCTTTATGTACTTCAAAACAATTGCAAAACAAGTTGATACCTGTGGTCCGCCAGGGGTGTCCAAATACTTTTGGACGTCCGATTGAAGAATCGAACCCCAGCCGCGTAGTTGAAATGCGAATGAGTTACCATTAGGCCATCTGCCCATCATAGTGGTCTCGGATTGCTTTCAATTTTCAATGACGATCTGTTTAACGTTCTAGTGTTGATCTGATCAGTAAACTGGTATCGAGTCAGCTTTTGGATGGAAATCTTCATCAAGGCCATTGTATTTTACGTGATCGAGTTTAACAATTATCAGGCGTGGGTTATCATAAATTGTGAATGATTAAGAAATAGGGACAAATATGCTTTAAATTACATTGCAAAAGTACACATATTGGAAACCTCTGGCTTGCGAAGCCGCGTCACAATAGACTCTTTTATAAGCTCTGTTGATGAACTTTGCTTTGAAGTTCATCCTATCGTGGCAGCTTATCTTGCGTTTTACTGTCGTACAGGGTGCATTTTATAAGTGTTCCCCCTCCATTTGATCTCCTATAAGATTTTTTAAGAAAATTACCTGTTTTTATCAAAATAATGGTTTCCTCACATCAACCATGTATTACTGTACATACATAAAACAAATATTAGGTATGAGATGATGATCACACAAGTGCGCATAGGGTATTCCTTGTATTCATTCATGCGATCCTATTTGAAACACTAAGCGTAGTACAAGGTATATGTATTTAAGTATAGTTATGAATGATCTATTAGTGTCGAAGTCAGAACTTTCCGACACACAGAACACCTTCAACAGTTTGGGGGTTTTATTGCACTTATTTATTTATTTATTTATTTATTTATTTTTATTTATTTATTTTCATTTTCATCAAAATACGGCTGACATGAGGAACACTCTGACACCATTACCACAGTATGTTTTATCAATTGTTGCAGAATTGATATAATTATACGATATATATTGAAAAAAATGCATGAAACTTTATTTTACCTTTCATATTACGCAGAAATGTATGTTCGAATAGGTAGGTCATCATCGTTGGTACGATCATATTGTGTTGGCGGAAACAATCGTCAATTTCTCCTTTATTAGAATTATGTGAGAGAGAACAAAACAATGTGAGGTATTTCTAAATTATTTTATTCAATTTGAGAATCGTTTCTCTGAGATCTGAAGATGTATTTTTTGGCGTAAATATCGTAGATCATACGACTTTAAATGACATGTATTATCATCTCTGGATTATATTGTGAATTTCCGATAAGGTACGCCGCGCCCTCTTTGTTTCCATATTAATCGTAGGTTATAGCGATTGCCAGCGTAGACTATACAATTTAAAAAAATGACTTGCTGTGGGGTGTTTGTTTATCATAATTTCATTAAAATCTCATTTCGACGATATTGAAATAAATATTTACAATGGGTTTACATACAGGGACGTGGCACAAATTTCCAACTCAAAAAAAAGGGATGGTCTTGGGTGGCACAGTGGAAACACTTGCTTTCAACTAGGCGGCCGGGGTTCGATTCCCCGATCGGACGTGAAAAGGTATGGGGTCATCTGCCCGACCACGTGGGTTTTCCCCGGCTATTCCGGTTTCCTCCCACAGTAAGACTCCTCGCGCGCTTCGAACCGGGCCAACAAGCATGATAAATACGATAAGTTGATAAAACTTGTTTCGCAATTGTTGAAAAATAAATATTGGAACATTTTCATCAAGTCCCTTTGGATTTATATTTCAATGGAGATAATGGTCTTTTGAGACGATTACCATTTCCATCTCGACTAGAGTTCACGTCCCTGTCTGCGTAAACAGTCTACCTGAAAATCAAACATTATTTAGAAAGCATTGAAGAACGAAACAGTTGTGGCGAAATGTATTATTATATTTATTTTATCTAACATGCTATACAGCTGTGATTTTTTGTACAAGCTTGGTACATTTTGTACCTGTATCTTTGAGATGGAAACTTTAATATGATCACTAGTTATGTTATCGTTATCTTGTGCTGTTTTTTAGGTTAATAAAAAACCCAGCCAATCTCTTCTTTGATAATACAAATGTCAGCGGAGCTGTTTCCAGCGGTTTCATGATATCACTAACGATAGTCTAAACCAGGCGATAAAACAAACATTTAAGTAATTAATTTGAATAATAAAGCAGTTACGTACGCTAGTAGATAAGTAAAGGATCACAAGTGTGTCATTTACATATGTTTTTTTGTGAAGGAAATAGACTTAATATCCCTAGAGGACGATGAGGAGATCTTACATGGAAAACGAGATTGTATTCAGATGAAATAATGTACATGTGGTCTAATTATAGGTCCCAGTTCCTTGTCTATTGTGACGTCAAAAAATGTCTGGAGAACTCCCTAGGGTGGATTTTTGTAATAGGGCATGTGTATAACTATTACGTGGTGCACAGCGGTCGTTGTTTGTATATCTGATACAATGTACCGAGGTGAAATCCCAGCACCAATGCTGTGGGAAATGCTTCGATTTGAAATCATCTTGTACTAGTTCAACAATGTGTTGCTCGTTACGTGTTGTCATCAGCAGGATTCTCACAAAGCATCATGTATTTTATTTCTTTGTTTACGGTGGTTATCAAATGTTTGAATCATATTAAAATACATGAGTTGATTGTTTTTAGGGGTTTAACGTCGTCGCAAAAGCCAGGGTCAAACGAGGACGGATGTCAAGAAGACATCTATAGGGGAAAACAATGAACAGAAGGACAATTGATCTTTGAGGACAGATTTTAGATCTCAAGTGTTGCGCCGGGGATAGAAAATCGATTTCGTTGTCTTCAGTGTCCCCTAAAACAAAAGGCATAAAAGAAAACTGTCGATTCTTCAAGGGGACCCACTTTTTGCAACATGCAATAGGGTAAATCAGGCAGTATTCTTAGGCTATCAAATGCACCGTGATCAGAACACAAATGTGAAATCATCCCTGACAGCTGCAGTGGGCGGGGGCTCACAATTGCTCGCCTTATAGAAACAACGGAACCAAATGATTTCCAATAGACGATAATGTTAACGTTTACCACTGTCCTGCCTAAATGGAGTTTTGATCACTGCTCCACTAGCAATAACTTTGAAAAATGCCATCTCGGAAACTTGTAAATAGAATGTTTAAAATTCTAACTATTTGAACCTTTTTTATATGGTTCCACCATCTTGAGTTTAGCATCAAAAACTCACCTAAATTTACAGCAAAACACACACTTAATAAACTTCCCCTTTTTTCTTTTACATCTACATGTATTGCCCAGCCCACACATAAAACTTTGGAAACTTCTCTTACCTGAATATCCAATCAGTAGGCCCCGATGCATTCACCTTCCTATTAAATCTTCTGCCCAAACGGGGAAAACCCACAATCTATTTTTGATTTGGTTCTGGGGTCCTTTAACGACATGCTGCGAGTTACATCTATATTTCTTATGCTGTATTCTGGATAGGTTATTGGTGTGCGCTATCCTCTGCGCACTTGCTACAGTAGGAAGAATGGTTACATGTACAGTAATTATATTAGCAGGTGATTTTTCATTATTGTTGTAAAAAGTTGATATTTCATATGGGTTTTTATGAAAAGGGTCTTATATTATTTCCTGAAACATGAAATCTTCGAAACTAGTTTCAAAAAGTCTGATGTCAAAGGTAATCAAATTTCAGATACTTTTCACCAGATAGCCCGAAAGCCATCAGTTTAGCAGGTGTTAAAGTTTAATTTTGGGGAACAAAATGAAATAGATGTTAACATTTTGTTGCGCTGTAAAGAATTCATGATAAGCTCATTGTCTTCATATTACATAATCGATTTCTGACTTGCGGGTTAAGATGTAATATAAAACGCTCTAGGATGTATTAAAAGACAAGACATTGGCGGATTCACTGAATTCCCCTCTGATTATTTGAAAAAATGTTAACATTTTTATATATTTTATATTCATTATGCCATATTCAGAAATATTCCAAATATATATTTCGACTGGTGATGGTGAATCATAATTTAAAGAACAGACCACGACTGCAACACAGTGAAAACAATGCGCAATCTACCAAAGAATACCCTTTAACTAGGCAAAGGAAATGTTCTTCCAACAAATGATGGTCCTTTTCATTATGCTAATGAACTTTGAGGGTAAAAAGCGAAACATATATCGTAACCACCAATTGTTATGGCGTCAACACATCAACGAATCGTCTGATTACATCCATGGTGAAGCTCTCAGGTAAACAAAATACCTGCTTTTAATATGCCACTGGTGCGTATTAAATAAAATTAGAGTCCAATTATATTGCAGGTTGTATTATCACGCACCCTCTCATTCTGTCAGGATTTCAAAGCGGCTTGATTAGCATACAATTTTCTCTACGTCACGGCGAGTGAACGCAAGCTTTACTCCTATACTTTTTGTGCTTTTTTTAAGTCACGATAAAAGTTTGATATATGAGCTGACAGATTTCTTTTTCAACAACAGACAGAAACCTGATTTCCAGCGGACTTTAAAGACACATGTTAGTAATTTGCGTCTTCTTAAACGCCGGGTTTCCACAGTGAAAACGCCATTTTAGAATTTGAAATTTTGCCTTTTGTGTCCTTTAACTAGAAGTAAGTGCAGAATAATCATACTATTTTTCACCTTGTCACGAGGAGGCAGTGATGACACTTGCAAGCAAGAAAGAAAAATCCTGATATCTTATCAGATTATCAAAATAAACACTCATAACTTTAAACCTTATCAAGCAATGGTTGCAAACGAATTGGATGTCACCAATATGTTTTTTATTGTACGGGGGGAAATGGATGTAGATAATTAAATATTAATGTCATGAAAACTACATCAAACAAAATGTTCTTTACAGTAACGCGAATACGCGTTGGCTGAACGTCAGTGCATTACAATAAAATATAACAGTAGACGGTTCATAACATGCTGGTCATTGAGACTTTTCCTCCCGATTTATTTGCAGGGAATGTTTGATTAACGAATGGACAATTTTGAGTGAAACTAAACCCATTTAGAGAACAAAAACTCACAGTCCTTTCATTTGGCAACTAAACAATATCCTGATTACTTAATAGAAGTAAGTGGATGGTTAGGTGGCACAGTGGGAAAAAACCACCTGCCTTTTACCTAGGCGGCCGAGGTTCGATTCCCCGATCGGATGTGAAGACGATTCATCTGCCCGAACACGTTCGTGTTCTCCGGGTACTCCGGTTTCCTCCCACAGTAAGACCCCTCGCGCGCTTCCATTCGGGCTAACAAGCGTAATTAGTATTAGTTGATATTAATTGCAATCGTTGTAAAATGAATGAAGTTTATATATAATAGAAGTAAGTCTAGTAGTCAAGTATTTCATTAATTGCGTGTTGTTCAGATATACAAACTGGTTGTTTATAAGAGTTTTAATCTCAAGGAATCTATTGCAACTGGTACATGTACACATATTTATATGAGGAGTTTTTCCATTTTCAAATAAAACGTACTTGGGTTTTTCAATGAAACATTATTTGCAGACAATGATAACGTAATTTGATACTTTATGTGCCGAAAAAAACCCCCACATAATTGTTGTGCTAAATGTTGTTGATCAAACTTGTGTTTGGATTCGATTTCGGATGTCAGACTGCTTCGCCTTCAGAATGAAATTTAAACTTATTCTCCATGGTCTCATAGTCTGCGACACTTCCACTGGATCCGTAGGTATCTTGAGATCCACGTGTGATTTGGTTGTAGCAGTGTATGTGATACCTTTAGAGCCCCGTGGGTACCGGTTATTTCGGTTGTTGTTTACTACCAGCCTATTTGTGTCCCTAACATCTGGCAGAGTCATGCTGAAGTTAAAAAAATGGTTTGGTTTAGTGTTGTTTAACGCCTATAAACAGCTATGGCCATTTAAGGACGGTTTCCCCTGTGTGTGGCATGCGTGCGTGAGGTATATACGGATGTGTTTTAGGAAGCTGCGGTATGCTTGTGTTTGTCTCCTTGTGATAGTAGAGACTGAACTGATGACGACTTTATAGTGCTACCTCACTGAAACATACTGCCGAAGACATCCAGCAGTACACACCACCCCTTCACATTATACTGACAACAGGCAAACCAGTTGTCCCGCTCCCATGAGGCTGAGCGTTAAGAATGAGAAGCAACGTCTCAGCTAGGGGACAGAACCGAAGCCTTTCTAATAGCTTCCTGCTGAAGAACATACTGCAACAAAACATATTTAGGGGGAATCATATTTTAGCGCTTCCCGCGCTGAAAGTCTTCCGCTAGATTATAAATTCGCTCTCTACTTATTGTTTGTTTAATGACAGACATTGTGTATGCTCAAATTCATTTTTGCGCATATGTGTTCAAATTCGATTATGTGCTAACGTTTAAGTGCGACAAAATAAGTTCGCTTACAACAGTTTTTTAAAATTCATCTTATACCAGGTGTCATAAGAGGTAAGATCCAAGTTCGTTTGTATATGGAAAGCTTAGACATGGTATTTTCAACGTACGTTTATATGTCAATTACTGTTGTCGGCTAGTGCCGAAGTTATTTTGATTCCGGCTATAAATGACATTAATGACATCTAATTTCGGAATGGCAGATTCTACCTTCAAACATGCCGTCTAATTGGCATTACATGATTATCATTACCCTTAAAATATTAAATTATTGTATCAATATTTGATATCAACAAACTCGTTTTCGATGTCATCAGGAAAATTTAAGCACTTAGGTGCTATTCAAGAACAATATAATGGTCATTACCTACTCTACCCCCGTTTAAATGTTATTATGCTTATGCGCATATGTAAACAAAAGTGTTGTCACTAGAGTCAAACATTGAAACAGGTGTGTTTGTTATTGTGTTGGTAATTTCACCAGATGTTGTGTCAAGGGGATAACAACAACCAGGGCCGGGGTCATATGAGGACGGGTGTCAAGGGGAAACCAACAGCCAGGGTCATATGAGGACGGGTATCAAGGGGAAACCAACAGCCAGGGTCATATGAGGACGGGTGTCAAGGAGTACACCTACAGCCAGGGTCATATGAGGACGGGTGTCAAGGAGTACACCTACAGCCAGGGTCATATGAAGACGGGTGTCAAGGAGATTTCAACAGCCAGGGTCATATGAGGACAGGTGTCAAGGAGTACACCTACAGCCAGGGTCATATGAGGACGGGTGTCAAGGAGACACCAACAGCCAGGGTCATATGAAGACGGGTGTCAAGGAGATATCAACAGCCAGGGTCATATGAGGATGGATGTCAAAGTGATACCAGCAGACAGGGTCATATAGGGATTGGGAATGCAGGGGCCACCAACAGTGATGGTCATAGAAGGACGGATATCTTCAATGTATCCCACCATTCTACAGAAACATGTTATTAGCATGGTCTGATATTGATGCCTCTGTTGTTTTTTTGAAATAAAAGGCCGGAAAATATTTATTGCCAACCCGTGTTTTACAATCTTTTGATTGTAAATGAAAATGGTACCACTTTATCTGAAAAAAATATTTATAGATGCCGGTCTTGTATATTTAAAGGATTTTACTTACGAAGTTGTAGAGGGCTTCCTTGCCATCAGTGCAGTAGTGGAATTTGCCCAAGAAAATCGCCCAGACATCACAAAGTCAGAAATATCCATTATTTAAATTTCCAAGTATTTAAATCTTATCAGTTGCCTTTAGATTTTTTAAACACCATTATAAACAACTGTTACACGTGCACTGGTCTGACACAACCCGTTATATCACTGAATATGAACTAATCGGGGTCACGCACTGTTCCACGACACACACGGGATATCTACCGAATTCTGATAAGAATGCACTTCAAAACAACGGTTTTATGTTTTTATATTTTCACATATTATCGCCATCGATTAACTTGAAGCTTTTTGAAAAATATTTTGTAAACGATAATAGAATGGTTTCTGTCGATTTTGACGTTATTACTGACAGTTTTTTAGTATGTAAAACCTTTATATGTCACCTGCCTTTATTCATGTTGAAAGCTCATGAGGCCCTATGTCTGGGATATCAAAATTTTATTTTTAAGATAAAAAAAAAGCTGCGGGTATTTCTGACTAGGCGATTGGGTGCCGTGGATCGTGAGTTCGAAGCCCGGTCAGGGCACGAGTCATAAAGATGTCTTTTTCCACAACTGTGGTTCTATATGTATATATGTTCTATATGTATATATATTTAATTGCTAGGCATTTATTTCCGCGTTATATCTAATGGTGACGAATATAGTGAAAATTAAGTCCCTTCGAATATACTGACAATTATATATTATATGTAACTAAAAACAGTACCATAAATATGATTTTCCTTTTATAAAATCACAACACAACCAGAATTAGTAATTATAATTACATAAATGTTCTTAATTATGTCCAGTTGTTTATCCCCATTTAATTAAATTGTAAGGATCACATATTTTGTAAATAACTTTGTACACATAAATATATATTTTATTTCCGGTGTCAGTCAGGTTTATTCTATTTCTATATTGTGAACGTCAGTCATAAGTGAGATTCACACGTTATAAACGCACCCGTTGTAGGTGATCATATTGGAGATGCACATGTCACAAAATTGCGCATGTGTATAGGCACGTGTCACCTTGACAAAATCACATTCGTTACAACACGTGTTTTTACAATTTCATTTTCATATTTACACATTAAGATTTATAATAATTGTAAGTGTGAATGCCAATGGTTAAATCGTTGTTTCATTGTAGGGGGGAGGTTTAGGAACTTTATTTACGGAATGCATGCAAAGTAACATTATGTATCGGTAAATGTACGAATTCATTCAGGTTGCTTCCTTAAAAGCTTAAAGACGATATTGTTTGCATCTATCCGTGAGTGAAATTCAATGGCAATGACCATTTTATATAGAAATATTTACGATCATACAGCAAAAGAAATGTTTATTTATTAAACAAGAAGGAAACTCGAATGTTTTAATCCATACCAAGCTTTGATCTCAAACTGACGATATACGGCAGCAAACCGCCATGCCCTGTGTCAAGTCGATCGACATTCCTGTCTATATATAAACAGAATATTGAATGTGTGGTGTATACAACATAATCTATTGATATTTTCAACCTTTTCTAGGAAAAGGATTTCCCCAAATGACAACAATGAAGCTAAAGATATGTATGTGAATCAGAATTTGGACAAACCTAGAGATTGAAATCCTGGCAGGATGCCTAATAAGTGGATTCTTGAGAAGTTGAGTGTATTTTTTTCCGAACATACAAAATAACTACATTATTAATTTTTTTCCATTACCCCGATCTAACAAGTTCATCACAACCTATGCAGACAATGATTGCACCGTCATAATGTCTGATTAGCAACGGCCGGGTCAAAGTTAAAATCAACACAACAACTAGGTTTAAACAATGCACATTGTAATAACCCCTTATTGTTAAGGAATGGGGATAGGAATATTATTTGACCAACACCTTTAAGCCTTTTCCTATTGCTGGTTGCTGAGGAAGCACATGATACACAGATTTCAGGGATTATTGATAATCATGGGATTCGGCAGCATTGATCCACAGAGGGAAACTGTCGACATAACACTGCGTGTTGCACAAGCAATGTCCGTGCAAATCGGGAAACATCCAACATTCCCCACTGATAGTGCTTGGTGATTAATTGGCTTTTACACGCTAAACACGTATACACATAAAGTTTCATATGTTCGAATATTGATGTGTTTGAATTAATTAATGTTGATGTATTTCCAAGGTTTCTATAACAAAAATTGATAATCTTATTTGAAGGTTCAACTCTCGTTTATGACGAGAACCGCTGTAAACTATCGGCACAGGGTGTACAATTACTGGGCCATTGCAAACACGTGACCCGTCAAGGGAGGTGAAATGATACAAATCCCATTAACTTGTCAAGATCAATTCTACAAGATTGGATAAATTTCTATGCGTTTTCACTATTATTAATTACATATCGTTATTGAACGATATTCTACAGAAGTCGTCTGTTGGCGAACCGATAATTACAGATTTCAAACAAAAATTATACACAGGTTTTATCACATTATCGATTGAATGCAACTGATAATTAATGGAAGTATGCTCTGATTCGAGTATTTGGTGCTTTGCTTATTTCAATGTTGCTTCAAACTTGACAATATAATAATATATTTAATATGTGAATGTAGCACTTAACTGCAGATAACTATCGTGTACACATCGTGTCTCCCCATGTGTTGCACTCTAATTGAGTTATGGCAAAAGATTTCATCTGTAAACAACGCATATTTCTAAAAATATGTCTTTATTACGTTACTCGGCGTAATTTTCACATTTTTCAATTTAAAACGTTTCGCTATTGTATTAAATTAAGTCAAATTCATAACTTAAATTAGAGAAAAAAGCGTTAATTTATCAAATCGACTCTGTTTATCTAGTGCATTACGTAAACAATGTTATCTACAGGTGAAAATTCAAACTACACTGATGGATTTATAATCGTACAGTTCGCGTTAATTCAGTCTGTAGAACGAACCAGTATTTCCTAGCATAACCCGTAAAGAGATACGTCGTCAACAAATTGATTTGAACAATAGGTATTTGTTTGATGCTTGAGTTAAACCATCATTGAACGTACTCATTTTGCCAGTGTAATACATTTGCAAAAAGAGGTCGACTGGCTTGATAATTACGCACGAATATGGACCTTCCTCCTTTATATTGGATTTGCGGACTTCATAAAGATACCTATAAATAATGTCATATTGATGGCTAAACACGTTCTTCACAAATCCTTTATCCAAACTTCTTACTCTTAGCTTCCCTACTGTTTAAGTTGTCATTGCTCAAAGAGCTTTTGATGATTATTTAACAAGAATGCAATATTCCATTCCAAACTTAGCAATCTTTATTTTCTTGTAATTGTGTCTTTTCATGCAGCTTAATAACAGGACATGTCATCTAAATTATGCTATTTGCTCTAGGACACAGATGATTATATAATTTACACGTGCATTTTATTTTCATTCATAAAAACGAGCCTACATGTTAATATATATGCAGTCAAAACTGGACACATGATATGCAAAGAAACGCAAACTAAACCGTTATTACCATAATTATTTATGTGTAAAATGCAGTCGGTCGATGTTAACACGGTACCTATCTTTTAATTTCTCTTGATTTATCTCATCAGAAACCTCAGAAGGATGTCGATGTGGTTTTGTCTGCCATTAAAGGCGATTTGCGTGTGATTATGTCGTTTCAGATTGATTTTGGAGGGAGGCTAGATGATCACTTCCGGTATGAAGGTAATCACAGCCGGTCTCTTTTTGGATTCCTCTTACTTGTTCTTTATGTTTTTTTTTCCAGAGATAATCGAACGATTATCAGCTATTTTATTACCTTTCTGTTGCACAACACGTTCCCTAATATATTTGCTTCACGTTTATTCGTCACGCCCATTGACACACACAATTCACTATCATTGGACACAACCAATGAGGACCTTATAAGGATCGAAAGGTGAAATACTGTGTATACATCTACATCAAATGTATTTTCCTTCAAATTTGGTTTTCATACACATACCGTACTTACATGATAAACATATCAAACAATGTTTATGCCTCAAGCCAAATGTTATGACGTTATGGTTAAGGATCATCGCAAGATATTTCTTGAAGTGTAATAACTAATAACATTAAAGTGTTTTGTTATTTATTACATATTACACAAGTAAAATATTGAATATTATTCATTCTATAAAAGTGATATTTTCACTTGTGTAAAATTTTAAGTGAAAAATATCTCTTTTTCTTGTTCACTAGTTGAAAATATAACTTTTTCTGATTTGACCAGTCAGAGCACTGCTTACAAACGACAATGGGGAAAATTAAGATTTGCATATAGCTTTCCGTGATATTATATGACGTCATAATGCAAGATAGAATACATAACGTCACGATTTGGCGTACACGTGTGAGCCGTTGACAGGGGACAACAATGAATCATGGGAGAGACTGAACTGCCTCGGTATATTTTGCTATAAAATGTAATGAACAGAATATCTTACAGTATCTTTAATAATACCGAATATATTTCACTCGTGTGGCTAATATTAAGAAAAATACAAAACATATTAGCCCCTCTCGTGAAATATATTTGGTATTACTGAAAACACTGTTAGATATCCTCTATAAATTCAAAATATTTTAAATGCGTACGTTTATTATGTTTGCCCGTCGTTAATGCCAAATGGATTTTGTTTGTCTTAGTTCTAGGAAAAGAGTGCATTTTTCCAAAATAAGAGAATCCACAACCATTATGGTCAATACCCTTTACCAAATTTGTGATCGTATATAAATATTGCAGATATTACAGATTTATGTTTTACGATTATATATGCAAACACGAGATAAACTCACGTGCGATTAGTGTTGTTAAATGACGTACAATGCACCACACGAGCTTGTCAAGGCTCGCCCATCTAAACTTCCTACGTGAAAGAAAAATTAAAGCAGCATCGTGTTCCATTCCGACTATATGCATGGATTATCGAATTACTGTAGTTATATGACGAATCTGGACAGAACCTTCAATACACTATATGTAACGGAACCCCTCGATTCTTCCAGTGACTTCCAGTGAAATTAGGGGGCAATTGTGTAAGAGATGATTAGTTAACTATCTAAGCAATTCAAATGAAATTGCATAAGTAAACTAGATGTTAAACAAGTGTTAGTTGTAACAGGCACAGTTACATTAGTAGATAATAGTAAATGATATTGCAACAAAGTTTGCAGTGTAAACATGTAAACATGTATGCATTGTATTAACTTTCAACAATATCAGACAATGTCTGAATTTCGACCAATCAGAGAAGGGAAATGATTGCAATTTTGATGAAATGTGTCGTTGTGTCATGATACACCTACAAACATATACTATTTGATGAAAATCAGAAAACATCGAATTTTCGACCAATCGAATTTTCGACCAATCGGACTGATCATTGTTTTGTTTAATCACAAAAAGAAGACCGCAGTTTCTTTTGTAGTGCCATGTGGCACCTATAGGGACAATCTACGTTAATAAATGAAAGTGTTTTTAACAATGTCACTAAACAAATAAGTTCTACTCACGTGTAGCTTTCAGGGGCTACACACTAATCTCGTGTGGGATTCATGCACGTGACCGAGGGATTAACCCTCCTCACGTGACAGAATCAGGCTGGCGTGGACCGGTGGTAATATACGTTCAATTTGAGCTTCTAATGTATCTATTAAATAAAAAGTTGAAAAAATGAATTGCATCTCGAAGAAATTCTATCGTGTTCAGCCTCTACCAAATGTAGGCGATCCCATTTGTGCTCAGGTATATAATATGTCTCGGTGCACCGTGTATATAATGCACATGTACCAGTTGTGGAGTAAGTGGTTACGATATTACAGTTATTCATAATAAGCTATTTTGAAAAACAACAGGGAACAATGTCAGGTCTTTAAAAACCTAATTTATTAACTTTGTATTACACAATGATATTAAGCTTTCTGAACACGATTGCTGTGTCACACACTCGATGTGTCTATACAACAGTTGGAATGCAAAACATAATAATTCGAGTCGTAGAAAAATAAACAATTGTGTGCGTTAATTTGTATATGTTGAATAAAATTAATTGGTTTATGGTTATAAAATATGTTAACAAGTTTTCATCATTACAATTTTAAAATGTTATTGGTATTGTTGAACGTAATATGTTTCAATACTCGGGTAATTCAATTTGACAGCAAGGATGAAAGCAGTTATAGAATGTAAAACTGATAAAACAAGAACGAAACGAAACACGAGCGAAGGTAAAATATAAAAGAGGAAGAATGTCAGATAAAACAAATACCCACAAAAAAACGGACATACAAAAAAAAATACTAACAAAAACTATCTTATCACAAAGGAAGAACAAAGCTCTAAGGAAATCGAACACGTTACACTTACAACTGTACTCCCCGCCAACGTAACCTTTAAACCCTAAATACTAATGTTACGTTCATGTGAAAAGTATCGGCATCATTTTAAACTGTTGCATATACAAATAAGAAATACCTATTTTCCGTTCATAGATATTGACTCGTCTGCCAATAAAAGATCAACACGACAGGCAATCTTTAAAAACGATCATTATTAGAACATCTATTTTTTTCTATTTGTGAAAGGTTGGGTATAGACTGTCGGTAACATATTTAAGCCATCTAGCGTACATCAAAGAGAGTGTGTTGTCAGATACATCTTCATGCTTTAATCTACCTTTAACATTTCTTAGAAAATACACCTCGCTACATTTTTTTCGAGGATAAGGATATTGGCCACACTGTATCCGCTTAAAGTGCATTTTCCCTGCAATATAGAAACCCATCTTACTGAAATACTTATTGTGAGCACTATTGAAATATTCTGATGTGTCGGCAGTAGAGACAACAGAACAAGCACTTCATGGGGATTCCTGAAATCATATCGGTCGCACGTGTAAGTGTAAATGACTTTGAGGATTGCAGTCACAAAAAATGCATCTGCAAAAGCCATTGACTTAAAGGAAAAACAAAACAAAAAGAAAAAATTGTGGGCGTCCCCAGCCGTCCAAGTACTCTTTAACCCAACATGAAAGCCGCCATAGTATGAACGGAAAATTTCAAGAAGTAACATGTGTATAAACAATTAATGTACTCCAAATATCATACTTTTGCACCAGGATATGCAATTTGTATACCATGGAAATAATTGTTCAATTACAGCTTTCACTTCCTGTGTCAAGGTTATCTGTCGGCACAGCGGTAACGCTCTTTCCTTTCCTCTATATAGTCGGCCGAGGTTCGATTCCCCGATCGAACGTGGAAAGTATGCCTCACAAGGAAAGTCAAAATCACGGGAACATACACAAAATTCGCTCATGTTTAAACTGAAATCTATAGTACACCATGTACTATAGGCTTGCTTGGTACCAACAGTTTTTACGCGATTTTTTAGTGATTTCCAGATCAACAATCCAGCACTTTCATCTTACAATATTGTTCCAACAATAAAGCTTTTTCGGGGATTTTTTCAAACTTACTTTATTTAACAACCTTATCTAATGCTAAGCAATCATAACGAAATCATTCAGGATAAAATTTAAAACTATACACTTCCTGTGAACGAAATTTGTCAGTGTTTGCCGGCCATTTTGATGAAAGTCAAAGTTACTTTATATATATTATATACTTGTCAGTCCGGAAAATGAGGCCACAGATTTGTCCGTTGTTTCTCAATACACTTACGTATGTACATACCAATTGTAAGCAAAATCGTCAATATAATCAGACGACTCCATACGGCGGACATTTTGCAATAGATATTGGCAAACTTGGTTCAATTTAAAAATTAAAATAATATCCTAATATGTTTCGACCAATCTGAAGCCACGGTGGCCATATTTCATTTCAGACAGCAAAATGAAATATCGAAAGTGCTTCTCCACATGCACACAGTAATACCCATGTCAAGTCTCATGAAATCAATGCGCATATTGCAAACAGTAGGATGGAAGAATGATAAGACATTTCTTAATAAACCGTGATAAGCTATTTGGATATTGTGATACATTTTGCTAGGAATGTATCATATAGAGGTGAAAAACGTATATGATATTATCGCTGTGATCGTGCCGTAGTTTGCTGTTACTGCATAGGTAAACCACAACGCAACCAATGTTTACTTACATGTCAAACAAGGACGTGATACACAATATGTACCACATCCTATTGGAGCGCTGTTGGCATCACCGATGAGCTGAGCTGAGCTTGCCTATCACGATGTGCTTTTGAATGAATAACATTTTTTTCAAAGAAAACACAATGGAAAAGTTTATAAAATGTGTATTTCCACATATTTCGATACAAATAAAACTAAACGAAATTACAGAAAACATATGAATCAAAAATAGGTTCACCGTTAGATGTTCGATAAATTATTTTTAAGACATTACTCTGGGAAAATATGTGAAAAATATACATAGCGTGCATATCACACGGAAAACGAGTAATTGTTGTATTGTACGGTAAAGAATTGTTAAAATATCTTGCATATAGAATCTAAATATTGAGAAAATTAGCATGTTAAGACTTAAAACATTTCTTAAACAAAGCAAATAGTGACGCAAAGACCAGTCATGTCAATTCCCATCCCAATCGGTTTATTATTTCCTAACATTACAGTATCCCCTTTACATAACATTATGTAATATGAATGCACATGAAGACTGTCGTCGATGAAAATAGAAGAATTATAATACGCTTACCAGTCTGGAACACCTGGTCCCATTTTCTTGTATTCGTGAAGAATGTTTAAATAAATCTACAATTTTGAGCTTGAATTACGTTTTCGATTATTTGTCAGTATTCTCTTATTGACTGGGTGCTTAATTCATATGGCTATGTTAAAAGGTTGTTAAACATTGTTTTTCCTGAATTTCTGTTTTTTGTTAATTTTTCACGCGATTTTTCATGTACATATTATCTTACATCATCTTTTTTTTATTTTCTAAAAACATAACTTGCAGACGCATAACATACTTACATGATCAACTTCTCAAACAACGTATATGCTTCAAGCCAAATTTAATGTTCTTATAGTTAACGATCTTTGCAAGATGTACATTTGTCGTGTAATACCTTATAACATCAAAGTCTCACGTCATAATTCCAGAATATCTTAAATGCGTACTTTTTACCATTTGTACCCGATTGTAATGACCCTTGAAATTTGTTTAAGTTGTAAAAAGCCACTAGGTGGATAACAGTGGATTTTTCAAAATAAGAAAATTCACATCCACAATGGTCTGTGGGCAATATCACGTATGTGATCGTATATAAATATTGCAGATATAACAGAATTTTGTTTATCGATCAAATTATAATTAAACACCAAACTCGAGATGTGCGATAAGTTCTGATGACATACAACGCACCACACGAGCTTGTCAAGGCTCGCCCATCTAAACTTCCTGCGTGAAAGAAAAATCAAAGCATCATCGTGCTTCATTCTGAATATATGCATGGATTATCGAATTACTGTATCTATAACACGAGTCTGGACAGAACATTGAATATAATATATGCTGAAGAGCCCCTCAATTCTTCCAGTGGCTTCAGTGATATTAGGGGGCAACTGTGTAGGAGATGAGTTGTTTTTCTGTCTACGCAATTCAAACAAAATTGCATAAGTAACCCAGATGTTAAACAAATACTATTTGCAACAGGCACCATTACATAAGTCCCCTAAACTACCCCCGCGTTAGTAAATGATAGTAATTCATATTGCAATAGTGTTTGCAGTGTCCTCATGTATACATTAAATAACGTTCAATAAAATTTGATACCTATCTATCAAAATTGAACAAAAAAGCGGGCAATATTTAAATTTTGACTTATCGAAACATTTTTGTGTCTGTTACCGACACACCTACATACCAGTTTAATCAAAGCCGGTGAATACATTCAGAAGCCTCCATAAGGCGAGCTTTTATCAACAGATATAGGCAAGATTTTTTTTATCTGAAATACAGTAAAATTATTGCATTGCAATAAGTCTATTATATTTCGATCAATCAGAGGCCATCGCGGTCATATTTGATTTCAGGCAACACAATGAATTATTGAGAACACTTCTCCACATGGGTAACAATACTCAAAGCAAAGCAATAAAGAAATACAGGCAAAGGAATATTTGTCTCCATTTTTTATCATTGAAGTTATCAAACTCGACCCTCTGCCCTCATTGCTTTTCTTTGTTTCTCTGTTTTTCCTCTCTTTTACGTTCATGTCTTCTTAACGCCAGTCATCGTATAATTCTCGATTATGGTGCGCGTTATGCAAAGTTGAAGAACTGGTTAGTCATGTCCTCGATTTGTCGACTTATTTGTTTAATGATTTTTTTTATTTAAGAAAACACAATGAAAATTTTATAAAATGTTGATTTCCATGTGTTTTCATGCATACAAAACAAAACGAAACTGAAGAAAATAAATTAAGTAATCAAAAATAAGTTTGCCATTAGTTCCTATTTCATTTATTGATGAATAGTACTTTGCACAAAGATACAAGGCATTGTAACCCCGTAAGTGATGATAGGTATAAATTTACCAATGATTTGCAGTTATTGTACAGTAAACAATTATCTAAACATATCGGTATGTTAAGAAGACAACATTCTCTGCAACAAAGCCAATGGTGATGTCAAGATCAATCTTGTCATTGTTTATGCCAATCGGTTCATTATTTCCTGACGTTATCGTATCCCCTACCCCTAAAGGGAGGGGAAAAGCTTACCATTCTTAATGCCATGACATCATAATGATTTACAGCATCCTACAAATAAGGTTTGTAAGGTGTGAACGAAACGGTTGACATGGAGAGATTTGGTGTATTTGGTTTATTTTGTTGAACGTCCTTTTAACAGCCAGCTCCTTTACGAACGCGTAAGATATTTAAGGTTGAGGAAAGCCGGAGTACCCAGAGAAAATACACCGGCAACTGCACCACGTGGGTTTCGAACTCGTAACCCAGAGATAGAGGGCTAGTGTAAAGTGTCAGGACACCTTAAAACAACTCGGCCATAACGAGAGATATAGAGGTTACACAACGAGTGATTGTTGGATATGGAATTTATTTCACACTCGTAAGTTATTTTTTAAAAGTTACAAAAGACACGAGCTTTAGCGAGTGTCTATTGCAACTTTTAAAAAATAACTTACAAGTGTGAAATAAATTCCATATCCAGCGATCACGAGTCGTGTGACCTGTTTCTACCACAATGATATCTGCTTGAATCAAAGGGAAACGTGGCCAAGTATAATTTCGCTTAGGTGAAAAAAGTGTTCTGGTGACGTCCAGGACCCGGTGATGTGACGTCATTCGAGTATTGATGACGTCAATAACAATTGCAGTTTGGGCAAAGTTCTAATTCTTGACCAATCAAAAGACCGGAAGGTTATATACCACTAGGTAGTGGTATATAACATATATACAATGGCTTGATAGTGGAATAACACAGCGTATTGTGGTAGAAAGGTAGTTCTACGATACATTTTGTGTGAAAAGAGATTGTTGATTCTGCGATAGATTAATTGGAAAAACTAGAAAAAATGACATAAACACAGTGAAAATCTCAACAAAACACCATAAAACGATATTTCTATTTTTTTACAGGAAAAAATATTCATCTCTCTGAAAAAAAATATATCATAGAAAATTATTTGTGGGATCTGAACATGCTTCCTTATTGTTCATATGAAAGCTTCGTTTATTTTATGATACCAGCTCTAAAACGGGTCAGTACGCCCCTACCATCACATTGCAAAAGAACCATGGAGATGTTTATCTTATCCTTAGTTGAATTTCTCGAATGAGCTTGATATATCATCGCCTGCCAGTAGCACCCCTATCGTGCCTTAATATACGGTGTTATTAGGTCTAGAATATTTGAAAATATCTAATCAGTAAATCAAACGCCAATGTGTGAAATCATTATATCATTTTAATGGTTGCAGGAAATATTGATAATCATATTTTATCAGCCCCTAACCTCCGCCATCTTGGTTACGATTAAGTGTTATGTCATAACTGTTAAGTAACTGGATATCGCCCAACTCGATCAATCTACTGTGTCTAAATGAGTCCCTCTTTTGCCTCGTGTTCCCATCTTTTCGCTACATTTTTTATTTGTTTACTTGTTTTTGTTTGTTTTGTTTTTGTGTTTTACATTTAGTAAAAATAATATGAATATGTAGATTCTGCTGTTGCCGATGATACGCGCTGGGAGCATATAACTTGTATCTGTTGCACGAGGAATGGAATATTTCACAAGAAAAACAATATCTCGGCAATAAAAACATTGTAATGATGGAATAAATTACCAATGTCTTAAAGAAGAAAATTGCTTCCTAAGTTTAAGATAATATCCAATAGCGGATATCCCCTCCACAAAATGTTCCAAGATTAATGATGTCGATATCACGAATGAGCCATTAGATTAACAATTATCGAACATTATAATCAAGGACATTACGTCTTTAATTGTAGTTATTTATCATCTCATTTTCGGAATATATTAGGTGTCGTATAAAGATTTGTGATATCTTGAAACGTGGAAGTTACAAAATGAAGTTGGAAAATAATTAGATTTCTTGTAGTAATGGAATTAATATACAGTGTAAGATGGGATAATTTCCTATTCTAATTTTCACCCCAGCTTTTATTTGTAGTTTAACGTGGGAGTGATATTAGAAGGTTTTATGGCCGACACTATGATTTCATTTAGAAATATTCAACTTCGTTTTGCTATAAGAAGTCTGACATATTCTATGCTCGTTAATTCATTTCATTGTTTCTTTGTCATCATTTGTTTAGACTCACTACTTGCTTTATTGCACGTGCGTGACTGACTAGGAAATTAGAATGTGATTTCAGCAAGCTAAATCTTATCATAAAGTTAGTGATTTTTGTTTGATATATCATAATAACAAATGTCGAAATGTTGAAATTGAAAATTTTAAAACCATTTATGATATCAATATTTTAAAAAGGAACATGCTGATCTTTATCATCGAATATTCTCTTACAAGTTTTTTTTTATAATAATAAGTTGTCCAATGTTATTGTCATACGAATTATCCTGCTAACCAATTGAATAGCCTTGTACCTGTAACTGTTGCGACATTCATTGATTCAGTGTAAACGCATGTCGCATTCTCAAAGTCAAGGATCATCAAGCAATTAAAGGACAATAGTTCTTAGGTTTATTGGTACTTTTGAAAATCCGGAAGTTAAGCCTTTGTTTGTAAAAAGTGATCGTTTAAAGCGGCATACATGTATAACACCTTGGGTTCTGAATTTAGCAATAAATAGAGTAAACAAAAACGAATGAAAGTAAATTAACTTAGGAAAAATCATTATTCATAACATCGAGCAATGTCGAATAGCTGAAAATGAGTAATTCTCCTAAAAGATGTGTCATGCATTGCAAGATTGAACATGTTATTAATCATATTGAACATCTTATCTTTGAAAGTATTCTTTTGTTCATACATTTTTTGTATTACAAGCTTAAAATGTTGATTTATATTCAAAATTTGTCAAGCATAATAGTTGAGCTTCATATTTGTACTAATTTTTTTAGCTGAAATGCAATATTTTTGTTTGAAAAATACTATATCATCGAGACATATTCATTATATGTAGCATTATTGGGTGTTGTGGCATTATAGCTTATGATTGTAGCTTGGATTTACATTAGTGCATGCTATATTAAACTTTAAAAGTATGGAAATACTTTTAATCTTTAAAGAATTGAAATGGCAATAAATCTCAAAATGATAAAACAATTTACAGAGTGATATGTTAACAAACTTTTAGCAATGCCAAGGCGGTCCCATGGGATCATTGTATTTTCTTGCCAACGTTATTAACAGTCGATGAGTCTGTTCACATGACAAAGACAGATGCTATCGAAAGGTCAGAATGTTTTGTACATATGAATATGTCTCCAGTCAAACATGTATTGGCCCGTTGTCGTTATTAGATTTATTTAGATCAAAAACAACTGCCATGATTGCGTCAAAGGATATAGATGACCTAGTTTAATTACATTAGATACTTGGATTGCGTCTCGCACTATTGTTATACTGAATGCGTACAGTAAAAGTCTTTCCATAATCATGTACTCCATCATTGCTGTACTGCATTCCCAGAAACTGTTGTTACAGTTGATACGTACAGTAGAAGTCTTTCCACAATCATTAACTTAATGTTCGCTATACTGCATTTCCTTGAAGGCTATTACATTAATTATGATGAATGTATGACTAATGTACATAAATAATTTATTCCGCCCACGCTAATATTGCATAAACACTGGTAAAATACTTCAGTATGTGTATTAGCCACCAGACAATCACCTTGTGGACATGTAAACACCGAAACAATTAAACTCAAAATAGTCTCACCTTACCAGAAATCAGTGTTTACACACGCACCCGGTCACACGAAGATTTTAATTGGAAATGATTGGCATATTGACAAGCCTATGTCGAGATTATGGAAATAGAATCTATTGAAAATCTGTCCATACATGATGATTGTTCAGTGAGAAATTTCATTTATGGCAACTCATTAGAAGATTTTTACAATATGCCTTTTTGTCAATTTGTGTACCAGTATTTACCAAGCTATTGTCCGTCATTCGTTCCTATATACACAAACTAACATTCATCATGACATTTTGACAATCATTTAACCTAATTGTGAGGTTTGCAACAATGCACTAACATGCTCTTACATTATCAATATATTATTTAAGATATTTCATGAAAACAATTTGCAAAATTTCAAAATGATTTCTCTAAAAAAATCAGACTTCAAGCAATAAATCAATTATTCCAATTATACTTTGTCATATTAAGCTTTACAAAACCTATGAAATACCTCCCTGAGTACTTGTGTAGGCGTAAGTTCATGGCATTCATAACACCGTATCGATTTAAATCTCGATATTACAGCAAAAATACATTTCACTTTCCAAGAAAGATTATCTCATGATTAAATAAACCCTTTCTTTATTTATAAGATACGTTGTTCTTCTTAGAGCAATGCCACTTGTTGTATCAAAACTAAATATACTTTGTTTATAAATGTGGGGCCGCGGCGGCCGAGTAGATAAGGTGTCCCGTCACTTTATCACTAGTCCTCTACCTCTGGGTTGCGAGTTCGTAACCCAAGTGGGGCAGTTGCCTGGTACTGACCATAGGCTTTAGTTATTTCTCAGGGTACTTCGGCTTCCCTCCACCTCTAAAACTTCGCACGTCCTGAAATGACCCTGGCTGTTAATAGGACGTTAGACAAAATAAACCAAACCAAAACTTTTATAAATTTTAAGAATGGACATTGACCCAACCTTAAAGCGACCAACGCATTGCAAGTTCCAGTGTTGTTTATTCAAACTTGAAACCATAGAACACTAATAACGTATGTTTTGTCAATAAAGTGAAGGGAATTCAAAAGTATGTTTCTAATTTCAAAATAATTGTATTATCTAGAGCACGGATACAGTTGACATTTCCCTGGACGGACACTAATCATGAATACAATGATGTCGGTAGTGATCTGGGGATAAGAAATCCACTTTAAGCGTTTTGATTCCCGAACGGATGCTGTTAAGATAACAGTATAGATGTCACATTGTAATGTATATACAAATATTGCCAAATATTCTTGTATACATGAGTTTTATGTACTTTTTGATACTGAGGATACCTGTGCCATTTCTTTACTATGATTGCTGAACTCCCATAATTAGAGATCATCAATATCAGTAAAAAAAAATAACCAAGAGGCATTTTTTCAAGTAGACAGAGACCAAGACATACGGAATATCATCAGATTAACATTCTGATCACAATAGCATTAGGGTTGGTGATGGTGGTGTTACGATTATGGGATGTTTATCACTAAACTGTAATCTTCGCTTGTGTGTCCTTCGTGGAACGGTTACTGTGCAGAAGCACCGCCATCAGATCCTTCGAGCTCAAGTTGTTCCGTATGTCGATGCTCTTCCATTGGTAGATGTTAAAGACGCTTCCGGGGCCTGTAGTGACACTAGATATGAACCTATTTGAGATTGTGTTGGACTATGTCGGACAAACAGTAAATGCACGGGATCCAAAACGCCAAATAATTGAAGAAATTCGTTCTATATTGATTCAGGGGTGGTAGATGTTTTCTCCGAACTGACTTCGGTGTTTTGTCAAACGTATGAGACAATAGACACAAGAATTATAGCAGAAGCGTCATAGCTTTACCAGATATAGACATTTTCATAAAAATCGCTGATAAAATAATCTATTTGATCGGTTGACACGTTTGTGTAATTTGATGACGTATCTGTGAATAAGAAACAGTTAAAGTCTTTTCAAAATGGTTTAGCACTTTCGGTTTTGCAAATTTCTTTTCCTATCAACTGTGCATAGTTTCGTTTCACGCCGAAAACATTCCTATAGGGACCACGGAACCAAATCAAAAATAGATTGTGGGTTTTCCCCGTTTGGGCAGAAGATTTAATAGGAAGGTGAATGTGTCGGGGCCTACTGATTGGATATCCAGGTGAGATAAATTTCCAAAATTGTATGTGTGGGCTGGCCAATATATGTAGATGTAAAATATATAAAAAAAAAAGTATTAAATTTTGTTCCAGTCTGTTTTTGTGTGGGGGAGTTCATTAAGTGTGTAATTTGTTGTAAATTTAGGTGAACTTTTGGTGCTGATTTCAATAAAAGATGGTGGCCCCAATATAAAAAAGTTCAAATTGGTAGAATTTTTAAATATTTAATTTACAGGTGTGTGAGATGTCATTCTTCAAAATTATGGTTAGTGGACCAGAGTTGAAAACTCCATTTAAGCAGGACAGTGGTAAACGTTAACACTATCGTCTATGGGAAATTATTTGGTTCCGCGGTCCCTATATATCCTGCTGAGTTGCCCCTAAGTATTTTCCTTAAATACAACGAACAAAATTAAACCCAATCTAAGATACTTATGACGAAGTGTGTATAGCATTACAGTTTCTATCTGCCAATGTGTATTGAAGGTGCCTTTTTCTACAATCCTGTACACTGATACATTGACCAGTGCGCGAGGATCAAATGCTGGATAAGTTATTCACATTGTGATGATGTTTCTTTTATTAATTTCTCATAAAGTCATACTTTGTTGAAGATCTTTATCGTATATATAGTGACTGTCCACTTCTTACCACGTCACCCAATAGAATAGCATTACTTCTTTAGACAGCAATGGTCAAGACAAAATGTCCACTTGATGATGACGGATCGTCTCATGCCGGCCATAAATCGACTTATCAATGCCACATGAATATTCAGTAGGTAGCTATCGAGGAAGATCTAATTTTGGTTTTAGCATACAATGATTAGCCTAGTAAGGATAACCTATATATCCGAAGTGGAAACAATAATTTTCTTATAAACCATATATAGGCCATTTAATTACAATAATAATGTGCGAAGAACATCTACACATTTTGAGTTCAGAGTTCAGATAAACGAAATATAACGAAGGAATGAAAATTATGTTAATGATGTTCATGGACTCGGTTTATTGAATATGAAAATACGTTGATTTTACCCTTCAATTCCAAATCTGTCTTTAAAGATCTAGGAAGTGGCTGTGTTTATGTGCTGTGAATTTCTGTATCTAGAAACATCTGCAAAAGACCACTTTAAAAGATACCCAATTTCTTCATATCTCTAGATGTTATTATCTCCATATCTTCATGTTATATCTATTTAAGGTCGGAGAGGTTAATTGTTGTGATTGGATGACAAAGTGGTGGCGGAGTTGGGGGTTTCTAAGGGATTCGTCAAAGTTTTCTTTTTGCCTTTTTTCTTACTCAAACCTGCTTATTCTCCATCCGTCCGTCCGTCCCCCAATAAAATCAATCTTATATATTAATATATTAATGAGACCACGAAAGACCAGGGACACCTTAATCAATTCATGAGATACACAGTATCTCAACCAAAAGATAAGATTCGGTTGAGCTAGTGGTTTAAACCATATATGACTTACTTTCCTATTTTGAAATACGGCAATTTATAATCACGCGATAAAACTTTCTGCTTGAAATCAATTAATTAATTACGCGTTTTTATAGTACTGCTGACGTTTTTTGGTATTTTGTCGATAGCAATGTTCGAAAAACACTTGAACCATGCTAAATATAATGATTTAGTTAGAGAAACAAAAATTGATATTTCATAATGGAAATGGGCTGTATAAAAGACTCATCAAATTTGTCAACTTTCAATACAAATTTAGATTGAGTTGATACCACCAACTCAACTGATGTACGCTATATAGGCTCTCATCCAGTACCTAAGAATCTTGGCAGTACACACAAGGGAATTCGATCGCGTCAAACATATTTACAACAAGTACTTGCTTGTCAATTGGATTCAATTTAGCGCCCAGTAGCTAGTAGCAATTGATGTTTTTTCCTGTCTGAGCAAAAGTGCTCTGATATAAACTGGGTCTTTAAAACCGCCGCCCCCATCACCTGACGTAATATGTTTTATACTGGATAAATTCCTCTTTCTTTCTTGCCGGGAATTGTCTCTTATTTTAGTAATTTGTTATTAAAAATCATACAAATGCAAACTATGAGTATTATATATAAATATATATGAACATGGTGATATTCAGAAAGGTAAAACCAGTTAAGCTCAGGGTTACCTAATCTACTTTATCGGCGACACAAACAAGGTAAGTCAATGAGGAGTTCAAGGTTCTGTCCTTCCAATATGAATAAAGTGATGACAATTGAACTACAATGGATCAGGTATATGTAATAGTATATTGATGACGTCAATAAAATTACACCATTGCATGTTCTTTGTCACTCGGTTATAAACATGACACCGCGTAATCTGACTATATCTGTAGTTTATGAAACTGTATAAAAAAAATAACGTGACTGTTAATATTGTGTCCACTCGCATATATTTATTGCATATATCGTTTCAGCTTCACCTCGGCTAACCAAAGGTCAGTCTTGAGTCTGGAATAATTCCATTAGGCGGAACAGATATGACCTCCTACAAATGTACGTCTAGTTTGCTTTCACATAACTACGGTCAACATTATGAGAGAGTACAAAGCATGTGTCAAATACAGGAGAATTAAAGTTAAACTCTGACAGGTTAATATATTCATCTTACCAAGAACAAGAATGTCACCAATTTTACTGGTGTAAGATTTCTCATCTTAAACTACGGTTGAGAAAAGCTTAACGTGCTCTTTGCACGTTCTCAACTATTGCATTTCGGCACTTCTACAAAACTATGACGTCACGGCGACAATACAATCACGTCACATCAACATTTTCTTGAATTAATGTAACGTCAATGTTATATATGTCAGAGGGTAAACAGATTAAGAGAGAAATAGGCATTATTCATTCCCATGGAAGTGAGAGATGGGAATCTCAACCCTCGGGGTAAGATACTTAAGCTGCTAAACACTCGGCTCGAGTCTCATGTTTGGTAACTTAAGATTAGTTACCCTCGGGTTGAGATTCCCCTGCCTCACTTCCATGGTGGGGGACTATTGAATATGTTTTAAAAGTATATATGAAAAAACAAAATAGGTTGGGATATTCTTATATTTAAAGTGAGGGAAGAAATGATTTTTTCAAACAGATACAGTCATTATATGGTGGTGGCAAGATGTATTTAAAAAAGGCCATATACATTTTGCTTCTTTATGAACCGATGCCTTTCATACAAACTAGATAATTTCGTTTTCATTCCAAATAAAAGTAAAACTATAAAATCCAAAAATTCTCTATATATACCACTATACTAATCTTCATATAGCCAGGAAATAGAGCTAAAATGAAAAGTTTTGTAGATTCGGTACATACGAATATGCTTTTAGACTGTACAATGCCTGCGTTAACCTCATCAACGAATGTTCTAGCAGAGCAGTTTTCTGAAGATTGATGGAAACATAGATATATGCAATGTGCGCTACCAACACACAATTGACGTCATCGTATCAGCTTCACAATTAAAGGCAGACCAATCGAGTTACTACTTTTGTTAACAATACACCATTCATGATTCGCATTTGTTAAATATACCTCATCTATACAAAGCCTCAATGCTCAAGTCATAGCACAACATGATTTCAAAGACGCAGAATGAATCTTAGATACACAATTGGCTGCCGGGTCTTATAAATATTATTGGCTATCGGGCCTTATAAATGTTAGGCTATTTTAAGGAGGAAACGTTATTCTGAGAACGTCTCTCAGTCAATTATTTAACAAAACGCTAAATATGCTTATCTCAAATGTTGTAAAACGAAAATGAAACACTAGCTTTGTTCTTTTTCATATTGTTTTGTTTCGTATTGTTTTGTTTGGTATTTATGTTTGCGGTTTAGATAAATCAAATATACATAAATATGCTCTTGTATACCCGTTATAAACGTGTCATGTTTTATTGGATTATGATTATATTGAATTTCAAAATTACCCACAAGACCAGCCCATTCGTAAAAGAAGAAAAATAAAAAATTAACGTCCATCAGTTCAATAACTGATCAGTGATAAAACTGACGACAATTCAGATAGTGTTGTACCATAAACCGATATATTTATATTTGTAACTTAAATGAGTCTTGCAGGGATTAGAAACCTGTTTGGTATTGTCTTACTCATTGTCGGTACATGGTATTTGTTAGTCACGTGATAACCATCTGCGTGTGTCAGCTATAAGACCTTTGCTAATTCGTTGGCATGCATGGATATTCCATTGCAATCAGAAAAAACAAAAAACAACAACAAACAAAACAAACAAAAAACAAACAAACAAACAAAACAAAAATAACAACAACAAATATGTCAAATGTCAAATTTATTGCACTATTTCAAAATATTGATTTGAAAAGAAATAAAATATTGACAACCATTTCTCACTCTGTAATTCTATAAATCAAAAATATAATCCATTAAATATCATGTTAAATCCCTAAGTGGTTTTTTTTCGCTATAATTCAAAAATATCCATACTAATTGCTTTTCCCTGAAGCAATGATAAGTATACTAACACGTTTTATGGAAAGTATAGGCGATTTAAGGTCATCATCTGACATAGATAATAAAGGACATTATCATCTCGCGCAGGATGATGCACACGTGATATGGAAAACAGGTGACAGTTTGAAATCATGAACACCCAGTGTTCACTGGCTCGACGCCTTTGGCAGAGTTGCGGCATCAACAGAATCAAATCGACTGAAATATCTAGAATATCCAGCTCCAGTCACAGATATATGCCAGAATCAAATGTTCTTGAGATGTGCAAGGACACATTAAAACTTTGGCAAAGTTTAAAACTTCATTTCCCGAATGTTGATCATGAGTTACGGTCAATTATATTTAAAAATTTCCCTTTTGTTTTTTTTCTTGTTAAACGGCTGAAAATACTTCAAGGTTTAAATGATTTATAAGCATGAGATTAAAATTTGGTGGTATGGTCTCTTTTTTAGTCCTAGCTTAGTCGGAATCAAACACCCCTCAGTTTTTGAAGGGTCTTAAGTTGCAATATGCTTGAGCATGGCTATTTTCATTGTCTTATAACCTCATATTCCCCTCTCCCTGTTCCCCTCGGGGAAGGGGTACGGTTTAAAATAGTTCATTTATTTAAATGACAGACATCTTTTTCTTCAGACCAGCACTGATTTTTGCATAAAATAGAGTGAAAATATCACTGATAACTGATATATTCGTCTTGAAACTTTCTATTTCATTAAGAAAAGTATAAAACAGAGCCACACTTTATTAAATTTTATTACATGATGCGTCTGTTTTCCCTAACTTTTCGCATAAGCTCTATTATACAGTTAATGTACGGGTGTGAGGGAAATAGATTTTTATTGTCCCCCGAGACATGAACTATTTTCCGAGGCGAAGCCTTCGGCCTCGTCAATAGAACAATGATCACCAGTTACTCGTGTCAAATATTCTGGACTATTGCACAGACACTCATGATAGAGGTAAAATAACGAGTGGTTGTTGGATATGGAAATTCCATATTTCGTTAAAGTTCGTGTCTTCTGTAACTTTTAAGAAATAACTTACTCGTATGAAATAAATTCCATATTTCGCTAAAGCTCGTACCTTTTGTAACTTTTAAGAAATAAGTTACTCGTGTGAAATAAATTCCATATTTCGTTAAAGCTCGTGTCTTTTGTAACTTTTAAGAAATAACTTACACGTGTGAAATAAATTCCATATCCAAAAATCATGAGTCGTGTGACCTGTTTCTACCACAATAATATCGGCTTGAATCAAAGGGAAACGTGGCCAAGTCTTATTTCGCGTATGCAGATAAGGTGTACAGGTGACGGCCGGGACCCGATGATGTGACGTCATTCAATTATTGATGACGTCAATAACAACTGCAGCTCGGGTCAAAGTTCGAATTCTTGACCAATCAAAAGACCGGAAGGTCATATACCATAAGTGGTATATATAGAGGTTACACAACGAGTGGTTGTTGGATATGGAATTTATTTCACACGAGTAAGTTATTTTTTAAAAGTTACAAAAGACACGAGCTTTAGCGAGTGTTTTTTGCAACTTTTAAAAAATAACTTACGAGTGTGAAATAAATTCCATATCTAACAATTTCGAGTCGTGTGACCTGTTTCTACCACAATAATATCGGCTTGAATCAAAGGGAAAAGTGGCCAAGTATAATTTTGCGTATGCAAATAAAGTGTACCGGTGACGTCCGGGACCCGGTGATGTGACGTCATTAGATTATTGATGACGTCAATAACAGTTGCAGCTTGGGTCAAAGTTCACCGTGTTAGCCAATCGAAATGTGTACAGAGTTTATACCACGTGTGGTATAAACAGATTGTTAATCAACAGCTGTAATGATTAACTGATAGTCTGAGAGTTGAATAACACAGGGTATTGTGGTAGAAAACATATTTATCCAACAGACGGCACATTTATACAATGGCTTGAGAGTGGAAAAACACAGCGTATTGTGGTAGATATATGTTTATATAATAGACGACACGTATATAAGTGAAATAGCTTAATGGTGTGACAAAATATATATGTATATGGTAAATAGGACTCGATAGGTAGCTTTGTTTCCGTTTATATTCTTTTAATCATGATATTTATTCGCCAAGGGATAATGCTTTGATAACATTTTTTTTTTCATTTCAAAATATATTTTTAATAGTTTTTTCGTAACACGGATAATTTTTTACCTCCTTCTCAAAACAGCCATATTGCTGCCACAAATCAAAAACCAATCAATACTAATTGAAATAAAAAATATCCGTGTAAAGAACCATTTATACATTAAGCAGTTGCTTATCGAATCAAAACTCCTGGCTGAATATCTAACATGAGGTTATCTAGTAGATAATGTGGTTACGGAAACAGGAAAGAAACTTGACCGCAAACCGTCAGGCGTTAAGCTGAAGGTGCGAGAAGTGGAAGAAATTCGTCACAACTGGGCGTCTCCGGTTGCAATTTCAGTATGTAAACAACCATCAAAACGTGTCTATTGAATGTGTATTTTGCTATTCTGAGAAGCTGTACTGTAGACATGTACTGCTAGTCTGAATTGTTTGTCTTCATCACAGATTACAGAAGGGAGTTGTATCAAAGACGTTTTACTCAATACGAATATTAGATGATGAAGGATATACGTACCTTTCTATTGAAACCTTGTAGCTGATGCACATCTGAGAAACTTATAACACAACTGTGACACCATAGGCCGTTTGATTCCACAGTCTTTTGTTTTTGATTTCTATACTACTGATCACAATAATACAGATGGTTCCTAGAAGAACAAGACAGCTATATACCGCAATATATTATTCGGTATACACCCACAAGCTACTCAGTTCTCAGTCAACGTTATTCATTTTATGTTTCATTTTCTATATTTCTACAAGTGGTCGTTTTATTTCTACTTCCGACATATTTAAGGCAACCTCGTCTAATGGCCATTTTTCTTTCTATCTCTATGGTTTTCCATGAGATCGTACCATATCGACATTTTCAGAAATTAAACAATTTTTTCTTTCTTTCATTTTCGACACTTAAACATCCATTCCAATGGGAGTCTATGATGGGTGGCTGGACGGACGTATGGATGAATGGATGTACTTATATCAAACCGCTTATTGAATATTGGTTTTCATAGCATTCAAGTTATAATATGGAACCACTGTTTGATCTAAAGGTTCTGGTTTTCAGCAATCAATATTTTATTTTCGTTTAAGTCGATCGTGAATCTATGAAAGGCAAAACTTTGCAGGAAAAAAAATATATGAACATTTTGAATAGCTCAGAACTGGCATGCGTGGGCGGTATATATGCCTGCAAACATGAAGTATTGCGGGCATCATTTAAACAAACTCGGTTACTTAGGGAAGCAAACAACGTTTACAAAAAGCAATGAGAGATTCTGTATCACGGTTTTGTGGTGTCAACCCTTTTCTGTTTTATCTAAAATTGACAACGATACCTATATAAGGTGATATTAAGTAATGTTGCAAAGCCACTTTAAAGCACAAAAGCCATTTTAGTGGATGGCGTGTAGGCGACAACATAGGTTTGCTGAGCCAATAGATGGGTTTGATGACATACACTACCTCTAATGTTAACCCCAATATCTTCACCAGACTGTTGTAGATAGATTTTGAAATGGGAATATTTTAGTTTACGATTCTTCTTTTCTAAAATCAAACGTAACGTTAACTTATCACATGCGTTTGAAAATTTTAACGGAAGTAGATTTTAATGTTCACCTTTTACCGACATGTGATCTTGTTCCAAACTGATACCAGCTACGTTCAAAATTACATATTCATGTAGGTACTCTGTGAACTGTAATAGTGCACTTACCCGTGACACACCTAAAGCCATGCCGCGTGTCTTTGTCAAATTCTTTTTAGTTTATTCTTTTTAGTTTGAAGTGTGATGAATAAGATAAAACAACAATAGAACTGGCTGCATCCATTGTTCAGTAAATCAATACCATTGTATTCCTTCTTTGATTAGGATTTCACCAGTATTCAGAGGAGTGGAGTCCCAAATGCTACAATATCATTGACGTCATCATATTCAGTTTTTCGTCACAATTAGTGATATTGCTGTGTGAATACAGACATATCTATGGCTAAAAATACATCATAAACCAGCTAATGCATTAAGCTAATTTTTGAAAATTTTATAAATGTAGAAATACATTCACTCCATCACGGAATAAGAAATATTCCGCTGGTGCTCAATGTAAATTCCATAGATACACAACCAGTTTTTACAAGAGTTCACTATTCTAATTTTGTGCTTCAATCCTTTATTTTGCAGTTTCTCTCGTATTAAGCTTTCGTATCAAGATCCCATTTGGTATTCTGTATGGGAACAATATCTCTTTAATATTCTTCTTTTATCATTGGGTATATCAACATTGAACCCTTTATTACAAAGAGTACGGTGAATTTGAACTTACTTCTTACCGCATTGCCGCCATTTAAAGCGTCCGTCTGCTGCTCGTTGCGTGAAGTTGTAGATGGCAAGCTACTACAAACACATTAGCAGAGTAATCGAATCAATTGCCGAACCGTGAGACACCAAGCTGTATACGGCAAGCCACCAACTACAGTCTAACTAAGAAACACTTAGGTTGAAGATTCACCACTTGTACGATAGTGACCTGACTGTTTCCGGTTCCAAGGAAGATCTTTATGAAGACCATGATCATGCACCGCACGAACAAATAAAAAGTACATTTGTAGCATCATAAACGACCCTGTCTAATGTTACAACTTCCGCTAATCTAGATAGTGCTTTACCTTGTATGCTACCACATCACACACGCCTATTAAAACGCACTATTGATGTTGATTGCAAGCCAAGCAATTGCATTCTTCGTAGTCACGCTCACAAAGATTCCTTAGCTATGCTGTTTGTATTTTGTTGTGGTTTTATATAAAACACTGTGCGACCTTGATTTTCACTCTTTTTTTCCACAAAAAATGTGTGAAAACGTGCCTTCAGAAATTGATCAGTGTTGCGAGAAAACGTGACATGTATTTTTTTCTGTTATTGTTTATCGCATGACATTTTCTTAAATGTTGTTTTCACAAGTTGTATATATAATAGCATAGTAAGTTAGTTCATGCAACAGGTTATTGCCACATATAAACGGATTTAATACCTGCGTAACAATTGGTCAAACCACCTTTTAAGTGCTAGTATTTGTTGATATCATAATAATTACGTTTTGTTCTGAGCTAAAAAAGCAGGGTTAACCTATTGAAATGGATCTTGGAATACATTTATCTATACTATCCAAAATCACCCATAAAATCTATACAGCATGTGCTTGTTTATGTTTAGAGTCGATTATATGAGGACGCACATATTTTTAATTAAGATAACCAAAATGTAACATCGTCTATACCTACCATGAAAAGTCAAAGAGATAGGGTGGTCGGGTGGCACAGTGGTAACACACTTTCCTTTCACCTAGGCGGCCGGGGTTCGATTCCCCGATCGGACGTGAAAAGGTATGGGGTCACCTGCCCGACCACGTGGGTTTTCCCTGGGTACTCCGGTTTCCTCCCACAGTAAGACCCCTCGCGCGCTTCTATCCGGACCAACAAGCGTGATTAATATAAGTTTATATAACTTGTGTCGCAATTGATGTAAAATAAATAAAGTTTACAAAGAGATACCCAAGTAGTATTGCCTCCTCGGATTGTGGCATTTCAGTGTGACAGAACTATACAAGCGTCCGCCAAGGGCTCAACCATTCGGGGATATCCTTATGTCATATTATTGCAATGATAGGATATTAATATCACCGAAATTAGATAATTTAAAGTTCGGACAATGATAATTAGGATCCAGGAATAAAAAAAAAGGTTGATATTGTTTTTAATTCAAGCTGTTAATAAATTAGCATTAAGGTTAAACATGTTTGATGACACTGGTATACATTCTAATATTTCATGTTTCCGTTTTGTAAACCCGTTACTCCGATAATACAATACCGTATATATTCATATTTTAACGGTAATCTTATTCCGCTATTTCATGATTGCGCTTATTACACTTTAATACCATTCAACATTATTTCTAACCACAATTATATTGAATCGGCTAATTTATCAATCCAATGACCTTTGTGAATTCGGGTTTATGCTAAAATTTGAGATCGCCAAAATAAACACATTTACAGTATATACATATTCATATTCCATTCGATGGCAGGATATCTTGAACTCCATGAAAAGCTCTCGTGGCTTGACATTTTAGATATTGATGACGTCATTGTTATCACAAATGAATGAAAACATGGGGCAGAAGAGTACTGAAAAAATGATGTATACATATCTGTTTTTGCGTGCGATCAATTTTCTTGTATTTCGCAGGGGATTAGAATTCACGAAAACGTATCGCACGAAAAAGTTTCAATCACATGAAGAGGATGTTTTTATGACTACAAATCGCAAAATTAAATCGTCGCCAAAAAAGTCATTAGGCGTGTGAACACGAAATTCAATTGCCGCGCAAATAAGATTGTTTACGGTTGTTCCATAGTTCACCTTTCCTTTTGCACTGAGTGCTTGCAATTGTTTGAAAACCTTGGAAGCAATGGGCTAAGAGAAACTGTAAGAAAATATAGACGGACATTTGTTTGGGAAGTACGGAAGAGGATTTACAGCTACACATCTGCGATGTATATCATACAGTAACGATATTAATAAAAAGAGAGAAAATAGAGAAAGATCTTTTAAAATATTGTAAAAAACGTATGTAGTTGTAAGAGTGCAATATATTGATGTTTGCTGAGAGTGAGTTGACACTGCGGAAGGTCGCGTCCTCTATATCAGCTCAAATGGTTTATCTTATTAGTTCAAGTACAAGTACGTCGGCGGAGTGGATCATTGTAGAACGATTAACATCAAGTTTCAACTGATCTATTTGTGTAATTATGCAATTAGTCAGTTGAAAGAATAAATCTTAGTAATATGCTTATAAGATTAAAACTATCAAATGTAAGTTCGTGAAGGTCGTATTAAGGCCGAATTCAACCTGACATGGCATTCGACGTTTTTATAATACATATACATGTACGCTGGTTCTGTTGCAGCAAAGGAAAAGGACCAACCGTTTCAAAAGGAATAATTTCCGTTGGCATATGGATACGAGGTATTTCATACTGTTAATTTGACAAGTATAAGTCCCTAGGTTTTGTCTTTCGTCAAATGCCGTAATTTTATTTCGATAATAACGGGTTTGAGGGGATAATGGACATTTTATGATCTAGTTCATTATATATACTTCATTAGCTGATATTTTAGGTGACAATTAGGTTTAAAATGTTAATTCAACAGGCGATTGATGATCAGTACCCAATTAAGGCCGTATCTGATATACTTAACAAATACGTGCGGGATCGCACAACGTTAACCGATGTGCGATGCGCGCAAGATAGAATAAATGTGCGTACATGAGCGATCGAAAAAAGTGTGTGGGATAGCTAACGTGGTTGATATAAATTTAGAAATTTATCCAAATAATGTGAGAACAGTCGGAACGGCATTGATGAAAATATGATAAATAAATAGTTTCTATGATATCCGTTATTGAATTACATATGTCAGCTTAATAAAATAAAATGCTGGCATGTTATCAGTCAGACAGCAGTTACCAATGTTCAACCAAAATAAAAAGCAACTTGATGTGTTTTATTCTCTCTAAAATTATTCAAAAGAAAAGTGATAAGTGAACAGTGATATGTTTGGTTTATTTTGTTTAACGTTTCATTAACATCCAAGTTCATTTAAGGACGTACATGGTTCATGAGGTGGAGGAAAGCCCGAGTACCTGGAGAAAAATCACCGGCCTACAGCCTGCTGGTTCTGTTCGGGGATAACCAGTCTCACAGTTTGGCTGTAACGTCTAAGTTAGTGTCCTTAAGGTCATGTTAATGTTTAACATGGTATGGTTTTGATTGGTAGCTTTTAGTAATATACCTACATTTGTTTTGCTAATTAATTTCAACTGAAAATTAAAACTGCAATGGAAAAATTAAAATTGGGTAAAAAAAAAAAAAAAAAAACCGAGAAAAGGGATATATACTGACTTCATTGTAAATACAAATAATTAATAAATCAAAATAATTTGAAGTTCTTATATACCATTCTAGCTCAGATGTCTAAACAGCGGTTCACAAATAAGTGTCCATGATAAGTTGGCCTTTAGCAACAAGCTAATTCTTATGGCAGCTGAATCGACTTGAACACAACGGAGTAAAGTATCTTGATGAAACACAGCGCCCTTGTTGGGACTCAAACATCCCCTTGTGTCCCCCATAAGACCACCAATTGCGTTCCCTGCCCCCCAGGTGTCCCCACTAGACCACCAATTGCGTCCCGAGGTGTCCCCAACTGGACCACCTTGCGTCCCCCAGGTGTCCCAACTAGACCACCAATTGCGTCCCCCAGGTGTCCCAACTAGACCACCAATTGCGTCCCCCAGGTGTCCCAACTAGACCACCAATTGCGTCCCCCAGGTGTCCCAACTGGACCACCAATTGCGTCCCCCAGGTGCCCCAACTAGACCACCAATTCCGTTCCCCAGGCGTTCCCCACTTTCCCTCCGTGTATCATTGGTCTTAATACTGACAATGGAGATTTTATAACACTGTAACACAGAACTTTTAACGAAAAACTTCTTAACGTGCGATAGTGTACGTGTTATGTACAAAAGGATTTAAGATATTGGGTTTTTAATGGCATAACTCATTTCAGTTGATTCGTGTGGCATTGTTCTGAAAATAAATGAACGGTGATTTTAAGCTAATATCAGGCCTTCCATGCACATAGCTAGTAGTTGCTTCGCAAACATCAAACGTCCATACACATATGCATGAAATTAAGGTTTCAGAAGGTTCCGACGATTATTCTTTTATTTATTACGAAATCAGTTTAAATAAAATGGCTTTACTTGGTCCAAAGATGCTGGATAGACCACCATGCATCCCCAACAAGACTATGTTAATGTTCAAAACGTTTCCCTACTAAACCACCATCAGTCCCATATGGTTCCCAATTAGATCATCATACGTTCCCCGTTGGAAAGAGATATTTCGAAATAATTGTTAGGAAATTGTCTCTTGGATGTCATCAGATAAAAATCAGGTTTCAAATGAGAAAAAAGGTGACAAACAGCATGTGATTACGAGGATTGCAACTAGAGTTGAGGATCGTGATAATGGTTGAGGCGGAATGAAATAAATCCAGAACAATTCTTCTCGTATATCAACTGTCCCCTTTGTGAATATTATGTCAGTAGTCTTTTTTTCTCGAGCACACCTTCGTATTATGGTAAATATGATTAATGCTATTAAGCATTGGATCGTGTAGGACGGGATCTGGAATTAAGTCTGACACAGTGCCCTACTCACTTTCTGAAGAGCACATTGGGGTTACAAGTTAAAAAATGAAAAATTTTCACTTGAGCGGATGCGAAGAAATTCATAAAAGATTGCAACAGGTAAAAATTCTATCTTACATAGTTTGTGGTGCATGCTAATCTACGATGTATTTTATTATTGATATGAAAGGGATTAAGGGGATTTTTCATGTGTAATGGCTTAATGATATAGGTATGTACAATAGAGTGTACTTCCTAATCCCTTAAAGTACTGCAAATCGACTGTACCGAAGTTTGGCATAATCTGTTAGCTGCTAGCTACGGTTTAATATTTGAATAAAACTTCGTGTTTAATTATGGGTTATGAAACCTTCCCATCCTGATTTAGATACTGTCAGTCTTTTTTTTTTTTTTTTTTTTTTTGTTAAATTGTTGTTGTTTTTTTTTTTTTGTTTTTTTTTTTGTTAAATTGTTTTTTTTTTTGTTTTTTTTTTGCTTTTGTTTTTGTTTTTGTTTTGTTAAATTGTTTTTTTTGTTTTTTTTTGTTAAATTGGTTTTTTTTTTGGGTTTTTTTTTCTAGGTATGAACACTTTAGGGCCGAATAATCAGGCTGTATGATGTTAAATTAATGTTTGACTTTATAATATCTTACCATTAATTTGTATTAAAATTTGCTGGTATCCTGTGCGTCTCGAGCACACTAATTACAGACAAGGTCAATAATTCTATTATCGACCTTTAATGTTTGTCCCTTAGAGTACTTCTCAGATAAGTATCATACGCTGACAAACAATTCTTGCTAAATGGTTGGTGTTTTAGCAGGTAGTTAACCGTAATTTTCTGATTAAGTAGCGTATATGTGGTCGGCAGATAGACAACTCCATGTAGTTTACCTGTCAACAAAATAGAACAAGTACAATATAAATATATTCATTAAATAATGCGTTTGTTTTTCCTTAGCTATAAATATTAGCTTTATTTTAAATTGATACCTACTCTTTATGTAAATATGAATTCAGTTGCACGACTTAAATGCACCGGTTATGTGCGATCTCTTTTACACCTGTGATGTTTCGGAATTTTGTCCTACCCTTTCAAGCGTCTAAGTCACTCAGATGTCAACACTGATGACGATATATAGATAGCCATGCTGACTTCTAGGCCTACACGAAAGTCGAGATTTCAGTGATTATAACTGTGTTTTAGTGATTATATAATAAAACAAGTATATCAAGGGTGTCTATGCAATAGTTCAGAATATTTAACTCTCGATACCGGTAATTGACCAATGTTCTATTGCATTCGGCCTTGTATAATTTGTATAATGTATAATAGCTTATGATTGTATTCAATCAATCGTAATTAGTCTTTGTAGGAAATGTAAAACCTTTTTAATAAATGAAAATGTTATAACTGATCTGAGAGAATATGACAGACGTCGACAGCACAGTAGGGGGTTAGCGGATATATTACGACAATCTATGTAGGTTTAATTTACATCCTGTATTACAAGGTGAGCGGAAAAGGCCAACACTCCTGTAATAGTACATTTGTATAACAGTCCATAAGTGTAAACCTTCACGTATCATTTTCACAACAGTCCACCGTCCATATAGTGTAAACCTTCGCGTGTCATTTTCACAACAGTTCACAGTCCATATAGTGTAAAACTTCGCGTGTCATTTTCACAACAGTCCACCGTCCATATAGTGTAAAACTTCGCGTGTCATTTTCACAACAGTTCACCGTCCATATAGTGTAAACCTTCACGTGTCATTTTCAAAACAGTAAATTGGTACTTATGTAAACCTTCACGTTTCATTTTTATAACAGTCCACTGTCCATATAAAGTAAACCTTCTTGTATCATTTTTAAAACAGTACATTTGTACTTAAGTAAACCTTCACGTATCATTTTCACAACAGTCCATCGTCCATATAGTGTAAACCTTCACGTATCATTTTCACAACAGTACACCGTCCATATAGTGTAAACCTTCACGTTTCATTTTCATAACAGTCCACCGTCCATATAGTGTAAACCTTCACGTTTCATTTTCACAACATTACATTAGTACTTGAGTAAACCTTCACGTATCATTTTCACAACAGTCAACAATCCATATAGTGTAAACTTCACGTTTCATGTTCTCAACAGTCCACTGTCCATATAGCGTAAACCTTCACGTATCATTTTCACAACAGTAAATTGCTACTTTTATGTAAACCTTCACGTAACAGGGGTGTATATATAAAATTCATCACGATGCAGATTTATATTAATATTGTATTTTTACGAAGACGGGGTTAAAGCTAAAAAGGATTTAAATACATTTCTTTAGCTTCCTTCGCCGACAAGACCAGTGAAACCAGGTACACTCAATAAAAAATTGCCATTGTCACTGACAAAAATATTCTTCAAGGAATTACAAGGTTAAGGGTTCTGATTCAACCAGTCTAAATGGTTTGTATAGTTTTTTTTATGGATGGCAGGGTAAATTATGTTCAATCAGGAAATAATATTTCAGCTAAAATGTGTCAATGACAGCACAATCTCCAAACACCAAACATATCTATACGTGTTTATTATAAAATTAATCAAGGTAATTATAATTATATTATATTATATAAAACATACATAATTTTTACAGGATAAATATATACTCTATTATACAAACACAATCGTATAAATAGTAACTGTGTGCCGTAAAAAGCATGCAGTGCGTGTTTCCAAAATAGACAATACAATTTGTGTATCATCACTTATACAAATAAAAATGGTTGGGACAAAACAAATATAAAGATTTGTTTTCACTTTCTGGGTTACTTCTTCATGTTTTTTTTTTAATGTTTTTTTGTTTTGTTTTTGTTTATTTATTTTTTTATTTAATTCAATATATCTTTTTTTAATTAATTTTTTATTGCTTTTTGGGTTATTGTTGTTGTTGTTTTCTTTGTTGTTGTTGTTGTTATTATTGTTGTTGTTGTTGTTGTTGTTGTTGTTGTTGTTGTTGTTGTTGTTTTCTTTGTTGTTGTTGTTGTTGTTGTTGTTATTATTGTTGTTGTTGTTGTTGCTTTGCACGATAGAACTTAACCTTACTATTAGTGAGGAGAACTACGGCTAAAGATAATGCTGACCTTTTACCACTTAGACTTCTGTCATGCATCAAAGTATCAGCCGACAGGCGCTACGTCATCGTTGTCATTGTGACAGACTGCACTTTTGGCGCCAACATTCCTGCTGAGTGTCGCGACACTTTAAGGTCCATTTATATTCCTCACACACCAATCACCGCTTAAAAGGCGAGCGTCTAATAAACAGTCTTAATTCTCCAACCATTTCACCAAATTAGGACGAAAGCCCCTGTAATGCCGATTAAGGTACTGCTTAGCCTATCAAACGGCTACAGAGTTATCTTACATCTCACAACTTCATTTGTCTGATGAAATCTCCATGTCCGAATCCCAACCATAAACTCCGAATCGTAAGCTTTTTACTGGTTCCCGGAACATCGAGACAGGCTTTGCTTATTCATTTGCATTTAATGTTCAGAAATGCATTCAACCGAAGGTATTAATTAATCCATTTATTCCCCTTCAGCAGAACGTTTTCGACTGTTGTTAGGGAAATGGTAAGCAATAATACCACGCGTTCGACTCACGTATTACTGCAGACAGGAATAATAAAGAGAAGTGTTCATATCGGAAATAAACAATACTGGTCGTGTCTACATTAAATTTACCAAGTCTGGACTTCGAATTTAATGCACGTTTAGTTCCCCTTTTACAGTTCTGCATTTTTATTGAAAGGTGTTATCATTTTTGTGTGTTTTTAAAACCTCCTTGATGATATATTCGTCCCCAACAAAGCTGGCTTAGGTTTAGTCTTACAGGTTGGGTATAGTCCCTTTATTTCTTTTTAATTTTGCCTCTTGGTTAACTTTAAGCAACAAAATCAATAAAAACAAATATCAGACGGCTTTTACACATTTGTAGAAAGAACAATTTTACTTTTCGGTATCGATTCGTATATGTCGTTGAAAAGGGGGGAGACGTTAACTCTCCCAGAAAACCTCGGTTTATTCTCATAGTATTTCTATATAAGGGTGTCCATGCAAATCTATATTTATATTGTATTTTGCTCATGTTTTATAGATTTCGAGCTTCAATTACGGTTTCTGTATGATGTCGATACTCTTTGTCACTTTCGGCCTGCGACATCATCAATGAAGTCGTAGAATTGTGAAACAGCGTTATCATATATTGCGAGCAAACATTTATTGAAAAAAAATTACTTACAGTTTTAAGATTTTTTTTTAAATTAAAAAAAAAAACAAACAAACAAACAAACAAACGATATTTCATTTGGCCCAAAAGAAACAAATATAATCTTAGTCATCTTTTACTGAAATGAAACTCATTTTTTAAACGTTTATTGATTATCCTAATTTCTATTGTTTATCGTTCTTTTAAAGCCAATAAAAAGACGTCATCTCAAACCATTCACACGTTACCGATGCACTCGTCTCTGAGGTAACATTATCGTATTTATCCACATATAGGCCCATGCCACAAAATAAGCTTCTTGTCAACAAATCAGCGTCTTTCATCAAATAAGCCACTGTCCACAAATAAGCCCCTATCCACAAATAAGCCCCTGCCTACAAATAATTCCGCCATCTAAAAAGCCCGTCATCAAATAAGCCACTGTCACCACATTAGCTCCTTCGAACAAATAAGTATCCATTTTATTTTTTACAAAATCATTATTTTTGAAATAGTAAGTAGAAAGTGCTTCACGAATAACCCCTTCAAACATGTCATACTTCTACACTAGGAGAGGTGATTTAATGATAAATATGATACCTAAATCACAAACATCCTGCCTTTTTAGCCATGTCACATTTCCTGTGTATTCTATACTATTTTCTGTCCAGTTATGTAACGATAAAGGTATTGTTACCAAGGGTAGATATCACTAAGCACAGGAAGTATCAAGATGTCGGGTTGATAACGCACTCGTTGATACCCGATTTTTAACACCATGTTTCTAGAACTCTGATATAAAATTCGTGTTAAATCCTATAGATAACCCAAGAATGAACTTAAACTGAACCACAAATATATAAAATATATGGATACTGTTATTTTAATTGTAAATTTAAGTAATACCAGTTTATACTAGACACACTGATAATATGTTGTTTTCGAATTGTTCAATACATTATGTATTTGAATTTAACAAAACTAATTGAAATATGAAATTTTAAAAATCTTGCCTATAGTTAACTTCTGAGATAGATTTTGACGTACTTTAAATCATTTCTGGAGTTTCATACTGTTAGACATTGAAACTAGATTGCCTTTGATGAAGCAGAATATGCTTGCTCCTTTGGAACGCTTGATCTTACTTTACCTTCGTTTTATCAAAGGCACAAGAGTTAATTTCACCAATGTGAAATAAAAACAGATATAGAGAATATAAAGTCAGGGTCTTAAAGCGACAATAACTGAAAAAAATGACATTGAAAAATATTATCCAGCGTAGCATTTTTAACTAATATGTCATAAAACAAAAAATTTCACATAATTACGAAAATTGAAAACTGTCTTCACCTATGTTCTACAAAAATTCAAAATCAGTGCAAAACAAAATTCGATTCGGTAGGCCCTTCCAAGATTGCTGATATTGCCGCACGTAAGGAGCCCTCGCCTGCCTCCTTTCGACATTCTTTAAAAAACATCAACGTAATAAACAGTGTTTAAAAACACAAACATGTAAGTATATATCTCTAGACTATTTTTACCGTGTACATTTGTAGGTTTGTGCATCGCTATATCTTCACTCATTTCACTATGTATCAGAAGAAATCGGCGTTAAATGTGAATGATTTATACAGCTCTTTTATTTATAAGCTATAGAAGGGCCGCGGTGGCCGAGTGGTTAAGGTGTCCCGCCACTTTATTACTCCACCTCCGGGTTGCGAATACCCACGTGGTGTAGTTGCTAGGTACTGACCGTAGGCCGGTGGTTTTTCTCCGGGTACTCCAGCTGTCCTCCACCTCCAAAATCTGGCACGTCCTTAATTGACAATGGCTGTTAATGGGACGCTAAACAAAATATACCAAATCAAAGTATAAGCTATGTTTTGTCGAGGGTAAGATATAAATGTTACGAGCCAATTTTGTGTTTCTGCTTAGAAGATATAAGTAATACTTTATGAATTTGTCTATGTATTTTATTATTCTGAAATCTAAACTTATTAAAACCAATTTCAGAATTTACAATCATCCATGTTTTATTAGTTCACCTTTCGTTTCCTTCAACTGCAGAGGGCTTTTGAAACAACCACCAAACTGAAGTTGTTGCTACAATAAATATAGAAATATTACGCGAGGGAATATAGTCCCAAACGTCGGAGCTATCTAAGTAAAGTTGAAACTGAAAACCATCGGAGTAACACTATGTTTGAGATGTAAGATATAAGTGATTTTGTCCAATACAAAAAAATATACTGAAAAAGAGTGAACATTCATTCAAGGTACTTTAATTAATGTAATATATTTTCATGTTTGTTGTTTCGCAGGAAGTGTGCCCTGACAATAGAAGTTATCTCGAATATTGCTTTGCCGCTGACATAGAGGATAATACAACTTTAAAACTTTTAAATATTTGAATCTTATAATTTAACAATAAATATTTTCGTAAAATATTACAGAATGATGTTGTAAAGAAGTAATTATTTAAATTCATGTTCATAATTTGATACTTTAACTGGTTGGTTAAGCATAAATTCATTTTTTATCAACCGTACTCTGAATCCCTGAATTTCAGATCCCGCATATACATGTACATGTTATTTATTGATTCTACACCACGATGATAAGGGTATCTACAAGACGTACAAACATATATCATTCCAAACACAACACAATGATTAACCCGATATTAGCTCGGTAGAAGCTTTGGTATTGATTGGAGGAGGTGCAATATATTTGATGCATTCGCTGTTTTTACAAGTAAAAAAAATGAGGTGAAAATTTATTATGAGGTGACATCATAGACAACCTTGATTATTGTTTATAGTCAGAGTTTTACCTGAAAATTACGTCATAAAAAAAATAAAAATCCTGTATGACAATAATTCAAGAATCTAGAAGTCGAGCAACATACAGTGTATGACTATTTAATTCTGTTTTGGGGGTCTACTACCAAGGTAGACGGCACTGGTCAATACACTTGAGTGACCTTTCAATCGGTAGAACCTAAATATGGATTTTTGCGAACTAATGTCGGCCAGTGACCTCATAATGGTGGTCGGGCATGAATATTACAATATTTATCGATGAAAGTCGGTTCTAAACAGGGCACGCCTAGATGAACCAAAACAAACACGAATGCAGCAGAGTTGAAAGGAAGGTAAATTCGTTAGTTTCCACGACAGTACAGAGCCACTTCCGGAACAACAGCGTTATCCATAACGGTAACGGGATAAGGCACGAGAGGACTGACGTAACACCGATATTGACAAGAAGGATGGCGACCCCACGCCAAAGAACAGCAAGATCAGTTATCAAGGAAAAACTCCAGCAATATAAGCTCTCATGAAGCCTCGAATTCCAGAGTAAAATAAGCTTTAGTTGAGACACAAGCTTTAAAGAGAATCAGTGGGGTGCTGGCAACATCAGTCCAATTCATTCGTTATTCAGTATGGTTAACTCTTTATGATCCCTAATCTGAAGTTACCAATAAACCCATGCTCAAAGCTCTAGGGAAACCAGCTGACCAACATCTTTTAACTCCAATTAGAAAGCTCTGATAGAACCCTAACTTGCAGCAACATGAGTAAAACCCATGGATAATACTTAATACATTGTATCTTTGGATAAACGATGGGATAAGTAGTTAGTTGGGCATTTGCCCATATAAGGATGCGGTACTCGATGCATCCTATCTAAAACTCAGCACACGAAGGGATGCACAATTAAACGTGACTGGACCCGTACCGGAATTGATGTCATACCAATGTACGACGTGATATTTCAGTGAATCTGCACTATAACTAACGCGACCCTTAGACTGGTCCACTCAAACAGGAACTGCATGTCTTTAAAGGATTTGCGGACACTACATACTCACAACGAAATTTAAGAACCCACTATACTATTTTAGAACCACAAAATTATACCAATCCATAAAAAGTCCCTTCTTTTGTTTTTATTATTTGTACTTATGTTATATATATATATATTATATTTGTTTTTTTTGTTGTTTTTTGTTTGTTTTTTTGTTTATAAACTATATATGAGATGCTACACAAATATATGTAACGAAAACGTACCTATGATACTTCTGTTTTGCATCAGTTTGATATATGTGTTAAAATATAGAACCCATTTTAAAACAAATATCACTGTTTACAAGATTATATAAAAAGTACGCCCTTGGCTATTCATCAACACTGTCTTTAACGATTAGCCGCTATCAATAATGACTACAGCCATTTTTTCATGTTTTGTAGTGGTACGTGTAGAACGGTGATTGTGTAGTACAATGTCCGATGAATATGCTAACGAACAGCAATGCATGTATAAATGTATACGTAATTATTTATGAATGTCATTTTTAAGATCTGATAACAAAAACTTGTTTTTTTTATCGGTTACATGTATCGAAGAAATTAGATTGTTTTATCGTTTGCATGCATTTTTAACGAAATTATATTTTTTGAGCAACTACACGTATTTAGGACATTACACTCTTATTCGGGTGTATTTTAGGGGTAACATTCATTAAGGGCACAAGATGTATTTTACCAGATACCTGCGTCAAAGACACGTATTTAGGACACAAGGTACATTTTATCGGCTACATGTATTTTGGACACAAGGTGTATTTTATCACTACATGTATTTTGGACACAAGGTGTATTTTATCGGCTACATGTATTTTGGACACAAGGTGTATTTTATCACTACATGTATTTTGGACACAAGGTGTATTTTATCGGCTACATGTATTCAGGACACTTTGTGTATTTTATTGCTACATGTATTAAGGGCACTAGGTGTATTTTATTGCTACATGTATTTAGTACACAAGGTGTATTTTATTGCTACATGTATTTGGTACACAAGGTGTATTTTATCGGCTACATGTATTAAGGACACTATGTGTATTTTATTGCTACATGTATTTAGGACACTAGGTGTATTTTATCGGCTACATGTATTTAGGACACTAGGTGTATTTTATTGCCACATGTATTTGGTACACAAGGTGTATTTTATCGCTACATGTATTTAGGACACTAGGTGTATTTTATCGCTACATGTATTTAGGACACTAGGTGTATTTTATCGCTACATATATTTAGGACACAACGTGTATTTTATCAGCTACATGTATTTAGGACACTAGGTGTATTTTATCGGTTACATGTATTTAGCACACTAGGTGTATTTTATCGATTACATGCATTTAGGACACAAGGTGTATTTTATCGCTACATTTATTAGGACACTAGGTGTATTTTATCGCTAAATGTATTTAGGACACGAGGTGTATTTTATCGCTATATTTATTAGGACACTAGGTGTATTTTATCGCTAAATGGATTTAGGACACTTGGTGTATTTTATCGCTACATGTATTTAGGACACGAGGTGTATTTTATCGCTACATGTATTTAGGACACAAGGTGTATTTTATCGGCTACATGTATTTAGAACACTAGGTGTATTTTATCGATTACATGTATTTGGTACACAAGGTGTATTTTATCCGCTACATGTTTTAGGACACTAGGTGTATTTTATCGGTTACATGTATTTAGCACACTAGGTGTATTTTATCGATTACATGCATTTAGGACACAAGGTGTATTTTATCGGCTACATGTATTTAGAACACTAGGTGTATTTTATCGCTACATGTATTTAGGACACTAGGTGTATTTTATCGGCTACATGTATTTAGGACACTAGGTGTATTTTATCGGCTACATGTATTTAGGACACTAGGTGTATTTTATCAATTACATGTATTTAGGACACTAGGTGTATTTTATCGGCTACATGTATTTAGGACACTAGGTGTATTTTATCGGCTACATGTATTTAGGACACTAGGTGTATTTTATCGCTACATGTATTTAGGACACTAGCTGTATTTTATCCACTAGATGTATTTAGGACACAAGATGTATTTGATCAGTTACAAGTGTTAAGGGCATAAGGTGTAGTGTAATTTATTTGAGGAGACATCCTTATGTAGAAAGATGGTATATATTTGTGGGAGCTTGAAGTTGGTTCCGAGTCCGAGTTCCGTTTAAGTAAAACGGAACTCGGAACCAGTTCCTAGTTCCGTTTATCTTAAACGGTTCTCGGAACTGGGACCAAGTCCTGTAAAGTTTATACATAGTAGTTCGTTTATCTTAAACGGAACACGGAACTCGGAACTCGGAACCAAATCCAGGCTCCCTATATCTGTTGTAATCAGTTTGAAACGTAGTTGATGTCATTTGTTCGTTCTTATGGTAATTAAGGAGGTCACAAAAGATATGAGCATTACTTTACAAACTATATCAAGTTTCGTATCAACGTTTTCTGTTGTCAACTGGTAACTTCTGGTTCAAATTGACCAAATTGAAAGCATCGTCCTGATTGGTCAATACAAAAAATTATATCATCACAAATAGTAATATAAGATCCTTACATAACTTCTCCCAATAAATCATTCTGTCACGACACAAGTTTTATCAGATTGTTAAATTCTGATTAGTTTTACTTGGAAACATGTATATGTTGAAATCTAAGTGGAAAAGGCAGCTTTAGCAAATGACGTATACAATTTGATAAGATCAACAATCTCCGGTTTCTGTTATGGTTGATGTCCTGCCTAAAAGCAGAGAGAGAAACGATTGGAAGTACTAAGTAACTCTGACAGATCACAATGCCCCAAAGGGTATATCTATGTACATTGTAGCATACGGTGTATATAACGGGCACAGAGTAAAATACCACATATGTATAATAATATGTAATATGTATAATAATATGTAATATGTATAATAATAAGTAATATGGATAATAATAATATGTAATATGTATATAAATATGTAATATGTATAATAATATGTAATATGTATAATAATAAGTAATATGTATAATAATATATAATATGTATAATAATATATAATAGGTATAATAATATATAATATATATAATAATATGTAATTCATTTTGTATGTATGTTAATATGTAATATGTATAATAATATGTAATATGTATATTAATAGGTAATATGTATAATAATAAGTAATATGTATAATTATATATTATATGTATAATAATATGTATCTGAAGAAAGTTGACAGGATATTCCTCAAAAAGCTTAAAATTAGCACGCGATAATGTGCGTCTGGTGTGCTTCTGATCAACTGTCAGAAGTCTTGGTACCCATCGAGCCGAAAGCTTTCTGATTGCAAGATCCTCGGTCAGAATGGAATGTACTCTTTCCTGTGAAATGCCAGCTCTACTTGCTATATATCTTTCTGTTTCTCGTCTGTCAGTCATAAAACTATCATGAACTGTATTGACCATTTCTGGGGTTGCAACATATATTACCAGGCCTTCCAGGACAGGGGGTCATCATCAAGGCTCTGTCGGCCGCGCTTAAATTTCGCCATACACATTTTCACTGTAGCATATGAAGGGGCATCTTTTCCTAGTATTGCTACCGTATCATTATGGATATTTTTAGGTGTTAAACCTTTTTTTTGCAAATATTCATTCACTGCTCTTTTAACGATTTTGTCCATTTTGCAAAAGCCACTTGTCTTGTCTTGTTTAATTTAGAGTGCTACCTCGTCGATATAATTTAACCAAATGAGACCAGTCCTTGGGTACACGGCCTTACAAAGTCAGAGAATAGTAGGACTTAAAAATAACATCCTTGAGTACCTCCTTCAATACGTAGCTTTACAACATATCAATCATCCCTCGTATGTTTTAATCAGGCTTTCTTTAGATTAGGTTCTATAGATGCAGGGGTTCCTCAAGGCTCTGTCCTAGGCCCCTAGTTATTACTTTTTTTATTAATATCAATTAATATTCCTTCTCTTTCTATCATGCAATCCAACGTTTCTGAAATAAAGACCTTAAATATTTGATTATGTTGGCAAAAATATGGCTCGTAGCTTCAAAACAGGCGTTCTTTTTATTTTCGATAGATATGACATTGATGAGTTAGTAGAAGTAGAAATAAACGGTAAAAAGTTTAGCTCTTACTGACCGTTAAAAACACCTAGGCGTTAATTTCAGCTCCACTGTTAAATGGAGAGGGGGTGGGGGTGGTCGGGTCATTTGGAAGCAGTTTTTTTCTTCGGTTGTGAAAACAATGTCTCCAGCGATGCTTTGTTGAGAATATGCCGAACGTTCATTTTATCTATTTTAGAATATGCGTGCAATTTACGGGGGATGTATGCTCTAGTTTCTAATCAGAAAAAGTTAGAAGAGCGTTACTAGATGCTGCTAGAATCATAACGGGTCTCCAATCATGTGCAAGTGTCTGTTCTTGGAATAGGTATGGCGCATGTTGACCTGTTTCGACCTAACGGTATCCATTTTCAAAACGAAATAAATAAATAAATAGATGAATAGATAGATAAATAAATGTTAAAGAGTTTTTTAGTGCACACCTAATTGATAAATAAATAATTTCATTTGCGAAAAATGTGTTTGTTAATCGCAGTGAATATTTCATTATACAACTGCAAAGTTACATCATCGGGCTTTTTGCAACTTTCGAGGGGGTTTTCAAGAATTCAAATCATTTTTGTTTTCTTTTTTACATTGAGCACATCACAGGAGTAACGTTTACAATGTCTTTTATGTACCAAAGGACAGCTAGAATCCTATTCCTATCCCTAAAACATGAACAAGGCTGACTGTACTGATTATGTAAACTTAACTTAGCACTCAGTCCGCATAGCAAATATACTAGAACCATCTCTCAGTAACCCGCAGGCTCGGAATTCGGATATCCAAGCTGTATCTTTTGATAATGTGTTATGTTTCTACATGTAAATACAATTTAACTTTTGTTCAACTGATTTAAAAGATACTTTTAACATTAAAAGCATGGTAAATATTTAGTATAAAGATAGAAATGTCGAGATAGATACAAAAATAGTAAAAAAAAAAAAAAAAAAAAGTAAAATGTTTACAAATTGCATCGTCAATAAGTGACATACATGGATGTGTAGTGTAAAATTCCCGTAGGAATATATCAATTTTAATTTATTTCATGTAGTATTGATTAACTGCATATACGCAATGTTTTCGTATTCCGATCACAACGCACAGCGCACCTATGGACCATGGCGATCTATTTTGGTAACGTAGGATCACCATAGGTCACGTGATATTTATCCTGTATTTTAAGTTCAGACTACCGCTGTACGTTGCCTAGGTCAGGATCAGCGGAAGACGACCATTATTCTTTCGAAACAGGTTTAGTTTCTGCGGGAAAAAAAAAGAAAACTTCAACTCTTCTATAAAATGCTTACTAATCGAACACCAGACTATCGCCCTCACTACCCCCTCCCGTGCGAGATCAGACTGGCTATCGTTCGAGAAACTATAGAATCCTGTATTTCAGAATAACAACAACAAGATCTTCCTTTCCTTCAACGCTTTGTTGTTGGAATACCCTGGATAACTCTATTAAGTCATCTGATTTATTAAATATCTATCAAGTCATCAGCCTTATTAGATGTCTATTAAGTCATCTGATTTATTAAATATCTATTATTATTAGATATCATTAAATTTCCTTGAGACCTAATGATAAATCTCTTCTTCTTCTTCTTAAATTGTCATTGAGGACAGTATGTTAAATGTTACAATATGTATACACACGGAACTTAGACACCAACGTAGTTCTCTCAACTATGACTTATTTTGGGTGAATCTTATCAAAACCCCTAACTGTACTTGTGGACATATTTACGAAAATGTTTATCACTTTTTCTTCCAATGTAGACTTTATTGTATTCTTAGAATATAATGTTTCAGCGTTTGACATTTTGAATTTAGAAGTAGCTTGCGATTTAGATTTACTTTTATACAGTTATGAATCCAATGGGTTGCATGCGTTGCAAGTTTCATCAAATCCAGTAACATATATCAAAAGAAGTCTTTCATATTATAAATATCATTGTATTTGTATTAAATCCGATATCTGATGTAACCGTGATTTTATGGTACATTTAACTTTAATTACTATTGCAATCGTTAAGACAAAAGTCTTGGCCAAGTTGGGACCATTAGCATGGACGACTAAGGGTCCTAGAAGGGCGAAACAGCTCACAAGCGTGGGTGTTATTCTGACTGGCCGATTGTGGTGATTATTTGGACAACAATGTTGTTTTTGGCTTTGTCTCTGGTACACGTTATGCCTATCATACTACGCGTACGTATTCGTCTGAAAACATACCGGCCTGCACGTGTGCCACGTCTCGTCCGAACTTCATTGGCTCTGTTCGGCGTTTGTTTCACTAACATACTCTTTCGAATTGTAGGTAGAACCACTGGTCTTAGGGCCAGGAGAACAAACCTACAATATTTCAACATATTTAATCAATCCAACATACTTAATAGCAAGCCATAAGGATGGTATTGCCCAAGTGCAGGCGGTGCGCAGATGTGTAATGTGTGGGCGAAATATTGCGGTCGTTCTCTTTGTAAAAACGATGTACTGCTAATCTCATCTATTGATTGATACTTGGACGTATAGTATGTCCCTGATTGAGTGAAAATAAAAACAGAATATTTGGATTGTTTAATTTTGTTCATCAAAATACGTTGAAATAAATATTGTTATGAAAAACACAAAACCACAATTTGTGAAAAGATAGCCAAAGATAGGCGAAGAAAGAATAATACTTTATGGGGTATGCCGAGTTTTGCGATATTGGACGAAAAACGAAGATGGCGATCGACTCACCCAGACTACAGTATTATACCGTAAAAAAATTACAGAGGCATCTAGTTAAGGTATATGGTAACCGATTTCCTGATCAACTCATAAGTTAGCAAAGCACGTTTTGATAAAAAGATTTCTAGAGGTTCGAAGACAAAATAGACGAATATGCTAGCAGGAGAAGACGAGATGTCAAAATATGGACGAAATGTCATAACATGCTGTATGATCAGGATAGGTTTCAAATTTGGTTACTTCGTCCAATGCATGTAAACGGACTCGCCTACTGTATTGACGGTAATGATCTTGTACGATGAAAAATATGTATCTAAAGAGTAAAACAATAAATCGTCAAACATATGAACGATTGTACATAATTAAACTTGAATTACACAAACAATAATACAACCAATATCAGTGACGAAAGGTTTGTAAATTCATGAAAATCAGAAAAATTGTCACGAGCTAACGGGAGCAAGCCTTATCAGGGCTGACCGGAAATCCGATAGAACTTATCTCTATAATCCCTACGTAATGAAGTTACCCTTGGCAATGTGCGTAACAGATGATATAGAGGATATCTAACAGTGTCTTCAGTAATACCAAATATATTTCACGAGTGGGGCTAATATTTTGATATTTTTCACTCGTGCTACGCACTCGTGAAAAATATCAAAATATTAGCCCCACTCGTGAAATATATTTGGTATTACTGAAGACACTGTTAGATATTCTGTTTATTACATTTTTTATCAATGAAAACCCTACCCCGTATGCTAACTAGGACTACAGCGATAATTTGTAAACAAAAAAAGTAGTTTCCCCTGTTACGGTGCTGACATATATGTCGGGCTTTCTGATTGGTCAATGATTTTGGTATTTTCTAATCATTGATTTGATTGGTCAAATCAGCAAAAGTGATATTTTTCACTAGTGAAAAATATGATATTTGTCACTAGTGAAAAATATGATATTTGTCACTAGTGAAAAATATGATATTTGTCACTAGTGAAAAATATCACTTTTATAGAATGAATAATTTTTGATATTTCACTGGTAAAAATGTAATAAATAACTTTATAATGAAACACAACACTTACACATAATGAGACCTGTATCAACACATATTACGTATTTGATTGTCGTAGAATGATGGTAAGATGATATATCATTTTATCTAGATTTTTGACAATCCGTTTGGATGTATTATTACTTATTCTACCATGTTTGCTATGTAACGCCAGTTTTGATTGGTTTAAAACCATGTATTATTTTCCAATAACCCACGCTCGTGCCAATAATACACGTTATTGAGTCACGGCTGTTGCAATTTTAAATATCTAATATTCACCAAATTCATAAAAGTTTACTATAGCCAAGTGGGCTAATGGGTTAGTCTTTCAATAGTTTTTTTTTTTTTTTTTTTTTTTCTCAAATTTTCAAAATCAATGCCATATGATAGATGCTCTTGATCGTAGTACTGTATTGCCTGTATATTTCATCAACAAATAATGCAATACTCAAGAAATAAATTACAAGGTTTTCCTGGGGTTTCTTTACTGTTTTTCTGTTAGAAATAAGTCGATCTCAGAACTATACAGCACATGGTAGAATAGAAATAATCAACGTTGACTCGTGTATTGTTGCAGGATATACAACTCGGATTCGGATATTTTGCAATTCTAATTAATAACTCAGGCCTGCGGCCTTCGTTATTAATTTAATTGCAAAATATCCTCGTCCTCGTTGTATATCCTGCAACAATACACGAGTCATCGTTAATTATTTCTTAATTATATTAACTTTATTTTATAGAACTATTACGAAGTAAGTTATATCAACTTACCCCCTTGTTGACCCGTGTCGCGACGAGTCTTATTGTGGGAGTGTCCGGATAATGCCTCATACTAGTACAGTGTACGCTTTAAACATATTCCATGCTGCGCGTAATTATGTTCAATAGACCAGGGGCCAGTTGTTCAAAAAGTAATTAGCTTAATCACTTGATTAGTGAGAATCTTATTTCTCATTTACTTTAAAATTTGTTTATGTATATTCCTTACAATAGGCAGACAGGGAGAGACTGATGAGTGCTATAGTTCCATAAACTTTTGTCAAATTAGTTTAACCAGAAAGTATTTTATCAGAATTTTAATATTATTGTTTAACTGTGAATTTTTATATTTCCACTTAATTCAGACTCAATGAACCTACCACAGTTAACTCAAGTCATTTTTCAATGAACTATATCAAGTCCGGCGTGGGAATATATTTGTGATTCTAAAAGTAGGGGACTATATTTTTTAATTCCTTTTCAATAGTGATCATATTTATATGAAATCAATTCCATTAAAAATAATATTTGTTTTTATTCGTTATTAAGTTTGTTCACGAAAGAAATCCTGAAAGTAATAACCATTTGTAGACGAAAAGTGATGACGTACATTTCAGTAAGTTCCGTGGTAGACTTGCACAAGTACCTATTTGTCAAGGATAAAATATTATACAAACAAACCAAAAAAATATAAATATAAGGATTATATTAAGTTATGTTGAGGTGTATGGGGGTATAAACCTCAATAGGTCTTGAGACAAATTTATTATGACTGGGCCCTGTTCTGGAGAAATAAATCCTCACTGTTACAAAAAATAGTCAATGGAAATAAATCATCACTTTTAGTAAAAAAAAAAAAAGGTCAATGGAAATCGTAACCACGCTTTCTATTCGATTGATATTTTCCTAAAAAGACCACATTCAAAATAGCTCTTGAAGGTTGTAAAAGCAAGCATTTGCAAAGACAATTTGGTAATTTTCATACCTACCGCATACATGTAGTTTTTGGTTTTCACTTTTTATTTGAATTTGACTTGACGTCATAATTAGCTGTTGAGTAATAAATGTTAACTTTATATATTTAGAAAAAGTTGTAAAGCAAGATATATCAACTTATATTAATCAAGCTTGTTGGCCCGGATGAAGGCGCGTGAGAGGTCTTACTGTGGGAGGAAAGAGGAGAACCCGGGGACAACCCACGTGGTTGGGCTGGTGACTCCTAACCCTATCACGTCCGTTCGGGAAATCGAACCCCAGCCGCTTAAGTGAAAGGCAAGTGTACATGTGTTACAATTGTGCCATTCGAACATTCGGAACCTCCTGAGTAATGTGACACGGAAAGACCCGAAAGGCTGGACAAGATGAAAGGGGTCAAAGATACATAGATATGTTACTGTGAAAACAGGGTTCGTTTAGTGAAACTCAAAACCGGCCTACTTAGATGGCAACGATAGCTTACTTACTTCATACCCACATAGATGTAAAGCCAATCAACGTGTCCGCTTTACCTGATTGTTTGGTGACATTACGACTCACTCATTTTAGTTTGATGTAAGTGCGGGATAAATCTGTAATACAGACTAAACCATTAGTTTTATTTAGCCACATAACTCTCGTGAACGTCAATAAGCGTCCATCGTCCATATCTAATGTCTACAGAATTGAATTCCCTACAGAATTCACCGTCTTAAATACCACAATGATGTCCCCAGTGGCTATTACAAAGCAGCGACGTCTATCCAAAATAGTGGTTATGTTCAGGCGAGGTGTCTACAGCTGTTCGTCATGGTAGCAATGCAATTAAGTTGAATGATAACCAGTATGTTCTCTTTCGTAAGAAAATGAAATTAAGAGATATTAAATACATATATGTACTTTTTCGTGTTGAAAAAAGACAGCTGTGATTCGACAGCAGACGGATACTAATTTCACGTCTCTAACGCCATGTTTTTTGTTGTTTTGTTGTTGTTGTTTTATTTTTGTTTTTTGTTTTTTCTGAAGACTTCGATGTCTACTCTTGTTCATGATGTCCTATCTACACTAATGCTGTATACCGATGAGGATACTGTTGTTTATAACTTTAAATTTATATGAATATGCTCCTTTACGTATGTGTGTTGTTGTCGTCGTTGTCGTCGTCATTGTTGTTGTTGTTTGTGTACTTTTTATTATTGAAACTATTTGCTTGGTTATTATTATATAATTGTTCAATCGTCACCATTCTCGTGACGTCACAGTTTTTACTTTAAGTAATAATACATCCAAACATCCAAACGCATTGTCAAAATCTAGATCAAATGATATATAATCCTACCGTCATTCTACGACAATCAAATACGTAATTTATGGTGATACAGGTCTAATTGGTGCATAAGTGTTGTGTTTCATTACAAAGTTATATCATTTGTTCCACACATTACCAAAGGTAACTATATTACGTAGGTATTATAGAGATCACTTCTATCGGATTGCAGCTTCCGGTCAGCGCCTGATCAGGCTCGCTCCTGTTAGCTCGTGACAATTTTTCTTATTTTCACAAATTTACAAATTTTTCGTAACTGATATTCTATGAGTACATACAGGACTCGAGACTGGCGTATATATTTATCATGGTATAATTATCGAAATATTGAGGATGAGTTTCATTTTAATTTGAACCTTTCTTCATTCAAAATATTGAAACTGTATTATTTGCTTACTTGATTTCGATTTGTAAATAAACTTGATATCATTTTGCCGCTTAGTGTCAACAATGTCAAAGAGTTTACGCAATGTTAAGTATACTTCGTAATACTGATTATCTATGTAATTCCACTTAACTGTACATCGCATACTATGTAAGTTAATGATAAATTACCTGATTTAGTTAAGTTTAATTGAATGTGTAAGCATCAAACGCTACTCTCATAATAATTAAGCTGACTGAAGGGCTTGCAGAATGAAGAAACTGACTTGAAATGAGAAAGAAAAGGGAATACTTTAGGTGTATTTCTAGCAGTTATTTTGTGTCGACGCCAGACTTTTACAGTATTTAGGGCTAATGCCAAAACACAAGCTGTTTTATTTTTTGATTGTACAATAGGATTGGTTTTACGTTTTTCGAAAATATCACGGATATGCCATTTAGATGAACTGTCAATGTTAGAATAGGAAAAAGATATTGTCTTACTTTTAAACATTGCTTATAACTGTATATGCATAAACTAATAAACGTGTTCTTCGGTAACTTGACCTATGGTGTAATGTTACGACGTGAAGTAAATGTATAGTTCTATATTGTGATGCTATGACGTCATAATGATATTATGTCATTAGATTCACGTGTTGTTCAAATGTGAACAAAGGATTAACTATTCGCAATTTGCATGGTGGTTGTCATGTACAAGTGATATCTTAACTACATCCCGTTCTTTTCAGGCAGGATTTGATCTATCCCAATATCAAGGAAAGCCCGGCCCCGAATAGAATATCCGTAGGCCCATTTTATGCGTAAGCACAATAAAAAAAAAATATCAAGAACATATTTATATGGAAAAAATCAAAGGCCATAAACAAACCGACACTCTTCTTGTTATTTTAACATTTCAGTGCTTTAGTTTCATCAACTTTTGTCAAATTAGTTTAAAACACCTGAAAAGACCCAACGCAAAATAGCTCTTGAAGCGTATAAAAACAAGCATTTGCAAGGACAATTTCGTTATTTCCATAATTACCCTTATAATTTGTTAAGGATAGTGGGCACAGTTTTCGGTTTTCACTTATTATTTGAATTTGACTTGACGTCATAATTAGCTGTTGAGTAAAAATGTTAACTTTATTTATTTAGAAAAAATTGTGAAGCAAGATATATCAACTTATATTAATCAAGTATGTTGGTTCGGAAGAAGGCGTGTGGGAGGTTTTACTGTGGGAGGAAACAGGAGAACCCGAAGAAAGCCCACGTGGTTGGGCAGGTGACTCCTAACCTTTTCACGTCCAATCGGGGAATCGAACCGGCCTACTTAGATGGCAACGAAGAACTACTTACTTGGTACCCACATAGATGTAAAGCCAACCATCGTGTCCGCTTTACCTGATTGTTTTGGTGACATTACGACTCACTCATTTTTTTTTATATAAGTGCGGGATAAATCTGTAATACAGACTAAACCATTAGTTTTGTTTAGCCACATAACTCTCGTGAACGTCAATAAGCGTTCATCGTCCATATCTTATGTCTACAGAATTGAATTCCCTACAGAATTCACCGTTTTAAACACCACAATGATGTCCCCAGTGGCTATTACAAAGCAGCGACGTCAATCCAAAATAGTGGTTATGTTCAGGCGAGGTGTCTACAGCTGTTCGTCATGGTAGCAATGCAATTAAGTTGAATGATAACCAGTATGGTCTCTTTCGTAAGGAAATGAAATTAAGAGATATTATATACATATATGTACGTCTTCGTGTTGTTAATAGACATGTCTTCTGTGATTCGACAGCAGACGGACACTAACTTCACGTCCCTAACGCCATGTTTTTGTTGCTTTTTTGTTGTGGTTGTTTTTTGTTCTTTTGTTTTTTGCTTTCTGAAGACTTCTATGTCTCCTTGTTCATGAGGTCCTATCTACACTAATGCTGTATACCGATGAGGAACCTGTTGTTTATAACTTGATATTGATATGAAAATTCTCCTTTATGTATGTGTGTTGTTGTCGTCGCCATTGTTGGTGCTGTTTGTGTACTTTTTTTTATTATTGAAACTATTTTGCTTGGTTATTATTCTAAAATTGTTTAATCGTCATCATTCTCGTGACGTCACGTAACTGATATGTTATAACAACAAGAAGAGTGTCGGTTTTTTTATGTCCTTTAATTTTTTCATCTAAGAATATTCTTGATTTTTTTTTTTTTTTTGATTTTTTTTGCCTGTGATTACGCATAAAACGGGCCTACAGGTATTCCATTGCAGTGCCGGGCTGTCCTTGATATTGGGATAGATCAAATCCTGCATGAAAAGATAGGGATGTAGTTAAGATATTACTTGTACGTGACAACCACCATGCAAATTGCCAATAGTTAATCCTTTGTTCACATTTGAACAACACGTGAATCTAATGACATACTATAAGTATGACGTCATAGATCACAAAATAGAACTATACATTTACTTCACGTCGTAACATTACATCATAGGTAAAGTTACCGAAGAACACGTTTATTAGTTTATGCATATACAGTTATAAGCAATGTTTAAAAGTAAGACAATATCTTTTTCCTATTCTAACATTAACAGTTCATCTAAATAGCATATCCGTGATATTTTCGAAAAGTGTAAAACCAATCCTATTGTACAATCAAAAAATAAAACAGCTTGTGTTTTGGCATTAGCTCTAAATTCTGTAAAAGTCTGGCGTAGACACAAAATAACTGCTACAAATACACCTAAAGTATTCCCTTTTCTTTCTCATTCCAAGTCAGTTTCTTTATTCTGCAAGCCCTTCAGCCAACTCAATTATTATTAGAGTAGCGTTGGATGCTTACACACTCAATTAAACTTAACGTAATCAGGTAATTCATCAATAACTTACATTGCATGCGATGTACAGTAGAGTGGAATTACATAGATAATCAGTATTACGAAGTATACTTAACATTGCGTTAAACACTTTGACATTGATGACACTAAGCGGCAAAATGATATCAAGTTTTCTTTACAAATCGAAATCAAGTAAGCAAATAATACAGTTTCAATAATTTGAATGAAGAAAGGTTCAAAATAAAATGAAACTCATCCTTTATATTTCGGTAAGTATACCATGATAAATAAATATGCCAGTCTCGAGTCCTGTATGTACTCATAGAATATCAGTTACGAAAAATTTGTAAATTTGTGAAAATTAGAAAAATTGTCACGAGCTAACGGGAGCAAGCCTGATTTAGCGCTGACCGGAAGCTGCAGTCCGATAGAAGTGATCTCTATAATCCCTACGCAATATAGTTACCTTTGGTAATGTGTGGAACAAATGTTCTTTGTAATGAAACACAACACTTATGCACCAATTAGACCTGTATCACCATAAATTACGTATTTGATTGTCGTAGAATGATGGTAGGATGATATATCATTTCATCTAGAATTCGGATAATTCGTTTGGAGGTATTATTACTTATTGTATAAACTTTATTTATTTTGCAACTATTACGAAGTAAGTTATATCAACTAATTACCCATCTTGACCCGTGTCGCGACGGGTCTTATTGTGGGAGTACCCGGACAATGCCACATACTAGTACGTTTTCAACGTATTCTGTACTGCGTGTTATTATGTTAAAGACCGGGGCCCAGTTGTTAAACTGGGACCAGTTGTTCAAAAAGTGATTAGCTTAATCACTTGATTAGTGACAATCTCATTTCTCCTTTAGTTCAAAACCTGTGTACATGTATATATGTTCCTTACAATAGGCAGGCAGAAAGAGACTGATGAGTGCTTTAGTTTCATAAACATTTGTCAAATTAGTTTAAAAGACCTGAAAAGACCCCACGTAAAATAGCTCTTGAAGTGTGTAAAAGCAAGCATTTGCAAGGACAATTTCGTTATTTCCATAGTTACCCTTATAATTTGTTAAGGATAGTGGGCGCAGTTTCGGTTTTCACTTATTATTTGAATTTGACTTGACGTCATAATTAGCTGTTGAGTAAAAATGTTAACTTTATTTATTTAGAAAAAATTGTGAAGCAAGATATATCAACTTATATTAATCAAGTATGTTGGTCCGGAAGAAGGCGTGTGGGAGGTTTTACTGTGGGAGGAAACAGGAGAACCCGAAAAAATCCCACGTGGTTGGGGAGGTTACTCTGAACCTTTTCACGTCCGATCGGGGAATCAAACCCCAGCCGCTTAAGTGAAAGGCAAGTGTAAATGTGTTACAATTGTGCCATCCGACCATCCAGAACATCCCGAGTACTCGAAATGTGACACGGAAAGACCCGAAAGGCTGGGCAAGATGAAAGGGGTCAAAGATATGTTACTGTGAAAACAGGGTTCGTTTAGTGAAACTCAAAATCGGCCTACTTAGATGGCAACGATGGCTTACTTATTTGGTACCCACATAGATGTAAAGACGATCATCGTGTCCGCTTTACCTGATTGTTTTTGTGACATTACGACTCACTCATTTTAGTTTGATGTAAGTGCGGGATAAATCTGTAATACAGACTAAACCATTAGTTTTGTTTAGCCACATTACTCTCGTGAACGTCAATAAGCGTCCATCGTCCATATCTAATGTCTACAGAATTGAATTCCCTACAAAATTCACCGTCTTAAACACCACAATGATGTCCCCAGTTGCTAATACAAAGCAGCGACGTCAATCCAAAGTAGTGGTTATGTTCAGGCTAGGTGTCTACAGCTGTTCGTCATGGTAGCAATGCAATTAAGTTGAATGATAACCAGTATGTTCTCTTTCGTAAGAAAATGAAATTAAGAGATATTAAATACATATATGTACTTTTTCGTGTTGAAAAAAGACAGCTGTGATTCGACAGCAGACGGATACTAATTTCACGTCTCTATCGCCATGTTTTTTGTTGTTTTGTTGTTGTTGGTGTTTTTGGGGTTTTTTTCTGAAGACTTCGATGTCTACTCTTGTTCATGATGTCCCTATCTACACTAATGCTGTATACCGATGAGGATACTGTTGTTTATAACTTTAAATTTATATGATATATAGTATGCTCCTTTATGTATGTGTGTTGTTGTCGTCGTTGTCGTCGTCATTGTTGTTGTTGTTTGTGAACTTTTTATTATTGAAACTATTTGCTTGGTTATTATTATATAATTGTTCAATCGTCACCATTCTCGTGACGTCACAGTTTTTACTATAAGTAATAATACATCCAAACATCCAAACGGAATGTCAAAAATCTAGATCAAATGATATATAATCCTACCGTCATTCTACGACAATCAAATACGTAATTTATGGTGATACAGGTCTAATTGGTGCATAAGTGTTGTGTTTCATTACAAAGTTATATCATTTGTTCCACACATTACCAAAGGTAACTATATTACGTAGGTAATATAGAGATCATTTCTATCGGATTGCAGTTTCCGGTCAGCGCCTGATCAGGCTCGCTCCCGTTAGCTCGTGACAATTTTTCTAATTTTCACAAATTTACAAATCTTTCGTAACTGATATTCTATGAGTACATACAGGACTCGAGACTGGCGTATATATTTATCATGGTATAATTATCGAAATATTGAGGATGAGTTTCATTTTAATTTGAACCTTTCTTCATTCAAAATATTGAAACTGTATTATTTGCTTACTTGATTTCGATTTGTAAATAAACTTGATATCATTTTGCCGCTTAGTGTCAACAATGTCAAAGAGTTTAACGGAATGTTAAGTATACTTCGTAATACTGAGTATCTATGTAATTCCACTTAACTGTACATCGCATACTATGTAAGTTATTGATGAATTACCTGATTAAGTCAAGTTTAATTGAATGTGTAAGCATCCAACGCTACTCTAATAATAATTAAGCTGGCTGAAAGGCTTGCAGAATAAAGAAACTGACTTGAAATTAGAAAGAAAAGGGAATACTTTAGGTGTATTTCTAGCAGCTATTTTGTGTCGACACCAGACTTTTACAGTATTTAGGGCTAATGCCAAAACACAAGCTGTTTTATTTTTTAATTGTACAATAGGATTGGTTTTACACTTTTCGAAAATATCATGGATATGCCATTTGGATGAACTGTCAATGTTAGAATAGGAAAAAGATATTGTCTTACTTTTAAACATTGCTTATAAGTTTATATGCATAAACTAATAGACGTGTTCTTCGGTAACTTTACCTATGGTGTAATGTTACGACGTGAAGTAAATGTATAGTTCTATATTGTGATGCTATGACGTCATAATGATATTATGTCATTAGATTCACGTGTTGTTCAAATGTGAACAAAGGATTAACTATTCGCAATTTGCATGGTGGTTGTCATGTACAAGTGATATCTTAACTACATCCCGTTCTTTTCAGGCAGGATTTGATCTATCCCAATATCAAGGAAAGCCCGGCCCCGAATAGAATATCCGTAGGCCCATTTTATGCGTAAGCACAATAAAAAAAAATCAAGAACATATTTATATGGAAAAAATCAAAGGCCATAAACAAACCGACAATCTTCTTGTTATTTTAACTTTTCAGTGCTTTAGCATAAACTTTTGTCAAATTAGTTTAAAACACCTGAAAAGACCCAACGCAAAATAGCTCTTGAAGCGTGTAAAAACAAGCATTTGCAAGGACAATTTCGTTATTTCCATAATTACCCTTATAATTTGTTAAGGATAGTGGGCACAGTTTTCGGTTTTCACTTATTATTTGAATTTGACTTGACGTCATAATTAGCTGTTGAGTAAAAATGTTAACGTTATTTATTTAGAAAAAATTGTGAAGCAAGATATATCAACTTATATTAATCAAGTATGTTGGTTCGGAAGAAGGCGTGTGGGAGGTTTTACTGTGGGAGGAAACAGGAGAACCCGAAGAAAGCCCACGTGGTTGGGCAGGTGACTCCTAACCTTTTCACGTCCAATCGGGGAATCGAACCGGCCTACTTAGATGGCAACGAAGAACTACTTACTTGGTACCCACATAGATGTAAAGCCAACCATCGTGTCCGCTTTACCTGATTGTTTTGGTGACATTACGACTCACTTATTTTTTTTATATAAGTGCGGGATAAATCTGTAATACAGACTAAACCATTAGTTTTGTTTAGCCACATAACTCTCGTGAACGTCAATAAGCGTCCATCGTCCATATCTAATGTCTACAGAATTGAATTCCCTACAGAATTCACCGTCTTAAACACCACAATGATGTCCCCAGTGGCTATTACAAAGCAGCGATGTCTATCCAAAATAGTGGTTATGTTCAGGCGAGGTGTCTACAGCTGTTCGTCATGGTAGCAATGCAATAAAGTTAAATGATAACCAGTATGTTCTCTTTCGTAAGAAAATGAAATTAAGAGATATTATATACATATATGTACTTTTTCGTGTTGAAAAAAGGCAGCTGTGATTCGACAGCAGACGAATACTAATTTCACGTCCCTAACGCCATGTTTTTTGTTTTTGTTTTCTGAAGACTTCGATGTCTGCTCTTGTTCATGAGGTCCTATCTACACTAATGCTGTATACCGATGATAATACTGTTGTTGATAACTTTAAATTCATATGAATATGCTCCTTCATGTATGTGTTGTTGTTGTTGTCGTCGTCATTGTTGTTGTTGTTTGTGTACTTTTTATTATTGAACCTATTTGCTTGGTTATTATTATATAATTGTTCAATCGTCACCATTCTCGTGACGTCACAGTTTTTACTATAAGTAATAATACATCCAAACATCCAAACGCATTGTCAAAATCTAGATCAAATGATATATAATCCTACCGTCATTCTACGACAATCAAATACGTAATTTATGGTGATACAGGTCTAATTGGTGCATAAGTGTTGTGTTTCATTACAAAGTTATATCATTTGTTCCACACATTACCAAAGGTAACTATATTACGTAGGTATTATAGAGATCACTTCTATCGGATTGCAGTTTCCGGTCAGCGCCTGATCAGGCTCGCTCCCGTTAGCTCGTGACAATTTTTCTAATTTTCACAAATTTACAAATCTTTCGTAACTGATATTCTATGAGTACATACAGGACTCGAGACTGGCGTATATATTTATCATGGTATAATTATCGAAATATTGAGGATGAGTTTCATTTTAATTTGAACCTTTCTTCATTCAAAATATTGAAACTGTATTATTTGCTTACTTGATTTCGATTTGTAAATAAACTTGATATCATTTTGCCGCTTAGTGTCAACAATGTCAAAGAGTTTAACGGAATGTTAAGTATACTTCGTAATACTGATTATCTATGTAATTCCACTTAACTGTACATCGCATACTATGTAAGTTATTGATGAATTACCTGATTAAATCAAGTTTAATTGAATGTGTAAGCATCCAACGCTACTCTAATAATAATTAAGCTGGCTGAAGGGCTTGCAGAATAAAGAAACTGACTTGAAATGAGAAAGAAAAGGGAATACTTTAGGTGTATTTCTAGCAGTTATTTTGTGTCGACGCCAGACTTTTACAGTATTTAGGGCTAATGCCAAAACACAAGCTGTTTTATTTTTTGATTGTACAATAGGATTGGTTTTACACTTTTCGAAAATATCACGGATATGCCATTTAGATGAACTGTCAATGTTAGAATATGAAAAAGATATTGTCTTACTTTTAAACATTGCTTATAACTGTATATGCATAAACTAATAAACGTGTTCTTCGGTAACTTTACCTATGGTGTAATGTTACGACGTGAAGTAAATGTATAGTTCTATATTGTGATGCTATGACGTCATAATGATATTATGTCATTAGATTCACGTGTTGTTCAAATGTGAACAAAGGATTAACTATTCGCAATTTGCATGGTGGTTGTCATGTACAAGTGATATCTTAACTACATCCCGTTCTTTTCAGGCAGGATTTGATCTATCCCAATATCAAGGAAAGCCCGGCCCCGAATAGAATATCCGTAGGCCCATTTTATGCGTAAGCACAAAAAAAAAAAAAAATCAAGAACATATTTATATGGAAAAAATCAAAGGCCATAAACAAACCGACACTCTTCTTGCTATTTTAACTTTTCAGTGCTTTAGCATAAACTTTTGTCAAATTAGTTTAAAACACCTGAAAAGACCCAACGCAAAATAGCTCTTGAAGCGTGTAAAAACAAGCATTTGCAAGGACAATTTCGTTATTTCCATAATTACCCTTATAATTTGTTAAGGATAGTGGGCACAGTTTTCGGTTTTCACTTATTATTTGAATTTGACTTGACGTCATAATTAGCTGTTGAGTAAAAATGTTAACTTTATTTATTTAGAAAAAATTGTGAAGCAAGATATATCAACTTATATTAATCAAGTAAGTTGGTTCGGAAGAAGGCGTGTGGGAGGTTTTACTGTGGGAGGAAACAGGAGAACCCGAAAAAAGCCCACGTGGTTGGGCAGGTGACTCCTAACCTTTTCACGTCCAATCGGGGAATCGAACCGGCCTACTTAGATGGCAACGAAGAACTACTTACTTGGTACCCACATAGATGTAAAGCCAACCATCGTGTCCGCTTTACCTGATTGTTTTGGTGACATTACGACTCACTCATTTTTTTTTTATATAAGTGCGGGATAAATCTGTAATACAGACTAAACCATTAGTTTTGTTTAGCCACATAACTCTCGTGAACGTCAATAAGCGTCCATCGTCCATATCTAATGTTTACAGAATTGAATTCCCTACAGAATTCACCGTCTTAAACACTACAATGATGTCCCCAGTGGCTATTACAAAGCAGCGACGTCAATCCAAAATAGTGGCTATGTTCAGGCTAGGTGTCTACAGCTGTTCGTCATGGTAGCAATGCAATTAAGTTGAATGATAACCAGTATGGTCTCTTTCGTAAGAAAATGAAATTAAGAGATATTATATACATATATGTACGTCTTCGTGTTGTTAATAGACATGTCTTCTGTGATTCGACAGCAGACGGACACTAACTTCACGTCCCTAACGCCATGTTTTTGTTGCTTTTTTGTTGTAGTTGTTTTTTGTTCTTTTGTTTTTTGTTTTCCAAAGACTTCTATGTCTCCTCTTGTTCATGAGGTCATATCTACACTAATGCTGTATACCGATGAGGAACCTGTTGTTTATAACTTTATATTGTTTTGAAAATTATCCTTTATGTATGTGTGTTGTTGTTGTCGTCGTCGTCGTCATTGTTGTTGCTGTTTGTGTACTTTTTTTATTATTGAAACTATTTTACTTGGTTATTATTCTAAAATTATTCAATCATCATCATTCTCGTGACGTCACGTAACTGAAAAGTTATAACAACTAGAAGAGTGTCGGTTTGTTTATGTCCTTTGCTTTTTTTCATATAAGAATATTCTTGATTTTTTTTTTATTTTGTTTGCCTGTGATTACGCATAAAACGGGCCTACAGGTATTCCATTGCAGTGCCGGGCTGTCCTTGATATTGGGATAGATCAAATCCTGCATGAACAGATCGGGATGTAGTTAAGATATTACTTGTACGTGACAACCACCATGCAAATTGCCAATAGTTAATCCTTTGTTCACATTTGAACAACACGTGAGTCTAATGACATACTATAAGTATGACGTCATAGCATCACAATATAGAACTATACGTTTACTTTACATCGTAACATTACATCATAGGTAAAGTTACCGAAGAACACGTTTATTAGTTTATGCATATAAAGTTATAAGCAATGTTTAAAAGTAAGACAATATCTTTTTCCTACTTAAACACTGACAGTTCATCCAAATGTCATATCCATGATATTTTCGAAAAGTGTAAAACCAATCCTATTTTACAATTTAACAAAAACAGCTTGGTTAATTGCTAGTACTTATCATGGCCTATCACAGGCCTAACTGTTTCGGGTCTCTCCGTGTCATATTTCGAGTACACAGTAGGTTCCGAATGGTCGAATGGCATGAGTGTAACACATGTGCACTTGCCTTTCATTTAGCGGCTGTGGTGTGATTCCCCGATCGGACGTTAAAGGTTAGGAGTCAGCTGCCCAACCACGTGGGGTTTTTCCGGGTTCTTCTGTTTCCTCCCACGGTAAGACCTCTCACGCGCTTTCTTCTGGATCAACAAGCTAGATTAATATAAGTTGATATATCTTGCTTCACAACTTTATCTAAATAAATAAAGTTAACATTGTTTACTCAACAGTTAGTTATGACGTCAAGTCAAATTCAAATAAAAAGTGAAAACCGAAAACTGTGCCCACTATCCTTAACTAATTATAGGGTAACTATGGTAACTACGAAATTGTCTTTGAAAATGCTTGCTTTTACAACCTTCAAGAGCTACTTTGCATTAGGTCTTTTCAGGAAAATATAAATCGAATAGAAAGCGTGATTATGATTTCCATTGACTTTTGTTTTTTACTAAAAGTGATGATTTATTTCTCCAGAACAGGGCCCATTTGTTCAATTGATTCTAAAATTGTTGTTTAATTGTGATAAGGCTAATCACAGTTAAACAACAATTTTAAAATCCTGATTAAATCGTTTCTGGTAAAACTAATTTGACAAAAGTTTATGAAACTATAGCACTCACCAGTCTCTTTCTGCCTGTCTAATGTAAGGAATATATATACACAGGTTTTGAAGTAAAGGAGAAACGGGATTGTAACAAATCAAGTGATTAAGCTAATAACTTTTTGAACAACTGGTCCCTGTTGAAAAACTAGACCCTGGGCCCATATTCATAAAAAACTTAAGTTAAATACTTAAGTTTGACTTAAGTTACACTTAACTATAATTTGTTTTACTTAGTTAAATAAAACTTAAGTTAGAACTTAAGTACTTTTCATAAACGACTTAAGTATTTACTTAGTGCATACTTAGCTAAGTATAAATATTTAAGTATTTCATGTAGTTGCTATGTTGTTGTTAAGTAGCTGCGTGATGTTTTTCGTAAAATCTATCGGATCCGGTCAGTGCCTAATGAGGCTTGCTCACGTTAGCTCGTGACAATTTTTGTGATTTTTACAAATTTACAAACCTTTCGCAACTGATATTCTATGAGTACATACAGGACTCGAGACTTATATATACTGTTGGCATGTTATTTGTTAAGCTGTTTGTAAAGAGGTATGGCGCATATTGGCCTGTTTCGACCTAACGGTGACCGTTTTCAAAATCAAAAAAATAAATGTTTAAAACTCAGTTTTTGAATACAAACCTTAAATCTATAATATATACAAATTATTATTTGCGAAAAATTTGTTTGTTCATTGCAATGAATATTTCATTAAATGACCGTTAAGTTGCATCATCGGCCTATTTGCATCTTTCGATGGGGGTTTTCCCGCATTCGTATCATTTTTTCACATATAGCGCATCGGAAGACCAACTTTTACAATGTCTTATTTTATTCTGTGTACCAAAAGACAACTAAAATCCTATTCTTAAAAAGTGGTCCTCCGATGCGCTAGTATCGAAAAATTGAAAAAACGTAGTTCATAATTTTTTTTAATTCTAGCATTACTAGATTGACTATAACTGAAAACATTAACTTCACATTGCCGTAAATCCGCATAGCTCATATGGTAGAACCATTGCTTAGCAACCCGATGGTGAGGAGTTCGAATCACCAAGATGTATCATATTCATATTTTGTTATGTTTCTAAAAATAATACCATTTATTTTTTTGATCGTATTTGAAAGATATTTTCAACAATATTTGATATAAAATATTTAGTATAAAGATAGAAATGTTGAGATAAAAAAAGCCTGATTGAAATAATAACCGATTTACTCCGTATCATTCAAAGTAAAATGTAAATGAACTCCAGCTTCGACAACAGGCATATAATTATTACATGGATGAGTAGTGCAAAATTCCTATTTAACATGTCAATTTAACTTAATTTCATATGGTATTGATTGACTACAAACATGTAATCCGTTCACAACACACGGCGCGCCAATGGACCATGACGATCTATTTTGGTACGGTGGGAATCACTGTGGTCACATGATATTTTTACCTGTATTTTTAGCCCAGACTATCGCTGTACGTGGCCTAGGTCAGGATAGGCGGAAAACGACCATATCTCTTTTGGCAAAACATGCTAAAATGCATGTTTTAGGCAAACACAATTGGCGAATGCGGATCACATATATTTCACAACATTCCATGACGATCACAAATGTCTGTAGTAAAACATATCGACATTTTTCACAAGATTTAAACATATGAGTAACATAAACATTGATTTGCTTGACCAGGAAAGAAATAATATGGCAGCTGTAGGTTGTGAGGTATTTCAATTAAAACAAATGTTCCAACTGATGTTAGTATTATAATACTATTAAGAATGACAAAGGAAAGAAAACGTTTTCAAGAAATTTTTTTTTCATTATATTTTTCTGATTTTGTCAGAGATCTTGATTTCCCCCTCAAACTCAGTGGTTGAACTTTTTGCCCCGTTTAGAGATCTTTAAGGTACATTCTTTCGATTGATTAATTTTTAGGTCGTCAAAACTAAACTTATTTGAAAATATGTATTTTATCCAGGTAGTAAAAGTTATAATCTTTACACTGAGAATTCTTAATTCGACCCGATGCATCACTATTTACCGCAAATACATAGGTATTTGTATACGATACACCCCTTTCTTTTACATTTCGGCATTGATTTCATTACATGTAGGCACAAACACTCATATAATCACCGTGCGGACATAGATGCCATCAATAGAAATTGTGCCTGTTTCTGTTGTCCAAACGAAAGAATGCCTTTTTAATATGTAGTAATAAAAACAAATTGTTGATGGTTGAAATGTCTTTATATTTTAGTGATTTTATTCACAATCGCTTTTTGCATTCCAAGGTTAAAGAGAATTATTGTTTATGCTTGTATAAAGTAAAATCCGATTTCCTTATTGTTTGCTGTATATTCTTCTTGCCATAATGAAATGGTTATTTTGTGAAATATTTGTGAACCACATGTGCAAATTGTTGTATTCTGAAAACATAGATTGCCAAAACTAAGAATCGGTTTAGCAAAGTATGTGTCAACAGCAAAAACCATAGTTAGATATGATGCGTACTATTATTGATTAAGTTACTTCTGTTCAATTGCACCAGATGTATAGGCTTGTAAAATATCAATAGATTTGCTATGAGAGCTGATTGATATGTTGTGAGCCTCATATTGACGGATTTGAATTTTGCCGGGCTTATTGCATCCTTTTTCAACATCATCCCCTTCAGTACCTATACACTTTTGCCAGCGGTGTTTAAGGGCCTCAATGCCAGTTTTATAGAACTCCTTTTCTTGGCTGTTCAGAAAGTCTTCCACTGCATGTTAGGGTTAAGGTTCCTTAAATAACTGTTTTCAGTTTTGGAAATAGATGAAAGTCTGATGGAGCGAGATCAGATGTATAAGGTAGGATGCTCAATCAATTTAAAGCCACAATCATGAATGTCAGCCGTGGCAATGACCGACACTTTCACCCTAACCCTAACCCTAACCGATTTTGTCCATTTTGCCATAGCCAGGTGTCTTGTTTACTCTTGTGTGCCACTTCGTCAATATAAACTAACAAAATGAGACCACAGGCGCTTGCATAGGAAATGTGAATTAAAAAAAGTATATGACAGTGTTATGTATACTGTGGAAAGTACAAGGCTGCTTATCTGCCACGAGCAAAACAGCCACCACACCACGATTCAATTGACTAAAAATACATTTATTCAAACTGATTATTTTCTATGAGAAATTGTTTTCCTTTTTATTTTAATGATTTAATATTTGTTTGACCTCTATCGTGTTAGTGTCACGCATGTTTTTTTGTTTTTTTTTTGTTTGTTTGTTTGTTTGTTTGTTTTTGTTTTTTGGGTTTTTTTTTCTTTTTTTCTTGTTTTTATTAGGGGAGGGGGTATTCTGGCGTTAGCTCTAAAAATACTTTAAAAGTCTGGTGTCGACATAAAATTACTTCTAGAAATACACCTAAAGTATTCTTTTTTCTTTCTCATTTCAATTCAGATTCTTTATTCTGTTAGCCCTTCAACCATCTTAATTATCATTAGAGTAGCGTTTGATGTTTACACACGCAATTACGCATAACGCAATCAGGTAATTCATCAATAACTTACATCGCATGCGATGTACAGTAGAGTGGAATTACATAGATAATCAGTATTACGAAGAATACTTTACAATGCGTTAAACACTTTGACATTGTTGACACTAAGCGGCAAAATTATATCAAGTTTATACAAATCGAAATCAAGTAAGTAAGTAATACGGTTTCAACAATTTGAATAAAGAAACGCTAAAAATAAAATGAAACTCATTCTCAATATATTTCGATGATTATACCGTGATAAATCTTTATACAAGTCTCGAAGAATTTCTGCAAAATATTATATCTAACATTGTGGGACTCATGGAAATAAATTGTAGATTGATCACTGATCACACTACGTACAAATATTTTGGCAGTTCTGAAGTATGATCTTCGTACTTTACGACGACATGATGTTGGTAAGATTTATGAAAATAAATGAACAGGTCTGAAGTAAGCAATGTTGGTACACATGTTTCAGTAACCTAAGTATACTTATCCATCCCCCCCCCTTTTTTTTCTCTCTCTCTCCTCTCTCTCTCTCTCTCTCTCTCTCTCTCTCTTTTAATTTTCAAGTATGAAATGTCTTGGCCTACTGCGTATATGTGATTGGAGAATTGACATTCTTTACTTCGTTTGCTTTTCCTGTGTACTGTCATATTCGTTGCACGAGACTCTCACGTTTAAAGTAATACATAGTTTATGATTATAAATCATCGTCTTTTCGACGAAACTCTTCAAATAATCGTAAATTAGACGAAACTCTTCGACGAGCCGAAGCGTTTTACGGACGAAATGCATGCGGCGATGACCCCCCAAAAGTACACCTGACGACAGCTGATGATATAAACGCATGACCTTTCAACTCCGGATGTAAATGAGGAATCTGGACAGGCTGAGGGAGCAGTTTAAAAAATAGTGTCCTGAAGGAGGAATTCGGGGATGTTTTCACGTGTTATTGTGTTTTGGATGTAACAATTCGTATTGAGTGACACGGTAGGTTAAAAATGGATGTTTCTAGATGACAGTAGTATATAGTATCCGCCGTGTCAGTTTGAGTCGATTGACGAGTGGTGGGGTGCCGTTTCGTTCCTTGCGGAGATGCCAGCCTTGTAATTTCCACAGTACAATAAAAAACGGTTATAACGAATCCCAGGGGACCAACTGAATCAGTTCATTGTATCGATAGTTCGTATTACGTGTTCTATTTTATTGTTGTTTTTTTTTCCTAAAAAAATTGCTGTATGGAAAATATTTAAATACAAATACATGCAAGTAAAACATTAAAATCGATGCAATTATTTTAAGTCAGTTATTTAAGGTTTAACTGTAATATTTTTTTACGTTATTGAGTATTCTACCATGTTTGCTATGCAACGCCAGTTTTGATTGGTTTAAAACCATGTATTATTTTCCAATAATACACGCTCGTGCCATTAATACACGGTCGGGAGTCACGGCTGTAACAATTTTATATATCTAATATTCACCCGTTTTATTTAAGATCACCATAGCCTAGTGGGCTAATGGGTTAGTTTATTTATGTTTGAACTGTGAGGAACCTCAGGGGCCCCAACCCCTGAGGCCCTATGTATGGGATATTAAAATTTTACTTTTAAGATAAAAAAAAAAAAAATGGGTTAGTCTTTCATTAATTTTTATCACGACGCGAGTTCGAATCCTACGGAGGCCCACATTTTTTTTTCTTTTTTTTTCTTTTCAAAATCAATGCCATATGAAAGATGCTCTTGATCGTAGTACTGTATTGCCTGTATATTTCATCAACAAATAATGTAATACTCAAGAAATAAATCACAAGGTTTTCTCGGGGTTTCTTTGCTGTTTTTCTATTAGAAAGAAGTCGATCTCAGAACTAAACAGTACATGGTAGAATAGAAATAATCAACTTTGACTCGTGTATTGTTGCAGGATATGCAACTCGGACTCGGATATTTTGCAATTTTAATTAATAACTCAGGCCTGCGGCCTTCGTTATTAATTTAATTGCAAAATATCCTCGTCCTCGTTGTATATCCTGCAATAATACACGAATCATCGTTAATTATTTCTTAAATAACACAACAAAACTGGGGTTTACTCTGAATACACCCCAGTTTTTTGTGTTATTGCTCAATAACGTAAAAAAAATATTACAGTTAACCCTTATAATTTAATTAACAACGATAAGAAACATTTTCATTAAGTTTAACATGTTTATTTTGCTCCAGATATTTAAAAACACACCGATAAATACAAAATCCCGTGAACAACGATTACTCCGCTACTTCCGGTATAACTGAAAGCAGTTCCTTTTATTTTTTTTATGTTATGAGATGATAACATAATTTTTTGAGCCAATGAAAATGCTTGTTACAAGCAAAATTAAATTATAACTTTCTGTCGAAATTTTCGCGTGTGTACAAATTACTAAAAAGCATCTGACGTATCATTTTAAGACTCCAGAAAACGGCCTGTCTCATGTAAATAATCACTGGCCGTAGCAACACTGATTACGGAATATTCCTCCTCTGTCCTAATTTTCCTTTCGTCTTCACTGTCTGAAACGTTCATAACGTCTTTTACAACAACTGCATCAGTTACATCCGTAGTAGGTATTACTGACGAAATCGGTCGTGGTGACCTTTACCCCGGAAGCCTCGTTTTCACCAGCTCTTAGTCGCTTGGTGATAAAGCCATTGCGAAACATACATGTACTGTGTACACACTAAGACATCTAAGAATGGTTTAACAACTTGACATAAACATCGATAAAACAACTCACTTTATTTAGAAGTCATTGAAAACACAACTCACCGATTCACTAGCCGTACAAATATATACCCTGAAATGTGCCATCGGGCGCCTCTCGGCAACACGGTCGTGATCACCGGGGTATGACTTTCCGACTTCGGAAGATGGGTTCGTACTCTAGTGTTAAAATAACACTGAATTTCAGAGAATAGTAGGACTTCAAAAGAACATCCTTGAGTACCTCCTTCAAGACGAGGCTCACGACATATCAACCAACCCTCGTATTTAGATGACCCTTCATAGCAGAGCATATCAATATAGAGTGCTTAATCGACCTCACGAACTCCACACATGATGTAACAAACGGACATATATAAGGAAAGGATTGACACTTGTTGAATCCCCATCAAAATCAAACGTGAATTAAAAGATTCTACAAACTTCAAGCGTTCCCTCCAACGCTTGAGTCATTTTTCATTGCACGCTCAGGCGAAAGAAAAATCCAGAATCGATATGTAATTAGGTATTGCTCTTTGACCAGTGTCCAGTTTGGACATATAACATTATTTTAGGAATGAAACACAAATACCACTTCATATTGATCAGAACCAAAACAGGACCATGCCATGAATTTTTGAAGATAGGAATCTAAGCAAATTCTACTTTGGTGTTTAAAAAGGTAAAACGGTCGAGCATTTATTCACTGGTACAAAGAACGGACAGCACTGTCACTTAAATGATTAAACTATTGTAAGAAACCTTCAAACACAATAAATTAATGAAAATCACGGTTATTTCTAACTTAAACAAATACTCAGTATAATCTCGCTAACTTGAACACCTAGAGACCATGTCAATAGTTCGAGGAATAGGCGGTGTTTGAGTTATCAGATGTTAACCTTAGTTCGTTAGGTATCGATCATTTGTTTACGCAATTTTACCGTTAAATTGCACAGCATGCCTTCTTAGTAACGCCGCCGATAATTGTGATTTATCTTAAACACTGCAGTATGGAAAAAGGAAGACGTATAGAAATTTGAAAAAAAAAAGTATTTAGTTTTGATAATGAATTACAAAATTCACATATTGATCCAATTCCATTGAAATATACATCGGGAATCATATTTTGATATCACGAATTGTCTCTGATAATTTGAAATATATACAACCACCTCGCAAAAACCTGCAGTACAAGGGCTAATGAGTATCACATTGTCGCTATCAATTCACTGGTATATGAAGAGTAGATATATCTTTTCAAAAGGAGCCATTGTGATCATAACGTCCCTATAATCACACTTAATCTATGTTTTGACATTACTCTCTATTCGAATCAAAATTATATTTTGAAAAATTCAAATTAGTCCATGTTATCAACGTATAGTTGTTAATGGTGTACCTACCCACGCTTACCCTGTTTGTGACGTCACAAAAATAGATGAAATACATAGCTACCTTTGAAATGACATACACGTGCCATGTACCGGCCGTATAAACATGAACTGCATGTTGTCTCAATAAAGATGATACATTTGCACATGATGCATATATACATTGCCATAGGGATGGCATTGTTAGTAAAAAGTAAAATATTGTAAAAAGTAAAATATTAAGTAAATGCTCTGCTCAACAATTTTTCCAGCAATAATGACGGATACGTTGGTAACGACACAGCAAGAACAGGATAAACTAAAATCACAAAATACCTTAGGCCAGTTTCCACACAGATATAACACAAAGTTGATATCACAAATGTAACAATCAGGCTTCATTTCAAAAAATGTTTTACACAAAATCTTGTAAAATAACAAAACACTGACATATCATGTTTTAGAAAATGTCCAATTCAACCAGAATACGTCCTGCGGCAAAACGACACTACCCTGATCCTGAATCACAGAAATATAGATTACGAACAATAAAACCTTGTATACTACCCTAAAAGAATGGCCCCCACACGTACAAGTACACCTTAATTCAATGTACTCGAGTGGGAGACGATCATGAAATATGATCATTGTCATTCTCCATGTATTCAAGGGTAGGGCCCAAGGGAAACGCAGTTTGAGGATAATGCCTGTTTCTGTACGCCAGTGATTGGATACGGCAGCTGATTTCGTCGCTAAGAGGGGCGTGTCTTATCAGAATAGAGATTTCAGCGACAAAAGAGATAATCGCAGATCAATGATTCTACGGTTGGACGTTTGGCGTCACTTTCCGTCACAGCTACGATATAAGAGCGCGTTCACCCGTTACAGCGACAAAGGTGGTAAACGGCAAGCGAGCAGCAGCATCAGTGAACAATCGACTACAGCCACCGCTTAATCTACTGGACATTGGTTGACGGTCTATCCAATAAGTGAACCTTTGGATAGCTGGTGTGTGAATTAGAGACTAGGATGAAATACATTTTACCTATATTACTGCTACTTCAGTGCCATCATCTAATAACAGGTAAGTCATCTACAATATGCATATGTTTAAAATAAGTGTAATTATACTTCAAATATGAATTTGTATTTGGGAGACAAAAAGCATTACCACTGCTTTCGCTTTTTTTGCAATAGATACTGTCTGATAAAATCTTTTTTTTTTAACATCTACGCATAAACTACGTGTCAGTAGAACACTAGGCACTATCTTCTCTCAACAAATACTATTTTAGATTCCTTTATGATAATTCAACCTACGTGTCAACAGTAGTATACACAGAACAGTGGTATAATCGTACTTAACACACAACACCTATTTAGTATAAAGTATCAACGCATAATTTTACTTTCTATGAAATCTGATTTCGGAAAATATAATGACAGCATAATAATCCTATATCTTAAGACAAAACAAAAAATATTGAAATTGTTCTAAATTTCTTTAACCAGGTGTGACATAAGTTTTAATCAAATAAATTTAGAGAAAAGTCGTTCAGCTAGCGATACAGTTTTAATGTCTATTAAGATATCGCCAGAGAGCAGTAGTTAAGAAAAAAAACGTTAACGTTATTTATTCCATAAGTAATGTGTATATCTAAAAGTCAATGGATCATGAAAAGGATTGCTTCAAGTAATAAAGATATCAGGGTAGCTTTATGTAACTACCATATAACGTTAGCTAGCTGGATGTCGGGTATTGACAAATTGTAATGAAATACCTTAAGGTCTTTGGATATTGTAAAATAGACAGTTGTAAACCGAAGGACTCCAATAAAATGTTGTCTTTGAAGGTGAGAGAAGGATGGCCTAAGTGTCGTAACAGTCTGGGTAACAGACTGGCGATGACGTAATGCGGCGGTATCACTTGCTATCCAAAGTCGGTCCCACGCCTCGCTAGCGAAGCGATATTGACTCCTCGTACAAATGCTCATCGCAATTTCGTGGAGCTCTGTCAAAGGAGATTTATGTCTATTTCAAAGCATTTCTCCTTGTTAAAATGATAAAATTGGCAAAAGTTAAAGGACTAATTTGATTTTCGTTCATTCATTTTAGTTCGTAAAACAATCATGTGTAAAAACTGGAAATTTATAGAATCTGGCGTTGCGTTTTGATTAGGGCATATGGAAGAATTCAAATGTTGTAGAAAGTACATAGGCGCTAAAAATGATGAAATTTGACTCGATGTCCATATTGTTCTGCTATTGAAAATATGAAGCTGAAAGTGCATAATGGATGGAGATCGCAATGGTTCCTGATTAGATTACGAAGCATAAAGCATTTTTATACACATATTTGACAAAACATCATACAGATCTTTTTATTACCACTATTCGAAGCAAGTTTTTAAGGAATTAGATTTAGTAGACATTTCTCCGATTTAGATTAAAAGTGTTCACCGTGTTATACGGAATCAATAACATAGTTACTGCAAACTATACAGCTAGCTTATGGACCCATGAAAAGACTTAAAACTATGTTAGTACTCGGTAAATTGGCATTACAAAGCAATGTCCCTTTAACTTTACGCAATTTCAAGCCAGATGGGAGATAAAAATCGAAATATACAATCTTATTATTTCAGAATTTACTTTGTTGTCAGCAGCATGCACATAAACCAATTATCCCCACACGCTACAGAAATCGTTCACTTTAGTGGTGTTCAAACTCAATTTATTCTAGATAATCATAGCTAACCGGATAACAGGATTAAAACAATGCATGTATTTGTTTATTAAGCATACACTTTTGTCTGGAAAAGCACATCATTGTTGGATAATAGGTATTTGTATGTACATAATCAGGGCGTTAAGATGTTTTCTGCGATTGACATTTCCACGCATCCTGGTCAGGATAAGCGTCTGTCAGACACAGATTCCTATCATCTTCCGTAAAGTACACACATAAGCAATTGCTGTTAATTACTTGTGAAAATGTTTTCTTTATTTTCCTAGCGATGGCATTTTCATGTCTACATATGGGCTCTATCATTCTCAAGTGTTTAGCTAAAGACGTTTTATAGATATATATAAAAAAAACTTCGCTTAGACGTTTAAGAAGGAAACTTAAGGGTGTATGAACTGTCCGATAATGTATATAAAGAGAACTGGAAGTTAACATGCTAATACTTTTACCCGTATATATAACCTCTTCTCTTACTCATATTCTGCACCCTAATTTCATTGTATAACTGCGAGGTAAAAGCATATCGATATTAGCATAGAAGTCCTACTTAAGTGTCGGAGCAATAATAGTATTGGGCAGATAATAAAATACTATTTTATTTGAATTTTGGGGTACTTTCAACTGTGTTCATTTATCTTTTTCTTTAGGACTCATTTCCTCAGTCGCTATATATTTTTTGTCGTTTTAATGATAATTCCACAATATCAGTTGACCTTTTTTTATTTTCTAGAGCTGGATCTTACAAATCAGAAAACATTGGTGACAATTTATGTTATGTTTCAGATTGTTTAAAGTAATCCCAACGGTATTAAAGTAAAGTATTACAACAACAAATACTAAATTATGTAAACGTTAAGGCTTTAATCTGATAACATAGATATGATATAATCAATTGGCATTGTTTCATCATTTCAAAGTCGACCAAAAGAATTATCTCTGATTGTGCAGCCTTCATTGGAATTTCAATCAAATGCGAAACACTGATATCACTTCGATACATTCCGTGAGCCATCTTACGCGGTCAATATTTCCTTTGACTTACGGAAACTGTTCTCGTGATTGTTCCTTTGAGATCATGAATCTCTTTCTTCATTAAATATACTGTGAAGGGGTTTAATAAATGGTTTCGTCTGGTAAGATGATCGTTATGGGAATTAGGTTTTTGTTCGGCTGCTGCAGCGTTCGCATGTACTACACCCCCAATTATTTCTTGTATCCTAGTGTCAACCGGCATTTGTAGACTTTGTTTACACACTGCTAGACATCAGTTTTAGACGAATGGTTCATAGATGAGGAACTTTTGCCTTGTCATAGCCAATTATAGTGTTTAAATTCCTATATGTTATTTCCATTTAGTTTAAGAAGCTAGTGTATCAGTCCAACATAAGTAATACATACTTTAATTATCCTTTAGTTAATGACAACGATTACTGTTCATATTTTTCTGATTGCCATATTTATGACGTTCACAAAATAAATCAGAAAAAAATCCATTATCTGTAAATCTGTTTGATGTCACAAACATAATCTCGCTTCCGTTTCAATTGCAAATAGCAGTACAAGATAATAAATACGTTTCTGCTCTCTTAGTACGACAAATACTAAAACGCCATACAGATATCGTATAACTGGCACAAAAGTGTATAGCGCGTGTTTAGTGGATTTATTTATTTGACCTATTAAACCATTGACAGCCCTTCAACTTACATGGCTGGATAAAAACAAACTGTATATCAAAACAATAAAGTCATAAATATAATGCCTTTATTAAAAATCCTCAGGTGGCTATTAGTTAAAATATGATGCGCCCTGAAAAATTATTTTATGTCATGCTGTTCTCGTAACAGCTTCTCGACAAGAGGTATTAAAATGTCCTAAATCGTTTCCGATAAACTCTTTGGTTTACGCCCTTTTGAATATATCTCTCTAATAGACCCCCAATGGATGAAATCCGGTATTCAACTATCGGAAGCCAACCGTCACGAGAGCTGTCAAATGCTCAACGGAGAGCTAGAGAATCAGATATCATGTTAATGACCTATATTCAATATATTCTATTTCATGCGTATTATCATCGACTTTTATTATTACATCCCTGTCCATTTTTCTGGTGTTCTGATGAACGTTTAATAGACTAATTGGGCATTGTATGGGATTTGATTAACACTTTAACCGTAAAAGACTTGAAATCCTATGAATAATCTGAATGACGAGCATAAGAATTAGACAATAAAGGTAAAATGTGGTGTTATCAAAGCAAATCCACGTGCACGGACAATGAAACACTAGCTATACCGCTGTAGGGGTTAGGTACATTATTGTATGTGTCCCAAAAAGGGGCAAATTGCCACAACACCCATCAGAGTAAATCGCCAAGCAATAACTGGATGAGTAGGCAATAGTGCTCAGTCAAATTCTGATTGAACGTTTTTAGATAAATCAACATTCTTTATAAGCTTTTAAAAGCCAGTCAATTCGACACTTGAATGTACTTACTGAAGTCAAAAACTATTTTCCGGGTGGCACAACGCCAGTATGATGTACGAGCATCTGCACGGTCGGACACGCGCAAAGCAATACTAGTGACGTTAATGCCGTTTATAGAAGTTCAATAAGCTATCTACTTCTCGGCTTTCCTCTTCTAAACATGCATAAAAGTGTATTAGTTCAATCATGCTGGAGCATCAAAATCTAGTCTTAGCAGCCAAAGATAAGAAATGGCCAATTAGATGTAATTATCGGATCGTTGTCCTGTTTCGATGGCGTGGTGGATTGCGCCTAAGCGACAAGAGGCACTCCAGCCAGTTAGCAGATCAAGACAAAATGTCAAAGGCGACTACCTTGAGTATTGTATATTATTCCTTATCTATATTACCACTTATTACATAACCTGGGTCTACTGACTTCATATTAGACAACATGAAAGATACGTTTTCATAGAAAGAATCATGCTGCTGAATACGACATAATAGGCCAAAGACTGAGCAGAATTCACAGGATTCTAGCGTTATTTTGTTACCTAGTCAAACTAAATGTTTGTCTGTGAGGGCCATTGTCCCCAAAGTATCCAAAAATAGTGCACTCTTGGGCGTAAAATTTTCTAACCTTTTAGCATGCGAATGCTGCTGATTTACAACCAGACTCAAATGATGTAGGTTATGATACCGGAAAATATACAGAATTTCATATCATGAGTGATAAATGAACTTAGAAATAGGCAGTCCTCCACACCATTTCGTGATTTTCTGTTTCTCTTATTTAACTAGTCGTCTGTAAAGGATCAGACAAACGAACATTGTTACGCGCTCAATTTCACGACAATACATACCAGATTGTTTAGCAAAGAGCTACAAAGGAATGTTAGAGCATTCAGATTCCTAAATAATAGTTACCATAGCCTTTGAACTCCCTTTAAAAGATAATTAAAGGGCTGTTTTTATGCAACAATAATGAGTCCTTTTGCCGCTGTCGCAGCAAATAGCAAGATAAAAACGAGAACCTGTTAAGGTTGCTAGTAGATAATAAAAAGTAATAAAGTGTGTTATTGTAATGTTTATTTTTTATTATTGTTTTTATTTATTTTCTGTAATATACTTTAAATGGAAAATTAACACTGAAAATAGCAATGGTTAACCAAAAAAGAGAGGTTGTAATAAATCGCTTTATGATACCTCTGATTATTAATATCAATATGAATCACTTTAAATGGAAACAAGAAACAAATCGGCTTAAGCAAAATAAAAAGGAACAGGAAATAAACACACCAAAATACAAAATCAGATCCGGACCAAGCTCTAAAATCCGGAACACAACTGACTATTGGCACGTTGAATGTCAATCTTTCATATTATACATCGCTTGTTTGTGACGTCAAATGATTCAAATTCGAGCGGAAAAGCAGTCTTAGTTTCAGATAAACACTTTGGATCAGTAATCGAACCAATTCTTAGCGGAAGCGAGTTCATTGAAAGGAAAGATATTTGCGATAAGGACTGATTTATCGGCAGAAACAGGACGGGGTCCGAGAAAGCCATTGGTACGGAACTCTCGAAATCAGATAAATAACCAGTCGTCATAGGCCGGGCACAAGACATAGCACATAAGCTACCGTGCTTCGGCTCAAACCTCGCAGTATCGGCACGTTAATCATTTGTCCAATCATCGATTGCCCTAATTAGTTCGAACCTATCTCCAGTCGAGTTAAATACCGTCGCGCGTTCCAACAGAAAAGCAAAGATATTTTATCTTGTTGTTAAAACAACAAGTTTTTATGGCCTGTAATTCATTCTATTTTCGACAAATACAAATAACAAGCAATGATTAATTTTAAAAACTTATTCAATAGTTATTTGTCAAATGTACAACAGTTTTTGTTTTACTTTTCTTTTTAATACAGCTCTTAAGATAGTTGATTGGCGCATTTTTTTTTTTTTTTTTTATAAATAAAAATGTTTAACTTGATATCATCAAAATATCCGGTCAATTCCTATATTTGTACTTACAAGTCTAAAAATCTTGATCTTTCGGATTTCATTTGGAAATCAAAGAAAATATCACTTATATATCTACAAGGAGCAGTATTTTTTCTTAATTATTTTGACAGCGATAATAGATTATCATTAATCAAAGCGTGTGCCGTAGTATCAATTGCCACAGCTGAAAAATTGGCCCTGACCTTCCGAACTTCCAGGGTGGTGCAGTTTGCTTACTGTTCTCTCCTTGCTAATCTTGTCAACTTCTCGGTAATTCTTTCATGGATGACAAGACCAGGACGATATTGGATTATGTTATAGAATATATATATAGCAATTCGTGTTTTTGTTTGGGCTTGCTATTACATTACCAGTACAGGATGATATTAGATAGCCCAGCAATCAGATTTACTAATGTTACGAAGTTACATATTGTATATACATATATTTGTAGTAAGATTAAGTATCATTATATGAGAAGAATAGCGCTCTCTTTGTTTAAATGAGAATCATTTATTCTGGATGAAACACCCAATCATCTTCAATATAGATGCAGATTGATTGCAGGTCCACAATCACAATTTTTCCATTGTATTCGTAAGGAAAAATGCCTTTAATGCAAAAAAAAAATTAAAAAAAAATGGTGCGCCAATACTTCTTATCGTAAGTTTATATAGAGATGTTGCTATATTACATTAAAGCTTTGCCAAAAGGTGATTCCGAGAATCATCAAACGCTCGCATTAGCTGTTGTATAAAAATTCTTTTGTTATATAAAGAAATGAACAACCTTGAAGAGGCTTTCATTTTTAAAAACAAAATGTAAATATGTAATTTTTAAGTGAGCTTTGCTTGTGTTACACCATGATATGTCACGTCTGGGAGACTGACAAGCGTGTCGGTGACAATGACACTGTAGTCGGCGATTGTTCGCCGGAAGCTTCAACACAGTTTTATGTAGTGCCCGACTGGTTACGGTCCGAGAGGGCACGAATGGCCGTCATTATACACATTAGACTGATCAATTAATAATTGTGTCTTTGGGGCACTTTCAGATAATTTTACCCATCAAAGAAAAAAAAAACATTGATTTATGATCGAGTTCGATGGCCAGTTCCGTACTATAGGTCACGTGTCCCTTGCGGCATTAGTGGGCCCCGGAATTGTCGTCGTCAGAGACATGAAACCCGTATACCTTAGTGACGTGTCACCTTGTTAAATCTTCTGTATTACCGGAAGCCGTAATACATAGTTCGTTAACGGGACTGTTGGTGGATGTTGTGTTGATTTGGCCATTATTATGCAACACCATCAATTTGGTAAAAGGCCAAAAAAAAAAAAAAAAAAAAGAGTGGGTTACATGTACTTCAGCAAGACCAGAATGAATCATAACCGGAAATAGACAAACAAGTTGTTCTGTTGATTTATTTATCTTTTTCTTTGTCCTTTTTTTTTCTTTTGTCATTGCTTAATTTCGGCGAACTTCTCCTATTTCGTTTGAGAGTAATTACATGTAATCAATAAATCGTTAACCATGTCGTATAAATTGAGCTCAGATGACAAACGAACACGAAATGTTTGACCTCTTACAGTCATTATATTAAATACGGGGACGTCAGGTTCGAGGTACAAGGAAAACAGAACACGAGAAACTAGCCGATTTGAATAGATTTATTGCTTAGAAGGTTTGAAAGGCTGAAATTAATTGAATGTTAACATTGTTAGGCAAACAGATCGTATTTATAGCGCAAAGTGCCACCGTTGCTTGAAACAAAATATGTGTGTTTTTAATTTTGGGAATTTACACGCCAGACCTGTGAGAAGATAATACCCACGCTGTTTACTTTAATTATGTATTGACACAATCTTATCATTATGTTTTTGCCTTCTGTTTAAATATACGGCGTGGTTGCCGGAACACTGTTTGTATTCCACTAGAGGGCGTCGTTGTTTGTTTTTGGTGTGGGTGTTGAGCCATATTGGGTAACCAGGTATCTAGGTTGCTGAAGATAGAGGGAGTTATTGACCTTTACAGTTGTGTTTTAAACAAATCCTATATCCAAGCGTTTATACGATTCCCCTACTTAGCCCCGTACAAGATAGGTAACAGACAGCAATCGTTTCAAGCGTTTCATCTTCCCTGGTCAACCAAATATTTACTGTCATTATAATGTTTTCATCTTCCTTTCATACTTCTTATTGGGAACTTAGATCTTGTATCAAGCCGACATTGGAATTTCCGGATATGCTGTCAAGCGCATATAAAGTGATATATACAATATCGTTCATCGTTTTATATACGATTGTAGGATTTAGGTATCGTATAATGCTAAGTGACTTTGATGTAAAGAAACCCTTTTGAACCATTTCTATTTTCTAAAAACTGAAATCTCCTATCAATTAAGCCTGTGTAATTGTCTTAAGGTGATGTCTTTAATCTTTCACGGTATATTTTTTTTCGTATCTTTTTTTTCCATTTCATTCACGTTACATGTAATCTGACGTCAGTCTTAGGAGCTATAAAATAAATAAATAAATAAAATTGTCTTGACTTATTTTGGTGTTTGCCGACTGCATAGTAAAGAGTACACTGTTAAGTAATTATGACCAAATTAATGACTTATTCCATATATTAATGTACGTGTTGTGGTGTAAATCAGGGAAATTATATGTCAACCTAGATGTTACATGTTCATAAATGACGTTGATATCCGACACAGCTGTGTGTACAGATTGTATTTAGTAATCATTTCAGATTTAGACATTTCAGGTAAGAGTCGTGGGCAGTCAAGTGCATTGTTATAGCTTGTCACGTGATAATAATAACCACGGCCGTCAATCAGTAAAATCCGCAGTTCTTTGTCCGCCTTCTCTTCAGATACTACATTCTACTCTGCCATTATCCTACCTTTGAATAGGATTCTTTTCTCACTTCCGGCACTTGTGCTGCTAGCCTGGGTATTAACTTATTATGGAATTAAGGTAAAGTAGATATTAATATTAATGCTGATGGATAGAAGCTACCCATTATCACAGTGGTCATATGTACAGCGGACATCATAGAAGTGCCGGACTCAATTAAATTGGTACCTGTCACGTACCGACACAACTAGTGCTTAGCCACTAGAACAGAGTATAATACCGAAATATGTAACACGGGTACACGAATCCGGAAAATGAGGATACAGCTAAATTGAAATGAAATTAAGATTTAATTGAAAAAAAAATCGTTAAAAGCTAATATAACTATATCTAAGTGCAATGTAAATAAAAAATATTTTTACTCGGTTAGACATCGAGGCGATTCGATCCGTTCTAGTGTTTGATTTTTGCGTGCAGTTAGTGAACTGGTATGGAATTGAGTCCGACTCTTAACTAAAGTGCTGTTTACGCTAAATCAACATTGAAGTGTACGAACATTGACAGGAAGAGAGCTATCCTTTGATGGTTTTTAACTTAATACAATAAACATGGGAATCAAATTCATATCAACATTAAACAATTGTGTAAAGCTGTATATTTGCATCATATTTGATAACACAGCGGTTAAGCATACAATAATTTTAGATGAATCCAATCCAACGTATGTTAACCTATTATTCTACATATTTGTTGACGATTTGATGTGATATAAGTCACATGGGGACTATCTAATAAATCAGAGCTATATCGTAAAAAATCACAAAAGAAAAAAAAGAGAAGAAAAATAAGAAATGATATTCTCAGAAAACCAAAGCTATATAGCAAACAAACAAAAAATAAGTAGAAAAAAAAGAAAAAGAAAAAGAGCGAACGTTCTCAGAAAATTATAGCTATATCGCAGAAAGAACTGATGTTGTCAGAAACATACATTAAAAAGGATGTGCGTAACTGTCACGTGACATAAAGAGAGGTTGCTGAACAATTTCAAACACTTTCGATTGGACAGGAAGTAGTGGATGCTATATTACTCACCTATAAAATAGGAACGATTTGGGGGGTCTGTTTGAAGCCAGTGGTTTTACCAGTCAATAACCCATGAAACCATCACACTGTCCTATTACTCTAGATTGACACACAAACGGTAAAACCTGAAGAACGCAACTTCCGGTAATAACCGATCCCGTCGAACCTTGGCCCAGTTATGCTGATCAAAAAATCAATGTCACATTGACTAGAATTTCAAACAAGTCAGAGTAAAAAAAAGTTTAAAGCTTTATTGAAAATTAATATTTTCATATTTCCTCACGTGACATGAACGCTTTGGATTTGTATCTATCAATCCTGTTTATGTACCAACATAAAATCACAATTTTATGAATGGACACCCCGTTAATCTAATTCAACAGGTAATCCATACGCTTCAAGCGTTCAGAGTTCCACGACTTTTTATGGTCTTCTATATCCGTAGCGTTCACAAAACGTATAAACATGTACATAACTCATAACGACTTAATTTTACGTCACCGCGGGCTGGTTGGGAACGCGCAGCGCCCGGCCCTGGGAGAAAATACAGTTAAAACACCTGTGATTGTTTGCCAAAACCTCCAAAGAAATTAAGATGACATTGTTTTATGAGCAATTATCTCGTAACACGTCGGGGCGGGGGTGCCATTAAAAGTCATCTGGATGAAGTTTATGGGCTTATGGGTTGCTTACCTGGTCATTGCCTGGCGCGTTCTATTCCATAAAGTGAACAAGAGAGTTATTATGGCGTTTGTTGGTCTTCAACAACTTTCTCAGTGAACAGACAAATCAATTGCTTGTACGCGATCGAATATTTCATCAGTAACCGTAAACAACAGATATTGATGTGTTTTTTTTTGTTTTTTTTTTAAATTTTTAACATGTTGCCTCGAAATGCAATAAATCGCTTGCAAAACATTAGCAGTATCCTCATCGAATGCACCGTTTTATTGATTGTCTCCCCTTGCGCATCTGTAGATAACATTTTAGTGTCAAAGTTACATACTGAAGCATTAACACCAATTTGATATAGTATGTCTATATGTATCACGGCTATGCACACCCAGGAATAATTCAGATAGTTCAGAGATACAAATGCATTTTTCAGCTGTGAGAAATCTGTTATTTTTTCAGTAATAGCACCCGAAATGACAAGAGACGCCGGTATCATCCTAATACGGGTTGCTTTAGACTCTTTAGGTTGAATATCTATATATCTTGCGAACTGTTTGATTGTTGAATATTGACATATTTTTGATAAAGTTTGCGGTATTTGTGAAGGAATCGAATCCATTCTAGTTTTTCTTTTGTTTTTAGATATTTATTCTCTTTATGTATTTTTTGTTTATTTATGTCAAAGAAAATACTAAAAACAATATCAACAAAAGCAAGCGATAACAAGATATAGTAAAAACTATAGTGAAATAAAATAAGGCCCAAAAATGTGAAAACTTGATCCGATAGAACTGTTAAGTAGCAATTATAAAATATGATTTCACAGTTAGACCTATGTTGTCTTAAAGCAAAGTATTAGATAATTTTCTTTCAGAAATCAATATTCATTATGTATAACCGTGTATATCATAATCGAATGTAAAATTCAAAGATTTTTTGAAGAGTGTGGGTGTTAGCCAATATGTGAAGAAGGCATTTCTACGTATATAATACATCAGTAATAGAATAAGATTTCACCAGCGGACATTCTGATTCAATTCTAGATGACTAACCTTGACTTAAAGATGATTACAATAACCCTTAGGAGACCTTTTTTGTAAGTTAAGACTTTCTCGTCCAGAAATAGATGAAAATCTGTAGTGCGTAAGTCGGCACAAGGTTTCGCGTCAACCAGAACTGATAAAATATTAACACTTTTTTCTCTGCGTCAGCGAAAGCTGAACTGGTACCTCGCTGTGTACTATGAGTGCGACGGAATTCCAATTTCGAGTTCTCTTAAATATTTATCAAATTTCCATTTATTCTAATATGTATATCAGATCCAGCGTGCTATTGATTTATAGAAAACAAAACGTTTAGATATGAATATTCAGTGAAGTGTTAAACTTCAAACATTACAATATCAATCTTTGATATTGCGGAATCGGGTTCGACTGTAATATATCTGAATATATCAGTAATATGGAACACGTCCGTCACCAAATGGTTATTGATAAAACATTTCCGCGTCACTACTTTATCTAATTTATTTTAAATAATAGATTTGTTTGAAAGATTAGCCCGAATTTCTCCGCTTTTCTGATTATGCGATCCCTTTACATGCTTAGATACGCGAATCTGTTTCCGGTGACAGGTCGCTTGTGGTATTGTCATATTTCTGCATGCAATCAGCTAAAATCACATTATTGGCTTCGTCAATGACAAGCGTGAAACACGTGTTTTATTGTGTCGCTTATATCTCAGGAAATAACCATTTAACCGATTGCTCTACCAAAAGGATACCTCTATCAGCCGTGGGTTGTTTATGTTTTGAGCTTAGGGTGTGTTTGTGATGTTTGGTGGTAAAACCAATTTGACCAAGTCCATTGTTTTTTGTTGTTTTTTTTGTCAAAATATATTATATGTGTGTATATATATATGCATGTCATAAGCAGCCTATTGAAAAGTCTTTATATATAACAGAAAATAGTCTATGATTGAACTTAAACAAAACATTTTCCCCAAATTCATATAGAAACTAACTTGATATAACGTAACATTCTAAATTAGTGCTATTGACATTCTAACATTCTTTGACTTCATTTTGGTACGGAAGCGTTTAATTGTTCAGGACGAGCAGTGATGCTATGAAAGATAGCAAAAAGGACAAACTACCAATCCTTTTCTTTCGCACTCCTTTTCATGTATGAATCGATTGGGAATAATTAGCCGAGACCCGCTGGATCACATCAGTTCATCCAGACACTAAGTACATAATTCCGCACTTCGTGTTTACAGACAAACTTGTATAGACGCCAAACTTTACACAAGCTCTGTGACAAACGATCATTTCATTGGCAGCAAACTTTATCTTACAACCCTCCTAACCTTCCGACCAGTCAAAAGCACTCCGTCATCCCAATAGTACAACCATTGACGTGTTGCGCGGTAGCTGCTCCGTTCAGCTGCGTGGCAATGTTGTCTGGCAGAAAAGCTCTTCCAACTGTTTCCCCATTCGTGTTATTATCGATACAAAACGCTTTTCCTTTTGACAAAGTGTTATTGCTGTTTATCCATTAAATAAATGTTTGCGCGCTTTGTCAACTGTTTCTAGATATGTTATCAAGTTGATATACGAAGCTCATTTGTTTATGGTGGTTCGAAATGTCTAGTTTAACTCCCGGTTTTCAAGTGATAAAACATTTTATGGCGCGTCTTGAAATGTGTAACTTTTATTCGGCTTTAATTGTCCAGGGCTATTGAATGATGCAAATATTTCCATTTTTCTTTTTATTTCATATTTAACTTTCAATAAATGACTAATTCTCTTTTCCTTATTATATTTTCTAGGTTCAACAGATGATGACAACACAGCAGAAGAAAATGGATCCCCGCTTAACAGAGTACGGCGAGGTGGACTCAGTATGTTGAGATTAGGACGTGGTCTTCAGATGCTGCGTCTAGGCAAACGTAGTATGCCAATGTTGAGACTAGGGCGCTCACTGGACACTCTCAGCTCAGACGAACTTAAATACCTATTAGTGTCAGTTCTCGGGGACAAGTTTAACCATCGTAGACAGGTTCCCCTTCCAAGATACGGTCGCGAGGATCGCGAGGACGCTGAGCTACAGTGGCTGTTGGATCATATCGGATCCGAAAGGATAAGTTCCGATGACTCCGAAGGTATCTACGATCTCGACGATGAGTCACCTAGACAAATTCGCCTGGCACCGCGTCCAGGGCGTTTTAGGCGTTCCACCACAGATGATCAAGAAAAAAGTGACGACACAGAGAAAGACAATTATATCCAAGACGTGGAAGAAGAGAAATCCGAAGAAGAAAAAGCACTACCGCTACCTAGGTTTGGACGCATTCTTTACGGGGGTGAGCGCGCCTTGCCTCTTCCGCGACTGGGACGTGAAGACATGTACGAATACGTTTACACATTAGATCCAGTGAAGGATTCTGAGGAGACCAACGAGGCCGACAAACGCGGGATGCACATGCTGAGACTTGGACGCGGGATGAACATGTTGCGACTCGGAAAACGACCAATGAGCATGCTCAGACTGGGCAGAAGTGAACTCCAACAAGAAGCCAATAAAGGCGACGAAAAGCGATCTCTGGGCATGCTTCGTCTTGGGAAACGTTTGCGCATGCTTCGTCTTGGCAAGCGTCATGATGAAGGGAAAAGGTCATTAAGTATGATGCGATTGGGTAAAAAGGACACTGATAATAGCGGATCACAGTCAGAACACAATATGGAAACACGTGGCATGCATATGCTCAGACTGGGAAGAAATGTATATAAATAATAACGTTGGACTAATATCAGATAGCATATATTTTTGACTTGTGTACAGTAGTGTTTATATACAAATCGTGATGACTTTCATTTCAAAGACAAGAACTATATAAATGATTCTTTCACTCAGAACTCCACGGGCCGACTTATTTATTGAACAAATTGAACGTTTCTGTGTCTCCTGTTTTTGTTTAGTTTTATTGTTTACATATGCAGATTGTTTTTATCAAACATGATCTTGACATTTATATGTATAAAGATTCTCCCATTATGCTCATATTATCTCTCGTTGGAAAATACAATGATGAACAAAAGTCCTGGAATTTTAGTATTTCATTCATGATCCAAACAATTTGTCTTGATATTTGTATATCTTGATCAAGTTTAAACGATTGAGTCTTCAGGGAACCGTAATCAGAAACGACCTGATGATGGTTGACACAAAACATACCTTTTATTACATGACGTCAATGAATAATCGTAATACGATGAAGAATATGTGTTATATACATTTAAATCGCAAACATTTTCAGATGAATTTTACCCGATTTTCACAACGAAACAACCACATACTCGCGTCAAGTATTAAGCAGTGTTACAATGATATGAGGCATATTTCATTTGAAACTCCGTACGTTATCTAGAATGTAGCATTCGGTTGTACTTGTTTTGTACGGGGTATAACGTCCTCGCAATATCAAATAGACACGTAATGCCGTTCGTTAATTCCCAAAGGTATGTTTGGGGTTATATCGCACAACTGGTAAGGTCATATAAAATAAAAAAGGTCAATATATAATGAAGTCATTATTGGCACTTTGATTATGCCATGACATTAAAATTACAAAGACATACACGGTAACAGGACACTCGAGCTGGTCACATAATACTTCTTACTGCCAACGTCATCCTCGATGTCACGCAGAGAGGAGTGGTCGTGATAACGGACACACAATATTTCAGTTAAGTTGGAAATTACATTTGATGATGTAATAGAAATTAAGATCAGAAGCCGTTTGTCATCAGATATGATCGTACATTATTGTACAGTATTAGATTACGCTTTCGCTCGACGTGTTACACGAAAGCTACACAACCGTTCATTTCAACCAGTTTCAAGTGATATTTGAAAACTTGCAATGACACTTCAGGGATATCTATACAGAAAAAAAACCCAGAAAGCGCTTTGAAATAATTGAATAGGAAACGAAGTATTAAACACAGAAAAACGAATATACCACTGCATCCTGCAAATCTGATGTTCTTCTAGAAATCGCCATGGATACTAGGGCTCAAATGTGTTGAAATCCAAAAATGACGTCAATAAAATCTAAATACATGTAGACTAAACTATAGCAATATATCCAAAATGAGTTACTTTAATTCATAAATCAAAACAGTACGTAATTGTTGGAAACTTGATCAATGATCATGACATATGTATATATTTTTTAAATCGATGCCATTTATTGTTAAACCGACATTCGAGTCTAAACTTGAAACTCCGATTGGTCGCCGGTTAAGAAAAATGGAATGAATCAACAAGAGATTATATACCACTAAAATGAATGATAGTGTACAAGCAGTCGACGCTAAAATACCATTGTGCTTCAAAATTATTATCACTCCGTACCGGAACTTTCAACTTTAATTTCATACACATGCTGTAGCATTTTTATTAGACGACCTTACACCTTCTCCATACAGATTTTGGTCAGCAGATCACGTCAAGTAGTTAAAGCAAATTTAACCACTGTCAGAAAACAAAGGAACGATATGTTGCAAATTGTCCAAAGTATCGAAATGTCCCTTCTCTTTAATAGCATATCAATTTCAAAACAAAGCATACTGACTTTCGCGAAACGCTATCCCCAAGAGAGGTAAAATGAGAAAATGCTGTATTTGTATCTAATTAGTTGATCCTTGTCTGCAAACGCTTTAATTGCCATACCAAAAATAAATAGGCTTCTTTGACAATCAGTTAAACTATCAAATGTCGCAACAGTCCGTAGAAACATCGCCAACTCGCTTGCTCGGCTAGCCAACCTTTATTCACACTTCTAAGAACCCTTTTTGTAGTTTTAGATATATTCGGATACTGTTCGGTCTCGAAGTTACGTTATTGAACTTTTGACTCCTAGTCTCTTTTAACAAACTACCTCATTATAAAATTACTGTCAAACAAATACGGTAGGAAATATACCGGGCATATTTCGTAACAAAGAAGTAAATGACCAAGATGGAAGGGTCTTCCATCAGATTATTTTCATATATATAATGAAATGTTGCAATATTTTGATTCCCTTACGAAAGATGCCTCTTGTTGGCGAGCAAAATCATCATACATGGTTTCGAGAGAATGGGGTAAAAGACTTCGGGAATACATCACATCGCCATCAGGATCTCAATTGGTAACTTTTTTCTAGTAAGACGTTAATGTCCACATCTGCAAAGTAAAACTGGGACTGTGACATCAAAACCACACATATACTCAAGATATTCGAACACGTAGAACGACATTTGATACAAGGAAACATTGTTCTTTTCGATGAGATTGTCAGGGCGATACCCTCCCCATAATCTTCAACTGAAACTGTTTGAGAACAAAAGAAACAGAAAGTACACTTCCATGCATAATAAAAACAGCTGTCGCACTTTCTAGCCCATTCCATAGTTTCCACAAGATCATGATGGTGGCTATACTTATCATAATCATGCAGTTTGATTCAAAGTGTAATATGCATATCCGAGGTCAATATCTCTCTAAGACATTGTGATATTCGTGAAATCTCACAAAGCCTTTGAATGCATAACCAACTGCGAAGTGTAACAACTTAGGGTTGAAATCAGAATTGAACATTAATCTACCGAGAAGACGAGAGATCACGGTCAGAATATCGCATTGCGGCTTCTGGCTTGTAAACAAAATCTTCAACTGGTTGATAATTCTGATATGGATATAGATCATGGAAAACATGGTAGGATAGTAGGATGGTAGGGTAAAAGGTGGTAAAGTATGATGAAACAAAGGACCTCAGAGCTCCATGGCGTCCAGTCGGTGAGGGTGATGGCGGAAGGGTGTCCGAGTCTCCTGGGTACCATCCTCTCGACATACATCCTGCTTGTATAGAGCTGATAGGATTTGTCATGAACATTTATACCGAATGAGCGAGGTGGTATCATTTTTTCGTCATTAATTATTGCAACTAAACCTCGGTCGATCGTGTATAGAAGTACTATACGAGCATCATGTCGTCCTTTTTTTGAGGGAGCTCACCCAAGCTAGTCAAGTATGCTGGAAACGCTTTTCTCTGTATATGCCTGCTGCAATGAGTACTCTCTGTGTGAATGTCTCGACTGACGGTTCTTGATTCATGTGTCGATCTTCTTCTGGTACTCACGATGTGCATTGACAAGCAGGCTGCGGTTTACATTGTAATCAAAGGCCTTGTCGAAAGCTATTAAGACGGCATCCGTCTGATTTGCAGACACAAGAGGAGTCTACTTAAAGTGGATCATCATATTGGTAAAGTAGCCTAACTTTAGCACCAAGAGCAGCTGAGAATGTTTGGAGGAATAAAAGTCAAGTTGGATACCCTATCGACATGAAGAGTAAGAAGTGATGTGGAACTTTACCATATACTTAAAATGATTCCACAACAAAGAAAACAAAGAAAGCGCAATTCTGTATATTTATATTTGCCTACATTGCACTTCCAGATGCCCACATGTTCCTTTGTTGCATCGCTCATACGTCCTGGACCTAAAATATGTTGAATTATTCGTCAATTCTATGATGTTTTAACATGGATGACAGGAATAAGGAAATGCTATCATCAGTGTCGCGCGCTGTAACTTCACAATGGTTTTCATTCAAGACACGCCGTCTTTTATATACCTTACCCACTCCCCACAAGCAAACCATATCACCTGCATTGTTAGGTTTCGTTCTAGAAAGAAAGCTAGGCAACCGTGTAGAATAGAACTGTTAAAATTATACAAGTAAAACATACTGCAGTATCTCAGAATATACATTGAGTAATAGTCAAAATATGTTGCAAATGATGAATAATTCACCATATTTTAGGTTACGGACGTATGGGCGATTTTTAATGTTTAAATAATTCATCGCAAAAAGCGTATGTGAATAGGAAACGTAAGTTAGTTAGAACGGTAAAAATCCGAAACAAAAGAGTTTACGAAGACCCAGTGGTGTTTATTTTTTAATAGTCACGAAAGACGTGACATTAGGGGCAATAGCTAAAGTTTTGAATCGACATGGATATGTAAACACTGTCGGAAAGGGGAATGTGAAAGCTGTTTCCAGAAATGGGAAGTTAATTGTCGGTATAAAGGCGGAAAATTAAAATCATCACGCTCATCACAAAGCTTATTTGTAACTTTTCTCCTATTTTCTGTATTAATTAAACATAAATAGGTTAACAGCTATGACTAGAGTATGCAGTGTCCTAGATTTCATGTCGTTTAGAGAATATTTGGCCGTTATGGTAAATGTTTTTCATACTTAAAGACAAAACGTCAAAAAAAAATTCTACATGTAAATTGAAGGACATTGCAAGGTCTCCGTTACCTCTTCAACATGATCAGCTTCAAATCAAGTCGGCGTAAAGCATACTCCAATTGGTTCGCCATTTTGTAAGAAGACCGTGTTACCAAATTCAACAATTATATCGTCTACTATCAATCAGAACATGTGTTTCCCCACCCATTATTGGTTTGCTCAACGAAGCACTACCTGTATCAAAATTTCAAAAAATAAATTCCAAACCGCATAAGGCAATGAAGCTCTGGAACTTATTTTGCTTAGGTTTAACTTGCTCGGGGTCAAATATTCGTGGTAGTGTGGTGCTAACATTTGAAAACAGAATTCATATTTTATATATTGCATCACTATGAAAACTTACACCGATACTTCGATCGCTTCGAAACAAAGAGCTTTGTATACCATTTACGTACTGGATTACAAAAACAATTATACTTCTGACGTTTGTATCTATCTTGCCTGCGTGCCAATTGCTGTGAGATTTTCGAATCTTTTGATCCCCACTTTCAGATTATCGTGTTGCATTGATTGAACCAGAGATCATATTGCGAGCAGCTCTTTATTTGAAGTTTCAAAAATTATATAATAACAGAGTTTTAAAAATCAATGATAATAACTTGACATGTAAATCCTTTATTCATTTCCTTTTTCAGACTTGGAACTCGTTAGGTGACGTCAACAGGATTGTACTAACTACTGTTAGATTCGTGTTACTGACGTAAGGAAATAGACACCTCTGTGAGCATTCATTGACGTAGTCTATCAACTGAACGGATCGACAAGGACATTGGTAAATACCAATTAAAATCAGTTAAAGTTATGTAAAAGTAAAACTAGCAAGATAAAGCTGCATCCTACACCTATTTCCTACTGCAGTGACTCTCACAGATGCTGCAGATCAAAAGTGAAAACCGAGAAAAAAGATTGCATTCATTTTACAAGTTTATTTTTACTCTAGTTACCAATGGTGAATCCTATATGGATGAAATCTGATACACATCTGTGAAATGTATTCTTTGTTTTGGTTACTGGAGATGTATACGAATCGTATACGTGGCGGTGTTGCGTTAAACAGTATACTTATAGTTAAAGAATGAACCAGAGAAAAAGGACAAGAAATTGGTCAATCAATATAAATACCGAAAACTGAAATACACTGCGTAAAGAATGTACTTTCTTTATCTTTCGACACATCGATAAACTTATTTTTTTCTAAATGTGTCTTTCCTATCTTAATAATTCAATTTCAAAAATAAAACAGAGCATACTTTTACCAAGAGTGAAATGATAATAACATCATCATTGTATTTGTAATGCAGGTGGAGCAATTTGGGACCAAACAGCACTAGATAAAAAAAAAAAAACCAAATATGACTGAAAAAGATCACAAGATAGACGAGCGAAACCACTGCATTAAAATTACATTAACTTTTCCTTGCAAATATCATTACATGTCATTATATAGCCAATAAATGGCGGATAAAAACTATGTGAAGCCGAAACGGAATTACTAAAAACTGGAGTGAAATCTGTCAATCTGTTTCGCAAGACATGTGAAATCTAACAGAGAGCTACTAAATCTTCTGTTGGTGACCTTCCCCTAAAACGCATATCGACACAATCGATTGGTGCTGTTGATTACATGTTGTTTTTGAAATTGACATCAAAGCCGTATCATTTTGTTTATCATTTAACTGCAGTGCCCATATAATTTACAACAAGCTGATGCATACCCATATCTCTGTGATAAGAATGTTTCATGTAAATATGGATCTGAAAAAATGTCAGTGATTGATGGAGATAGTCGAGACAAATAAACGAACGGGTACCTGCTATGTGTATTCCGCTCTGTGGAGGATGACTTGGCGATATATACAATACTAACGGTTAATGAAGTGAAACCTAGAGGCATATTTATAGGTTAATATCAACAAACACCATGTCTGTCATTGTTCAGCCATTTGGTAGCAAGATCGGGTTTTAAGAGACAATCGCATTTTAGATGAAAAAAAAGTCAGATAAGAATAAACAAAATATAATTTCACATAAAGACTACTGAAAAGAGAAATTATTTATTTGTATTATATTTTATTAATATCTCAATATATACAGGTGCAACATTTGTGGAGTACAGATTTTGTTATGCTGTTTTTCCTCAATACGATATCAACTATTTTCTTTTACCGCCGAGGTGAATGGAAAGTGTGATGAGTTCATATTTATGTTTGTTTGTCTGTGTGCATGAGGTTGAAAGCCCTCATAACAACCGGAGGATAGCGAAGACGTTACCAAATCCAAAACATTGATAATCCGTGAAAACTACTCACTACAATTGAAGAAAAGAAACATATAAATGAAAGAATAGACAGGGGAAATAGAAAAATAAGGATGTGTCATAGTAATGAATATTTAAATGTAGTACGAGACTCGACTTCAGTAAATGACATTTCTTCTTTTTTTAACAAAACAAAAAGTTTTTCACTTTTCATCAAATTTCATCAAAATTGTTGTCCGCGTGCCGGACGGGTTTCATTTATCATACTAGTATGATATACATACAAATTCGCATTTATTCTGTCATGAATAAATTCATTAAAAACTAAGTAAGACCGCTTATGTGCTATTTAAGGGTGGTATAATATGTCTCGGTGTGTATCCATCGAAAAATACCTTGACATAATTGACAACATCCCCGGAAGTATGTTCTGGACAGTGCGCATGTGCATAAGTCATATCCTGTCAGGGCAATGATAAGAAATCGTTAAAAACCCTCCCATCCTATTTATTTATTGGTGGTATTTTTTTTATATTTTTTTTTTTTGCATTTGAGAACATATTTGCTGCTCTCCACCTTGTTTTATCAGGCATTTGTACAGCATTTAAGGAAAATATGGATCAAATAGTCATGACATCAGTAAAGGTGGAATTTGACAAACAATAAAGTAGTTCTCGTCATATGGCGTGTTGAAAAACCTCGGGTTCATCAGAAAATAAAGAAATATCAAAATATAATATCAAAATGTTATTTCGAATCGTTTTCGTATTTTTAAATATTTCGCAATCTGAAAGTTATCTTCCTGTTCCTAAGGCCTTGTATAAACAATAATATACAAATCAAAAGACTATTAATCTGGTTATGAAATAATCCGTATCTGTGTAATCCGATGTAAATAGTTTAATTATCCCTAATGTTAGATACGTCACATCTTACGGCGTGCAGGCAAACCCAACATCAATAATTCTTCTGCCGCTCCTGGAGATCATGGTTATGAAACTAACACGTTAATGTAACTCCTAGATCCGGTACTGATAGTTTTACGTTATAACTGACGGTATCCATAGCTAAAGTTACATACACATGTTGACAGTATCAGGTATTTGTGAGGTGATGTTTGTTATATATTGTGTTACTGTGACGTGTTACTAACATCAGGCGATTAAAATTGTTTCGTAATTATTATGAAAAGACACACATATAGAGTATCAACTTGGAAAATGAATTCAGCATTGGATTCAGTATATCGAGAATATATAAACATGCATCATACAGCTGTATTGTCTTTGCAGGATTATTCAGTAATGCTATGGACACAATACATCTGGGTCGCCTCTCCAATGCTCGTATGTGATGTTAGTGACAGCATACAGCTGTTTCTGTAACATGGCTGTTTTCGGCCGTTATTTTGGCACAAAAAGCTTCAAAATTAAAGGGCTGATCTTATTTTGCTCTCATTTCATTTTGTACAAATTTGGGGATAACACAAAATTTCATGTTGATATACTTAGCATAATAATGGGTAACATCCCCGTATAAACCAGGGAAATTATAAAGCGGACGAAATAGCTGTATGACGCAGTATAGATAAATAGTGTTCTCTCTACTGTATATCCCTCTTTATTTGTTTTGAAAGTAGCTAATATTTTGCGTGTCCTTCACAGAATGTTGCCCAGGTATTAAAATAAAGTAAACACATATTTCAACACTACCTACTACCAAAATTCCTATTTTCCACACTGTGTAGACCAATATAATATCAGTTGTCATATCAGTTCTTAGCTAGTAAAAGAACACTGTTATATAAATAATATCACAATAACATGATTCTTACTTGCATGGGGGTTAAATTCATCACAGAGACGATGGTAATCAGAGAATGAGTGAAGATGATAAATAAACTCTCAGAAGAATAGCAAAAGGAGGCCAGGCAGAAATTTGTGTGTAATTGTTTCAAATCATGTTAACAAAATCAAGTTTTTTAAAGGCGGTCACACGCATGATGTGGTCAAAATTGAGCTTTTATAACACTAGCAAGCTGGTAATGCTATACCTGGAATTCAAATAGAAGCATCAGACTCAAAATCGTTATGTACCTTTTAGTAGCAATTAATTCATTCGTTCAATTTAACTCGCAATTTCCGTGTTAGTCTCCCCTTGCGAGCTCTTCAGGAAAGGAGATAAAATACACTTCCGATTTGCCGCTTGGTAGAGTCAAAACAATATATATACTGTGAATACATGAAACAGGGACCCAGTAAAAGCAAAATATTAGCTTGATGAGTTTAAAACTTGTATTTACAGACATCTTACATACAGAGAAGTAAGCAATATCAGTAACTGTTTATCCTGAATACCCGTACACAAAACAAACAATACTAATAATGGGCAAATATGGACGCTTCCTAATTACTGTGGACGAGTCAGTAAACTCCGGTTTTGTAATGGAACAAAGGTAGGACGAAACTCATCCCGGTGGGTTTCTCGTCCACATTTTGTTTGTAGGACAGTCCCAATACGAGGTCTACCTTTTCCGAATATATTGTTTTTTACTGTTTGGCAGCCAAAATATTTTACCCCCACCCTCCATGGATGTTTGACAAATTCATCAAGATTTCTCTTTGAAGCACTGCAGCCTGGCACACAGCTGAAATGTGCCCACATCATGACAACTATAAAACAACAGCTTTCCATCCGATTCTAGCCCTACCCCCTTGTAGGTGCACTATCTCTCCAAACACAAAATATGGCTAAGTTTAAAAGATGAAAACTCCAGCGGAAAGCAGAAGCCGCAACTTGATTGTGCTTTAGGCATATTTGATTTGAAATTTGGGATAATGCAACAATTCATACAGTCAATCCTATGAAGTTATATATATATAATATCATATATAAGATACTTGTAAAAGGACTTGCATAAATAAATCAGCCAATCAGCTGGTGTTTCGACTGAACCAAGTGCACTGTAAATGTCAGGGTTACTGTCTTTCGAGTACCCGTGTGCTCTTCTATGCCATTCAACCTATAAAATAATAACATTTATCCGATAGAAATAAAAACTTAAAACTTTAATTTCATATAAATATCACATCTCTTGACCTTCAAACGAGCGAATGAAAGGATGGAGTAACTAGCAATAGCATATAGTAAATTATTTGGTTGTGTGAGTCCTAAAAACGGCGTGTCACATTCCCAATGACCCTTAACCTCACGACACAGGGGAATCCACCACCAATCCTGCAGGGAATTCCTTCAATTTATCCCCCCTACCACATATATTGAAATACAACACAGCTTAATCCTTCACCCACTCCCAAACAAACGTAAGCGTTTAAATCCTCATGCACACTTTCATTGACCTCACACACAGTCATTAATGTTACACAAGCATGATTACAAAAGTTACAGGCGTATGTGTGGTGTCATGTTTGGCACGCCATAGCTCTATGACATCAGAGGTAGGGGTGACACTCTCCTCTTCTCCTACAACAAGATCGTGTGAATCAGTCAATCATATTAGATATAAACAATGATATCAGATTATTTATCTAAATTTTGTAACATAGATAATAATAAAATCGTGTTGAAATACTAAGCATTATAATGGGTAACATGTTAGGATATACAATGGTAATTCCTAGGAGGAAGAAACAGCTGTATTAAGCAGTTAATATAAATCATTTTGCCCCCTCTTCCGTATTTTACTATAAGCTTTTGTTCAGCTGACAGCCTGTACACTGCCTGTCACAAAAATGCAGAAAATTGCACACACGCAATAAAAAATCTATTTTTAACACCAAATAACGCAAAAAGATAGCATTGTCCTCATTACAATCTTAAATTATAATCCTACCAAAATGACCTGTCGTGTGTGATTGGCAGACGGATCGATATCCATGCAGGGAAAATTGGTATACTGCACATTTATATACGCATCCGTTTTAATGATGCCCGAGATTTTTTTAACGAATTAGTCGTAATTGCAAAGTGGTTACGACGGCTGGGACTACGGGTATAACGAGATGGAATCACGAAGAACTTTGCTTTACCTTTATAATATAAGTAATCATATCTTAGCGATGTGTTTTTTATTTGTGCTTTTTTGTTTGTGGGTATTTGTTTTATCATTCTGTTTTTCATTGTTTTTTTATTTGTGCTTTTTTGTTTGTGGGTATTTGTTTTATCATTCTGTTTTTCTTTGTTTTTTTATTTGTGCTTTTTTGTTTGTGGGTATTTGTTTTATTATTTGCATATTCTTTTTTTTTTATGTTATTTTTTATATTTTTTACTGTTGCTGTTTTAACATTCCATTTGCTGTCAAATTGAATTTCTTGAGTATTGACACAGATAACGTCCAACGAGATACTTAACTGACCAAGAACATTGTATTCAAAAAAAAACCAATAATCAATCAAAATATGTAAATTTGATTTATAATCTAATGTAATTAATGTTGTTAAACCTATTCAAAGTACGTACAATGTACACATGTCTTTGTTAACCTTTCACCGACTGGATCTGGGTTTTTTGTTTGTTTGGTTTTTTTTTTTTTTAGGTAGCTAGACTAAGCGTGTGACACAGGGACTACATTCAGTAAGCTTACATGAAACAGCATTTCTATTACGAGTTTTAAAAGGCCTGTCCTTGTTTGCTGTTAAAAATACTTTTATCTAATATCGCAGCCTTTTGTTCCCCAACATGTACCTTATGTACACAATGCACCGAACCATATATGCCTAAGCACAAATGGGATCGCCTACTTTGCGTATCCCAAGAAATGTGAACGCGACAGTATGTTGGAGGCTAATCATGATAGAATTTCTTCGGGATTCAATAAACTATTTTCCCCTTTAAATTCAAAAGATACGATTAGAAGCTCAAACTTATGGTAGTCGGTAACAGCATAAAGTATTTAATTTTGTGTATTATATAAAGATCAACGACAGCCTATTCTTGTTTTAAATCGTTCATAATTACTCTTTGAAGGCGTTAAAACATCTATAAATGTGCGAATATCTTGTGCGCCCTTTCAACAATCCTTCAATGATGTTGCTCATGAATAAAATATATTAAACAATTCTCATATTTCAACATTGTGTGTTATTATGAATCTTTCTTCGAAACTGCGTAGATCAATATAGATCATTTTCATATTTTTCATATATAGCTCGTAAAAGTATACTTTTATATATATCGTAGTAATATGATTCTTACTTGAACGGGGGTTAATTTCGTAACAATAGCATTACCAATATAAGATTGAGTGTGAAGGAATCACAAATAAAAATGTAGAGAAAGGAATACAAAAAGAAGGATAGCCAGGATTCTGTGTGGAATTGTTTTAAATCATTTTAACAAAATCAGGTTATTTAAAGACGGCCACTCCAATGATGTTGTGATAAATAGGAGTTTTTTCTAATGGCGTCAGACATCACGCCATCTTTCTGTAACATTGCGGGGACTCGTGGACTTATCACGCGCTTCAGTCGATAAGTTTCATGATCTGTTAAACAGGAATTGAAAAAGAGCAAACAGAAATAAGGATCAAAAGTATTGCAATGGAGCAGCATCTCAATTTTGATTTCTTTTCAATATCCTTCTTATTAAGGACATATATAAAATGCCAGTTCTTCAAGCGACTCCCATCTGTACGCCCACTACAATTAACATGCAGGGGGGATTCAGAAGGCCTCATTTAAAATCCTCAACCTAATGGCATGACGTAATTAAACACACTTTATTTTTCGCCACACTTGCATGTGCTGATATGACCCTGGTTAATTAAATGAAATGTCCGGTTGGTTATTAATAGTGCGTTTGTTCTGAATTTCATATCAGTTTAATAACTTGTCGCTTACGACACGCGGTCAGATATCATACACGTTAGTCTTTTACCGTTCATGGACGGGCTAATATGGTCTCGATTCTGAAATAAACTTTTTTCCCTGGGTTTTAAATAATTGTATGATGGCAAGATCATTTTCTGGTGGTTTTACGTCATCGCTGACAAAAATAACAAATGAAGCTGTTACTCGAGCATGATGACGTAATCAGCGTCAGGTATTTGTGACGTCATAGTTGGCACACACTATTTCTTTTGATATTCTAATCACTCAATCGATAAATAAATCACATCCGTTGGTAAAAAGAACATTCAACTGATATCAAATCGTTCCATTTTATTTGTTTTTGAAAAGAAATTTAAATTGAAAACAAGGTTTCCTCCATCAATATTCTAAAAAAAGAAGGGCAACGGCGGATCAGTGTAATCAGTCTACATCGTAAAGTTACAAAATGGACAATCGGCCCATAGGTCAGCGCGGGATGTTTATGACATGGTCACATGACAGGAGATATCGTGTAACGAGATGACGCAGTTTTTAACATTCTCGATTGGGATTTAAAGTGATAGGACACCGCGTTTCCCACACAAGCAGTCGATTGGTCATTGGCCTTCGACACTGTTTCCTTGTTGTGCGTAGTTACGGCAGGCACAAAAAATGCATAGAAATTCAATCTTTAATTCACAAAGCCAGATTATTTTGTAATTAAGCGCGAGAGGGGAATAACATTTCAATTTCTACTCTAGTCACCATACATTGTTATATAACGTCACTATCAATAGCCTTATTAATCTGATATTTTTAGATAATGTTTCCTTCCACAAGCAATAACAAAATTGTGATAATTTTACGCACTCACACTATGTATATTAGAACGTGTTTGTGTGAAAAATTGGTATGGGGTCACCTGCACAACAACGTGAGTTTTCCCCGGGTACTATTTTCTCCCACGGTAAAACCCCTCGGGCGCTTCCATCCGGCCACTTATTCTTTTTTGCAATTGTTGTAAAAATAAATAAAGTTAACATTCTACTAATTTAGTATTATTACTTGTGAGTTCTATACAACTACTTCACAATTACCTTTTTACGTTTTCAACATCTCCGTTTTGCATAAAATTGTGATTTTATAGTTAAATGATATTTCTAGAAGCCTGTAGCCTACAGATGCATTCTTTAGCGATTAATAAATTTGTTCAATGATAATATAACAATAGATCTACCAATGAACAATTCCTTTAATATGAGTTTGGTAATAGACCAAGAATATTGCATCATGCATGTGTCACGTCTTGATTCTTTATTTATTTTAGGGGCAAAGAGTGTGGAGATAAATGCCACGACGTCATTCCTGGGTGTGCCCGGAAACGTTTGAGATATCTAACAAAAATGATATAATTCTGATTTGTTTCCCTGTAAAATAAAATTTGCTTATTCATTTGTAACCTGAAAAAAATCTCTCAATGTTGAAGTAGTATTACTCCCTTCTTGGTGATGTTGCACGAGTAACACGCTACATTATGTTGCGCGAGCTCCCCTCTACAACCTGAGGGATCTTGGGATGATTTACGCAATATGACGATGGGTTTTGTTTGGATTGACCAAATATGGCCGAAACCCTTGAGCGGATTGGTGCTCTAAGACGGAGCTGTATTTGTACACAACAGTGGTCTTGAGAGGGCTCGTCAAGACTCAGAATGTATGTTTTCCTAACCCTTGAACTAATAACCTTATATTTTTTAACGTGTCCCTTGTATTCTCCTTGTAAGCTATTAAGATCTACATTTGCGTTAGTGTTAAATAAAATATAAATCATTACTAACAAACATCTTACATTAATAAAATGTGTTTTTATATACAGTGTATTCTACAGGAAAGCTGTTAAAAAGCCGGTGATCGCCAAACCAAGATCACTCAAGTTTATAACACTTTTATGCCATTACCTGTTTAGCTGCCCCTCAAGAATCAGACCATGCCTACTGTTCTCGGTCGGCACATTGTGAATTAGCATTCATGCAATTAGCCAACAGATGAGAATGTTGATTTTGTCATAAAAAGCCAATTTCATTTACCATTCATGACAAGCCGTTTTACCCTCTAAAACAATTTTATTAGCTTTGGCTGTTCACAATGTTCTTGATTGGTAATCAATATCGATAGCAGTTCTTTCTTATTCGGTAGATTTCTATGTAGGCTTTTTACATAAAACAACAAGTGATTCATTAAGTAACGTTTTATTACCAATAGTTCTACGACATACTTTTACGTTGTGACAAAAAACCGCTATTTCATACCCCTTTGTCTAACATTTCAACTATTCAATTGGATCAGAAACGTTTGAGGACAATGCAGTTTTGCTACAGCTACAGCGATGAGCTCAATATTGCTCCCTGTCATACACCCGCCGCGTACTTAATGGAAAAATCGTTTCCTGGAAAATAAATTAAATTAACCGTGAAACAATTTGTAATTGTTAATTTTCCGATATGATATAACTATAACTTTCTATTTATAGCAACATTTAATGGCGAAGCTGTATTTTATGACCAATGAAAAATGATTTACATATTCAATGAATCATCGCAACATAGGCAGATCAAGGGCTGCTGTTTAAAGGGTCGCAAAGATTTGATATCTCTACCGGTTGATTTTTTTCCAGCTTCCAGCGTCCGCCCCTGTGTCGAAGATTTTGGACTCTATTCCCTGTTCGAGACGAAAACAAGATAATTCCATGTTACGTACATGTTGCTTTTTTGCCTCACGTTTAGTTTTAAGTTACATGACAAGGTCTTGCTCGAGACAAGGTGTAAGTACATGTATAATATGTCATAGTGGTGTGTTGCGATACCTTGCCCTGACACATCTCGCATGTCAATTCCATGTCATTATAAAACTCTCTCTCAGTGGCCAAAGCATTCGTGGACAGCGACCTTTTGATAATATTTTTTTTTTTAATATTAGACCAGTCCTGTTGAATTAATTAAAATAAACATTTGTTAAGCTCATATGTAAATAAACAAAAAAAGGGGGGAGGGGGAGGAGGGGCGATGATCACACTTTTCATCCGCCTTCATCTTTTCAAATGTATTTTCACTCGTGAATATTCTTTCGGACAAATCATAACATTGAATCCAAGCTCTTCCATATCCAATAAAATGCGTTATCCGAGGGCAGCATGCGTCTTTCAAAAATTGGAAAGTTGAAAGGAATTTTAATAATGCCGCACATTGTGTGTGTGTATTTTTTTTTGTTTTTGTTTTTTTTTGTTATTTTTGGGTTTTTTGTTTTTCAATCTTAATTCAGGAATGTCATAATCAAACGATAATCGAGTGACATGATTTATCTATTACCAATAGTAATAGATTAATAACTTTGTTATCATTACACCATTATATAGCGTAAGATAGACTTTTAATGAAACGACGGCTTGAATCGATGGGTTTTTTTTTCATTTGATAAAACGATTAATTATATAATTAATTTATCTATAAATTTAATAGAAACGACATAATTGATTTATCTATATATTTTTATAGAAACGACAGATGAAATCAATGATTTAAATATTCTGAGTTTTGTCTCAAGAACGTAAATTCATTAAAATACCACTTTAAAGTAGGACATAACTCGGCGCTATTAAAAAGTGATAGACCATTGATGGCCAAACCAAATCAAAGCACAAAAATAACAAACTTGTCAAATTTTGGTCCTATTAGATTACGCGTAAATATGGGTCAAACGAAGAAGACTCATGTTTAAGCGTTAAACTTTTGAGTCCAATATGTCATTGCCTGGTCAATTCTTTTTTATTTATTTATTTGTTTATTTATATATTTATTTATTTATTTATTTGAGATTTTTTTTTCAATCTTAACATATGTATTCATTAAACATGACATTAGACACATTGGACACACATTCAACACGTTTATTCAATACATGTATATCTAATACAAATCAAATCAATAATTGGATAACAAGTGTTAACAGTAGCTAAACAAAACATGCAAAGATGAAACAAGGAAAAACATAGAAAAACAGAGTAGGATTGTTTGTTTTAAACGTCATATCATCTGAAAAAAATTATATGATTGATAAGGGCCTGGTCAAATATTATTTCCTTCATTTAAATAGCATATCGTTTATAGATCGATATGTCTCTATTGTCGACAGTAAGTCTGATACAAATTCACTGTGTCATGCCTAGTTGAATACATCTTAAGATTGTTAATGTCGATACAGAACGTATGGTAATGGGCGACATAACAGAGAGATGACGTCACTTCCGTTACTTTTTTTAACGCCAGATATATACTTCCAATACATCATCAATGGTGTATGAAGGGATGAGTACAAAATATATTCTAAATAATTTGTTTTCTTCAATTATATACAATGCACACTCTTAGAAAGAAATATACTAAAGTGGCTGTTTTAAGCTGTGAAATTGAATGATACATTCGTGTAAAAAACTGTTAATAAGCAATAGCATGAACAAGTGGTACAAGTAATCTGTCTACGATGTTTTTTTTTATTTCATGACAAGATGGTGCCGAAAATGTTCTTATCCAATTTATAACTTGTTCAATGAAAACAACAGTAGTCAATGTGGCTTTTAAAATATAAATGCAATGAAATAACGCTCACTTGATAACACAGTTTATCCAGTTTAGACATATCAACAGCTGATTTAGAGCTTTGGCGTGGATCAAATTATTTTTTGATGGTTGAATCGGTCCTGAAATCATGCAATTATCAAACAGATACGATGGATTTCTTAAGGAGAAACTATCATGAGTATAAAAGTATGGTTCGTATGAGGTTGTGATCATAAACCTGTTTTAATAAATCGCCTTATTATACTTTTGTTTCATTCCTTTTAGAAGCATGATTTGTTTAGAGGTTGTGTCATTCCATTAGAAACGTCGAGAAAGTAGCGAAGCCTATATATTTTGAAAATATTTCGGCATCCGCCTAAAGCAACTAGAGAAAACGGGTTTGAAACGAGTTAGTCTCGAAACAAATCTGTAAATATAAATTGTAAGTTAGCACCTTATTTTAAAGATTTTCAGGAACTGTTTTAAACACAAAACAAAACTCTACACTAATAAGAGCTTGTAAATTCTAACCGTCAGCTCACTCTAAAGTAAAAACCCTGTATAGAGCAGTATGTCTGAGGTTGCTGAACGCTCGCAACATATGCCAAAAATAAGTTGTCGCCAAGTGAGCTTAATACATTGGGTGCAGACTATTGCTTCGTCTGTCGTCGTTCGCAATTTGTCCTGGGTTGGATTTTGACATATTTGACGTCTTCTGAATAACCGCTGAGTAGATTTTACCTAAACCTTAGTTAAAATGATCATTGGAAAAGATTATCTGTTGTTGTGAAGATACGGTTTGGATTTTGGAGCCTATAATTGGTATTTTAAACTTTTCTTCAATTCAAAAATAAAATGCCACAGCTGCATGGTATTGGATTAGCTAGATTAGCTAAAGATTACAATGCCTTCTAGTGATGTCTTTTGGGGTCACTGGAGGTATTCAGTTTGTCCCCTGGGATTGGGCAAGTTTTTTATTGTTTATTTATATAAAATGGACGTTAAGACATTATTTCGTTAAAATAATTTGCTTACATTTTGTGTATTATCAGCTTCCGTGAAACTGGATTCTGAAATGACAAAACGGAAATCCTGATCCCCCTGGTTGTGGAAACATGCATCCTCAAATTGACGTAATTTCATTTTCTTCAAAATTGTTCTTTAGTTCGTTCTAGAAATGCTCAAAAACAGCTACAGGTATTTCTTTAATATATGGACATTTACGGGTAACGGATACATGTTCAGGTGAAGTCTTGTGTCCAAATGGAATGCTTAGAATTTAGTTGATAACATATTGAATGGTTATGAGCTATGGTTAAATCGGATTCTTTGGTGGTAAAATGGGTGACATGATTTTATAGTCTTTTGGTGTCAATCTTTTAAGGATTAAATATTATTCAGGACTATTTCATGAGGTGATCATTTGAGTAACATTTGGAACTGATTTCATGGACTCAAAGCAGTAGAGTATGTTTAAGTTAATACAATTTAAAACAATATATATCAACTCTTATGTGTCAGATCAGTCAAATTAAAATCTAGATGGTCATTCTCACTACGTTACATGAACATCTAACAACATCCAATTAGGGGTCACGTCTGGGTGACCTTTTGGATTAGCCAATCAAATGACAACTTCCAGAATCTTGGGAATGAAATTCATATGTCCGAATTCACATGGCTAGCGTCCATAGCTTGGATAATATGTCAATTTGTTTCAAGTCATTTCGTCCCATAAAGCATATAGCTTATACATGATGTGACGAAATGGTTTGCTTCGATACATCGACAAATTGACAATTTGCCCTGAAAGTGAAATACACACATCGCAAAGGTCATCAGAACGTGACCCCTTATGGGATGTTGTTAGATGTTCATGTAACTTAGTGAGAATGACCATCTAGATTTTAATTAGTTTGGTGTCAGGTTGAAGAGTAAATGTTTTGAAAATGCCAGCATGAGCGTGGGTTGGAAATTAGCTAGTTTTCTGTATGATGTGTTCCGACGTTAAATCGTCAAAAAAATTAATTTTGAAAAATCTATATTTACATAATCCTTCGGATTAATATCTAATGTACCGAGTCAAGTAGGACGTGAACGACGATACATTTACACAATCGGACATAAACTGATTGCGGATGTGCACTTAGTTTTTAATACGCTCGATGTTAACATAGGCAAATCCACGGGGAAATGACACAGATTTGAATTTGTTAGTTTCATTGAGTCTAACTTGAATTGAAATTTAAGTGTTTTGAAACGACAATGTGTGTAAAGTCGAAATCCGAGGGTTGTAAAACCCCAAAAGCCGAAAGATTAACGAAAAAATCCGAAAACTAAGTGAAATGCCGCGTTATGAGGGTCAAAGTGACCCCCTCATTGCATTGGCTACCATGCTTTGCAGACGACGTAAAAGTCTTTATCACTCCCAATCGTAAGTAAATATCTAAAGAAGTTTAAGCGAAATCACCATAGACGGAACGTTAAAATAGTTTTTTAGAACCCCTTATTAAAATAGAGCATATCTTCTTATCCCATACCAAATCAGCTGTTACACAACGTGAGGATAAATAAGACGCAGTAATATGGTGTGGTGTTAGATAACAATTGACTTATCCAGGTTACAGATAAAGAGGATTATAATGACAGTGTACGGTATAATCTTTGACACGAGTAAAGCATGGAAAGCTGTAATATGAGGGTGTAGATAAAATATTATAATCCGGTCACCAACAAAATTGTCGAATATCTCATTTTAACTCCGTAATCTGAAATAACGCCGCAGATATTTTGCAACTTTTTTTTTTTTTTTAACTTTGCAAAACCTCTTTATCAATATGTTTACAAAGTTACCTACGAGCAAAATACCACTTACATTTTATATATCGTATATTTCCACTTACTTAAAATGTCCTGAAAATTGGTTCTTGCTCTTCTAAAGCTGTCTTGGGCGAAGTAAACTGAATATTGTATAACATCATGTTCTATCCCGTGTCTCATAGGAGTAGAGCCGAATTGTCAAAATTGATATTGAAGTTGAGTGAGTTTTTGTTTTGTTTTAAGAAATCTTTACAAATAAAAAGTAAGTACTGCTTAAAGAAGATGTTTTACATTCATGCAAGCTACGTGGAGGCGGATTCCAGTTATTTGTGATACATATTAAATAAGAGTGTTTTGCCATAATCACTGAAATATTGTTGATTGTTGATACAGGCCACCTGGGCCTCTTGTTTTATAATATCTTAGATATCATATATAAATAATCCCATTAGGATCCTGTTTCTGGTATGCATTGCCTTGACTATCGTATACAAGTTATATAACACGGAATCATCTGGTCTTATCAATTCTCAGGTTGTGTCACAAGTGTTCTGGTTAGGAATGAGAATAGACCCACTGGAAGTTTCATATTGCTTGCCCTTTACGTAGGGTGTACATACCTAAATATATATATATATATACATTGTACCTGCTGCCCCCGTTGCAGCATTCATTAAAAACAACTGCACTTTAAATATCACATTTTCCTCTTTTTCTAATGTCGTCCTAGTAATTCTAAAAACCTTTTGCCTGCAGTAAAGCGTTCCCTACTGTAAGAAAATATATGAATTTTTTTTTCATCCTGCGAAAATCTCAAATTGTTTCTGTCCGATTGACCTTCATTTTTAAGGTAAACACTGGTTCTCCTGTTGGAGTAACGCATGTGGGATACCAAGCTGTCATGTTCAGTTATACTATAGATAGAAAATACTACGCCCAGTTAAGGCGTGCTGAAATGCACTGCAATGGAATTATATCCAATGTACACCAGGAAGTATCGAAGAGATGCACATGGGTTAATCCATTCCTGACATCATAATTTAGATATCAGGACTTTAATATTTGTGTCTTTTATTACCACCTTACATGAACACGTGGGGATCAGAGGGACCGTGGGAACTCGTGCAAATGCATCTGTTCTATACCTAAATCTATGAACACACTTTGATCAGTAGAATCCTTGAAACTGAAAAGGTGATTAATCGGTTCAATAACTACATTCATGGCCACGGTTTAATAGGAGGGCCACTGGAAACTGGAAGAGAATCATCATGAACACTCTTTGATCCGAGGGACTCTGACGACTCGGGGGTCTTATTTTCCTGTATTCTTATTAGGGGAGATAAAGGAGATTCATGGACAAATCTCCCTTTGTTATGCTTGCTTCCTGCTTGCTTGCTCTTATCCCTCCAGTCCTGACGTAACCCTGGCTATAACGAGGAAGATATGCCCTGTAAACTAAACATGCGGATTTAATTATATACATATATATTCTGTGGGATGTTATATCGTTATCATCTGATTGAACTGTAGTCATTTTTTAATTCTATGCTTTTGTTAATTTCTTGCACATTTTTTCATATTTGAGGCTCCCAGATTCACTCTTAGTACCGAAAAAGGTAAATAAGGGAATATGAGTGAGAGAATCCAATAAGATGTAATTCCCAATTTCATTTGTACATAATCTTCAACAGTTGTCATTTGAACTATTATAACTTTACTCATTTACTGGGGAGTAGCAACTACTCGTATTATAGATTTTCGTTCATTAATGTCTCGTAGAGGGTACATATTCCAAAGTCTTACCCACAGGAATAAAAACTCAACTAAAGGCCAAAAATTAATTTGAAAAATAGTCATTCTTACGCATCATGCTAATGGGGGGAGCAGATACAATTCTTACACCATCACTACAGGACAAATGATGTTTTATTATCCAAAGCCATCTCACGTGTGAAACAGCGTGCGGATTAATAAGCTTTGATCATCTCGAGTGATATGACGCGAATACAAAATGTACGTATATAACACTTTACAAATCCTGGTAATAAGTAACAATGCCTCCTTATAGGATTATCATGATCACATGTTACAAATGTACAGGCTAATCTTTGTTACGAGTAAAACATGTCGTGCGGTAATGTGAGGGTATAGATAAAATGTCAGAAAGATGAAATATTTCTAATATTTTACATCGGTCGCGAATAATCAAAATATTGGAAATCGACATTAGCAAATAATTCACCTTTCTCTTCTTTAATTCTTGAATATTTTGACTTCAATGGAATTAACGGAACTTTATCGTATGTACATGTTTTTGCAACTAATAAAGACATTTAAACTTCTTTTCCTTACTGGTCAAACCTTAGTAATTATTTCATTGACTTTTAATCAAGGATTAAAATATTATATAAATATGATCTTCTTCCCTTTTACATAAAATTCCTAATTGTTTGACCTAACTTTTTTACAGCTGTCTTCTTTTGTAGGGCATGGTGACTTTTGATAATTTCGTCATGGGCACTATTGGAAAAAAGAGACTAAATGTTGTATAAGCGTATAGTGTTGCTCGCCTTGAACTAAATGGGCGGATTTGGTAGGTTAAAAAGACACTTTAATTTGGTTTTCTTCGGCATGAATTTTTGTTACATTTTTAGTTAACATCATCTTTGGCAAACGGAACAAAACATTGATTAACATCAAATAAAATTTTTAGGAAGTAGAGTTGGAGAGACGAATAGAGGAAGTAAAAAATAATCAGAAAATGGAGTGGTTTAAACAAAGGCACTGAATCATATTCAAAACCAGAAAACTAAGTATTATTGAAAAGAATGTGATCACTTCCCTTTAATTTATTTTAATGAGCGATGTATGCCTATATGAGACAATATTTGAGATTTAATTTAGAATTAGTGTTTTGGCATAAACACTGAAATATCTAGGTGAACGATGCAGACCCTCTGGGCCTGTTGTTTAATAATTTCTAAGTCATTCCGATATAATATTTAATCGTATAATGATCATGTTTCTGGTATTGATCGCATTGAGTATCGTATACCTACTCACGTTATATAACACGGGATTGTCCAGTCTTATTGATCATCACGTTTTGCTGCACCTGTTCCGGATAGAAAAAAAATTAAGTGGCTTTAATCCAAAGGATGGCATTTTCTTGTTGCTTCATATTGCATGTTAATTAGGCAGGACGTCACACGTATACCTTCAGCCGCCATTGCAGCATTTGCAAGAAGCAACCAAACTTTGGATCTAATCTTTGTCTCAGTTTGGTCTTTTGTCGTCCTTGAAATTAGAAACCTTTTTGGCTTTAATAAAAAAAGATCGCTCCTGTAAGAAAATCATAAGAACTGTGTTTTCTTGCTAAGAAAAAAATGAAATATTAAGCACGTTCTCCTGTTTACTCGGCATTCATCTATAAGATAAACACTGGTTCTCCCACTAGCAATATAATATGACATGCAGGTTGTGTCAGTAGAATTGCCCCACAAACGCCTCCATCAGTACACTTGTCATTCGCGGACAGCATTCCTAAATGACTTTAATGTGTTAAAACCTCGCGTTTGACCATGGTTTTGAGTTCTACTTCCATCTCGAAATGAATTTTACGTTCTGTTCCCTGGGGCAGACATATTAATGTCCAAAGCCAAAACTTACCAATAAATCATCATAAAAGAATGTAAAACACACACAAGGACATATCACTTTTCAGAAAACAGATACATTATTGTAGAAAGAAAACAACACACGAAGTTACGGTATGTTGTAATGCTCCGTTATGAAATTAATGTTCAAAGTGTATTTCAGGAAGTGACGATGAGATCCACAGGGGGTAATCAGGTCCTGTAATATGTATTTTAATATCAGGAATCGAAGATTCGTCTGTTCTGTAACTATAGATAAATACTTGATGACAAGAGGAACCCTATGGCCTCATGGACATACATTTGTTGTGGGTTGTGGGGACTGCGGGAGACTCATCAGTTCTATAACTACATCCCTGACTCTTTTTGATCAGAGGATATGCTGTGACTCGGGGAGACCCATCTGTTCTATAAATACACGTAATAAGACTTTGTGATCAGATAGACCCTGTGAATTCGGGGGGGATTCTTTAAGTGCCATTTACATTATGTATATAGCAGAATAATGTTGATTAACAAACACGAATAAATATCCACAGATTTCCACAAAAACAAATCATGTAATGTACCAAAATGTTTGTTTGGGCATGAAGTTTCTTACATTCACCAAAAATGTGTTTTAGATGCTATCAGTTTCTTCTATAGAGTTACTTTGTGGTAACACGTAGCATGGAATAATTCTAAGTCACACAAATGACCAAACCTGAAAACTAGCCAAGCCGTTATGCTTACAAGTGTACATAGCACAGGGTAGGAGCATTCGTCTGACCGGATTTTACGTTATGTACGTACAAACGCTTATTTTGTTTTGACCTTGGAATGCAAATGGTGGTTGTGAATTATGTTGCACAAATATGACATTTTAAGGCATTTGATCATTGTGAGAAGGAATTTTTAAAGTAAAATGTTTTAACTGTTTTTGGTCTTTTTCAGAATATGCATATCTTACCGACACACTCAACAGTTTAACGATTCTTTTTTTCTAAAAGAAGTCTTCTAGCCATTTCTAGAGTTCTTTATAATGTCTAATAAGTTCATTTTTGATGCTTGAAATGCCTCCTAATATGCCATATTTAGGTGATATCATTCACGACCGCCATTTGCATTTCAAGGTCAAAATAAAAACAGTATTTATCCATATAATAAAATCAAATGTGGTCAAACCAATGCTACTATTTCGTACTTAAGACACTTTTAAGCAATGACATGGCTAGCCTGTACCATGTATGCGATACAAATGAGCTAATTATGTCCCCCTGAAATATACATTTTCCCTTTGTTATGTTGAAAGGGCCTGTTTCCAAAATGGCCCCTTCTCTGATTCAAATTTCCTATTGGTGGTGCATTGCCCATGCCGTTGTGGTCACAAATCTACAAAGTATAAAGATTTAGGTCACTTGGTTTGTTTTTTATGGCTCCTCAAAGTTGTACCTTTCAGAAGCTGTGTAAGTGTTGATAAAATGTGCATGTTATGTAAAATATTAATGAAAATCTAATCAAATGATAGTCACCGTAAAGAATACATTCATGGCATGATTGTGACAAAAATTAATGTTTCCATCGCGCCATTTGGCTGTTTTATGGAAGAAACAATCTCAAAAATGCCATTTTCGATGATAACATTTTAGACACAAAAACTGTGTTTTTTAGAGAATACACCCTTTTATGGGCGTTGGATGCAAACCAATTTTCATCCTATTAAACAGTACGTAATATGCTATTGATGAGAGGAAAAATCATCAACATGTAAGTGGTGGAACATTTTCAAATCTTGGGTTGAATTAGCCTATGGTTGAATTGCCGATTTTCGACTTTCTTTAGATGATTAACAAAAACACGAGAGTATTTGCTCGGTATGTTGAGAATATGTACACAGATATGAAAAAAAGTGAGAGAAACACTTTTTCATTAAAAAATATCCAAGATGGCTACTTCACAAGTCCCCGTGGTTGAAGACATTGGCTGACAAATAGACAGAACAACAAACAAAACGTGTTCCTTATGATTTTGGTTGGTTTTCGCATTTACGGGAGTGTTCATAGCTACGGGCGATTGTATAATACCTATATTTATAAGTTTGGTTAGTCACATGGTAACGGGGATCTTTCATATCGAGCCCCAAACATACTTTCGACATATGCACTCCGTTGCCGCATGGAAAACTATTTCAAGTTTTGTCGGAATTTCTCCACCTGTGGTTGTAATGGTCGAGGGTTTTCCAGCGCCCTGTAATACCCAAGGTAGTACAAGATACTGGAGATGTGCGCACACATTCCCATCGTTCTCTCTCCAACTGGGCACTGGCAGTAGTAGTCCTTTATTGGGGCCTCATCATCGGGTGAAACGGTGAACCGTATCCAAACATTATATTTCGTTTGGCTTTTGTGTCGAGAATGTATTTGACATCGGAGAAAGTCTGGGGAGTGCTGGTAAAGCCACACCTCATAGTCTCCGTCATCACTTAAATGTTCGGCGATGTAACCAGGAGCCAGAGATATCTGATACGTTCCACACGTAATGGTTCTCAAGTAATCGAGATCGAGACGGGGAAACAGTACGGAAGATGCATCCATCTTGACAAACTCGGACCTTGCCCGTCTAGATAGATCCGGATCTGTCTTGACTTTCTGAGCTAAACCATTCGGTGTTGTCAAACGGTCCTTCATACGTTCAGCCATTAGCCTATCTTTGGCATCTCTCTCTGGAGATCTCTGGTAGATCGGTCCTCTAATACCATTCAGACAGGCTGTGACGGTTCGAAGCAAAGCCTCGATGACATTGATAAAGCTGTTAGACACCAATTGCGTTCGGAAGAACGTCCAGTGTTTCAGACGACCATGATAGGATTCCACAATCCACCTCGATTTGTTGATAGTTCTGTCAAGATTTGCTTGGACGTCAGAATGTTGACTTTGACCGGGTTTCAGGTATGACGGCATGCTAGCATTGAGGCCAGAGGCTTCGAGAACTGGTAGGACATCTCTAAAACCTCGGTCAACGACAACATTGTCATCTGGTTGTAGCCAAGTAACTAGCTTGTCTATGACTTTTTTTGTAATTGTAGCATCATTTTCGCTGCCAGTGAATGGTCCTACTGTGTCCAGAATGTAGCCATCTGGTAAGGCGATGCTCATGAATTTGAGATAGTTTCTCTTCTTCTGGCCACAGTAGGACATTCTCTGGAGCTTGTGGTTGGAGCTTTTCTGGATATAAATATAGGTGCCATCTAATATGGCAGTGGCTTTATCTCCACGAAATGCTTCTGAAAAGACAGTATTGTGCTTGACTTGGAAATTCCAAAAAGAGAAGAACACTGACTCCAGGAAATGTCGGTTTTCAGGTTTACCCAGAACAGTAAAAGAGCATCGTGTGTAGTCTTGGTATATATACCAGATGAAAGATATGGGGAACAGTGCGAGTGGATTTCGAGGAACTGATCTTTGGACCAACCTGTCCAGGCCATGCATGCCGAGTCATCAAGAGAAGAAAAGCTTATTGCAAACGCAGACTGGTTCTGTGAAAGGACGTGCGACACCTCTAGGAGGTCATTAATGATTTCGGACGATTTTGATGGTAACTGAGATTCCAAGGAACCTCTACCATCAAGGACAACCTCTGTAGACGGATCTAAGTCGTTACCAATAAGGTGAATGGAGCAGACGCGGGATGAGGTGGGACACCACAGTTTGTGTGAATAGATCAGGTGATGTCTTGCACGTTTTGGTAAGACTGATGATTTTGTTCCATTTATTGCAAAGGTAACAAGACAGAGACAGCATTTTTTGTGTGAAGATGATCCATTCAAAAGATCATGAAGGGTCAGCAACGACAGGATATGGGACGGGGAGTCGTCTTCTTCCTCTATTTCCTGGTTCTGCTCGGGTTCAGGTTCAGGCTGATTTTTGTTCCGAAGATACTTCATGTAGCACTTCTGGCAAATAAGTGCTTGTTCCTTTGCTGACATCAATCCTTGTTGCACCAGCGTATCTAGGAGCCATTTATATTGTGGACTATTTACATTGCGTGCACTTCTGTTCTTATTGCCACTACGTTTCTTGAAGTATAGTTGACAGCCTTCTCCAACACATTTACCCTACATCTTGAAATAATAACGATTGGTTTATGAAGCGTCGATAAAGTAACAAAATAGCAAGCCACCGATGATTGCTGTAAACAGCTAATACTTAGTAGTTTGGTACAATTATGCGAAAATGTGTGATAAATAACGAACAACTAATTACACAAAATAACAAGACAATATAATAAATCACATTCAATACCTCCAAGAAGCGCAGAATTGATTGATTACTTAGAACAAAATAAAGTAGTTCATATGGATAATCTATCTATTCGATGTGGCGTGGTCGGCAGGTACAAAGAAAGTGAGACAAGTCAGGGTCCCAACCCTGACAGAGCCACAACGCTTTGGAGATGGGACAATAAAACAAGGAAAGTGAGACAAGAATAGCTAGCGTCGAGTCAATGATTCCGTAAACGTATAGACAAAGACAAGAAGATACGGATAAATGTACAAGGCCACACGATCAGAAAATTCAAAAGAGGACAACTTGAGATAGAACAGTATTCATGTATCAAGGTGTCCTCAGTGTAAATCTTTATATCGATACTGTTTATTTAGTCGTTAGATATCATAAAACTGTCATGAAAATATCCGCTCTGATATTCAATATAAAATTTTGTATATAATAAGCTATATAATAGGGTTTCAGACAAGGTTGGTACACATATAAAACAAGTAAAGCGCTATCCGATTTTGTGATGGAAATTTGCATCCAAAACTGTATAACGGGAGAAAATTGCAATTTTGTGGCATTTTTCTTCATAATTGTGTCTCTGCAAGTGCATTTTCATCCGAGAAAATTTTTGTTTTATGTTTTATGAATAAACACGATGTTTTGGAAATATTTATCAAAAGAAATTTATACTATGTTGCGAATTACAATTTCGAGATAACCTTCTTTTATTTACGACCTTATGTCTTTGATGCTCAAAATGACAACTTTATAAAAATACATTTTCACTGACATTATGAAATCTGGGTGTCGGAAAGGTGTAAAATTATTCTTTGGAAAAGAAAAAAACTGTAGTTGAGCTAGATAAGAAATTATACGGGGGCAGGCTCCTATGGAGAATTAACATTACTGGAAACAGGCCCTTTTCAAAAAGCTTAACAAATTTCATGTCAACATTTAGTCCCACGTATTTGAGATGATACATGCCAATCCTGGTTAGCGAAAGCAAGTTATTTCTAAAAACAAGACAACTTACTGTCATACCAGGCTGATTCGTCCTTAGTAAAACTGATATAACTATTTAATGACAAATACAAAGAACATATGTTAAATCTCATCTTGTTCTGTGACATAACCTATTATTTTTTTCACATTTTTTTCCATTTTTTAAGGATCGACATCACGGCCAATTTTAATATGTTTGTGTCTTTAAGAAAAGGACTAAATACGGCTGATTTTTTCTGTTTTTTGTTTGTTTTGTTTTTGTTTATAAACTAACGTGAATAAAAATGATGAGGTGGATGTAAGGTAAGATGCGTTATAATGTTCACTGATCAGAAACACTACGCTTTAGTCCTATTAATTCACCACGTGCACGTACCTAATCCTTTTGCATGTTATCAAAAAAATCGTTAAAGGATAATCTGTTTCTGGTATATCTTGTCGCATTATTATTTTTTTCGAGTTATATAACTCTTTACGTTATTTGTTCTGAGACTGTCGTCATGAAATGAAAATAAACCCACTATGTCTAAAATTTCTGTTAAGTCATTGTCCTCGGTCGATATGATTTTTTTCAGGTTATTAAAACCATGTACCGACCTTATCAAAAGTCTATGATTGTATATTATTTTTTTATGTTAGAACTGTTTAGGAAAAAACAATACGACAAAATAAAATTCACAGATAATTATATTTTAGCTACATCCCTCTATGTCTATGTCTGTAGATTAAATTTTGTCAGAACCATCATCCAGTATTTTCGAAGCATCAATGATCATATGCACTTCAACTGTCCCCTGCGATGGTTGTTCAGACAGCATCTCCAGCCATTGTCTTTCCAAACTTTCGCTGATTTGGTCAGTACACTGTTGTGCGCAAGCGCTATCATTTCATATGTCCAATCGTATGGCAACGGTGCCCCTATTTCTCTGTGCGTAGAAAAAATACCAGATATTTTCTACTCCCACAGAGGGGCCGCGGTGGCCGAGTGGTTAAGGTGTCCCGACACTTTAACACTAGCCCTCCACCTCTGGGTTGCGAGTTCGAAGCCTACGTGGGGCAGTTGCCAGGTACGGACCGTAGGCCGGTGTTTTTTCTCTGGGTACTCCGGCTTTCCTCCACCTCCAAAACCTGGCACGTCCTTATGTCACCATGACTGTTAATAGGACGTTAAACAAAAACAAACCAAACTACTCACACAGTTTTCCTCAAAGTTTTCTGACAATTATACATGCTCTGAAATGTACTATCTATACGGTCTACCTTGGTCCGGATATTTCTGTGGTGGATATGACCGATTTTTATTATTTATTTGTCAGAACCGTTTCAATGTTGTCAATTTTATCTTAACTAACGAAAGTATAGGGTGAAATGGGATTCGGGTTGATTGGGGAACGAGTATGTTATAGTCGTTCTGGCAATATTATTATTTCTATTGATAACTTTTGTGACACCGATCTAAAGTAATACAATTCCATCAGTTAGCTACACCATCACATTACATCACGGCATGCTGCACACCTTTCCACGAATATAATGTTACCTGTCATTATAATAATCCTTGAAGGATAAGTTTAAGACCGATTGACGACAGGGACCAAATCCGGTAAGTAAACCGGGTCTATTATTATATAGACTGTTATGTAAGTACTCATGTTACTTAATACCAGATCATAGTCTTCATCAATCTTCACGTTGTGCCACATGTGTCTGGAAATGAGAACGTATCAGCTACTGTTGTCTTCATGTTTTCTACATTTAAAAACAAATTTGATTAAAATTTTAAAAAGTTTCCATATCAGTAATTTCCAATATTTTCGCACATGGTTTCGTACTTATGTTATATGCTTAATTAATTCGTGTATTATTTATACATTTTATGTTTTGATGTATTTCTTTAAGTGTCACCATACTGAAGTGTCATTCCTGGACAGGGTAGTCTGACTACCAACCCAACAATATGATACTGACAACGAGCAAGACTACCTACCCAACAATATGATACTGACAACGAGCAAGACTACCTACCAACAATATGATACTGACAACGAGTAAGACAACCAACCCAACGATATTATACTGACAACGAGCAAGACAACCAACCCAACGATATTATACTGACAACGAGCAAGACTACCTACCCAACAATATGATACTGACAACGAGCAAGACTACCTACCCAACAATATGATACTGACAACGAGCAAGACTACCTACTAACGATATTATACTGACAACGAGCAAGACAACCAACCCAACGATATTATACTGACGAGCAAGACTACCAACCCAACAATATTATACTGACAACGAGCAAGACTACCTACCCAACAATATTATACTGACAACGAGCAAGACTACCTACTAACGATATTATACTGACAACGAGCAAGACTACCTACCCAACGATATTATACTGACAACGAGCAAGACTACCTACCCAAGGATATTATACTGACAACGAGCAAGACAACCAACCCAACGATAGTATACTGACAACGAGCAAGACTACCTACCCAACGATATTATACTGACAACGAGCAAGACTACCTACCCAAGGATATTATACTGACAACGAGCAAGACAACCAACCCAACGATATTATACTGACAACGAGCAAGACAACCAACCCAACGATATTATACTGACAACGAGCAAGACTACCTACCCAACAATATGATACTGACAACGAGCAAGACTACCTACCCAACAATATGATACTGACAACGAGCAAGACTACCTACTAACGATAGTATACTGACAACGAGCAAGACAACCAACCCAACGATATTATACTGACGAGCAAGACTACCAACCCAACAATATTATACTGACAACGAGCAAGACTACCTACCCAACAATATTATACTGACAACGAGCAAGACTACCTACTAACGATATTATACTGACAACGAGCAAGACTACCTACCCAACGATATTATACTGACAACGAGCAAGACTACCTACCCAACGATATTATACTGACAACGAGCAAGACAACCAACCCAACGATAGTATACTGACAACGAGCAAGACTACCTACCCAACGATATTATACTGACAACGAGCAAGACTACCTACCCAAGGATATTATACTGACAACGAGCAAGACAACCAACCCAACGATATTTTACTGACAACGAGCAAGACTACCAACCCAACGATATTTTACTGACATCGAGCAAGACTACCTACCCAACAATATGATACTGACAACGAGCAAGACTACCAACCCAAGGATATTATACTGACAACGAGCAAGACAACCAACCCAACGATATTATACTGACGAGCAAGACTACCAACCCAACAATATTATACTGACAACGAGCAAGACTACCTACCCAACAATATTATACTGACAACGAGCAAGACTACCTACTAACGATATTATACTGACAACGAGCAAGACTACCTACCCAACGATATTATACTGACAACGAGCAAGACTACCTACCCAAGGATATTATACTGACAACGAGCAAGACAACCAACCCAACGATATTTTACTGACAACGAGCAAGACAACCAACCCAACGATATTTTACTGACAACGAGCAAGACAACCAACCCAACGATAGTATACTGACAACGAGCAAGACAACCAACCCAACGATATTATACTGACAACGAGAAAGACTACCTACTAACGATAGTATACTGACAACGAGCAAGACTACCTACCCAACGATATTATACTGACAACGAGCAAGACTACCTACCCAACAATATGATACTGACAACGAGCAAGACTACCAACCCAAGGATATTATACTGACATCGAGCATGACTACCTACCCAACGATATTATACTGACAACGAGCAAGACTACCTACCCAACAATATGATACTGACAACGAGCAAGACTACCTACCCAACAATATTATACTGACAACGAGCAAGACTACCTACCCAACGATATTATACTGACAACGAGCAAGACTACCTACCCAACAATATGATACTGACAACGAGCAAGACTACCAACCCAAGGATATTATACTGACATCGAGCAAGACTACCTACCCAACGATATTATACTGACAACGAGCAAGACTACCTACCCAACAATATGATACTGACAACGAGCAAGACTACCTACCCAACAATATTATACTGACAACGAGCAAGACAACCAACCCAACGATATTATACTGACAACGAGCAAGACAACCAACCCAACGATATTATACTGACAACGAGCAAGACTACCTACTAACGATATTATACTGACAACGAGCAAGACTACCTACCCAACAATATGATACTGACAACGAGCAAGACTACCTACCCAACAATATTATACTGACAACGAGCAAGACAACCAACCCAACGATATTATACTGACAACGAGCAAGACTACCTACCCAACAATATGATACTGACAACGAGCAAGACTATCTACTAACGATATTATACTGACAACGAGCAAGACAACCAACCCAACGATATTATACTGACAACGAGCAAGACTACATGTACCAACCCAAGGATATTATACTGACAACGAGCAAGACTACCAACCCAAGGATATTATACTGACAACGAGCAAGACTACCTACCCAACGATATTATACTGACAACGAGCAAGACTACCAACCCAACGATATTATACTGACAACGAGCAAGACTACCTACCCAACGATATGATACTGACAACGAGCAAGACTACCTACTAACGATATGATACTGACAACGAGCAAGACTACCTACCCAACAATATGATACTGACAACGAGCAAGACTAGCTACTAACGATATTATACTGACAACGAGCAAGACTACCTACCCAACAATATTATACTGACGAGCAAGACTACCAGCCCAACAATAGTATACTGACAACGAGCAAGACTACCTACTAACGATAGTATACTGACAACGAGCAAGACTACCTACCCAACGATATTATACTGACAACGAGCAAGACTACCTACCCAACAATATTATACTGACAACGAGCAAGACTACCTACTAACGATATTATACTGACAACGAGCAAGACTACCTACCCAACAATATTATACTGACAACGAGCAAGACTACCTACTAACGATATTATACTGACAACGAGCAAGACTACCTACCCAACGATATTATACTGACAACGAGCAAGACTACCTACCCAAGGATATTATACTGACAACGAGCAAGACAACCAACCCAACGATATTATACTGACAACGAGCAAACAAAACATTGTTTCCTCCAATGGAATTAAAATATACAATGAACATCCATTTCATTTCTCTGTGTATGTGGACGGAACTTATCGTCATAGTTCATCTGATGACGTCACTACATGTATGTACATGTGCTCCTTTGGAGACAATACGTCGTGAAGGGGGAGAATGTAGACGGATCGCTACCAATGCATTGTGGTTGGTCAAATTATTTTGGTGACGTTCTCCTTTCCAACAGATAATATCTTTCCAAAGTACATTTCTAAAGATTTTTATTAAATCATCTCGAAGCGTGGTATACCTCAGATACTTCCATGTGCTAGAACAAATACCCTAATTTGTGATTTTATCACAAATCGTGTTATGCGTGTACTTGATATTTATTGTAATATCAAGTACACTGCATAACACGATTTGTGATAAAATCACAAATTAGGATGCAATAACCGGCCACGTCAATAATTTTATTATGTTGCTATTGTATTAAAAATGAGGTCGTTTCAAGGTTATGCGCGTGTTTACGTCATGCGCGAATACGTCTACAGCTGCAGTATCTTTATACATGCATCATATAGGGATTAGTAATACAGTACAACCGCACCCTAGCTTTTTTATGAAACATATTAAATTGCCTAAATAACGTCATCGTGATAAAGACCGTCGTAAGATCACATTTAGATAAAAATCGTGAAAATTCAACAAAAGAAAAGGAGATTCTAAAAAGTCAGTTTACCTGCATTAATGAAATATCGGCAGAATTACGCCTACGTATTTAAGACGGTACGTTGAGCCACCTGCTTTACAAGAAACATATTATACGCTATCCAATTAACCCCCAACTTCGTGTAAAACAACATCTTTATATAGACAACATGCGTTTGCTCTAATAGAACTCATAAGATTTGTCACGCGTCCGGAAATCAATCATCGGTATCTAATATCATATGAAAATAGGATTTCTTCAATTTGTAACAGCATCCAAGATGGAAATCATTAAATCGTGAACTCTACTTTTACTCAGAATGTAGAAGACGTTTCCGTAAATAATCAAAGTTCCTAATGGAGTCTAGCGTGCAAAAATTAATAGAACTGGTGTCCTTAGCGAACAGAACTTGGGATTTTTTGCAAAGGAAAATAAAATCAGGCAAAAACAGTTTACTTGTCACTAGGGATAATAAATTTTGTTTTTGTTGACAATTTCTTTTACTTTTATGTATTTATATTACTAGAGTTTATATGTTTTTTTAAGTGGTAACCATAAGAAAACACGGGCTCAAGTCATAACACTTAAAGTATATCAGGTTTTGATTTCAAACAGTTTAAACGCACATGTTGTATGTGAATTTTAATATGTTTCACCGAAATAGATTTGTTCATTACAATTTGTAGTATTGTCTGAGAACCATGAATGGTAGTCTTATCGCTTTGTGGAAACTTAAGAGACTCAACGACGGTAGCCATGTATATCCAGCAGTATGCAGTATCTGAAAGTATTAGGATCTTCACTTATACCTATTGGGGCCTTAAGGTTCTGAAGTGTTCATTCCGTACGAAAAGTTACTAACAATGGAAGTCATAGCAACGTCATAGGGTACAACCAGTAAGCTATACATTAGTACTCCTGTTTCCAGCAAATGTAGCGGTAGCCATTTTGACATATGTACGCAACTACCGATGTCAACGAACACTTATATTGCTAACAGTGGAAACGACCAGGATTCTACACAATAAGACAAAATATAATAGAGTTCTTTGTGACAACTTTCAGATATATATGTATTTCAGTT